>NC_083289.1:9497549-10142823 GCF_963506605.1 Zootoca vivipara | reverse complement strand
TTGGCTCACTGATACACGGCAATTCTCAACTAAATATAAATAATGGAGTTTTTCTCTCTCTTTGGCTGAAACATTGTAGAACAATTCCTAATGTTTCTGAATTGTCTGGTGGTGTCGGAAGGCCCAGCATCCAGTAATTGTATTTTTATTGATTTGTATCAGTGTTTCCACAGAGCCACAAGGCTGCTTTATGGATTTTGTTTTTTTTAAAAAAACATGCAGGCACAGAAGGTGCTTCTGTATAGGAATTAATGTGAAGCTTGCCTATAACAGGCTGTTTTGTGTGAAGAGCCACCACACACGGACAAGCGCTTTTCGGAACATGGAAGCCTCTACTGCATCCCAAGCCGACCTTCACTTCAACCTCCAATGCTTTTTCTTGATCTGAGTATGGATCTTGTATTTTATCTTGGATTTTAACCCACCCTGAGATCTATGGAGGAAGGGCAGCATATAAATTTAATTAATAAAAATAAAACAACAAATAATACGGCAACTCATTCTGGTTTCCTTGGCCAACACACCCTCTTCCCCATCATATCCAACATCAGAACATAGGAAGCTGGTTCATACAAAGTCAGGCCATCAGTTCATCTGGCTCAGTATAGCCCACACTGACTGGCAGCCACTCTCCAAGGTATCAGCTAGGAGTCTCTCCCAGCCCTACCGGGAGACGCTGGGGGTTCAACCTGAGATCTTCTGCATGCAAAGCAGGCGTTCTGCCACTGAGTCATGGTCCTTTCCATGGTGAAATACAGTCCTACACCTGAACAGGAACAGGTAGGAGGCAGAGGGTCATGTGTGCAGGCCCTGCTCCCAATGCCCCCCATAGACCCCCCCCCATCCCCTCGGTTCCCAATCTTTGCATGTTGAGCTGGAAAGGTCTGGCGGTCGACTTCTACTTGCATTTGCTTCCTCCAGGTCTTCCCAGGTCAATGCAGGAAGGGTGTGGGGACTGAGTGGATAAGGGTGGAGTTGTCGGGATGTGGGGTCACCATATTCACCCCCTTGCTCATTGTGGGTTGATACCCATGGTGCTTGAACAGGGCTATTGTTTGTTTGTTTTATTGGATTGTGTGCTTTGAATAAGAGAACGTGATATTCCCTGGTGTTCAAGTGGCTGTGAAGTGTGTTTATGCCTTCCTCTGCCCCTGTGTCTTACCTTTCTGTATTCTCTGTCGCTAGATCATTACTGTTTGGCCTCACAAGTGTGTGTGTGTGCATTCAGGGTTCATTAAAGATTGGCAGTTCCACTGAATCAGAGACACTTAAAAGAGTCTTGTCTGCCTTTAGAACTTAACGTAGACTTCTGGCAAGAGTAGATTATTTTCACCTTCATTTGGGTGGGTCCTGCAGAACCGAGTTATTGTATGGGCAGCCATTCTCTTTGGCTACCTGCAGCCACTTCTTCCTCTGTTGTGTTAGATCTAATAAAAGTGGGTTAATCCCGTAGGATTAGAGTACACCATAGAAGAGTGCTTTCAAAACTCGATTAGATTGGCACTGTGCTTTTCCTCCCTTCTTGAAGCTTTTTACCTCTTTTCTCCCCTCACCCCCACCACCTGCAATTTCCTCCTCCTACTTCACAAGAGCATATTTCCTGCTCCTGTGTTGTTTCTGTGAAATGGGTTAATTTATGTGTTGGTGGACCGGGGGGGGGGGGGGGGAGCAGCAAGGGTTTTTAAACTGTGCTATTTTTAAGTATCCCTGTAGAAATCCACCCACCTTTTCAGTGCATGTCACCCAAATGTATGGAATTCTGCCTGTTTCTCTCATTAAAAACTGCTAAGGCCTGCCTGTTCTCAAAGATGGGAAGCCAGCTTTGTCATTCTGAGCAGATGGAATCAGTTGGAACAGCTTGGCCTCTGTTCATCTCGCTCATCAGTCAGAGGAGTCAGACTTGAGAAATTCAGGGAGCTCTGCTTTCAAATGCAGCAACAAGATAATCTGGAAGGGGGTAACTTGCTTCCCACTGAGTGTGCCTGGCAGTGCCCTGTAATGATCCTTGCAGCTCTGGGAATAGAGAAGTTGGTCGAGTCTGTGAAGGGAATGGGGGGACAATGTGGTTTGAAGATGATCTGTAGCTCTTGATCCCCAAGAGGAAAAACGCTCTTCAGGTATACATGGTGAGCAATTCTCTCTGCAGTGGTGAATTTGTGTTAGGGAAGCATTACTTCAGCTTGCACATAAGGGCTCATAAGCTCAAATCTTGAATGGTAGAATCATAAGGGGCCTCAAAATCAACTAGTTCAACCTTCTGCCATTATTATCATCATCGTGGATAGCTGGTAGAGCATGAGACTCTTACTCTCAGGGTCATGGGTTTGAGCCCCACGTTGGGCAAAAGATTCCTGCATTGCAGGGGGTTGGATTAGAAGACCCTCATGGCCCCTTCCAACTCTACGATTCTGAGATTCTATTATTTTACATGACTCTCGGTTCCTCAGTGGAGCGCAAGGTGGCATACGCAGTTCCCCCCTCTCCATTTTAATCCTCACAACAACCCTGTGAGGCAGGATAGGTTGAGAGATTGTGACTGGCACGAGGTCACTCAGTGAACGTCATGGCTGAATGGGGAATTTGAACCCTGGTCTCCCAGCCCCCAGCCCAATACTCTAACCAGTACAGTATTTGAATATGGCTATCACATCACCTCTTAACTGTCTCTATTCCAGCTAGAGATGCCCAACTCCTTCGAACTTTCCTTGAAGGACTTGGTCTCCAGGCCTCTAGTCATCTTTCTTCCCCACTTCTGGACATGCTCTGTTTGCCTAGAACTTAACCCAGTACTTTAGGTAAATGTTTCTCCTTTTTTTTAAAAAAGGGGAGGGGATCCCTGTACCTGGAAAGCAAGCAGTGAGAAGGCTACTAGAATTTATCTCCCTGGTGTGCTAGTTTTCTTCATGTAGGGATGCTGTTGTTTTTGAATGGAGGGGCTTTCCATCATGTGAAATCCCATCCGCAGTTGGAAGTAATGCAGTCCCATCCCAGGTTGACCAGCTTGGTGATAACAGGACCCAAATGATATCAAGCTAGAGGGTGTGTGTGTGTGTGTGTGTGTGTGAGAGAGAGAGAGAGAGAGAGAGAGAGATAGCATCTAGCCTCCCTTGTTCACAGGTTTTGTTGTAAGCCAAAACAACAGGTTCGTTTTTACTACAGATAAATATTGTGCCCGAACTGCATCTCAGGGATTCTAGGGTAGAGAATTTGTTCTTTCTCTGTGGCTCTCCCCAATGGAGACCATGCAAGTGGGGAATGACTGTGGGCTCTGTGCCAGCCACCTTGCGGTTTGCAGGGATTGGAGGTGCTGAAAGAATGCCTCCTTGAGATAGATTGGAGAAGAGGAGCTTGGAGCTGAATCAGAAAGGATACCCCTAGTGTCAGAGACAATGTAACTGAATACCAGTTGCCAGGGAACAAGTGTGAGAGAGTTGTATTCATGTCTTGCTAGTGGGGTTTTCATATGCATCTGGCTTTGTTGCTGTGAGAGCAGGATGCTGGACTTGATGGGCCTTTGGTCTCATCCAGCAGGGGTCTTCTGCTTGCGGTGTCCCATCACCTGCAATTATATATTGTTCCATCATTTGCTGTCATCTCCCAGCACCTATGGTAAGCCATAGATGGCTTCTCCTGCATTCACAAACCTCATGTACCAAACTTCAATGTTACTAGCACCAGCTTCTGTTCATCTGTCCTGACCTTTCGCTTCCCATTGCTTTTTCCTCCTTAGTTGGGTTCTGGCTTCTTGTCCCTCAAGGCCATCTTGCAGCTGCATTTCCAGCGTCCACTGTGTGCTGAAATGGTAGCACCAATAGGCCTTGAATTTTAGCCTGGAAGTAGTGGGTATGGCTTATGGGCTGCCACTTGAGACAGTAACATCTTAGAAGGGTTTTCATTTGCTGGATGCTGATGGCTGGACTGAGTTACTCATGGGAAAAAATTTCAATCTGATAGGGAACAATTGTGGGCTGAATGCATTTGTAATAATTTATTTTTCAAAAGGGGAATATAATGGCTTCTAATCATTGTGCATTGAATTCTTGTGAGTTTCCCTTGCTTAGGCAGGGCAGAGGTTTCTCCTCCGCTGAGCTCCTGTTGAAGAAGAGAGAGACTCACTGGTGATCCTGTTCTGCATTTCTTTTCAGAGACTCCTCAAATAGCTGTGGTGCCATAAGTAATCATCTCAATGTATCTAATTCACAACAGAGTTTTTAAACAAATGTTATATAGAGAACAAATGGGAAAAGCAAGGGATGGGGTTTTTAAATATGGGGACCACTTGTGATTATTCAGTCATTCCATGTCTGTCCCTGATGAAATGGTGTCAACCTGGAGACTAATTAATAAAACAAATTATATCAAAAGTTGTGCTTTTGGTTTGGTTTTGTATTGTGCTGGTGATGGTGATGCTTCACCACAATTTTTTTTTTAAAAAAATGTGTGCAATGTTGGAGAAGAATTCCTCGGAAAGAAAATGACAAGAGAAAAGAGGAGTCAGATGCAGAGATGGTGAAGAGGAATACAAAAAAGGGTGAGAAGTTGATATGAGAGAGAGGGAGAGACTGCCAGATAGCTGTGACAGACAGGCAAGAAAGTGGGTGGATAAAGATTCTTGCATGGGTTGCTAATTAGGTGAGTAAGTGGCAACTGTATGGTTGCGGGGCTGGGGGAGGAGGTTTTTTATAGTGTGCAGTTGGAAAGCTGACAATGTGCAGTTTGAAAAATGGGGGAATTAGACACATTAGGTTTATGTGTTTATTAAGCACTTAAAAACAGACAACATCAGGAGCAGCATGTACACAAATTACATAAGGGTAGTATGCCCTCAGTATCCATTCTTAAAACAAAATACTCAGGCCATATTGAAACACCTTAATTTAGACCATCTTCATTTTCAAACAGGTAATCCTTTGCATCTTTGTAAATACCTTTAAAATGCTCCATGCCTTTTAGTTACTTAACTAACACAGTTTCATAAACTAATAATCACTGAGTGTTAGATCAGTTCACAAGTTGATTGTTCTAGCTAAAGGCCATGACATACTTGTAGCAATAGTACCAATAAAACAATACAGTACAGAACATATACCCATAACATAAGCCAACATCCATTATGTAAGAGAGTGGAGACACATAGAAAGCATTTTGCCAAAATCTAGCTTGATTTCAGATTAAACCTCTGAATCACCGCAACAATTTACAGCGATTTTAACTAACTCCTTTTTCCTGAAGTTTCTTTTTTTTTTTGCAGTTTTCACATAGAGTCACTGTGTGTTACAAAGCTACAGTATTGTCACTCAAAAAACCCTGAACCATTTCTGCCAAGGTGTACCTGCTTGCTTGTGTGAACAAAGGTTTCAGAAAGCGATCTTTGGGGTCTCTATATGAGGGGCAGGTTAACAGATCATGAGTGATGTATTCCACCCAAGGTTAACCACAAATACAAAGTCTGCCTGCATGTGGGACCTTGTTGTAGCAGCCATCCAAGACTGCAGTGGACATCACTTGGAAATGCAGCTCAATAAAGGCAGTTCTTCAGGGAACATAAGGGTTTGGTCAGATAACTATCACTAAAATGCTCTGTTCTCAGTAGTGCTATTTTTCTAGAAAAAACGGTGCCGGAGCTCATCATGAACACCTCCCTCCTTCTCTTAGAATGGCAATGGCACCCATCAGAGGTGCCAAAACTCGCATGAGAGATGCTGGAACTGAGTTCTGGTACGTTCCCCTTGGGGAAAAAAAAGCTTGCCTTGATGGAGGATGGAGAAATTGTTGGAGCGTGTGTGTGTGTTCAACCTGTAACTTGTGTGTGACTGAAATGTAGCCTACTGCCCAAATGTAAGAGTCACATCTGCTGCTCTGCCCATTCTTTTTTCTATTGGCCCTGCTCAATGTTGGCATTGGGGCCCAAAGAAGCTTGGCTGTTCAGGGCTCAGAATGTGGCTCCTTGCAGAATTCCAAAAAAATCCATAGTAGCTCAGTACCTTTATTGGACTTATTAAAATGTCACAAAATAGTGAACAAAATGACTTGAGTTCTACAGCAGCCCTTCATCAAGCCTGGGGTTAATCAAGGTGGTGAGGGCAGGTGTGGAGACTGGTTTGGTGTTAAAGCCATAAAGTCTGCATTGGTCTCAGTCTTAAGATGGATTGTGAGCAGGAACAGAATTAATAGGCATTTGGAGGGCTTATAGTAATTTAAGATGTATGTACTGATGATTATTGCATTCAGCTTGTGAACAGATGATTGCTATGTTTTTCGTTATTATTAGCAGTATTTAAATAGTATTTTTTATTTTATTTCTGTTTCTTTGTTAAATTTGCAAATTTGAGAATAAAAAAAATCAGTAACTAACTAAAAATAGTTGTGGGATTTCCTATGTCCTATGCAGGCTACCCTTAGAGATGCTAGGATTAAGAGATACAACACCTGGCTGATTCCCCCCCCCCTTTTAAAAACATCTTCTAAAAATCCTGGAATCATCCATTAAATGCCATGAGCACCTCCTGCTTCCTCGATCGGCTGGGTGGGGGTGGGTGGGAAATGGAGGAGTAGAAGTTGGCGCTTGCGCGCCACTCTACATTTACGTCTATGGTTACATTCGTTCTAGAAAGGAACAGGAAGTTAACCAGCCCAGTGCGTCAGTCAGCCCAGTAAGTCTATGGAAGGAAGCGGAAGTGGTGTCCCGAGTACCTTTCTAATAAATGCTCCTGGAGCAGCCGTTTAGGAAGCGGAAGTTCCTTTCCCAATAGTGTCCGTGCTCCTGCGTCCGTCCGTGTTAGGTTCCGAGGATGGGTCGTTCCCTCAGGTGAGTTTAGGGGAAGGGAAGGTCGAGAGTCGCTGCTTATTTACTGTACAGGTATATGCTTCTTCATGCTAGTTGCATTTCCTCCAGGGGGCTGAGGGCATCGTACACCGTTCTCCCCCCGCCACCCCCACCCCCCGTTTTAGGCTGCAATCCTAACAACGTCTCCTTGAATTTAGTGGGACTGACCCTCAGAGAAGCGCTAGGATCGCAGCCTGGGTTTCACGAACAGCAGCCCTGTGAGGTAGGCCAGGCTGAGAGAGGGACGGACCGGGCCAAGATAATGTTAACCTGGGGATTTGATCCTTCCTCGGATCAAACACTCCCTGACACATATATATGCTTACACGTGTATTCTTCGCCATGTGCACATGCGTGGCTGCTAAAGACTGGCAGGTTATACTGTCAGTTAATAATAATAATAATAATTTTATTATTTATACGCCACCCATCTGGCTGGGTTTCCCCAGCCAATCTTGGCAGTGTACAGCACATAAAAAAGGTAAAACATTAGACATATATTCCCCCCCCCCCAAATACAGGGTTGTCTTCATATGTCTTTTAAAAGTCAGTTTTTTTAAAATTTCCTTGACATCTGAAGGGAGGGTGTTGTACAGAGTGGGCACTGCTGCTGAGAAGGCCCTCTGCCTGGTTCCTCTCTCCTGCAGGAGTGAAGAGGCTTTAAGGAGAGTGGCACTTTTACCTGTAATCCTCATCTCTTTACTCTTCCTAAGAGTAAGCCCCTCTGAATTCAGTGGGAATTACTTCTGAGTTGACATGGTTTGCACCCTTTGTTGGCTGATTTGCAAGGCAATGTTCCCAGTCAGTCCATCTTGCCCCCAAATGACAACTATACATTCCGTTTTGGCAATTGTAACCTTGGTTTAAATAGCCTTTTGGTGCTCAGCTTATATTTCTGAGTTTCTAACACTGCCACACATTCTAGAAAAGATGGGGGTTAGAATTCCCTTTAGTTGCACAAATGTGGCATGTCGCCTTTTGTCCGTGCTCTGGAGTACCATACTTCAATGTTCAAGCCTGATGTGTACATTCATCAGGTATGTATTTTTCTAAAGTTTGTATGTCTTTAATGAACTGGATATTATCCTAGTTATGGAGTTATTGGAATGGAATGGAAAGTTGGAATGGAAAGATTTAAAAGAGAGCAGCCAAAAATTCCTGATCTTTCAGCAGACTACATGGAGAGGTCCTGCAGTCCCATCACTCGCCTTCCCCTATACACACCTGCCATTTCAGAGATTGCTTAGCCTGTGTTTGGTCCTGAATTGGCATTTTCTGTAGTAAAGTAGACCAGTAAGTCATTGTGCATTGAATCCACTGTTGTCCTTGTGCTGGTAACCTCCAGGTTGTATTTCTGCAGTGTGCTGTATGTGGGGCTGCCTTTGAGGTTGACCCAGAAGCTGCAGCTAGTGCAGAATGCAGTGTCTGAACTGCTCACTGGGGCCGACTGTCATCATTGTGCTTTACTGCTGTTGAAAAAATTGCACTGGCTGCCAATTAGTTACCAAGCTAAGTTTGAGTTGTTGGTTCTGGTATACAAAGCGATATACAGCTTGGGACCAGGATGCCTAAAAGATCGGCTCACCCCTTATATATCCAATATATTACTGTGCTCTACAGGATATAAACTCATCAGGAGGTCTACTCCATACAATATAGGAATTGGGCCTTTACCTTTACCTTTTTACATATCCTTTGGGACTCCCTCCAGACAGGCACTGTCTCTATTGTCTTTTCAGTCCCTACTGAAGACCTTCCTTTTTCAACAGGTAAGTGGAAACCTTTATGCCACTGTGTTGGAACTTGTCCTTACATATGGAATTGCTTTTAGTTGTGTATATGGAGGTGTTTTTTCATATGGAATTGTTTTTGTTGTTGATGTTCTTACTGAAAGTAAAACATCCTTTCAGATATTTTATGCGAAGTGATTCATACATGGAATCAAGGAAATAAACAAAATCTGGCCCTACACAGATTTCTCAAATGATGTTTGAAAGCAATAACAGTCCCATCTTTTCCTTGTTTGCATACAGAATGTGATGGTTCCCAAGATTGAAATGGATCCCATGCAGAAGAACACTCACATCCTTGTTGGTGTTACTGGAAGTGTGGCTGCTTTAAAGTTGCCTATTCTTGTATCAGAGCTTCTAAAGATACCTGGGGTGAGTAGTTGTTACCTGGGCTGATGTGAGTAAATTGCTGGCTTTTGTATTTACCAAAGGGGGAGCAGTCATTGGTTCTTTTTCTTTGTGTCCTTTTGCATTGGGCACAAACTGACTTACAATAATTAGGCAAAGAGTTTCTTAAAGCACTATGTAAAAGAACATAACATGCCACAGCAAAAATATATTTCCTATATATCTAGGCTACCTTTGATCCAATTCATCTACCTATTGTTCTTGATTAGTGCCTGTAATATGTCTAAATTTTTTGGAAGTGCTATGTAGAGTTTAAAAGATAAAGATTGTCCCCCTACGTGCAGACTCACTAACATGATACAAAATAAATGGAGAAGGAAGAGGAAAGCAAGCAAATTTAGCCACCAGTAACCTCAGCAGGCATGCTATGGTCCATGAGGTCACGAAGAGTCGGACACGACTAAACGACTAAACAACAACAACAACCTCAGCAGGATCCTCTGATCTGCACTGGCGACCTTCTTCCTTTTAAGTACACATGCAAAGCAGTACTTAGACCACAGGGTCTTTACCCTGACTTTTGAAACTTTAGGTGTATATTTTAGGACCCACTTGATTTCCTGTAATTGTAAGTTGTTTTAAACTGCTTTTAATGTTGTGTTTTAATTGTTGTAACCAGCCCTGGGACCTCTGGGTGAAGGGTAGGTAATTAATAATAATGGCAGAGGCCAGAGATCATATCCCAGTGACAGAACTGGGCCTCTGTTTTTTTTTTAAATATATTTTTTATTAATTTTATCAACAAAACATACAAAATGCTAAATACAAAAATACAAATACAGAAAACATCAAAATACAAAATACAAAAATACACAAATCAAACAACATATAACGAAAAAATATATCATTTCTCAACCATTTTAATATTCATTGTCTTCCGGCTTCCCCAATTCCCTACTATCTGATTTTCATTTTTATAAACTTCTATAGCAGTTTCTAAGTCATCTTCCTTATCCATCATGTAATCCCTTTAACGCTTCAAAGTTAATTCATCTTCATATCATCTACCCTAATTTCTGACTTTCAATCTTCTATTATCTCCCTAATGCCTTAACCTCTTTATTTTCCTGGATATTCAAACTCTAATTGTCAAATACATTCCCTATATACGTTTTAAATTTCTTCCAATCTTTTAAAACTTTGTCATTTGTCTGGTCCCGGAGTCTTCCTGTCAGTTCTGCCAGTTCCATATAGTCCATCATTTTCATTTGCCATTCCTGCATCGAAGTAATTCCTCTTTTTTCCAATATTTTGCTATTAAAATCCTAGCAGCTGTGGTGGCATACATAAACAAATTAACATCGTCCTTGGGAATTTCTTCCCCAATTATTCCAAGCAAAAAGGCTTCCAGTTTTTTCAAAAATGTGTTTTTAAACATCTTTTTCAATTCATTATAAATCATTTCCCAGAAGCCTTTTATCTTTGGGCATGTCCACCACATATGGTAGAATGAGCCAACATCCTGCTTACATTTCCAACATTTATTGTCGCTTTTGTGGTACATTTTAGCTAACTTGACCGGCGTCAGATACCATCTATACATCATTTTCATCAAGTTTTCCTTCAACACCGTACAAGCCGTAAATTTCATACCTTTCTTCCACAATTTTTCCCACACCGACATCATCACATTATGACCCAGATCCTTGGCCCATTCAATCATAACTGATTTCGTTTGCTCATCTTTCAAATGCCATTCTAACAACAAATTGTACATTCTGGACAAGTTCTTGTGGTCTGTCTCTAATAATTCCGTTTCTAATTTCGATTTTTCTGGTTGGAATCCTATTTTTTTATCTAACTTGAATGCTTCATTTATCTGCACATACTGAAACCAATCGCTCAACCTATCTTTCAGTTGTTCATATGGTCTTAACTTGAAGTGGTTTCCCACCTCCATCAAAATATCTTTGTATTTCAACCTATTCTCATCCATATTTGTCCTTTTAGGTTTCTTTGCCTCAAGTGGTGAAATCCACCTAGGAGTTTTTCTTTCCAACAAATCTTTATATCTCATCCAAACATTGAACAATGATTTCCTAATTATATGACTTTTAAAACCTTTATGCAATTTCACTTTGTCATACCATAAATATGCATGCCAGCCAAATGCATTGTCATGGCCCTCTAGGTCCAGCAAATCATCATTATCTAACAAGAACCATTCCTTCAACCAACAAAAAGCTGCGGCTTCAAAATAAATCTTTAAGTCTGGCAAGGAGAATCCTCCTCTTTCTTTTACATCAGTCAAAAGTTTATATTTAATTCTTGGCTTCTTCCCCTGCCAGACAAATTTAGACAATGTCTTCTGCCACTCTTGAAAACATTTCATTTTGTCAACTATCGATAGGGCCTGAAATAAGAACAACATTCTCGGCAATACATTCATTTTAACAGTTGCTATTCTACCCATTAAAGATAAATTCAACCTTGTCCATACTTCCAAGTCTCTTTGGATTTCTTTCCATAACTTCTCATAATTGTCTTTATACAAATTCAAATTTTTTGACGTCATATTAACTCCCAGATATTTCACCTTTTTTGCACACTTCAGTCCTGTGCAATCCTCTATATTCTGTCTCTCTTGCAATGTCAAGTTCTTATCTAATACTTTACTTTTCCCTTTGTTTAACTTAAAGCCTGCCACCCTGCCAAATTCTTGAATTATCTGCAGTGCTCTCACCGCACTCTGTTCAGGGTTCTGCAAAGTCAGTACTAAATCGTCTGCAAAGGCTTTTAACTTATATTGTTTTGTACCCACTGTAATTCCTTTGACACCTTCATCGCTCCTTATCATATTCAGCAAAACCTCCAGGACTGAAATAAATAACAGGGGGGAGAGTGGGCGCCCTTGTCTTGTTCCTTTCTCAATTCTTATCTCTTCTGATACCACATTATTCACAATGATCTTAGCTCTTTGCTCAGAGTAAATACCATTAATCCCATTAACAAAATTTTGGCCAACCTCCATTTTTTCAAAATTTCTTTTCATAAAAGTCCAAGAAATATTATCAAAAGCTTTTTCGGCATCCACAAAAATTAACATTGCTCAGAACTGGGCCTCTGATGTTGATCAGAAGGCACAGGATAAAGCAGCCCTTAAGGTATCCAGATCTCAGGATTTTCTGTCAAGTTGCACCTCATGTTCAGGTTTAGGAAGGCTACTCTGAATAGAGTTGGGACGTTTCATGGGAACAGACATGCTTGCCGCTAGAGATCATCCCTTGTATGTAGTAATGCCTCTGACCGGTAGATGGCACTGTTAGCCAATGCTGAGTGGGTTTAATAGCCCCCCCCCCCCAGGCTACAGCCCTTGCTTTTGCAGTAACCTGCGAACCTATTTATGCCCATCTAAAATGATTTGCACTCCATTTGAATGGATGCTTGACTGCATCTTTTGGAAGAGGTGTACTGTACTTCATCTGAGAAATTTCATTGCTCTCCTGGTGCCTTTGTTGTAATATAACTTTCAAGAATCCTTTGCTAATTGCAGTTACTAGAGATGCCTGGCTTCATGGCTTGAAAATACAGCTCTCAACTAGCACCTTAAGCACTATAAAAATGTATTGTTTGCATAGGAAGCTGGCTTACCCCAGGCCAGGCAATTTGTATCCCTTGTGTCTCCAGGGTCTCATGCAGAGAAAGTGTTTCCCATCATTTGCTAACTGATCCTTTCACCAGGCAATGGTGGGGAATGAACCTGAGACCTTCATGTAAAACAAGCTATGACCCTTCCATTGCGGTGTGACCTGTCTTTCCTCCAGGGCCTTAAGAACATAAGATGAGCCTGCTGGATCAGGCCAACGACCAACCTAGTCCCCTATCCTGTTCACCACCCAGAGGCCCCTGGGAAGTCTGCAAGCTAGGCAAGAAAGCCATTGTTCCTAGTGGCTGTTGGTAGCCTTGTTCTTTCCTTCATGCATGTGCCTATTCTTTTAAAAGCCTTGTTTAGGAGCTCAACACAGGACACTTTGCATCCAACAGGAGAATTGTGCCGTTAAGCCCAGAGGTGTGCAAGATTCCAGCTTGGTGCTGATGTAAAAAATGCTGTTTGGCATTTGCTGCCCAACTCCCCATGGGACTTGGGAGTCCCCTAAGTCCATGATCGGTCAGAGAAAAATAGATGGAGGCAGGATCCAGTGGAAAGCAAGGCAGATATTTATTTTTCTGCTGCAACAGAGTTCCCTCCCCTCCTTCCAAGGAGGGAGAGACCCCGAACAAAAGTGTGCAGGAACCTTTAAAGACTTTTGACATTGCCCAACCCCCTTAGCCAAAGACCACCCGAAAAACCATCCTACATACATCATAGGAGGCAGTCTACATTATCAAGTATCCTGTCTGCCAGGATACTTGATAATGTTCCCTAGGCAGCCTGGCCATTCTTTTGTGATGGATACTTTAGTTCCTGAATCCAGGTAACAGCCTCACCCTATTCGTACACAAATATGCCCTTAAGACAGGATTTGTAAGCAAAAGGACAATGGGAAGGCTTTCCTCATTTGCCTCCCTTATTGCAGAGGAATATTTGAGGTCATTGGGAGAGTCAAAATGGCTTCAGGATTGCTCTCCTGTAATGTTTCAGACACATTGTTTATATATTTAGATATGTGTGCATTTATGCATATTTATTTTATTTTTGAGAACTTAGAATTCTTATAAGAGCGCAAAAGACACACACTTAGAATCGAAGATTTCTGACGCTTAGGAACTGTGTCTGAGAGCCAGAATTGAATGGCACTCAGAGGTCTTCCACACAAAAACTTATTTGTGGTTGCCCCTTGTAGCAGACCCAACTACTCAATACTACCAATTAATAATGCAGCAGATCCGCTGCCGCTAACTGCCCCCAATTAAATATAGTGCACCCACCTCATGGTACACCAATTGCACAAATTTATACAATTTACCACAGATTATCTAGTGGGGGACTTGTGTGACGGGAAACTTAATTTTAAAAAGTAATGAAAGCTGAGAGTCTGGGACATCTGCCCAGGGACACCAGCGAAATCCTTTGTGGCATTGTGAACCCCTGGCCTTAAAAATACTTTCACAGTCCAATAGTTTCTAGAGGTATAATAGTTATCTCGTTAGTTAATACATGGAAACCATGTTTCACTAAAAGCTCCCATCCCCCCAATTAATATGGCAACAAAATTTCATTGTTAAAAGTTATTTTAAAGACAAGTACAGTACTGTACTTATAAAACAGCAGGTGGCAAGCATTATCTTAGAAGAGGCATTCATTCCTGTATTATTATTTTTTGAAATAATTTTTATTCATTTTCCAATTGCAAATTACAAAAACAAAACAAAACAAAACACCACACACAAGCACAAACACACACAACAATTAAACCAATGATCTTCCTCATAACCTTTTCATCTCATCTCTTTTTTGCTCTCACGAGCTAAGGCCTTCCTCCCTCCCTCCCTTTACACGGCTTTGTTGTTTTAATCCTATCTCGCAGTTCCTTTTACATATTCTGTCTCAGTTCGTAGGATTTATTTTAGTCCTGCAAGTGTCTTTATGCTTGTACAGTTTTTCTCCATATAGTCAATAAATTTACTCCACTCTCTCTGGAACTTTGTCTCTCCCTGATTCCGAATCGCACAGGTCAACTTTGCCAGTTCAGCATAATCCATCATTTTTGTCTGCCACTCCTCAATAGTTGGAACATCTTGTGTTTTCCATTTTGGGGCTAATAACGTTCTCGCCGCGGTTGTGGCATACATAAAAAGTCTCTGGTCCCCCTTAGCAATCTCATCTCTGAGAGATGAGTCCCAACAAAAATGCTTCAGGTTTTTTGGTGAAAGTGTATTTAAACATTTTTTTCAACTCATTATATAAGCTTTCCCAAAATCTTTTCACTATCTCACATGACCACCACATATGATAAAATTGTCCATCTTTCTCTTTACATTTCCAGCATACTCTACTACTTGTCCTATACATCTTAGATAATTTTACTGGTGTTAAATACCATCTGTACATCATTTTCATAACATTTTCTTTCAATTTACATGCGGTAAATTTCATTGTTTCGTTCCATAATTTCAACCACACGTCATACTCAATATTGTGCCCAAAATCTTTTGCCCATTTTATCACCACTTCTTTAGTCATTTCGTCCTTAGTATACCATTATAAAAAAATATATACATTTTTGACAACAATTTCACTCTGCCTCCCAACAATTTTGTCTGGAATTTGGACCGTTTATCTTCGAATCCTACTTTTTATCTTTAGACAATACATCATTAACTTGGTGGTATTGTAACCAACCTGTTAACCCTTCTTTGATTTCATCATATGGTTTCAATTTCCATCCTCTATCTGATTTCGTCAAGATCTCTTCATATGTGATTCTCCTCCCTTCCATATTTATCTTTTAACAGTTAAAACCCCCACTGGTGAAATCCACCATGGAGTTTTTCTTTCCAAGAAGAGTTACAGGTAGGTAACCGTGTTGGTCTGAGTAGAAACAAAATAAAAAATTCCTTCAGTAGCACCTTAAAGACCAACTAAGTTTTAATTTTGGTATGAGCTTTCGTGTGCATGCACACTTCATCAGATACACTGAAACAGATACAACTTCATCAGTGTATCTGATGAAGTGTGCATGCACACGAAAGCTCATACCAAAATTAAAACTTAGTTGGTCTTTAAGGTGCTACTGAAGGAATTTTTTTTATTTTGTTTCCAAGAAGAGGCATTCATTCCTGTAAGTGAGAATGGGGAATAGCTATTCTGAAATAGTACCTCCTTATACACCTGTGCGCATCATCTCAAACTCCCTCTTTCCCTCACCTCCCAGATAGGTCACTTTCTAGATAAATAAAGAGGGTTTTTTCTGTTTGAGAAGGAAGCAAGAGAGAGATCTTTCTAAATGAAGCCCTTTTCCTGCTTATGCTAGCATAAAACATCCTTAGCCAACTTGGTGCCCTCTAGAGATTTCCATCAGCCCCAGTCACAGTGTGTTGGTTGGAACTGATGGGAGTTGTAGTCTGAAATAATCTGGACAGTGCCAGGTTGGCGAAGACTGGCATAAACATTTGCAGTTAATCACTGATGGGAAAACCAAATACAGTGTCAGTTGATTCAAGATAGCTCCTATTGAGCTATGATCCCAGTGGCTGCTTAATTTGTTACCTGCTAGGAAGCATTCCTGTGCAGAACTGCCTGCAGATACGGATAAATTTTCATGCATACAAAATATACCTCAATAAATGCCTTCATCCAGGGATGTAGAATCTGCAACCCTCCTGAAGTTGTTAAATTCCAACTGTTGTCGGCTCCAGCCTGCCTGACCAATGGCCTGGGATGATGGGAGTTGTAGTCCAATTATACCTGGAGTGCCACAGTTTTTTCATCCCTGCCTTAATGTGTATAAAGACTATTTGTATTAAGAACGTCCATCTGGTTCTTTGGATTCTGGTGTACTGGGAAGAAAAAAAGGCTTCCTGCATCTGGAGTTTATTCTGAACCAGAATGTTGCTCATCAACAATCATGACTACATTCCAGCTTGGATAGCAGAACTGAGCCTCCCTCGACCTTGATTCTGGAATGCAAGGGAGGCTGATTAATGGCTTTAATTGGCCCTGTTTCGCCATTAAATAATAGACTAGGATGAACAGCAGCAGCAAAGTTGTGCATTCTCTTTGGTCGGCAGCAGCTGGGAAATCTTCATGGCTTTGGCCTGGAATGTTTCCCTGATAAGACACCTATACTGTGCCCGTCTCCCTGCTTTAAGCAAACAAAGGGAAACTTGTCCAATTCAGTTTTCCCCAGCCACATGGTCTCCAGATATTGTTGAGTAACAACTCCTATCATTCCTGGCCATAGATCTTGCTGTCCGGGGTTGGTGGGGGTTCTAGTCCAGCAGTGCCTGAAGGGCCGGAGGATGGAGAAGGCTGGTCTAAATGATGTTGCAAAATTTTCACATCCTGGCAATTGAGCTGTAGATGTTGGTCTACAACTCTCATCATCCCTGATCATTGGCCAGGCTAGCTGGGGTTGATGGGAGTTGGAGTCCAGCCACAGCTTCCCCAACTCTGATCTATACAGGAATGAGTTTTAATTGGGAAAGTGACTTATGGGAGGGACGAGAAAGACAAAGGGAAGTATAGAAAAGGAGGAGTCATTTATTCACCAGATCTCACTTTGTTTTTAAGGCAGTTGTGGGGAGGGTCTTTTCTGGACTCCAGTTTTTTGCCATTTCTCTTGTTGTTGTTGTTTAGTCATTTAGTCATATCCGACTCTTCGTGACCCCATGGACCATAGCACGCCAGGCACTCCTGTCTTCCACTGCCTCCCGCAGTTTGGTCAAACTCATGTTCGTAGCTTCAAGAACACTGTCCAACCATCTCGTCCTCTGTCGTCCCCTTCTCCTAGTGCCCTCCATCTTTCCCAACATCAGGGTCTTTTCCAGGTAGTAAGGCATTAATCCATTCATTGATCCAAGGGGCTTGAATAACTCAGAGAAGCTATGAGCTATGCCGTGCAGGGCCACCCAAGATGGACAGGTCATAGCGGAGAGTTTTGACTAAACGTGATCCACCTGAAGAAAGAACTGGCAAGCCATTCCAGTATCCCTGCCAAGAAAACTCCATGGACAAAGACAACAGGCCATTTCTCTTACAGAGGAGAAAGGGGCTTCATGTTTTGATTTCCCCTCTTGCTTTATTATAAATGCCCTGGGTAATGTTTACACTGGAGTAGTTCTTGGAAAGCTTCTGTTTTCCAGGACTGAATGTTTTGTTTCTTCTTTTTCTCCAATCCTTATCGCTTCCTTTTTGGCATTGCATTTCCTTCTGATTCTTTGGAATGAAACCTGTTTTCAGATTTTTACTCGTTGTCACCAGAGGACCACTTCTGTGTTTCACTGTTTCTTACCTGAGACCCACATGAATTTTTCTCCTTTTTCTTTAGGTCTGCTCTTGATTGGTAGCTATACATTTCTCTTGATATTTACGTTAAAATGGCGGGCTGTTAGAACAACTAGGAATTTATAGTGTGATGCTATACATGTATACTCAGAGAAATAAGTCTCATCCAGCTTATTGGGACTTACTCCCAGGTAACCGTGGGAGCCTTAGAGAGATTTTGTACCAGTACAGTATAGGAGGTGGCAATGAAGAATGGCAGTATTCAACTTGTTGCTGTTTTTGGCATATATACTGTGCTGTCCTGTCCCTTAATTCCCTGTTCTTTCTGCATTACGCAATCCTGTGCATTAATAATTGTATATATTAGTCATATTCACCTTTAGTACAGTGTAGTCTTTCATACACTTCTTTTTCATCTTTTATGGACATAATATTATTTTGTGCTACGTTTCTATCATGGTCACAAGCTTATACGTATTTGCCATTTGTCTACAGGGGGAACCTCAGCCCAGGGGCCAAATCCTGCTCTCCAGACATCTGTTGAGCTTCTAGGACTCACCCTACCAAAAACTTTCCTCAGCCACCTTCCTTTCTGGCCTTGTTTTTACCCTCCTTGACTGCTGGAATGTGTCCTCGAACTCTGTTCACGCTTCTTGCTTGTCTGGGTGTTAGGTGGAATATGTTGAGACTAGCCTACCATACAAAGATAACGCCAATCTGTTGTATGAAGGTAACACTCACACTTGTCTCTGTGCCTATTTTCACCTCTGGCCTTCCTCGCTACTGGCACGTGGCCCCCAAAAGGTATGAAAATGGCCCCCCATGATTTCAATCGGCCTTGGAAACAAGTCTACAGAAGTGATTTAACCTGCAGAGAAATGTTCTCGCCTGCTGGGGGTTGTCTAAAGAGGCACGGAGAATGCCATCCCTCCTTCAGCGGCCCTTTGCAGTTCTTTGCTGTGCACAGAGGGAGGGTGGGGGTGCTGCTCCATCGCTCCTCCTTCAGCCTGCTCCCTCACCTGCATGCCAGTTCCTTTTCACCTACCTAGTCACCTGTCAGGCAAGTGCTTAATTGCAAGGCTGATGGGAATTAACTTTTCAGATGTGTTTCGCTTGGAATCTGGTTCTGTGGCCCTATCTGACTGTACCTCCACTAGCTCAGTGGAGTAGAAATAAAACTTAAGTTCCAAAAGAGTTAAACTCTTTATCTCGAATAGCTTCTCTTCTTTCCTCCTTCTCAGTGCTCCCCCTCCCCTTTTTTTCTTTCCAGGTGGAAGTGCGGGTGGTGACTACCGAGAATGCAAAGCACTTCTATAACCCTCAGGAGCTCCCTGTGACCCTCTACAGCGATTCTGATGAATGGCAGGTTGGTGTTCAATGCCACTTAACTTTTCAGTTAGGAACATAGAAAGCTGTCCTATACTGAGTCAGACCACTGGTCTCCATTTAACTTAGTATTGCCTACACTGACTGGCAGCAGCTCTGCAAGATTTCAAGCAGGGTTCTCTCCCATTCTTACCTGGAGATGTCAGCACGTGTAGGGCGAAGCACCTCTCCCAAATCAGCATCCTTTTTAAAAATGGAAGCATACTGGATTTTTTAAGAGTGTGAAGGGAAGTAGAGAAAACGAGACTGGCAATTCATTGCTGCCCAACCCCAACCTTTCTCGGGTTTAAGCGCCTTCCCATATTGAAAGGGCATCCCTTTGCAGCGGGCAACCCTTTCCGTGTGTGGAGATTCCCTGCATGATTGAGGACCCTGGAAGTTCAGAGTTGCATATCACCTGAGAATCCTCTGCTGGTAGAGCAGACTCCCTACATTTAGCCCTCCAACTCTTGGAGGGCGACAGGGTCAGCGAAGGAGGGGTTGGAGCTAGTGTGCTGCCTCCCTCTTGTGATTCTTTGCATGTAGCAGATCCGAACTCCCAGATAGAGCCTTGGCTGAAAGGGGATCTGGTTTGCACCCCAATTCCCATTTGTGTAGAGTAGACAGTGTATACTGGCAAAAGGATAATAACTTTCTCAGGTTGCAGAATTCACCTTTGAAATTTGCTTTCCTTCGGGGCAGATGGCAGAGTGTCCTGCATTGCACACCTGGTATGATTTGAATTGCAAGCATGGTCTAATTGTACCATGCCAACTTTACAGAGCACAGGATGTTCTAGAGGTGTCGTGTGTGTGTGTGTGTGTGTGTGTGTGTGTGTGTGTGTGTGTGTGAGAGAGAGAGAGAGAGAGAGAGAGAATGGGTGTCTTGATTCTGTTTTGCATTTTTCTTTTTCTTTTTAAAATTTCATCTTTATTGAAAGTTAAAAAGGACCTAATTATATGTGCACTACACATGGTGGGACGTAAATAAAAGGGGGGGGGGAGAAAAAGAGAAACAGCATCCATGTAGGAGGGAACGTAAAGTAGAGGGTGGGACCTCCAAAACTGTATACTTTACAAAGTTGTTATAGTACTTCACCAGATCTTAAACTATTACAGTATTTGTAAGAATGGATTCCAAATATCACTGAATTTATCCATGGCAAGTCTGCATTTATATGCAAGTTGCCCACATCTTGCAAGTTTGTATAAGTCTTCAATCCAATAATACTGTAGAAGAGAGCTGCATTTTTATTTTTCCAATTCATCAGTATCAGTCTTTTTGTTGTGATAAGGATACGGAGAGTCCACTCATATTGTCCTTTTGTCTTGTCTCTGTTCTGCATTTTGCTAACTGTGGTTCCAGGAGAGAATTTCTCTTGCCCCTAAACATTCCACATAACCTTCAGGTATCTTGCAACATGCAGTGGGGCTTAGTGTCTGTTAGTGTGTTGTACATATACCGTGTTTCCCCTTTTTTAAGACGTAGTCATAATATAAGCCATGGCAGGGTTTTTATGCTTTCACGAAATATAAGACATACCCCGAAAATAAGACGTACCTCAGAGAGGCTTGAGACCAGATGGGAGGGGGCCCGAGGCAGAGCGGCAGCGGGGCGACTGACTGCGGTGGGAGACGCGCTGCTGGAATGTTGTGTGCTGCATGGCCCAAAGCAGAGCGGCGGCGGGAGGCAGCGGAAGCCCTGCTGCCAGAACATTGTGGGCCGCATGGCCGAGGCAGAGCGGCGGGGCGACTG
The DNA here is from genome assembly GCF_963506605.1 of Zootoca vivipara. NCBI lineage: Eukaryota > Metazoa > Chordata > Lepidosauria > Squamata > Lacertidae > Zootoca > Zootoca vivipara. The sequence continues at coordinate 10,121,792 of NC_083289.1, read as the reverse complement.
ACAGCAGCGGGAGCTGCGCTGCCGGAACATTGTGGGCCGCATGGCTGAGGCAGAGCGGCGGCGGGGCGACTGACGGCAGCAGGAGCTGCGTCGCCGGAACGTTGTGGGCTGCATGGCCCAAGACAGAGCGGCAGCGGGGCGACTACGGCGGCAGGAGCTGCGCCGCCGGAACGTTGTGCGCCGCATGGCCCAAAGCAGAGTGGTGGCCGGAGGCCCGCTAGCCCTTCCGCACGATTCCAGAGGTTTTTCTGCAGCGTAGGTGACGGGCTGCTGTTTCTCTGGGCCGTCAGGCTGCAACTTCACCGAGCCCCCGCCAAGCCTAGATGGCGGCGGCATTGGCAGTTCTTTAGGAACTTGCGGGTTCCGATCTCGCAGTTCTTTAGGAACTCGCGGAGCCGGATCGTGCAAAACCTGGCGCACAGCGCAGGCGCGGGACGAGGGTCGCGATCCAGCCTCGGCAGCCCTAGCGATGGCGAGGGGGGCGTTGCGAGCCTGCCGCTGGATGAAACAGCCCCACCCCCTGCAGAGTCTGCGGAGTCAGATCCCTCGGCAGGATCACTTCCCGCCCCCAGTTCTTAAGAGGAGCTGCCGGTGGAGCGCAGGGAGCCTGGAGGGGTGGCGAGGAGGGCAATCTGTCCGTCTGCCTGCATCCCTCTCTTAACTGTTCTACGGTAACTTGGCAAAGAGGTTTCCCACCTCATCGTCCCTGCAGGCAGGCAGCCACTTTAGAGGGGAGGAGGGCAAGGGAGGGGGGAGTTCATTAATGTTTGGAGAGTCAGCTCGGGAAGGGGACAAAGGGAAGGCTTTAAAAGTGTCACGAACGGGGAGATATTCCTTTTTTTCCAGCAAGGTGTCCCAATGCAACAGCTTGAGTATCTCCTCTTTTACGTTGCAATCTGCGTCAGCTTTTGCAACCGATAGGGCTCCAGTGCCGGCGCCCAGAGCGGATCTATCCATAGACAGTTCTTGCTTCCCAAAACCAAGTCTTGTAGCACCGTAAAAAAAAAAAAAGACATCCCCTGAAAATAAGACACCGTGTGTTTTTTTGAGGGAAAAAAGTTATAAGACGGTGTCTTAAAAAAGGGGAAACACGGTAATGTACAGTACTTAAACATACCAGGTGATTTCACTGATCTGAGAGTATTTTCTGCAGCTGTGGAAAAAGCGTGAGGATCCTGTGCTACATATTGACCTGAGGCGCTGGGCTGACCTTTTGCTGGTGGCTCCACTGGATGCAAACACCCTGGCCAAAATGGCCAGTGGCCTCTGCGACAACTTACTGGTGAGTTTCTGCAAGCTTCGTCTGATGCTTCATGCAGATGTCCCCACCACTGATGCCTGCCTGTATCTGCCAAGCTTCTGTTTCTGTCCATTCGCTTGAGGCTCATGTTTACACTCTCTTATATTGAACTGGACATACTAGATTGTGTTGCAAAGAAACAAAATAAGTTGCTTCAGATTCATGCCTCCATGCCCTTGCTCTTTGCCTATGTGCCCATTTCATCATTTTGGGGTGGAATATGGCTACTTAATTTTTTAAAAATGAAATTAATTAAATTTATATTCTACCCTTCCCAGAGGTGCTCAGGATGGTAAACAACAAGAGATAAAACAGCGAAAACATATTGATAAACATTTCCGATACAGGTGCAGACTGGGGAAGATCTCTGCTTAAAAGGCATGTTGAAAGAGGAAAGTATTCTGGAGGCACTGGAGAGGCAATAGAGATGGTGCCTTCTTAAGGAGAGGGTATTCCAAAGGGAAGGGGCCGCCACAGTGCAGGCCCAGTTCCTACATTGTGTGGAAAGTACTTCCTGATTAGATGGAATCTGCAGGAGACCCTCAACTACAGAGAACAGTGATCAATTGGGTATATATGGGGTGAGACGATCTTTCGGGTACTAATGATTACATGATGATTATGAGTAGTGTTCAGCTAAGTTTTACTCCAAGCAGATCCACTGAAATGAATGAACGTTGCTAAGTTAGAGCCATTAATTTCAGTAGGTCTAGTGTAGTTGTATTCCATCCTATGAGTTTAATACCATGTTTCTAGGCAATACTTCCAAGTTCTTGTTTTGACCCTTAAAAGCCCCAAGCCTGCCTTCCCCAACCAGGTGCTCTCCAGATGTTTTGGTCTTCAACTGCCATCAGTACCAGCCAGCACAGTTGCGGTGGCTTGGGCTGATGAGAGTCAAAGTTCAAAACATCTGGAGAGCACCTGGTTGGGGAAGGCTGCTCTAAGTGGTCTGAGACCAGGGAATTGGAAGGATCACCTTTTTCCATAAGACTGGACTTTGGTTGTATCCAGCTTTTGTCATCCTCAGGGTAGACATGTTGAAATTAATGGGCATGGCTAACGTAGCACCCTTATTTTCAGTGGGTCTACTCTGAGTCAGACTAAGATGAAGACAACCCGTGGGGGTGGGGGGCTATTCAGGACGGCCTTTTCTGTGGTGACACCCAAGCTCTGGGACTGCCATGTCCCAGGTGCCTACATTTGTTGGCTTTTAGACGCCAGTCGAAACTTTGCTTCAATTTCCCAAGCTTTTCAGTGAGATCTGTCCCAACTAAGCTCTGTTACTTCCTTCTTAGTTGCATTCAGGTACTCAACTCACCTTTCAGATTTCATTCTTGTTTTGCTGTTTCTTTTTTTCTTTTTGCATTATGAATTGTTTTCAGCTATTGTTGTGAGCCAATTTATGAGTATGCTGCTCATCGCTTTGGGGATCTTTGGGTCCCGAAGCCCCAGCGAACAGTAGCATGACTCATCTGTGGTCGTCGTTTCTAGCTTGTCAGCCAAGGAATGGGATGGGCCGTTCCTTCCTCGCTTGCATTTCTGCAGATACACTACCCATGTGGCAAGAGAGGCTGTCCAATGCTTTGCCTGCCTTTGCAGACATGCGTCATCCGTGCCTGGGATCTGAGCAAGCCGCTGCTCTTCTGTCCCGCCATGAACACCGCCATGTGGGAGCACCCCATCACTGCTCAGCAGGTGGATCAGCTCAAGAGCTTTGGCTACGTGGAGGTTCCTTGCATCGTGAAGAAACTCGTCTGTGGAGACGAAGGTTGGTAGATAGCCAGCACACTTTCCCTTCATCCTTCCTTCCCTTTAAATGAAATTATGGGGATGTCGGGAAGTACGCAACCCTGCCTCTGTGGGATGGTTCCCATGCTGCCTTTCAAAGATGCTGCCGGGCTCCTTTGAGTCACTCCGGGAACATCCAGAAATTGCTACACATTCTTTTGAAGAAAGCTTCCAATATTTACAGTGCAATCTTATACACACCTACCTCTGAGTAAGTCCCCTTGAACCCTGCAGAGCAAACATGTCTAAGATTGCACTGTCAGTCACTGGAGCAAGATGGTTTGAGCGTATGGCGCTGATCCTGGTTTGACTGCACTGGCTACCAATTAAGTTTCCGGGTCCAATTCAAAGTGCCGGTTTTGACCTATATAGCCTTCAACGGCTCAGGACCCCAATACCTCAAGGACTGCCTCTTTCCATATGAACCTACCCGGACCCTGAGATCATCTTCTGAGGCCCTTCTTCATGTGCCGCCTCTTCGAGTGGTCCAAGGATGGCAACATGAAAACGGGGCCTTCTCTGCAGTGGCTCCCCGTCTGTGGAATGCTCTGCCCAAGGAAGTTCACCTGGCGCCTTTAGGTGTGTTAGGGCAAAATTCTGGGTGCGAGAATGCTCAGCCACCCAGCTCATCAGGCAAGGGCCTGTGGTCGTTGCGGAGTATAAAAGGAAGGAGTCCAGCCATGATCCGGAGCAAACAGCAAGGTTTATTACTGCGCAGCAGGTTCAATGCCAGACTGAACACTGTGAACAGGGCTGCAAGAACTTTTAAAACTTCCCACCACCATCCCATAATGCACATCGAAAGCATCATACATACATCACTTGTGACAGGGTAAAACGTCAGAAAAGGGGAAGGTGCAAGGGGCATTAGCATACAGGTAAACAGGAGGTAAGCAGGATTAGCATAAGGATGTCCCAGGACATTGTTAAGCAAGTACCAGTAAGTATCTGGGAAGGGATCCTTGAGTACCTGGTGGGGGGAAACAATGGGTCCAGTTGTGTGTATTGCCTCTGGCTTCGGAGGGTTGGGAATGGCAGGAGATGGTACCTGAATGGATTATGGATATGCAGAGGAGCACCACCCTGGCTACCTGACCTCTTGCTTAAGGGATTATGGCTGTTTCCTGCATCCCTGAGAGCCCTTGGCCAGAGTCGCAAAAAGGAGGTTTCTAGAAATATTTAGAAATAAAGATACACTGTATTCATTCATAAAGAAATATGGTTACATAGAGTCTCAGGCAACAGAGAAAGGGTAGGAAAGGGAGCCTTTATTACTCAGGGCTTGATCTTGAGGGGTTCGTGTTGGTGCGATACTAGAGTGGTGTTGTAGGATCAAATGGGGTCCCCTTGAGGGCATTAGTGCCAATCTTGATTCCCAAATGAAGCCTCGTTTGGGTGCCCCCCCCCTATAAAATTCCCTAACAGTCCCCCATTCGGAGATAGATTCGTGACCCAGTTCTGAAAGAACAACGAATCTTTTCTCCGCTCCTTCCTGCCCTTCCCTGGGGTCCTGGGTGCCAAAGCTCTGTGATCTGGTATTCTCCTTCCTCAAGTGTCGCATCTGAACATATTCTGGGAAGAGGGTACGGTGCTGAGAATAAGTTCTTTAGGGAAAGAGATTTGAGGGGTTTGTGTCAGGGAAGAAGCGGAACAGGGAACAACAAGGGTTAATACAATGCATGGCACAACAAAACACAGGTACACATAAACTAAAACAATTCCTTTAAATAACCATCCTAGGTTGGGGGGGGGGCCAGCCCCATATGTCAAAGTCCGAAAGTCCTTCATGTTGAATAGCTTCCAGTTGTCCAGCCAACTTATGGATATTGTTCAAGTGTCCCGGAATATGTAGAGTCTGGTCTGTGACATACGTGCAGCACTCAGAGTTGATCAGGGCACAAGTCCCGCCCTCACTGGACAATAAAGAGTCCGTAGCAATTCGGTTCTGTTCTGTTCTGCCTTCTGCATGAATTTTAAAAGTACGCCTGTAAGTTTAAGATGTCTACATGGTTGGAGCTAGCTCCATACACAGGGAATAGTGCCCTGCCCCATGTTTCCCTATTGGCAGCCACGTCAGAGAGTTTGGGGAGGGATTTTGATTTTCCCTTATTCCTTTGCCTTCCCGCCGGTAAGTCGCGAGTGATAAAGCAAATCAGGTTCAAGAAAAGTTGGATCTGCTCCGAGCTGGCATGGGGCTGTACTGGTAGGGTGTGGGGGTTAGGAGTTTAAGAGGGTTATGTCCTTTGCAATCTCCCCGCAGCGCTGTGGTCCGGTGTGGTCCCATACTGGAGAGGTGGGTGAAGGGCCTATGGGGTGGTACCAACCCTCAAGGTACTCTTCCCCCTTTCCAGCCCTCTGTGTGTCCAGGATTCCACAGGCAGCAAAATCGCCTCAAACAAATCCCTTGTAGTTGGGGCTTTGAAAGTTTTGGGGTCAAGAGGAGGCACTGGAACCCAAACATTAGGTTTTCCGTTTGGTGTTGCTTGTCAGTATAAACATGCACAGCCCCTCCCTGCTCTATTTCTGTCCAATTTGGGTGGCGAAGGGCCTCACCTTGTCCATAGAGGAGGTACGATCCATTAGCACAGTCCATATGGTAGTATTGTTGTTCCATGGAAAGGTTGGCATATAGAGAGTTCCCAGTACTGAGTCCCAGTGATTTTAGGCACCAGCGAGTGACGTAGTAAGGTTTGGGAACCCGGGTGACAGAAGTTGAAATCCCCCATTCGGTCAGGGTTGTGGTCGCCCCCTAGGTCTACAGTGTGGTAGTCGAGGAAGTGGCAGTCAGCTTGCAGTCTGGAGCATTGGTCCGACAGGACCAAGGCAGGTTGAGAGCAGAAGAACAGGGTAAGGAGGTAAAGGATGGGACCCATGTTCAGTTCAACGTGGAGCGACAAACAACTGACAGCTGTCAAAGCATGAGTTGTCAAACGAAGCGATGAGTGAGCGGCTGACAGCTGTCAAAGCAGGAACTGTCAAAACAAAGCGACGAGTGAGCGGCTGAAGCGACGGTAGGAAGCAGGAGCGAAGCGAAGGCTGAAGCGACTGCAGGAAGGCTGAAGCGACGGCATGAAGGCTGAAGGGAAGCGAAGGCTGAAGTGATGGCAGGAAGCAGGAGCGAAGCGAAGGCTGAAGCGACGGCAGGAAGGCTGAAGATAGACGGCAGGAACTATTCACGTCTTAGGCGCAATTTGATGGTGTTGGGGTCTGGAACTATCTCCGAGGTCCAGATGTCCAAAGCGGTTTAGAGGAGATCCTGGTCTGGTCCGGTCTGTTGGGCCCGATCTTGGTCCCGATTCAGGTCCGGTACTGTTTTCTTACACCTAGTGTGATGCAGCCAAGAGTTCTTCTCCCCTATTTTAGAGCAGTGGGTGAGGTGAGGAGAACTTGAGATGGTCCCTCCCAAGGTGGTCAAAGTGGCTGCTTCTGGTACACTTTAACTGAAATCCAGTCTCCAGACTTCATGGATTCTGAAGCCTCTTTTTTTGGTCAAATGAGTTAAAACAATTAAAAAAGATGTGTAGAGAAGGTTGGCACACTGCAGAGTGCCAGGTGGGACAAGAATATGTGGTGATAAGTTGGTCTAACTTAATAAATTGGTCTTAACAATAGCCTGATCTACTGGAAAGTATAAAAATGCATGAGAACCCTCCAATGGGGTAAAAGCAAAAGTATGGTAAACATAAAAACAATTACACAAAAACTGTGGTCCCCCCTCCCCCCATGGAAATAACACACTATCAGACATAGTTCAGCAATTCTACATAATAACACATAATATACACAACATACAATTATTAATTCCACCCCAGTTGGATGTATTTGAGGAAATCTGTGGTTTTGAGGCAGTTCTTGCCTTTTTCACACATCTTTAGCCATTTGGCACATTTGCTTGAGGTTAGAAAGGGACAGAAAATGTCCTTACAATTCATCTCCCCCCCCCTTTTTGTCAGTCCATATCCTTTTGGAATGTGATTGTTGTGGCCAGAGTCTTCTTGGGAAGCTGTAAACAATAAAATCTTAATGCATTTAAGTATTTTATTCATCGCCTTTCTATATAGTTACTACTGTTATTACCTGCTAAGTTTGTTTGGTTCTTTTGCTAAAAGAGAACTTTATGAAGATAACTTAAAGGTGCTACCTGACAGAATGCAGTTACAAAACAATACTGTATTTGGAAGTACTTAGGTTAATTTCATAGACATAATGGAAAAATAAATAAATAAATGAAAGCAGATTATTTGCAACCTAAAAAGAAGCATCAAAGCCCAAAACAGAGGGAAGTCAACTTTATATAGCAGGGGGGAAGAATGCCTGTAAGGGAAGAAAGACTAAAAGAATAAAAGGGATTACTGTTTGTATCTCCTCTCTTTTTTTTTTTTTTTTTTTTTTGCTGTGGAAGAAAACAAGAGGCAAAATACACCAGGATTAATACCAGTATATGGTAGAGGTAAATGTGAGATTAGTACATCTCAAGGAAGCATTTACTGACGAAGCATTTGCCCAGTGACCAGAAGATAGCAATTTTCTATTAATTTACAAGTGTGGAGGGGGCGTCCCCCCTTTTGTGTAAATAACATACTGTCAGACGTACAGTAGTTCAATGTTTTTGTCGAATATCACACAACGTAAATTATATATCAGTTGTATGTCTTGAGGTCATCAAGTGAGCTTGAGACAATTCTGGCTGCTTTTAAATCCTAGGGCACAGAGTCTTGAGGTCGAAGAGAGAAAATATCCTTGTAATTCATCATAGTTAAGCATTTTATTCATTTAAATATTATTATTATCATTTATATTTAATTACTGCTGTTATTGTCTACTCAGTCTGTTTAGTTTACTTCACCTAGTTTGGCTGTGGAGGAAACAAAGGACAAAAATGTTGTTAATTAGGACACAATTGATAAGTTATTAACATTTTCCTTATGTGGTTCTGAATTCTCTTTGAGGTTCGCGTATCCTGTTTGAAAGGGACTATTATTACTATTATTATTTACAGGAAAGAATGACTTAGATGCTACATTCGTATGTACAGGAAGAAAAGGTAGAAATGCAAAAAAAATTGCATAAATAAAACAAAATGATATTTAGATTACCACTCAAACAACATTTTTTTTCAGATGGACTGGACACAAAGATATCAGATTAAAAGGAAAAAGTTACTATCAATTAATACGAAGACATTATAAAGACCACACATGTTAATATTGGACTGTAACCTTAAAGATTTGAAGGTGAATGGGAAAATAATGGAAAACTGATTTAATAAATGGAAGCTAGGAAAAGGACCCATACGTCACAGAAGGGGTGTAGCCCAAGACCGCCCTCCCTAGATTCATCATAGGTACATCATGAAAGGGGAGGTCTGGTAGCAGTAATCTGAGCAGTCTGGACCCTGCCCCCTGCCCCCAAAACCCAATCAACAAGAGATATTTACATTTCCCCGTTTCCCAGCCAAGTTAATCACACCCTTTTGTCTGGCACTCGGGTATCAGGATGCCAGGGATTACCTGAGACAATGAGAAGGTTCCCCCCACCCCCTTCTTCCTTGCAGAGGAACACCTGCTCAGAGAGTCAAAATGGTGTCAGTCAGGCCTGTCTTCCTGTGCTGCTTCAGACATGTGCCTGTACATTCATGTACATGTTTTATGAACAATTATTATATATGTGACCTTAAAATTCTTATAACAGAGCCTTAGTTTGCATAGTCTGTCTGTCAACTGGGTGGATCTGACCATCAGGGTAGTATGAAGAGAAGACAGCTATTTTCTATGAATTTCCAAGTGTGAAGGGCGCTTTACATTAAGAAATTTGAATAATATTTCATGTGCAGAGTATAACCTTGACACCTCTTAAGTTACAACCTTCTTTTTCTCCTCTCTTTCTCTTCAAGCTGACATAGTCTCTGTGCATGTACAGAGTTCATGATTTAGAAATCCATTGTACCAATTGAAAGTGTTGCAGCTGTTGGCTAAGTCACCATTTGAATAGAGGAAGGGAAGGGTGAATAGGTTAGATTTTACCCAGAAACCCAGCAATTTACACTTCCACCAAACCAGCAACAAAAAGTGGTCAAATTAAATTCTTTGGTAAGTTTAAATCCATTTCTTTAGCCTTTGTGTCCTGAGATATTTCTGACCTCTTATTTCCTGTTCCTTGCTGCTTAGGAAGCAGGCTTATAAATCTTAAACTTTAAATATATAAAACTTCAATATCCAGACAACGCAATATTTTCACCAGAAAGCTGCAAGAAAAGTTTGGTCAAATTAAACTCCTTAATGAAGTCATGGCACTAATTAGCCATGTTTACTGTACTATATAAACATCTCATACCCCAGGCAAAAGAAATCTAGATTTGCCCCCTTTATCTACAGGGTTTTTGGGGTGCAGACTTTTATTCAAAATATTTCACAAATGTGGATTATTATTATTAGTGTGCTTTCCCTCTAGTCATTAGCGGAACAATGACCCGCCCCCTTATGTACGGGTAAATGACCAGTCAGAATTCATAAATTGCAAATGTTTGTTTGTTTTAAATAACTTCAGCCATGGGCAGACTAAAATTCCCTGCCCCCTCATATATGGGAAAATGGCTACAGGGTCACAATTCATAAGATATATTCTGCCATTTATTTACAAGGGGAAATGGTCAAGACTTTTATATGTGCTTAAACTTTAAACCTTAATAGACAAAATGGTAAAACTCATATAATCACTCCTTAAAAAAGACACTCTTGTTCTAACTCTGAAAACCAATAATCTTTCCTTGCCAGAAAGCAGAGCTGGGCTGAATTTCAACCCATCACCACATCAGACACATTGCCTTTCACATAGCTCTAAAATGGGAGTTAGAAGGGACCCTGTGGTCATTTAGTCTAACCCTCTAAGATACAGGATCCACAAGATTTGAATTAAAATACCAACTTTATACAGAACCCTTTAGCAGATGAGTTTTTCCTTAAGAGGTTATATCAGGAGCCCAACACAATTGAAGTTAAAACTAGACTCAGATAGACAATTCCTGGCTAAGGAAGCTCTACTTTTGACAAACAAATCACCTTTATAGGAATAGCTGTTCAATTTTCCTTTAGTCAATATTCCTCTAGTCACTTGAAGAAAGACTCCCCTTTTGAGCCTCTCTCAATAACAAACATTTGCACACCTCATGAAGTGAACATTTTCAAGTTTCAAAATATTTTCAAAGTATTGAGCAAGCATTTTCAAGGTTACTTACAAACACATTCGCTTTCTCTCCTTCTACCTACCTAGCACCTTCGCATCACATACAACATACAATTTCAGACACATTCTCTCTCTCTCTCCTTCTACCTACCTAGCACCTTCACATCACATACAAAATGTAATTTCAAACACATTCTCTCTCTCTCTCCTTCTACCTACCTAGCACCTTCACATCACATACAAAATGCAATTTCAAACACATTCTCTCTCTCTCTCCTTCCACCTACCTAGCACTTTCATATCACATACAACATACAATTTCCTCATTTAACTCCCCCCCCCATTTGCAAGAGTCTGGTAGGGTTGGAAGGGATCTTGAGTAATCTAGTCCATCCCTTCTGAAATATGGGGATCTCAACACTATCATCGCCCTTTCAAAGCAGGATACACATACATTTGAGTACAGATGGCTAACTGGGAAGGAAACACGGGCTATGCCCTATCACGGAAGCACACATGTGTACTAAGGGAAAAGGAAGGAAGGGGAAGATTAAAAGTACCAACTTTACATGGAGGCCTTTAGCAAACCTGAGGGTTGGATAAACAGTTTTAAGAGGGAATTTACTTTCTCACTACCACCATTCTGTCCAACTGGACCAAGGTTAAACTGACTCAGATAGACATTTGCTGGCTATGGAGCCTCTACTTTTAATAACATTTCCCTAGAAGGAACACCATATTTCATAGTCACATGGTCCTAATACTTCCAAGGATTCCTCATAACAACAACACTCTTCTCTCAGAAGGAGACCTACCTAAGGCTTTATGAAATATAGACACTGCATTTTAGCTTGCAAAGAGCTGTTGTGCTCAATGAAGCTGGTTGCAGCAGAAACATTACATACAGAGCACATGGCTCCCTTGTTACACAGACCTTAAACATTGTGAGTTCACAAACAAACATTTTCAAAGTTACAATCTCCCTTTTCCCTTCCTGCTCCCCCTTTCTGTACAGAAAGGGGTAGGTATACACACACACCCTCTTTTACTCTCTGGAGAAAGATTGGCCTTCTACAGCCTCTTACAACCAACAAACATTCACACACCACTTCCACCCTTTTTCAATATTTGCCATGTTTTTGGGTTGATCAATCCCTTAACATAAAATTATTTAAGCAAGCTTGCATTATTATTATTTTTAAACTTTTTTTTTTAACTTAAGGAAGGCAGTCTGTAGAGGTCATGGCCAATTTTTAAACACAAACTCCTTACATTCCCAAACCTTGATTACATTTCTTATTTATTTCAAGGGAAACAACGATCTCTAGCAGACACAAGGAACAGATGCACACACACTTAACAGACAAAACAAATAACAGACAACATGTAACGTGAAAACATATATATACCATTCCTATTGTTTCTCAGTCCTAAATAAAGTTACCTAGCTATTTCACAGAGTTTCTCCTGAGCCCTAGCTATCTGGTTTCCTCCCCAGACCTTTGGTGCTCACTTTTCCCGTTTCTCTTTGGGGTGCTTCCAACCACTCTGCCATGTCCTGCCTAATCCCTGTTAGGCTACCCCTCCTGGCAACCTCCTACCTATCGTCACAATCTTGAGAAATAGGGGACCCTACTGGACGCCCACGCTTTGCGGTGCCAGATCAGGTACCCCCTTGGATAGAATTTTTCGCTCCGGAATACCCCCCTTGCTTTTGGAAGCGGGCTCACGCACGATACACGTGTTACGTGGCTCGACCAGTGCGGCTGGGGTAAAGACAGGACAGAAAAGGCTTCAGCCTGCTGGCTGAAGTGGTTGAAAAAGAGCCTTTGGTCCCTTGCTTTTGGACAGGGCCTTCCTGCCAGGGCGGCTGACCAAAGGACCCCCACTCTTTTCTGGAAAAGGGGGGGTGGAGAAGCAACAGAGATAGAGCTCAGAACTCCCCTTTCGAGTTGAGCACGGCACACGGTCCGGAGAGACAGGACAGAAAGCACGATAGATAAGAGGGCAGAGAATTCAGTTGCCAGGAGATACCACCCCGCTACCACCAGTGCACTGGGTTTTAACCTTATACTCACACACTCCTCCGTGTTGATCCTGGGGATGAAGAAGCTGGCCGGCCGGTTCTTGCCTTTGCTCCCTGGCTGGGTCCTTCGAGACTTGCAGATTACCGCCTGGAGGATGGCCGAGGGTCCAAAGGGGTCTTCCCAGGCAAAAGGGCCTGGTGCCGGCTGAAGATCTTGGGGCCCTCAGTCAGCCACACAGGAGAACCGCAAGTCCCTGTTCGGGCGCCAAATGTTAGGGCAAAATTCTGGGTGCGAGAATGCTCAGCCACCCAGCTCATCAGGCAAGGGCCTGTGGTCGTTGCGGAGTATAAAAGGAAGGAGTCCAGCCATGATCCGGAGCAAACAGCAAGGTTTATTACTGCGCAGCAGGTTCAATGCCAGACTGAACACTGTGAACAGGGCTGCAAGAACTTTTAAAACTTCCCACCACCATCCCATAATGCACATCGAAAGCATCATACATACATCACTTGTGACAGGGTAAAACGTCAGAAAAGGGGAAGGTGCAAGGGGCATTAGCATACAGGTAAACAGGAGGTAAGCAGGATTAGCATAAGGATGTCCCAGGACATTGTTAAGCAAGTACCAGTAAGTATCTGGGAAGGGATCCTTGAGTACCTGGTGGGGGGAAACAATGGGTCCAGTTGTGTGTATTGCCTCTGGCTTCGGAGGGTTGGGAATGGCAGGAGATGGTACCTGAATGGATTATGGATATGCAGAGGAGCACCACCCTGGCTACCTGACCTCTTGCTTAAGGGATTATGGCTGTTTCCTGCATCCCTGAGAGCCCTTGGCCAGAGTCGCAAAAAGGAGGTTTCATTTAGAAATAAAGATACACTGTATTCATTCATAAAGAAATATGGTTACATAGAGTCTCAGGCAACAGAGAAAGGGTAGGAAAGGGAGCCTTTATTACTCAGGGCTTGATCTTGAGGGGTTCGTGTTGGTGCGATACTAGAGTGGTGTTGTAGGATCAAATGGGGTCCCCTTGAGGGCATTAGTGCCAATCTTGATTCCCAAATGAAGCCTCGTTTGGGTGCCCCCCCCCTATAAAATTCCCTAACAAGGTGCCAGGCAAAAACGTTTATTTTTAACCAGGCCTTTGGTTGATTTGATCCTATGCCCTTTTAAAACATGGGGTGTTGTTTTTTTTATGGGGGCGTGTTACTAGATTGTTGTTTTTATTCTGATTGTATATGTTGCAATCTTTTCTTTGAACCGCTCTGAGACCACCAGGTATAGGATGGTATATAAGCTCAATTAATCACCACCACCACCATCAGTTTGATTATCTGATTAATAATTTCAAAGTTGGTCCTTCAGTTGCTGTTAGACCCCCCCCCCCGACTCCATTCATCCTTGATGATTAGCCATGCTGGCTGGGGTTGATGGGAGTTGGAGTTGGAGTTCAGCAACATCTCGAGGGCCATGGTTCCCCATCTCTCCCTGTGGAGGAGCTGGCCTCACCCTGCTTTTGTTCTCGCTTTACAGGTCGTGGCGCCATGGCAGAAGTGCCAACCATTGTGGCGAAAGTAAAGGCGATCCTATCGGAGCGGGGCCTGTCAGCGCACAGCTGATCCCCAGTGAACGGGCAGCATTTCTGTCTCCTTCTGGGACTACAAAGGTAGAAAGAGCAGGGAGTGAAGACCACAAAAACTGGACCCAGTCCTTACTGGCAGCTCTGTCTCTGCGTGGTTGGAGACCTCCTGCACTTGAGCTTGAGAGTTTTGATGGGGGGGGTCCTCTGTAATCCCTTTCGTGCAACCCCAATGCTTGTTCCAGCTTGAAGAGGGAGTTGTAAACTCACAATATGCTGCACAGTTTTAATAGTGTGGCATTTGCCTTGCAGACAAGAGAGGGTGTTCATAAAAAGTCAAGAGAACATCTGTAGTAAAGGTTCATAACAGTTTCTTGGCTGTAGCCTTTGCACCGGGGATTTCACAGGATTAGAAGGTGAGCTGTTTCACAACTTTCCTGGGGTTAGGCTTCCATTAGTAAGTCTGCTTAGGGGCCCTATGACTTTAGCTTTTGGTGCTCCCCATGTCTGCTGACGCTCAGGAATGCTGACTTCAAAGAGAGAAGCAAACAGACCCTCTGCAGGAGAGGCCTTGTCAGACTTTGCTACCAGTGTGTAGTGCTTTCGGCACCTTGATTTGGGGCTGGGGTGGGCGATGGCCTGGGAATTTATTTGCTGAGAAACGGGCTAAACAAACACTCACAATTGATTAACAGCTTTATTACACAAGAGTTGGGGTGGGGCTGACCGGGATTGGATGGTGGGAGGAGATCCATTCCAGGCCCGTCTCTATCCCTTTGATCCCTCCCGGTGGGCCAATGTCAGGTTGGGTCGGTGGACTGCCCTGCCTGGTCAGTGGCCTGTCACATAAACACAGCAGAGTTTGCTCTCGTGTCCTTAGAGTGCATTTAAAGCCAAATCAGGTTCCGCACATACAGGGGAGCCTGGTACAAAACGTACGCGGCGCATGAAGGACAAACTTTGAACTGCTACGCACGAGAGAAACATTGGATCCTTGTCAGTTTCCTACAGATAAAAAGCTCTTTGTAGTTTTCCCACCTTGCCTTCCAGCTTGTCGCAGGGACACTACTTCCTGTGTGGGGATGGAGGAGTGGGGTTAAGGGCATGAGATTCACCATAGGTCATCGTCTCTCGGAGACGGAGCACAAACTTTGCGTCCAGAAAGAGCCTCTGTCGGCAGCTTGGCAGGGCAGGGGTGGCCTTGGGAGAGCCATGACCAATTGGGGTGAAATGGAACAATGCCCGCAGGAGGGTGATTTCTTTGCCTTCAATCTTTGGTTCTCAGACTGCAGGGATAGGCATAGCTGAAGATAGCAGGGAATTCCAGGGAGAATGGGTTATTTGCCCTGAAGCATAGTGCCTTTTTCCCTCCACCAGCCCAAGACCTGGGTGGCTTGAACCCCTGACTGAGGGTCCTCACTGATCCACACTGCACTTGTGGGGGCAAAAGTATCATCATTGCCCTATCACCCCACCCAGCTGCTCTTGGAAGAGCTGCTGCTTTGCCTTAACTAAGAGAGGACCAAAGATGCCTTGGTTTATTCTAAATTTGCTGCTGGATTAATTCCCCAGTTCTCTGCAGCAATTGAGAAGCTGACCCGTAGACACAACTTTCTTTGCCTATACAGACCATATATTTGTTTTTGCTTTGATTGGATGGAGTCTCCCCCTTGAAGAAAACCTCTGATTTTGACTGGAGCAATGGCATGGCAAGGGGGTGTCAACCAGTTTTCTCTTCTTGATCCACCCCCCCATCTCTGCTATCAGCTCAATTGAGCCAACCCAGTTGCCTGCATTGTGTCCATATTCCCCCCCCCCCCCAACCACCAAAGTGGTGCTAGTAGCTCGGGGAGTAAGACAGTTTTGATCAGGAAATGGGAGAAAAGACCAGACACATTTCATATTGGTTGAGTAGGTAGAGTAAGTATTTTGCATACAAAGAGTCCCTGTTTCTAATTCCTGGCACCTTCAATGAAAGGGATCTTGGAAAAAAGGGGTGATGGGAAAGTCCTGTCTCCTGGGGACCCTGGGGAAGAATCTGCCTATCAAGGTAGATGGACGAATAAAATAGTTCCTCTCTCCCTGTGTACATGCGTGTTTTGCTTTTAAGCCAAAATGACCGTGGATTTTCTGTGCCAGAATTGGCTGGACCAACCATGTTTCCAGCAGCGCTGCCGCTGCCTGTTTATCTAACGTGAGCCGTTGAAGAGGGTTTTTATAGGCATTGTGCAATGGCTGACGTCCAAAGCTCAGGGCCAGGGGAAGGCGGTGCTTTCTGACAATTTGCATGCGCAGCATTGATGTTTGCAAACTTGCCTTGCAGATTGGCGACCGGCTGCATTTATAAATATTGACAGAAGCTTGCTTGCCTCACTACGCCCAGCGAGGCCAAGCAGATAAAAGTCCTGGGAGACACTTCTGCATTGCATGTTGCATGGCAGTACAGACACAGCATGCAGCTGTGCAGTTTTACTCGGGCTTCGCCATTCATTGAGGGATTCTATGCTCCGTCGTGTCTGTTCTCCTGCCACCGACGGTGGAGGCCTGGCAACCCCAAAAAACAAATTTTGCCCAGTGCACACAAAAAATTGCCACATCTGCAAAACTGCCAAGTTAACCTCTGAGATTGATCTTTAATGCAATTGCTCTTGTAGGTTTTCCATGGAAGCGTCCTTCACTCGTATCTGTTGTATGAGTTGAATCGTTCAAAAGTGCAATCCTGCACATGTTTGCTCAGAAATAAGCCCCTCTGGGCACCAGTGGGGCTTACTCTCATGTAAGTGTGCATTGGGCTGCAGTCTTTAGTTCAGGCATAGGCAAACTCGGCCCTCCAGATGTTTTGGGACTACAACTCCCATCATCCCTAGCTAACCGGACCAGTGGTCAGGGGTGATGGGAGTTGTAGTCCCAAAACATCTGGAGGGCCGAGTTTGCCTATGCCTGCTCTGGTTGCTCTTTTCTCTGCCTTTTCCAAGAGAGGCTCTTGTACAGGGTCACATGATGTGGGGTGACCACTTGCGCTCCATCATGTGACTTGAAGACCCATTTAGATGAAGTGTTTCTGTCTCAATAAACTAGTTCCAGACGAAGCAGGTGGGTGTGACTCAAGGTACATTCCATTTGGCTGACAACCCAGCAACTCGGAGACGAAAATGTTGCGAGATATCACTGTAGAACAGACAGAACAGGTGATTTAGAGTTCCTTAATTGAATTGCTTCTTAGCAAAGGATGTGCTAGAAATACTCCCCTATTGTACTTTTCATCATCATAAACAAAAGGGGCAGAGGCTTTCATTTTCATTTTCAACTAGTTCTACCCGGCCACGCGTTGCTGTGGCTCAGCCAGGGTCCCTGTTTCCAAGGACAGGTGCATGACGTAACGACACCCCACTCTCTGTTCCCCCCGCTGCGTGACGCCATCTTCCCCCATGTGATGTCACCCTCCCCCAACACCCCCCCCTGCATACCATATGCACATTTTGGGAAGGGCCTGGCTGCTTCCCTCGGCAAATCCTGGCAGGCGAGGGGGCAGGTGGTTCATCTGCAGTTCCTTATTGAAGATGGACATGCCAAGGGCGGGGGGAGAGGCAAGACGCCAGCCCCCAGTCTCCCAGAAGGAGCCGCCTACCGAATGCACATTTTGGGGAGGGCCTGGCCGCTTCCCCTGGCGGATCCCGGCGGGCAAGGGGGCAGGCGGCCCAGCTGCAGTTCCTTATTGAAGGTGGACATGCCGAGGGCGTGGGGGAGAGGCAAGGCGCTGGCGGCAAAGGGACAGGATCCGGCCCCCGCTCTCCTAGAAGGACCCACCAGCCACCCGCTCCCAGTATCCTCTGCACGCTCGCGCCGGAAGGATGCCACTGCGCACACCAAGGCATCCTGGGAGTAAAAAAATTACTATAGCATGTGTTGCTTTGACGTCCAATAGATGGCGTCGTTTTTCCAAAAAAGTATGTTTTTACCTGTCACAGGTGTGACATCTATATAATCTAATTATATGCAAACACTCCCGTATTCGAATGCAATGTTGTGTCAAAATTTCAAAGCAATCAGTCAAGAACTTTCGGAGATTTTTGATTTTGTACAAACGGATATTTACATTTTTATTTATATAGATGAAAGCTGAACATTCAGGGAAAGGTCCTGGTATGCCCTTAAGGTTCTCAGGCCTCCACTGGCCCCCCTGGCTTTGCCACCCAAACGGTCTACAGTGGTCCGTTGGACTGGTTGCCTGTAAATTTTAATTCCTTTTTCCACCACCTTTCCCACGCACTGAATTCTATATTATGTCCTATGTCTCTCACCTAGTTAAGCTGACTTAACCATCTCGCCCTTTTTCTCCCACTCCAACAATAATTTATACATCCTGGAAATTAACTTTCCTGACGTTTCTATAACCTCCCTTTCAAATTGTGAACTTTGAGTCACAAACCCATTTTTCTTGTCAACTTTAAACAAGGTTAAAGGAGTGGATAATGTTGAAGAATGCACACATTTTAGATCTTGAAGGGCAGGATATAAAATTTGACTGGCATGCATGTCTATGGTATGGAATATATAAGAGCTTCTTGAATCATGTAGTCAGGAAGAATTTGTTTAGAGTATGAGATAAATACAAAAACCTGCTTGAAAGGAAAACATCACTCTGGCTCTCACCCACAGAAGCAGAATCCTTGAGAATATCGCCAGTGGATAACATATAGAGATTTACTGGCTTTTCACAATAAGAGATAAGATTGAAGAAGCTGGAAGATGTTAATTTTGCAGTAACTGATTGCTTACAATATTATCAAGTACATGAAATTTATTATTTGCCTTTTATTTATTGTAAGCTGCCTTGACCATATTTTATACTGAAAGATGGGATGGAAAAAATAATAAATGAGTGAAACTAAAAATTGACTGGTGTTCTAAATAAATATGAGAGTCTTTCTCATGCTGTGATTGCCTGGGGCAGGGTTATGATGGTTAATGTGTTATGGAAGCTTGTGATAATTAAGGAAGTGATTAATTTTATTATTGCACTATCATCACTGGAGAAGATGATGTATCTGTCAAGGGTATGTGGACTTCACATTTGGTACGTGGTAATGAATAGCTGGCCACATCTTCCCCCGGGGTTGACCTTTATGTATATGGGGAAAAAGCTGAGTTAATTAATGCATTGCCAGGCCTCCTGTCCTGCTTTGCTAAGGACAAATTAAGTCTTTGAACAGAGCTTGGGAGTCTGTCTTTTATGTTGTGAGAACGCAGTACTGAGTCAGCAGCATCGTCCTAGAATAATAACCCACGAACCCCAGAGGCTCTCTGGCTTCTACCCACCAAGGTCTTGAATGCGTGCAAGGCAGCAACCTTGCTGAAACTGAGCAGGCCTGGGTCTGGTCAGCACCTGTGTAGGAAAGTTCCTGGGCACAAATGGTAGCAGAGAGCTTTTCGCTGAATATCATGCTGGTCAAATATTTTGTTGCTCATCAGAAGAGCTATGCACCCAAATGAACATCAGGATATGTGTGCATATGGTTTTTGCATCTTCGTTATTAATAGTTTTTATTCAGTTTTATTCAGTTTTCTGTTTTACAATTTAAGATACTCATTTTACATCCTTAAGATATCAATGACTTCCCTTCTTCTCTTTCCATGGTTCATTTTACATATCTTATATCCCTGCATATTTTACAAAAAAACTATACCAATCGGTTTTCCATTAATGCACCCATCAAAACTTATTTACACTGTTGAATTTATCTTAATGCCGCCAGCGTTTTCAGCTGTACACAATTATTTTCGATATATTCAATAAGCGTTTTCCAATCTTCTTTAAACGTATGTTCTTGTTCTCTTATTCTATACGTTAAGTCTGCGAGTTGTGCATATTCTGTCAACTTAAGTTTCCATTCTTCTTTAGTTGGGACCTCGCTCGTTTTCTATTTTTGGGCTAACAAAACATGGGGCGTTGTAGCAGCATACATAAATAACCTTTTTTGACACCTGGGAATTTAGTTAATAGTTATTATAGATTTTTCCTATACATGGGGGGGGGACCCAGAACCCTCAACATTCACCCCTCCCCACTTTAATATATACACCATCCCTGCCTCCTCTTCCCAAATAGACAAGTCCCTCTACCTATCAAAGCACACAGGCACTTGATGCCTTTTCATGTGTGCATGCTTATACTAAAAGGCATGAGTCCAAATTTCCAGTTTGTAAGATTTATTGATGTTCTTAGCAATACTGACAGTGTTGTCATACCTAAGGGATGGAGGAGGATTTCAGTTTGGTTCACATTTAAAGCTGAATCCATCACATTTTGCACTTTTCGATGGAACATGTGAATCAAAACACAACTATTCTCCAACATTTGCACATATCTGATCATTTTGATGCAGTTCCCCAGCCAACATTTGAAAAACAATGCCTGTATTGGGGAGGGTGTGTGTAAAAAATGAAGATATTAGTGAAAATAACATACCAAAATCCATTATTTGCGGGAAATTTGATTGCGTGCACTTTGTGTACAAATGTGTCCACTGCATCTAAAAATGTGTTTGTTAGGAGGCATTCACTGATGAATTTCCATGAGGATTTTTTAAATTAAAAGACCATCATGCAATTTGCTGCAGAATGTGGAGAACTGAAAACTTCCATCCCATAGCATACCTATGAAAAGCCTTGCTGGGGGTTGGCTCCTCCCTCAGATGCATTTTGTTGGCTACCTTGAGGAACAGGATGTGTGGACTGGATGCAACTTTGATCTGCTCTATCTGGAGTGTTCATATTTCCTCCTTTAGATGTCATTCTTCAACGAAATACGCGATTCCAAGCTTGCAGCAAAAACAATACTGATAAAGAAAACGAGAAGAACAGATAAAGGACTCGGCAGTTGGCAGCCTAATTCTTAGGAACACCCTTAGATGCTGTAGTAAGACGCAGGCACGTGGGGGTGGGTGTCTTGTAGCCAAAACCAGGAAGCGCAAGAATAGAAGTGGTTTGAAGCACTTGGGCCTTGCGGGTTGGAAAGGGCGACCGAAGAGGAACTGAAACGAGCTATTGCAGCTCTCTCGACATTTCCTCAGGAGCAAGTCCTGTTGAACTTGGTGGGAGCAAATTCCGAAAAAACAGACAGAAATGTTGAGTTGTCAGATTTCACATGCGTGGGGAGGAAGAAGTGAAACTGACTGTGATTATAGACAACTCCGGCGACCTGGAAGAAAGGAGAAAGCTGGGTTGCACTCGTTGACCCTCGGATGTCAATCTTCCATTGCTGTGGGTGTCTGCCTAGCCTATAACTCCTCTCTCCTTTTACTTAACAGCACAAACCATTCAGATCTAGGGCAGCATCCAGTTTCTCACAGACGGCTGCAGGAAGCCCTAGTGCAGGTGATAACCCTACCTTACCGTTGCCTCCCAGCGACTGGTATTCGGAGATAACACTGCCTCAGAACATGGAGTGTAGCCTTTTGGCTATCATCATCACTATCAGTTTGTTTAGCATGAGCATTTTTTCCACCCCACTCTTCAGCCTCAAAGGGGCTCCCGAAGTAGTTGACAACTATCAAAACGTCAAGACCTTGCCCTCGGACTCACAATCTGAGGGACAAGCTCAGGTGCGACTTTTTAGGCACAGAGATATTGTGAGAACCAGAAAGGGTGAAATTTTGGAGAGGAGCCTCAAGTTGCTGTTTTTCAGCAGAGAGAGTGGTGAGGTCCTGCGGCGCCAGCTTTACCCCCCTCTTTCAGTGAAAAGGTAAACCACCGTGAAGTGCAAATATATAAATGTACCGTATATGCACCAACAACCTTCACATATACAAGAAGTTTCAAAAATGTGTACAAAATCTCATGCTCGAGGTCTTAAAAGTCCAGTATAAAGTGCAATAATCAAGTCCGACAGGAAAGTGCTATGATGTATCATGCGTTCTTATCTCTTCCCATGCGTTCTTATCTCATCCGACGGGTGGCCAGCTTCTTTCCCGTTTCACAGGAATGGTTTCCTCAGGGGGCGGACTCTTTCAAAGGTTCATGTGCAAAGGCTTAACAAGACTACCGAAGCTCAAAATCCTCAAAGATTGATGATCAATTATTGCACTTTATTGCACTTTATACTGGACTTTTAAGACCTCGAGCATGAGAGTTTGTACACATTTTTGAAACTTCTTGTATATGTGAAAGTTGTTGGTGCATATATATTTATATATTTGCACTTCACGGTGGTTTACCTTTTCATTGTTTTGCTAACATTACCGTGTTGTCTGTCTGTTGCTGTTACCCCCCTCTTTCAGCCTGATGGAATGGCTGCTGCGGGTAACAGTTGAGGGAGGAGCCCGATGCAACTCGCCTGTGCCACGGATAGGCATGTTCCCTGCATTTATCTAATCCCGTTGAAATCTAGTGATGCTGCCTGGAAGTGTGGTCAAAGATAGCCCAGCTATCAGTAGCAGCAGAACTTTGGTGGGGAACTTGTGGTCTTTCAGACGTTGGCAGACTCCACCTTGCAGCAGCTCACAGCCTGTGTCCAGTCACTAGGGATGTTGGGAGCTGCAGTCTAGCCATATCTTGAGGACAATGGGTTCCACCATCCGTGGGTTACAGAATCTGGGTCTGAAGCACTTTATTGAGTAACCAAGCTGGGTCTGAGCGGTGACAAGATGCTCTCACAGACGTGGAACCCCACTGGAATGCATGAAATGCCGTACTGAAGGGGAAATGCAAAATCTCAAAGCTTGCATACCTTTGCATAAGCATTTCCCAAACTTGGGTGTTTTTGGACTACAGTTCTCCTCATCCCTGACCACTGGTCCTGCTAGCTAGGGATGATGGGAGTTGTAGTCCAAAAATACCTGGAGACCCAAGTTTGGGAAACCCTGGTTTACATGAACTGGGAGTTTTGCCTGCTTAGAAATCTTCCTATTAACTACACAGGAAAAAAACAAATCGTCATCTCCGCTGATTCTAGAATTTAATTTAATGTTTGGGTCCCTCATACCTCTCCCTCTCTCTCTCTCTGTGTGTGTGGGGATTCTTCCTACTTCTGGAGATAGAATTCCACCCTTCGCCACCTCACTAAAAAAAGAATACCACATTGCCCTATAGTAAAAGACTTCTGGGAAAAGATTTATAATGAGTTTTAAAAAGTGTTGAAAAACACATTTATTAAGAAACCAGAAGCCTTCTTATTGGGTATAGTTGGAAGAGAAATTCCCAAAGATGTTACTTTTTTTTTTGTATGCCACAACAGCAGCAAGAATATTGATAGCTAAGAAATGGAAAACACAAGAGGTACCAACTGTGGGAGAATGGCAAATGAAAATGATGGACTATATGGAACTGGCTGATCTGACCGGGAGACTACGGGACCAGGGAGAAGAGACGGTGGAAGAAGATTGGAAGAAGTTCAAAGTTTATTTAAAGAAATATGGTAAAATTTGTTAGTATGAATTGATTTGGAAGTGGTTAGTTGCTGTAGAGTTAGAAGATAGTTTAAAATTTTATAAGGAAAGTTAAAGTAAAATGATAAAGATAATGTAGCTAGGGATATTATGCTTAAGAATATATATATTGTGAGTTAAAGGTATGATACAGAAATTGCTGAAGATGATTGAAAATGAACCGCAGAAAGGAAGGACTCGAGGAATTCACCCTAAAATTTGAAGAAAAGTTTAAGATTGAGAAAGGTACAGATTTTGTATGAGTGTTGTAAATGTGTGTGTTTTTTGTTGTTGTTGATGTTGTTTTTCTTTTTGTTCTATTGTTCTATTGTATTTTATTGCAAAATAAATAAAAAAAATTGGAAAAAAGAAAAGAAAAAAACAATACCACGTTTTTGCATTTACAGAGCTGCATCCTAGTGAAATGGGGAAATTTGAGGGGGGGGGGAGGAAGTGAAAGTACCAGTGCATATACCACAGACTGCTCATTAAATCTACTTGCCTGTGTCTGCAGCTCATTTTACCACCACAACCCATGTTGCCCTTTCTTATGGGAGTGAGGAGTAGAAAGTTGGCATCCGTACCACCTTCTCCCACAGTTGGTTTAGACCACAGCGCCACCCATGTCCCCTTAATTAACTTAATTAAGTTAATTCTTAGGATTTAGAGGTGTCCAATACACAACTGGAGAAATTTGCCTCTGTTCATCAACTCTTCAGACATGCTAATTCCAGGGGATTAACAGCTTAAATACACATGAGCCCGGCTACCCAAGGAAACCACCGCCAGATCTTAATTGAATTCTAGCATCTATAAATCCATAACAATACTAACCATTTGGAGGCACCTCTTCAATACTAACCATTTGGAGGCACCTCTTCTTCCATAGGGGTCAGTCAGGCATGGGTAGAGCAGCTCAGCCATTTCCTTGTTCCAAAGCACACATCCCCAAGGAGCTTCCCCACCATTGGGTTTTAAAGTTTGCCAACATGCATTTGGAATCCCATAATGTTGGGGGAAACTACTTTAGGGGGAGGGTGGCAGGGAAGGAGGTTATTTATGGCAAGGAAATGTGCCTCTTCCTCCACCCCCCCCCCCAGGGCTGGATTTAGGTTTGATGAGGCCTAAGCTACTGTAGAGAATGCCGTGGTTGTATGGGCCGCAAGATGGCCCATACAAAATGGATGCTGTTAATAAACTAATAATGAACTGTGTTGATTGAAGAGCTACTGGGATGTGCATGTTCTGGCCAAGTCAACAGCGCATGCAAGGCAGCGTAAAGACTGCCTTTGCAATGCTAGCCTCAAACAATGAGTGTTGCAACACACCCCAAGGGTACAGAACACCAGGTCCAAACAATGAGAGTTGTGATATGCCAAGAACACGCTAAGGACAAAGGACTGCCAAGAACATGCCAAAGACAGTCAGAAATGCTAGGATTCAGATGAACACCCAAAAGGACTATATGAGACTTTTCAGATGGGTCTGTGTGTGCCGGACCTATGACAGCACTGTCGTCTGCCACCCATAACTCTTACTGGAAACTGATCAATTCCAGTGAAGAGTGGTGAGTATGGATGAGTGTGTGGTTGTGTGCGTGACTGAGTGCATGTTCCCTGTCTTGTTATATGTTATGTTTGTTAATAATAAATCTATGTTGTAGAGAAATTCCAATATATATTGGTTTTTTGTGCTTGCTTGTGCTTTCCCCGGAGCATGTTGAGTCTCATTTATGCTAAACACCTAAACAGATTAAAAGGACCTATATTTTATTCAGTTTGACCAAACTGCAGGAGGCAGTGGAAGACAGGAGTGCCTGGCGTGCTATGGTCCATGGGGTCACGAAGAATCGGACACGACTAAACGACTAAACAACAACATATTTTATTCATAACATATTTGGTACCAGGAGTGGGGTACCAAAGGTAGCGGGGCCCTTTATATGTCCAGCTGTCCTTTGTCAACAATAATTTGTCACTGATTTTTGTGTTGAATATATGCTATATGGTAATTTATGGACCTAATAGGTATCCAAAGCCATTTGCACATGTTGCCATGCAACCAGTCCATGCAGAATGTAGGCACCCTATATATAGAAATGAGCAAACCAGTGATATTTTAGGGAGCAGGCTAGCAGGCGGGGCCCATGACTTACATCATAGGAGCCTACACAACACAAAACACTGCTGCTGTATGTAGGTTTTATTTGTTTTTTATCTTATATTTTGGAAATGTACATCCAGTTTTTTTTCCTTTAATTTTTTGCCCTCCCCCCCCCAAGAGAGTGGGGCCCTAAGCTATAGCTTGATTAGCTTATACGTAAATCTGGTACTGCCCCCCCCCCCCCACATGCACTGGACATTGGTACCACCAATTCACTTCAGCCTTTTCTGCCAGAAGTTGCTTTTTCCCATCCAAATGGCCTTTGGGCAAAAGTTATTTTCTTTTCTTTTTTTCTTTATAATTTTTATTAAATTTTCTGTTTTACAATTTAAAATACAGTCGTATCTTGGAAGTCGAATGGAATCCATTCCGGAAGTCTGTTTGACTTCCAAAATGTTTGGAAACCAAAGCGAGTTTTTCTGATTGGCTTCAGGAAGCTCCTGCAGCCAATTGGAAGCCATGGAAGCCCCGTCGGATGTTCAGCTTCCAAAAATAGTTTACAAACCGGAACAGTCCTTTCCGGGTTTGCGGCATTCAGAAGCCAAAACGTTTGAGAACTAAGCTGTTCGAAAAACAAGGTATGACTGTACTCATTTTTACATCATTAAGATATCGAGGACTTCACTTCTTCTCTTTCCATGGTTCATTTTACATATCATAAATCCCTGCCTATTTTACAAAAGCTATACCATTCAGTATTCCATTATTGCATCCATCAAAATCAGGCATCCACACAACATGACCAGTCCAATGAAGCTGATGTTGAAGAATCATCTCTTCGACACTGGTGACCTTTGCTTCTTCCAGTACACTGGTATTAGTTTGCCTGTCTTCCCAAGTGATGCAAAATTTTTCGGAGACACCGTTGATGGAATCTTTCAAGGAGTTTGAGATTGCGTTTATAAGTGGTCCAGGTTTCACAAGCATACAGTAAGGTTGGTAGCACAATAGCTTTGTAAACAAGCATTTTGGTTTCCCTGAGAATACCCCGGTCCTCAAACACTCTGCACTTCATTTGAGAGAAAGCCACACTTGCAAAGCTCAGGCGATGCTGGATTTCGGCATCACTGTCAGCCCTTGTGGAAAGATAACTGACCAGGTAAGAAAAGTGATCGACATTTTTCAATGTTACACCATTGAGTTGGATTTGTGGCGCTGCAGAGGGGTTATTTTGTACTTGTTTTATTTGGATGTTTGAGGATGGTAGGGCAGTGCCCCGCTTGCCATATCGGTCCAGCCTCCACAGTCCTCACATTGACCTGTGTCGTCCCAGGATGCGCACAGGGGAATGGATGGTTTGAGATGAACCAAAGCATACCGAGGATCTGTGGAGTTTGGTGTGCTGGGCTTATTAAATCCTCCCTTTTGTACTCAGTTTCAAGGAGCTATATGCGAAGCCTGGTCCTTTGGGCTGATTAATTATAGGCACACCTTGTCTGCCTGGCAGGGGCGGGATGGCAATTAGAGGTGGAGAACTCTGCCAGCCTGCCTGCCTTGTGGGATTGTGTATTATTTCCCCCAAAGACTTGCCACCTCATGGCAAATTCCAGAAGGGCAAGCAACTGGCTCACAGGGTTTCATCAGCCATTAACCCCTTAGAAAGGCACTAAAGTCTGTCAAGAGCAGAGCCCAATACAGTATATGCAAATGGTACAGCAAGATGCAGAAAGTGGTTTGGTTTTTTTTTCAAAATAAAAAAATAACAACTAAACTCTATGGGCTAATATATTTTGACGATATTTACTTAAAAAGAGAAAATAACCTTCCATGTGGTATGACAGCACTCTTTTTAGAATAAAGTTAGAATAAAGTTTTTGGATAATAATTTTTATTAGTTTTTTATTAATTACAATAATCCAATAATAGCCTCATTATAACAATGCTAATTATAATACAGTTACTAATACCAATCATTCAGATGCCAAATTCCATAATTTAGGTGGATCCCCGCGTGCTAGAATTGATGGTTTGATACTTTATTTCTGCGTTCCAAAATCTTATTCATTTAAATTACGTGCCAGTCAAAATAACAACCCCTTATATAACAACTGCAATTTTAACGACCTCCATTTGTATTGATGCATTAAATGATTTATAAACCTATTGGTGAAGCATTCAAACTACAGTATATCCAGATACCATGATCGCAAAATAAAGTTTTGTTGAGACATTTATAATACAATAGAAAAATCAACTAATCTAAACAAGAACATAAAAAAGAAAGAGAGGAGAGTGCAATATCCTCTTTTGCAGGTATATCTTAACTTGTCCCATACAGAGAACGGTCCCTCATATAATGGGTCAAGGGAAAAGTTCTTCGGACAGTTGCCCCCACCTTAAAACAGGGATCTTGAGATTGTGGCCCTCCATCAGCTTCTGCTAGCATGGCTAGTTGTCAGGGATCATGGGAGTTGTATTCCGGCTAACGTCTGAAGACCCACAGGTTCCCCAATCCTGATTTAAAATGACAATCTCTTCCGATCAAGAACTCCAATTTTATTTTATTTTTAGAAGATTTTGGCCTTTTTATGGCTGTTAAGGTAATAAATCAGTGGCAATTCACCTCTAACATTAGATTAGTGAGGGGGAACCTGTGGCTATCCAAATGTTGCACATAATCTCTGAATGCTGTATGGAGGTGGTGGGATTTGGAGGACCATAACTTCCCTATCCCTGCCTTATCTTCCTCCATCTGGCAGCTATTGGGAAAGAAAGTTTTTAATTCTTGGGGGAGAGATTTCCACATGTTAGGGAGCAGAAGGCTCTGTTTGCTTATGTTTTTTGGTTATGAATTTGAATACCACTCTCCATTGAAAAATTCTTGTTCCCGCTCCTCATCAATTGATGCGACTTGTTGGGTTGCAAGATTCAACTGGACCCTTTGTTGTTGTTGTTGTTGTTGTTGTTGTTGTTGTTGTTGTTGTTGTTGTTGTTGTTGTTGTTGTTGTTGTTGTTTTTGCAGATAGATAAGGAATATTCCTTTGTGACACAGGAAATGGGCAGCCAAAGTTGGCTGCAGGAGCTATTTTCCCTATTTACAAAAAAAGGGGAAAGAAGTTTAAGTGCTGGGAGTGGGCAGCAGAGAACCATGCAGTTAACTATGGAATAGTTAAAACAAGCTTTCGAATGGGGTGGGGGAACATTTTTCAGACCCAAGAGCTGCCTTTCCTTTTGGGCAAACCGCTCAGATGCCACAAGGCCATGATGTCACGAGACTGGTGACGGGATTCTTTTTAGATCAGAGTGTTTTTAAGAAGAAACAAAAATGACCCAAATCTTCTTAGAAATAACCCTTTATTGGTTAACAAGTAATAACTAATAAGAGCTCATTCACTCCTCTCATTCATACTCACCAGATGGGTGGACCCACTAAAAAAGGGTGATCAATCTCTTTTAAGAGTCTTTGGACGGCCACCCCTGCAGTCAGGATAGCAACGTGCTGTGCCAGGGACTTACCAGCTGTTATATAGTTTCAGGTTCGATCCCTGTGTGGCTGCATCAAACCCCCGTGTGGTATCGCAGGGGGTTGGACTAGATGATAGCTGTCGTCATGCTGATTCCCCAAATAGTTATGAATAGTTATTTGTCCCAACCTGTCTTTTGAGAACTATGGCTGCTGTCTGCTGGGCCAGGCGCACACATAAAACACAGCCTGGCTTGTCTCTCTCTCTCTCTCTCTCTCTCTTTTAAAGCAATTTATTAAATTTTCCAAATAAACACATTAAACAAAACAAAACATTCAAAAACAAATACAACACACACAAATAATCTCTTTTTAACAAGTATTCCCGTTTCTCTAATTCCCCATGCTCTGCCGAGCTTGACTTCCCTCCCTCCCCTCATTTGGTTTTCTTTCCAACTCTTATCTCACAGTTCCTTGTTTCTTATTTAAAGTCATTTCGTAGGATTTATTTCAGTCCTGCAAGTGTCTTTAAACTTCTACAGTTCCTTTCCATATTTTCCACAAATTTACTCCAATCTTTTTGGAACTTTGCCTCCCCCTGGTTTCGGATCCTGCTAGTCAGTCTTGCTAGTTCCGCATAGTCTATCATTTTTGTCTGCCACTCTTCAATCGTCGGTAAATCCCGAGTTTTCCATTTTGGGGCTAACAAAGTCCTAGCCGCGGTTGTCGCATACAAAAATAATATATGACCCTCCTTTGCAGTCTCCTGTCCAATAAGTCCTAATAGAAAAGCTTCAGGTTTTTGGGAAAGGTGTATTTTAACATCTTTTTCAATTCGTTATATATCATTTCCCAAAATCTTTTAACTTTTTCGCATTTCCACCATGTATGGTAAAACTCTCCATCCTTTACATTTCCAGCACATTTTGTTACTCATCCTATACATCTTAGCTAATTTTACTGGTGTTAAATACCATCTATACATCATCTTCAAGACATTTTCTTTCAGGGCTGTACATGCAGTAAACTTAAATGTTTGATTCCATAGTTTCAGAGAGGTGGCTTGTCTCAGCATGTCCTCTGAGAACAGTTACTTGTCTCAACCTGTCCCCTGCATGTCCTTTGACTCACCCAAACCTCTGGCACATCTTGACTGCCCATTCCATTAGCTACCGGTAGTTCGACAGTCCATCTTTCCTGTTTTCTTCAGAATCAAACAATCCCTATCTTCATCTTCAGAATCAAACAGTCTCTTCATCTTTATTTTTATCTTCAAAGTCACATACAATCTGTTTTGTCTCATACTCAAAACATTAATATCTCCATTCATACTCTGATACCCTCATAGACCTCCCAGTGGTGGCCACAGGGGAAAGTTGATGGAGCCATGAATGTAACATTTGTCTTGGTGCAGTATGCTTGTTTCCACAAACACATGCACACTCTCTTCTATCCATAGAAGTAAGAGGCAGATCAAGGCATATCTGCCACTGAGCTAGTTTACTCCTCACAGAGCTACAATTCCCATCAGCCTCAACAAACCATGGTTCCCAGGATTCTTGGAGGGGGGCAGCGAGGGGGGAAAGCCATGACTGTTAAATTGGTGTTCAGAGTGCTTCAAATGTATTGTGTGGAGGTGACCAGGCAAACGGCAGCTTCCTGGGGTTCAGATTTCATTGGAAAGGTGAAGGAAACAAAAGAGAGATCTTAGCCCGGGAGAATTTTAATTGCTCAACGTGGCAACTAAATTACATGCCCTACTGGGCCAGACAGCTTGGAAACCCTCCAGCATGGGTAGTGTTTATATGCGAAGGTTTAGGGACCTTGCAAGAGTTATTTCTTGTGTTAATTGGCTGTTTGTTTACACGGCTCATAAACACTCTTTGTCTTTTGGCTCTGAGGATCAGGTAGAAATCCTGGACTTGCAGAATGATTCAAACTTTAGCTGGTGTGCCTTTGTTTTCTGGGTCTGCTCTGGAGGTGTCAACTTGAATGAAATATTGGGAGGGGGCAGGTCAGCCCAGCCCCACATAATCAATCACAAGACGGGGTGCATGCACACCATTTGAATGGCAGTGGCCATCAACTGGGGGGGCAGCCCCTAAAATATTTCATTGGAGGGACCTCGGCCCTTAGGAGTTGGGACCTTTTCCTTGAGTGCTTTTGCCAGGCTGGAATGTGTCTTTGAACTCTGAGCATGCTTCTTGTTCACCTGGATGGAGGATAGTGTGTGAGTGTGAAGAAGCTAGGATATTGCACAAAGGTAATATTTGCATCCATTGCTCCGCCCATTTTTTGCCTCTTGCCCCGCCCACCACTCCCTGAAATGCAAAGGTTCCTCATCCCCACGGAGTAAGTGGAATCAGGTAGCAGGTAAGGGGGAAGACCTGTTGCCTGAGACCCTGGAGAGGTGCTGCGGGGAGTCTGAATATAAAATACTGGGCTGGACAGGAAAATGGTCTGGCCTGCCATAATGCTGCTGTATCTTCCTGCAATATCTGAATTTTCCAAACATTCTTCAGTGGCAGCCCCAAGTAGAGCTTAATGCAATAATCAAATCCGGATGTGGCCGAGGCACAAATAACTTGACTGAAATGTGCCAACTTCTGTCCCTCTATGGATTCTTGGTTGATCGAAGTCTGTGGCAAAATGAACAAATCTGACCTTAAGTTAGAGAGGGCCGTTTTTGTAAAGGAGTAGAGCTTATTTATTCAATGTTGGAATAAAAGGACCTGGGAAAATTTAAAAGTTTGAGTATTTAAGTATTTATGCGCCTTGTTACTGAAACTAATACAACATATTCTCAAATTAATGTGGGTAACTTTAGTCAATTCTTCTCCTGTTAGGGTGATAATTCCATGATGAATTTTTTTTAGGACAGAGGATATGGAAAATATTGCATTGCACTGAAATTGCACTTATGTTTATAAAATTCAAAATTTGAATTGTATTCTTGTTGTTGTTATTATTTTAATTAGATTGAGGCACAGATTGCAATTAATATACAGTATTGGTTTTCTTCTTCTCTCTTCATCTTTTTCCCTGCCTATGTAGATTATTATATGAAATCAAATAAATATAAGGTTTTTTCCTGTCAAAAAAATGCCCCATCCTAGCCAGCCAGTTCCTGCAGCCATGGTCAGCACCTACTTTTTCATTGGAACAAATGAGAAATCAGGCCACACCCTTTCTCCCTTTCTGTTCCCAGATTCAGATACTGTCCTCTCCTCCCTCTTCATTATCTACATAGGTTTCCCCGAGAGTTTTTGTATTCCCAGTGCAGTTAGTTTCTTCTTTTCTTAGAGCAGAGCTCCCATGTCACATCACAGAGAACTTTGAAAAAAACTCTATCAAGTTTTCCAGTACAGTTTGCTGTCCTTTTGCTGTCCCTTGGGCAAAGCCACTGCTTAAGAGCTGCAAGTTCAAAATCTTTCTTGGCACGTGGAACTAATTGCTCAATTGGCTGAGTTTTTGGATACCTTGCTTCCCTCTGAATGAAAGCCGCACCGAAGATTTTGTGGGGGGCTGGGAGGCGGAAACCTCTGAGACGGGAATAAACCCCCAAATCAACAGCCTTTGCTCAGAGGAAACATTTTATCTGATTTTATCTATTAATCACAGGTTACAAATACCTATTTTGGGAGCTGCAACAAAAAGCTGCTGTGCTTGTTCTCTGTCCCAGCCAGTCAGCTATTCTTCCTCCATATTATTCCAGTCCATTCTCTCGTCCACCATTCTCTCTTCCATTCTCTCTTCTGTTTGACACCAGCCGCCTCATTCAGCCCACCTCAGACACCACCTCAGTCAGCCCACATCCTATGGCCCCCAAGCACTTCTGGCCATAGTTCAATGTCAAAATGGTTAGGTTATTTATGTATGCAACAACTGTGGCACGCGTTTTGTTAGCCCCAAAATGGAAAATGAGTGAGGTCCCAACCAAAGAAGACTGGCAACTTAAGTTGACAGAATATGCAACTACAACTAATCCAGAATGCGGCAGCTAGACTAGTGTCTGAGAGTGGCCACTGAGACCATAAAACACCGGTCTTGAAAAACCTACATTGGCTCCCAGTATGTTTCTGAGCACAATTCAAAGTGTTGGTTAAAGCCTTAAACGACCTTGGCCACCCCCATTGTTCAGCCCGGATACTGAGGTCCAGCTCCGAGGGCCTTCTGGTGGTTCCCTCACTATGAGAAGTAAGGTTACAGGGAACCAGGCAGAGGGCCTTCTTGGTAATGGTGCCTGCCCTGTGGAACGCCCTCCCACCAGATGTCAAGGAAATAAACAGCTGACTTTTAGAAGATATCTCAAGGCAGCCCTGTTTAGGGAAATTTTTAATGTTGGATGTTTTATTGTGTTTTTAATACAGTATTCTGTTGGGAGCCTCCCAGAGTGGCTGGGGAAACCCAGCCAGATGGACGGGGAATGAATGAACGAATGAACGAACGAACAAACAAACAAACAAACAAACATAATGCACATCTTCTTGCAGGCTTAACATATAGAATAAGAGAACAAGAAGAACACACGTTTAAAGAAGATTGGAAAACATTCATTGAATATATGGAAAATAACTCTGTACAGCTGAAAACGCTGGGAGTATTAAGAAAAATTCAGCAGTGTAAATAAGTTTTGATGGATGTAATAATGGAAAACTGGTTGGTATAGTTTTTGTAAAATATGCAGGGATATAAGATATGCAAAATGAACCATGGAAAGAGAAGAAGGGAAGTCATTGATATCTTAAGGATGTACTGCAAAAGGTTTATCTGAAACTGTAAAACAGAAAATTTAATAAAAATCATATTTAAAAAAATAAAAGAAAATGGTTCTGTCTCTGTAAGTTCGGTCTCTCTTTTAGCATTCCATTAAATATTGCTTTCCCATGGTTACTTACATTCAGAGTTAGTATTCCTCGATAATTTAATCCTCTAAATAATCCTTACCAGGATTTTAGAAGTAATCTGTGTTGGCTGCCTGCCAAGTAGGAAGTAGTATTTCAAACTTAGTGAGTGGATGTGTCAGCTAAACCCAATGTAGCTTATGCAACTCGAACAGTATATAAGGCACCTTTGCTAGAGAGGACCTCAGCATACACCCTGCACTGCAGAAAGTGTGAAATACTGGCCAATCTCCAGCTCCAGGAGCCACATCCATTGCTGATGGGATCCTCAGCAACCATTAGGATGTAAGCCTCCTTGCAATGCTATGTAGTTTTCTTTTAGCTCTTAAATGGGGTCTTTAACCCCATTGGTGTGCTCATTACGTTCCAAATCCACAAACAACCTCTGCCTTGATTCAACAAAAACTAGTTATTGCGAATTATCCCAAACCGAAAGGCCTCCTCACCCAGGCAGAACGTAGAACACATCTCCTGCTGGTTCTAAATAAGACCTTACCAGGAGCAATGAGGCCGGACGTTATTGTCTTCATAAAATATATATATTATGACAGTTTTAGGGCACAGGCAGTGGTTACCTTCAAGGACCCAGATCTAGCCAACTTTATTTATAAAATCAGGGAGTTTTTCATAAAAGACAGGCTAGAAATTGTAAGATTTTTTTGAAAACCAGGCACCAGTGGCCTCTCTTCTTAGTGATATGGCTGTCGAGTGCAAAGATAAAGATTTTCCGAAACCAAACAGAGAAGAAGAAGAAGAAGAAGAAGAAGAAGAAGAAGAAGAAGAAGAAGAAGAAGAAGAGGAGGAGGAGGAGGAGGAGGAGGAGGAGGAGGAGGAGGAGGAGGAGGAGGAGGAGGAGTTTGGATTTGATATCCCGCTTTATCACTACCCAAAGGAGTCTCAAAGCGGCTAAAATTCTCCTTTCCCTTCCTCCCGCACAACAGACACCCTGTGAGGTAGGTGGGGCTGAGAGACTTCAGAGAAGTGTGACTAGCCCAAGGTCACCCAGCAGCTGCATGTGGAGGAGCGGAGATGCGAACCCTGTTCCCCAGATTAGGAGTCTACCGCTCTTAACCACTACACCACACTAGCTCTCTACACTACACTGATGAAAACCTTATAGATTTGAATTGGACCCAAGAATCCTTGCCCCTTTATTATAAACAAGAGACATCAAACCTCTGCCCCTTGGGAGAACATTGGTGAAGTTAATACTGAGATAGTTGGACCAATGATCTTATTCAATAGATGGCATCTTCCTCTGTTCCTGGGTGTCATGTATAATTTTGGATAAGGACCATAGCTCAGTGGTAGAGCATCTGCTTTGTACGTAGAACCGCCCAGGTTCAATCCCCAACATCGCCAGGTAAGGCTGGGAGAGATCCTTACCTGAGATCTTGAGAGTGGCTGCCAATCCAACCTATAGAAAATCCTGAGCTGACCGATATTGACCAACTGACTTGATGTAAGACAGCTATGTAGCCATTTCTACTGTTCCATTTCATGGAATATTACAAATCTAGGTTTTCAAGGTTCATAATTGACCATTATGCCCAAGCACACACATAGAGTCACCCAAAATTAACCACATTATCAAGGGATCTGACAGCAAAATGCTCAGGGTCCCACAGGAATATCCCTAGGAATAGTGATTTGGAATCCTTACCAAGAAATAATGTGCAACCTTTAAATGTTCTGAAGCACTGAGATGCACTGCCATTTATCCATTATTAAGTCTCCCATGGTGGTTTGCAATATGCAATTTTTGCCGCACAATTTGTATGCATGCCAGATTTTCCGAGATACATGTGTAAGAGAGTTAGGTAAGGAACTTCTTTGTTAGAAATGCTTGCTGCTGACACTCTCCCGATACTTTTCTAAACACCTTGGTTTTCCCAGGAGCCTGCAGAACGGGTGAGGGAAGTGGGAGATGACTATCTGTGGGAGGGAATGAAGAAAAATTACCCAGTGTCTGTTGGTTTGACCTGGCTGTTATCCCTGGGAATGTATTCCCCCTAGATGGAATGTCAGGTGGGAACTATTTGCTGGAGACAAATGAGTCAGGAACTGGAAAGGGGGACAGATTGCTTTTCACAACCCTGGGAAATTAGAGAGGAAGAGCCAGCCTAGGAGGAGGAATCTTGAAAAGAAAGGAGGATGGTGAAACCAGTCTCATCCTCTGTGGATTTTGGCTGGAATCCTGGGACAGAGGCATCCTCTTGGTACAGACTGAAATGAAGGGGAAGAGAAAAGAGCGAGACAGACAGGAAGCAAGAGAAGAGAAATAGCTTGAATGTGGGAGAGAAGGAAAGGCGCAGTAAGGTTGATGAGTCAAAAAACAGAGTCTAGGAGGCAATAAATTACAACCCACTGAACATTGAATCAGCACAAAGGTTATTTTTAAAAATTGCATTGTATGTGAATTAGCTTTTCACATACCAGGATGTCCATGGTATCAATAAATTGGGTTTGTGTTGTGAATGGCCACTGTTAAAAATGCAATTATCACCATCGGTACTTTCTGTTTTTCATTTTCTGCTGCTTATAATTCTCCACACCCAACGCAGGGGGTCCTCTCTGGGGAAGGGGGCTAGGGGAAACTGCCCCAGGGCCCATGCTTTGGGGCACCCACCCACCCACCCCAGGCGCAGTGATGCTGGTGTCTATGACTTCTTCTTCCAGCAGCCGTTCTGCATCTCCCCACCTGGTGAGGATCTCCACCTCTTGCCTTTGTAGATAGACACCAAGGGAGATGGGGAAGGTCTCCCTTGGGGCTGGCACTGCTAAAACAATGGCAAATGGGGTAGGGGGAAAGTAAGCCAGAAGGATGGGGGAGAGGTCACCCACATTAAAGACAGATCAAAACGACAACAAAAAGTAAGCTGGATGAGGAGCCACTGCAATTGCCATGAGGAAGAGGAGTGGCAGCGTTGAGAAGAGGGTGGATGAAAGCAATGGGAGGGGATACACAGTGGGATTTGCCCCAGGCCCTGTGCCACCCTAGGGGCAGCCCTGCTCCAAGTAGCGTGGTGCAGTGGTTAAAGCATCAGATTAGGACTTGGGAGGCTAGAGTTCAAACTGTCACTCAGCCATCAAGCTCACTGGGTGATCGTGGGCCGGTCACTGTGTCTCAGCCTAGCCTAACTCACAGGGTTGTTCTTAGGATAAAACAGGGAAGGGGAGAACTGTGTGTGCAGTGACGGACTTTGGGATCTAAGAATTTCAGCAGCACCCTATGTGATGCTTAAATTCAGCCCCCACCCCCACCTCTTGCCTTCCATTCTGCATCATAGTTGGGGCGCCCCCTGAGGGTCTGTGCCCAGTGCACCTGAACTGGTCACGCTACCCCTAAACCTGTCTCTGATGTTTGCCACCTTGAGCTCCTTGGAGGAAGCGGGCATATAAATGCCTTCATCGTCCCATAACTGAGAATAACACTTCCTGCATTTGATGGGACTGTGGTCCAATAAAGTTATTAAACTGTGGCCAAATCGTCCAGGAGTCTCATTCGAGTGGTTGGTAGCATACCTGTGGATTTGTGGTTGAAAACATCAGGTGGCACATCCATCAAAAGTTAAATATCCGTACTGATTTTTTTAAATGTATATTACTTGCTTCTTTCATCTATTATGTTGCATTTTGCTATATTATGATTTGAATTCTATGGAAAGCAGGAAAAATGCAATTTATAAGAAGTATAAGAAGGAGGAAACAAACCCATAACAACAAATTAGAAATCTTTATTGGACATACAGATAGAAAATACAAGTACAATGTATAGTAAAAAATAAAAAATAAAAATAAATAAATACACACACATATATTTATATATAGACAAAAAGAGGATTAAACAAGAAAATATAAGTACAAAAAAAGAGGATGAATGTTTAAAAACGATATGAAGAATGTTGAAAATAGACTGAAACAATAAGGAATGTTATGCCGCGCAACCAAACACATGAATATAAAAACAGCAGAAGAAAGTAGTGTGGAAGTCGATCATCGGGAATTTTTGTAACTTTAGGTTTGAACTTTAAGAGTTGTTGTTATTATTACTATACTAAGTTGAATTTTTATTTGAGGATTATAGAATTTGTAAAGATAATGAATGTAATGAGCCCAAATTTTTGATAATTTTTTTTTAAAAAAAGAAGTTTAAGAAGCAATAAAAATACAATTAAAAATAAATCATACAGCCTCTGGCACAGTGCATTATGACTGAGCTGAGAGACAGCATGGGTGCCAACTCTTAGGGACCAAGGGCCCTTTGCCCCCCCCCAATAAAATATTTGAGGGCCTCTGCCCCCCAAATTGATGGTGTGCATGTGCCGTGTCTTGTGATCGATTTTGCAGAGTGGGGTTTACCTGCCCCCGATATTTTATTAAAGTTTGCGCCCCTTTCAGCAATTTTAAAGTGGTCAGTGGTGAAAAAGGTTTGGGAACACTGCCATAATAAATTGGGTAGACTTTCAGGTGCCACGGGACTCTTTGTTCTTTCTGCTTCCACAGGCAACCTCGAGTCTCTCTCTGGAAATGAGGGATACAGTCTCTGAGAGGCGGCCGGGCAGATAATCGGAGGTGGAGGGTGAACGATCTCATCCTCGCAGAACACAATTGCTTTGTGTCTCCCCACCCTGTCCCTGAACAGGAAGTTCCTGGGTACTGGTGGTTGCAACTGCGATGTGTATACAAGGAATTCATTTGATCCTCTTGGCTCGCAGAACAAAAATGACACAGATGTCTTGGAGCTACAAGATCAAAGGGCCATTGTGCCTGGCATCTCAGTGAACCCTGGCGGAAGATGGGCAGGCCGTGTGCTTTACCCAAAGCCGCAGGAATGTGAGCCGCAAGAGCTCTCCCGCGCCAGGGGAAAAACCTGTGGCAGCATCTAGGGAAGGCCCAGGAAAGTCGTGCTCATGTCAAATAATTTGAACCTCACCTTCCTTTATCAAATCAGACCAGAGCAGTTTACAAAGAACATTTGGAAACGAAGGAAGCATAACGTCCCTGTTACAAGAGACAAATATCGAAATGGCAAGGCAATTTCCTTCTTCATCCCCACCCTGCAAAGAAAACTGAACGAAGCTTCAGTCAATCTCGGCACAAATCAGTCTGTTACTGTTCGTTCACTTATTTATTTACATTACTCTTGCCCATTGCAAGATTCCAGAGGTGCATCGCGCGTCTCTTTGAAATTATAGTAATTATTTCCAAGTGGCTTCTATCCATAGAAAATAGCATATTTGACATTTTCTTTCAGCACCCCCTCCCCCCACACTGGTGAAATGCCCCCTCTGGGAGATGGCAATCTTGCCAATGTTTCAGTG
Source organism: Zootoca vivipara (assembly GCF_963506605.1). Taxonomy (NCBI): domain Eukaryota; kingdom Metazoa; phylum Chordata; class Lepidosauria; order Squamata; family Lacertidae; genus Zootoca; species Zootoca vivipara. Next base: position 10,082,700 of record NC_083289.1, on the reverse strand, counting down.
CCAGGCAAAGATGCTCTTGTTTTCCTGGGCATTTTCCTGGGCAGCACTAGGGAATTGTATTGTTTGTTAGCTCTATTTTTTTTTAACACATTTGTCATAATTGTATTTTTCTAACTTGGTAGTAAATTGTTTTGGGACTTTTTTGTGTGGGAAAAATGATATATAAATGCAATAGAACAAGCCTAACTCTTATTCAAAACTATGTCTTCTATTTTGGCAATGCCTAAGTGGCCACACAAAACTCAGTGTGTTGGGAAGATTTATGATCAGCTTGTAAGTAAGCTCAGGCCAACTTATTCTCGCTCTCCTGTCCACAAACCTACCCACCAGGAGGGCACAAGGCAAAGGGCTGCTCCTCAGACTTTTATGAGGCCCCAAAGCCTTACCAATGGGAAGTTCTCTGCACAAAAATCCCTGTGAATTGAAGTTTGCCAGAATTTCAGGGTCCTTAAACTTGGCAACCTGGGCAAACTTCAGTTTGCTCTGGGATATCTTGTTGGTAAACCTTTGGTGCCTAATGCTAAAGCCCAAGGAACTTATCTCCCTTTCACGATCCGGTCACCACTACTCAGAGAGCAGGGATGGAGGAGAAATTCGATTCAGTTTGCATCTAAAGATGAACATTCCCAATTCGCACTTTCTGAAACAATATGCAAACTGAAGCACTGCCTTCTCCCAATTTGCACTTCTGTATGGGAAAACTGCATATTCCTGCACTGCAGGTTGTTGCACTAGATCAGGCATGTCCAACTCCCAAGAGACTGTAATCTACTCCCACTATATAAAAAGATGGTAGTGATCTACCCATTGGATTGACCAAAGTTGTTGAGCTTTTTTTTTGGGGGGGGTCAACCAGGGACACCCCAGTAGATCTCGATCAGGGTCACTTCCAACTCTAGAATATATATACTTTTGTATACTGACAAGCTTGAACGTGTCCAGAAGAGGGCAACCAAAATGGTCAAAGGCCTGGAAACGATGCCTTATGAGGAACGGCTTAGGGAGCTAGGTATGTTTAGCCTGGAGAAGAGAAGGTTAAGGGGTGATAGGATAGCCATGTTCAAACATATAAAAGGATGTCATATAGAAGAGGGAGAAAGGTTGTTTTCTGCTGCTCCAGAGAAGCGGACACGGAGCAATGGATTCAAACTACAAGAAAGAAGATTCCACCTAAACATTAGAAAGAACTTCCTGACAGTAAGAGCTGTTCGGCAGTGGAATTTGCTACCAAGGAGTGTGGTGGAGTCTCCTTCTTTGGAGGTCTTTAAGCAGAGGCTTGAGAGGCATATGTAAAGAATGCTTTGATGGTGTTTCCTGCTTGGCAGGGGGTTGGACTGGATGGCCCTCGTGGTCTCTTCCAACTCTACGATTCTATGATTCTAATTCTATGATTCTCTGACATTTTCTCCCATCCCTGTGGAGGTATAGTTTTCAGAGGCAAGGAGGGGATGGGATCAAGGGGAAATTTGGGGTCCCAGGTAGATGGAAAGCAGTGGAGGGCTGGCAGGGTAGAATTGGAAGGGTGAAAAACTCAGGAAAACCCACGCTTTCACTGAAATGTCTCCGAAAAAGCTTGGCACGAAAGAAACAGTTCTGAATCAAGTTATTTCAGATTCCCTTCCATTCTGAACTCAGCCAGTTCAGATTCTTATCCACTTCTGTAGTCACTGCTGTGGCCCTTCTTGCCAAGCAGAACTTTGGGCAAAACTTGTCTACTTTGAACAGGACCCCAAACATTTTACGCCAAAGTGTTACTGAGGTCAAGATGCCGAGAACAGATTTCTATCCAGCCAGTTGCACAAGAGGCTGCCAGCAGTGACTTGCTACCAGCTGGTCTTTAGTGAGCAAGTTTGTGAAATGGGTTGGCTTCAGAAAAGCAGATGTTAAGGCTGTCGCAATCCATCAATACTCCAAAGGCATTTTTAGGCATGATGGAATGACGGGTGGGGGTGGGGGAGCCAAGTGCGGAAAGCTAGAGCAGCTTCCTCCTCAACATACATGGTTCTTTCAAAAGGTAACATAAAGGAGAAGTTAGCCAAAGATGATTTGTTCTTGGTTTTTGGCTTGTAGTTGAAACTTGAACTGGTAAATCCCTGCTGAGTAAGGGAGCAGCATGGGTGAAAATGGCAACTCTATTGGAGCTGGCAGACTTGGGTATTAATTGACATGACTCTCTCTTAATTTCAATGGGTCTACTCTAAGTACAACTTAGCTGGCTGTAACCCAACTGCTCATTTTGACCTGGCAATATATTGCGAATCATGATGTGTGTGTGTGTAAAATCACAATATGGGAAAAACCAATGCCACACAGAGCATTATTTCAGACATTGTGATCTATCAGTGTATCGCAATGCTGAAAACCAGACATCGGCCAGCCCTACATGCTCCTAGCTCATGCTGTAACTAGCTTGAACTAACTATCTTGGAGAAGAAACAGGAAGTTTAAAGCTTGAAAGGAAGTGATCTGTTTTACCAGCCAGTAGTTAATTTAGGAAGTTTGGGTAAGTGATTGCAAGTTTTGCTCCTGCCAACCTAGCAGTTCGAAAGCACATCAAAGTGCAAGTAGATAAATAGGTACCACTACAGCAGGAAGGTAAACGGCGTTTCCGTGTGCTGCTCTGGTTTGCCAGAAGCGGCTTTGTCATGCTGGCCACATGACCTGGAAGCTGTACGCCGGCTCCCTCGGCCAATAATGCAAGATGAGCGCCGCAACCCCAGAGTCGGTCACGACTGGACCTAATGGTCAGGGGTCCCTTTACCTTTACCTTTAAGGTCACTATGCGTCCTGTCTGCATTCCAGGCCCATCTGTGAGTGTCCAAAACAATATAGCGCCATCCCTCAGAGGGCTGGTTTCTCTTGGAAAGGCACCAAGACTTGCTGGAAGAGCGTCAAAACCAGTTGGAAAGGAGTCAAAGCTAGTAGTAGAAGGATTGCTCCATTGTTAAGGCCTAATTGGGGTAATTAATTGTGGACTGAATCATTTGTATAAGAAAAGGTATATAAAGGGGGAAGACTTTCTTTGTGGCAGACACTACATTTTGGGATTTCCCTCCCTACAGAGATGCAACTAACACTTTCATTGTACAGCTTCTCTTGTGTGCTGAAGGATTACCTCTGTTTCCTGACCTTGGGCAGTTTACTGGAGCCGCCATGTCTCTTTTGTTGAATCTATACTCTGCTGCTTTTGTCTGAATTGTTTCACTTGTTTTTTTTAATTGCATATAGGAATAGAAGGACGTGAGCAATTGCAGTCATCAGCAGCCGTTAACAGCCATCAACAGGTTTACCACTCCTATCAGCCCATCACCCATTCCCACCCCCCACCCTCTGAATATAAATAAGGGTCTGGTTGATTCTGTTTCTTGGTATCTGAAGAAGTGTGCATGCACACGAAAGCTCATACCAAAATAAAAACTTAGTTGGTCTTTAAGGTGCTACTGTAGGAATTTTTTTATTTTGCTTCGACTCAGACCAACACGGCTACCTACCTGTAACTAGTGTCCATTTCTGGTCTCTCTGTTACTCACTTCCCCCCAGCCCTTAAATTCATCTCTCCACATTTCTGCAGCAAAAGCCTAGAGAGCCGTTGCCGGTTAGTGTGTAGACAGCACTGAGCCAAATCGATCAGATTTGAATTCCTACGTTCCCTCTGTACTCACATAATCTGCTCTAACCCCAGGTGGGGTGGAAGGGGGGGGAAGAACATAAATTCAATTTAAATTGATGGGGATTAGTGACTGACCACACAAAAGCCTTCCTGCAGTTCGCTTCCCAGATTTTGAGCCAGGCTGGACACAACAGTGGTTGCAGCAGGAGACAAGGAGGCAGCGGAGTAAGAGTGGAACAGATCCAGGAAGTGTGTGGGTTTTTCCCCCCCTGCTCTGACTTGGCTGGTTGGAGGAAATGCTCTTCACGCTGCAGCCTGTCTGCCAGACAGGTTGCAACCTGAACTTTGCTGAGATAATGGAGACCAAGAGGGTCAAAGACTCAAAACCTCCAACTGCCCCTCTGGGTCCCGTAATATACAAGGGCACCTTTCCTCCCAGTGCTCACCAGAAGCAGCATCCTCTTACTGGAATGCAGAAGAACAGCAAGTGTCGAAAGAGAAGCACTCTGTGACCCACTCACCTGCTTTGGGATTATTTGGGATTAGTCTGAGCACAGCCCCACAGCATCTGGGTCGTGAGGCGGCCCCGAAGGAAGAGCCCTGCATTCCCCCAGCTTCCCAAAGCATGAGAAAAGCAAGAGTCCATAGGCAGCTGCCCCATACTGAAAAAGCAGACTCCCACAACCACCCTGATTTTGCCGGGACATCCTGGATTCACAAAACCATTCCCAGCTTTGGATCTGGGAATGTCCCGCTTTCCCCCTCCAGAACAGCTGTTGAGCTCTGGGAGTAGGATGAACCTGTCGAGCCCCCCTTTTGGGGCTCCTAGCGGTTGCTGGAGAAAGGGCAGAAGATGAGAGGCTGCTGCTGTTGCTGAAGCCCAGAGCCCAGTGACTGCAGCTCTGGCCCACCTGCTGCAGGAGCCACCGGCACGGCAGGTGCTGCAAGGATCATCTCCCTACAGAGGCTGTCCGTACCTTCCCTGCCCAGTGGAGGAGAGATGCTCCTTCTCCCTTTCGCTTCCTGTCAGTTTGCATTTCTTAGTACAGAAAGTATTGATCTGATGCGTAGAGATCTTCCCTGTTCTGCTTGGTTCAAGAGTATTTTGGAATGTCTGGAAAGTTTTCCGTGTGAAAGAAACAGGCAGACGTTTCTTGTTTTGGTTATTCTTCCTGAGAAGCTGAGTGCAGCTGGTTTAAACCGATTCTGTTATCTTTCTGTCGAGGTCATGGTGACTATAATAAGAGGCCAGGAGGGGGGCCTGCCTGGGTAATTTACTTTCTCTTTCTATCTCTTTGTTCTGGTGTGGTTCTGTATGCTATAGTCTTATTATAAGCATTGTAAGTTTTATTGTAAGTGCTGCGACTGGATTTCTTATGGATGGGGCCAATCCTGAATGTATTGGATTTGTGACCATTATGCTCATTTGCCTTCAGTAGCAAGTAAAGCTCTGCTGGATGAAATACAATTGCCTCACTGTCTGGTCTGGGGAACTCAGCAACATGTGTTGTAAGTTTTTCCTCCTCCAGTGATGGCATGTCACTCCCCCCCCCCATTGATGTCCCAAGTAAGAATGTTTGCAGGTTTGAAATGGACCATTGGTCAGTATTGTCTACACCAGGGGTCCCCAGACTTACCGGCGTTTGGGCCGGTTCCCACCGCGCCGATCGCGCGGCGGGCCGGAGGACGGGGGAGTGCGCGCCTATGCGGGCCGGCGGGCGGGGGAGCGCGCGCCTATGCGGGCCAGCGGGCGGGGGAGTGCGCGACCGTGCGCATGCGCACGGGCGCTTACTGGCGCGGTGGCGCGCTTCCAGGGTGAAAAAAGCGCCAAAAATCCGTTGTGCGCATGTGTATGGGCCTCCCCCGACCCGGAAGTGCACCAGAAATGACCTCTTCCCATGATTGCGGAATAATGCCCTTTTCCAGTATTGTATTAAATAAATCTTTCAGGGGAATTAACATTATATCTTCCAGAGTCTTATATAATTCCGTTGGTAGGCCATCTGGGCCTGGGGCCTTACCATTTTTCATCATTTTCAGGGATTCCTTTATCTCTTCTACTGTTATTTCTTTATTTAATGCTGTTAACTTACCCGGTGGTATTGGTGGCATTTTATGTTTTTTAATAAACTCTTCTATTCTCTGCAGATTCGTGTCTTCTTTCTGGTAGACTGATTCGTAATGATTTTGAAAGGCTTTCATAATCTCACTTGATTTCTCGAGGATTCTATCTCTAAATTCAATCTTGTTAATAATTTTCTCTTTTTGTCTCTTCTTTATTTGCCATGTTAGTAATTTGCTTGGTTTATTTGCCCAATTAAAATTTTTATACTTCCAAAATTGTAAATTTTGTTCCAATTCATGGTCAATCAATTTCTCATATTCCAATTTTAAAATTTTTAATTCATATTTTGTGGCTTCATTTCCCTTTTTAGTTAATTTTTTTTCTTTCTTTCTAATTTCTTGCAACAGATTTTCCTTTTTCTCCTCTCTGATTCTCCTCAACTTTGTATTTTGTTGGATGAAAGCCCCACGCAATACCGCTTTCCCTGCATCCCAGACTATGGTGGGATCCACTTCTCCCCCACTGTTTATATCTATATAATCTTTAAACTGTTTAGACACTTCTTGTATTGCTTTTGAATTCTTTAGCAAAAACACATTTAGCCTCCATCTTCTATCCTTTACCTCTGGAGCTAGCGTTAATGTTACCGGGTTGTGGTCCGATAACGTACGTGGGCTTATCTCGACTTGTGTTGTTCTCAACGCAATTTCCCTGGGGATCCAAATGGCGTCTATTCTCGACGCTACTTGGTGCCTGTACGAGAAATAAGTGAAGTCTTTTTGGGCGGGATGTTTATGTCTCCATGCATCCACCATGCTTAAGTTTTCCATCAGCTCATCAAAAATTTTTGGCAATTTATTTTGTTTTTTCCTTTGAAAGGGGCCTGATTTATCTAAAATTGGATTATTAATACCATTCAAATCTCCTAATAATATAATTTTATCTCCGTAATAATTCATCAATTGGTTTTCTAATTCTTTAAAAAAAGCCACTTTACTATCATTCGGGGCGTATACTCCCACCCAGATCCAATTTTCTCCTTCAATCCGTGTTTTTACTATGACAATCCTGCCCTTGTCGTCTTTCCATAACAATTCTGGGTTCCATTTGTTTTTTATGTATATCACTACTCCTCTTTTCTTTTTCATATCTGATGTTACGAAATCTACGCCCAATTTTTCATTTTTTAAGACCCTTTCATGTTTTTTGTTTACGTGTGTCTCCTGGAGACATACGGTATCACATCCCACTTTCCTTTGTTCAATATATGACTTGACCTATTCCTCTTCTTTTTATTATTTAATCCATTAATGTTCCAAGAAATTACTTTAATACTCATATTTATTCAATGTATCAAATTAGAAATTAAGAAAAAGGAAGGATGGAGGAAAAAAAAAGATAGGAAGGGAAGATAGAGGGACGAAATTAGTCTCCCCCTAATTGTTGTGAGTAAGTCCTGTAAAATTTATCAGCAGTGTCCGGCGACTCAAATTTTCTCCATCTTCCCTTGTAAAACAGGGAAAGACCCTCTGGGTATTCCCATTTAAAGAAAATCTTTTTTGCTTGCAGATGTTTGGTCAGAAATTGGTATTTTTTCCTTTTCTGCAGCAGATGTGGTGGAATCTCCTTCATGACCACTATCTCGGCACCGTCCATCATTAGTTTCCTTTTCCCTTTAGTCCGTAAAATTTTGTTTCTGAGCCATAAGGTCGTGAATGTCACCAAACAGTCTCCTGGCCAGTTGTTCATTCTTGCTTTCCTGGAGTTGATCCTAAAGGCCTCTTCAATTCTTGATTCTATCTCCGGTTCTTCTATTTGGAGCCAGTTCGCCAAGGCTGTAATCACTCTGTTCTCGATGTTTTCTTGTGGTAGTTCTGGAATATTTCGAAATCTCAGAGTTTTCTCCCTTAATTTCATTTGCATAAGGGCTAGGGCATCTTGTTGGGCTTCAAATGCCGCCTTTTGCTTATCAAGGTCTTTTCTTATATCTTCCATTTCTCTCTTTCCACCTCTTTTTTCCTTGGAGATCTTTTCCACTATATTTTCTATAGCCTGGTTTTTAGATTGCAGCTCTTGAATAGTCTCTGCCGATTTATTTGCCGTCTCTTCCAATTTTCCCAGGTGGTTTTTAGTTTCCTGGGTATCCTTTGCAATAATTTCATATTTCTCCTCGATCTTTTCCACCTTATCCTCCAGGGTTCTCACTCTTTCATTCATCTCAGTCTTAATTTCTGCCAGGTCATGTTTTATTTCACTTATGTCACTCCTTAAACTCAAAATCAGTTCTTTAAGTTCCATTTCTTGCTCATTTAGTGATATTCTTCTTTGTGATGTAGTCTCAGCATTCACTTTCTTCACTTTCTCTAGTTTCTTATTTTCCTGTGGCATGACTCTGCTTGTCCACTCGGTGCCACACAGTGTCTTGTTTGCTTTCTGCCAAGGGGAACTCGCTGATAAAATTGGATAAGTTTAAGCCGCTGGCTATATATGTTGTCTCTCTTAAATTGTATTGCGCCCCTTTAAATATCCGTTGCTTCTGGCGATGCACGCCTCGTCACTTCCCGGTTCTCTAAGACTTTGTCTGCTTAGTCATACAATTTGTAACTTTGTCGCCATTTTGTCTCAAAAGTATCCCCTCCTCCCTTTTTTTGCCACTTTGTTTCGTGACTCAAGGCTTGTGTGTGTGCGCTTCTATCAGTTCAAAGTCCACCAGGTTCCTACACATTGATCCATATATACTCCCCTCTGAATAAACGTTAAGTTTTCCCCCGATAGCGTCTCTTTAAAAAATAAACTTTCCGCTTGTTCCTTCCCTTCTCCCCCGCCTCACTTTGTTGTATCGTTTTATCTCACCGTCTCCGACGCGCGCGGGGGGGGGGACGCTCTCAGCGCTTTTGTTGCCCCTTCTTGCCACAATCAGTTTACGCTCGGGGGTATATTGGTGGGGTTAAAATATGAGGAATTTTGCCGGCGCGATCGCTCGGGCGCGGTTCGGCTTCTTTGCTGGTCCCGATGATCTGCGTCGCAGCGCCCTGGTCTCTCCTCTCCTCCGCCGTGCTTGCGGGAAGCTGAGAGTACGTTCAGGCGCGACCGACCATTCGGTCGAGGATCGCCTCCCCGACCTTTCCTGGGGTCCGCTAGCCACGCGGAACACCCCCTTTGCCCAGCAAAGTTTGAAGGTGCTACAGCGCTCCTTTTCCTGCCCGCTAAACGATCCGCGGCAAAACCGGAAGCCCAGATACAGCTTCTGTTGATAGGCTTTCTCTCTCTCTTGGTCTGCCTGGCAGGCTTCCAGCATCTTATTACTTTGCTAGAAGCCTGCCAGGCAGACCAAGAGCTGCTTATCACTGGAAAATGACTCAAAGACCGATTCTGGTTTGATTCATTTCCTTCCTTTGTAACAAAGGCATTGAGAGCCGGAAGAGCTTTCTCCTGAGATGGGGGGGGGGAATTCCCACGTCTCTCCGGGCTCCTTATCTCGTTTCAGCTACCGCTCTTGACACCTGCACACTGGTTTCGACTCTTTCTACAAGTGCCCAGCTCGGCTTGATGTCAAGAAAAGATGCGCGGCCCCCACTTGTGATTGCTCTCTGCCATCTGCTTTGCAGAAATATATGGGATCCGTCGTTTTTGCTTTTATTCATGTTTATTGCAGAAATCGGATGGTCCGAGAACTGTCATCGTTCAGAAAGACTGTTTGCAGGTGGCTGTGAACGGGCAGAGGGTCATGCAATAAATGTAAGATTTCTCATAATGACTGCGGTAAGGTAAAGGTAAAGGGGCCCCTGACCATCAGGTCCAGTCGTGTCCGACTCTGGGGTTGTGGCGCTCATCTTGCTCTATAGGCCAAGGGAGCCGGCGTTTGTCTGCAGACAGCTTCCGGGTCATGTGGCCAGCATGACAAAGCTGCTTCTGGCGAACCAGAGCAGCGCACGGAAACGCCGTTTACCTTCCTGCCGGAGTGGTCCCTATTTATCTACTTGCACTTTGATGTGCTTTCGAACTGCTAGGTTGGCAGGAGCTGGGACCGAGCAACGGGAGCTCAACCCGTCGCAGGGATTCGAACCGCCGACCTTCTGATCAGCAAGCCCTACTCTGTGGTCTATCCCACAGCGCCACCTGGGTCCCTAATGACTGCGGTGGTGATTACAAATACTCCTAAATGACCTGGCAGGGCCTTATTGGCGCTGTCTAACTGAGCCTTTGAGATTTATGGCAATGCCAAGCATATTTCATTAGGCATTTGTAAAATCAGATTGACAGATGGACCCAAAGATTGGAGGCAAGGCCCTGTTGGTGATGGTGCCCCTGGAAACCACCCAGTTGGCGTTGACCCATGACAGGGGCTTTTTGGTGGCAGATCCCCACCTGTGGAACGCTTTGCCTGGTAATCTGCAGTATCTCCCTCATTATCGACTTTTCGGAGGTGTTTAAAAACATTCCTGTTAACGTAAGGACCCACAAGGGGGAGGAGGGGAGTTGATGGGAATTTATGGAATTCTCTTTTTGTTTTGGTTGCTTGACGATTGTAAATTTCAAAATCTGAAAATTAAATAAACGTATAAAAACAAAAACAAAAAACAAAAACATCTCTGTTCATCCGGGCATTTGATGGCTGAATGATACTGTTCCTGGCAACCTTAAAATCACAGGTGGAAATATATTATTATTATTATTATTATTATTATTATTATTATTATTATTATTCTTACTACTACTACTACTACTATATATTGAATTTATATACTGCCCTATACCTGGAGGTCTCAGGGCAGTTCACAGAATAAATAAAATATGGTTTTTATCTGTTTTTAGAATGTCCTTAACTGGTTTTGGAATGCTTTCTTTAAGTACTGATATGTTTGTTGCCCTGAGCTCCTTTGGTAGGAAAGGCAGGATATAATTTGAATGAATAAAAATATGAATATGAATATGCCATGTGGTTGGTTGTAAGTTGCTTTGGGTTGCTCTGGGCAAGACAAAGCGACTAACAAATGTATTAAATAAATAATTCCTTCCAGTGCTATTTTTCCAGAAAAAGAGGTGCCAGAACTCACTATGAACACCTCCCTTGTTCTCTTATAATGACAATGGTGCCCACCCGAGAGGTGCTAGAAAGGGGTTACAGCAAGTTACGGCAGGAAAAAAGCCCTGATTCCTTCTACATCAAAGTTCAGGAGAGTGTGTGGATCTTCATGTAGATAAAACTATTCATAAACAAAAAGGTGGCTTTTTGTTTGGTAGGCTTAGGGGGAACTTTAGGGTTTGCAAAGTCCAAAAAAATATTTAGAAGCACAACTGTACTAGACCAGAAACAGCTCAATGAGTATTGAGCATGCCCAGTGGACATGAAATGTTGGAAGGGTGCAATAAAAAACGCGTATGGAGCATTGGAACAAACTTTTGGCTGTGTACACACCATACATTTAAAGCAGGCTTCCCCAAACTTCGGCCCTCCAGACGTTTTGGACTACAATTTCCATCTTCCCCGACCACTGGTCCTGTTAGCTAGGGATCATGGGAGTTGTAGGCCAAAACATCTGGAGGGCTGCAATTTGGGGATGCCTGCTCTAAAGCATATGACTTCCCTGCAAAGAATCTTGGGAATAATAATAATAATAATAATAATAATAATAATAATAATAATAATTATTTATGCCCCGCCCTTCTGGCTGAGTTTCCCCAGCCACTCTGGGCGGCTCCCAATCGAGTATTAAAAACAATACAGCATTAAATATTAACAATTTCCCCAAACAGGGCTGCCTTCAGACTTTTTTTTTTAAATAGGATAGCTGCTTATTTCCTTGACATCTGATGGGAGGGTGTTCCACAGGGTGGGTGCCACTACCGAGAAGACCCTCTGCCTGGTTCCCTGTAACCTCACTTCTTGCAGTGAGGAAACCACCAGAAGGCCCTCGGCGCTGGATCTCAGTGTCCGGGCTGAATGCTGGGGGTGGAGACGCTCTTTCAGGTATACTGGACCGAGGCCTTTGAGGGCTTTCAAGGTCAGCACCAACACTTTGAATTGTGCTTGGAAACGTACTGGGAGCCAATGTAGATCTCTCAGGTCTGGTGTTATATGGTCCCGGCAGCCACTCCCAGTCACCGTAGTTAGCACCTCACAGAGCTATAATTTCCGGCACCCTTAACAAACAACCCAGGATTATGTGGGGGGAGCCATGCACTTTGAATATGTGGCACACATGCAGAGTATCCTGGAATATGACCTGGCTGGCTGGCTGGAACCCTGAACAGGATTCTGTGCAGCTTCCGTATCTGAGTCCAACATGGCCTTTCTATAATGGTGGTTACAGGGTAGAGGAGGTCCGTGCTTGTGACCCACTAGAACATCCAAACAAGACCAATCACCAGGCAAAGAAAAAAGGAGAAGAAAGCTCTCATCGTTGTTTTACCACCTAACCAGCAAAATCTTGTGACCTGACCTTTTAGTTAGATATTTTGATGGGTCGGATTCCCAGAAGTGCATGTTGTTAGCAAGATGTACTCAAGATATATCAAGGACTTGGGGAGTCTTGATTAAAACAGAGCTTCCCAGGAGCCTTCCACTAAACAACCAACTCAGGAATGTTGTTCAGAAATGGATGCTGGGCAACAGAAATGGTCTTATCAGAGACCGTCACAGACATGGGTGGGCTTCAGCCATAACAGTCTGGAAGCTTTAAGGTCAGGATGCAGATTCCCAAGGATGTTTCTCAGCAAGCTGGGACATGTTATGAAAGCAGGCTTTGAAAACGGAATGGCACATTTTGCATCAGTACTTCTTATAGATAACCCCATGCGATTCTGCCCAGCAGCTGAGGTCATCGTCCAAGCTGTGAGGGTGATGTGCTCAGCGACAGAACACATGCATTGCATGCAGAAGGTCCTGAATTCCATCACCGACACCCCCAGAGAAGGCTGGGAAAGACTCCTGTGTCCCGAGCTGCTGCCGGTCAGTGTAGACAAGGGACAGCCAACATGGTACCCTTCAGATGTTGTTGGATTTCACCGCCCATCGCTCCTGGTCATTGGCTATGCTGGCTTGGGCTGATGGGAGTTGAAGGCCAAGAACAGCTGGAGGCCACCACTGAGCAGCCTGGCTCATATAAGGCAGCTTGCTGTGTTCCTATCATCCATCTCTGACTGCCTTTGCCTGCAGAGGCTGGGTGGGCGACAACAACCAGATTGAATATGTTTTCTGTAGTTCTTCTCAAAGTGGTGCTGTCCCTCCCAAGAGATATCTGCCAGGAACCTTCATTATAATCCTTTAGGCAGAGGCAACACCTGCCCTTGCGACTGCCAGCCTTTAGTGGAACTCCCGTGTTTGTTTGCTGGCTCTTTGGGCAACTAGGGATGTGAGGAGGCGTTTATTGCCTTTCCAAGCTGTATTCACTGCATGCGGCACTGTTTCCGTTCTGCTGCGTTTCGGCTTCAAAACAAAGAAATGCCATTAGTCTCATGGTCCCGTGTGGCAGAATTTCACACCATTAATTGCACCGTTATTACATTATTCCACAACGCATTGTCTCCAGGCTGTATTCACTGCATGCAGCACTGTTTCCGTTCTGCTGCGTTTCGGCTTCCAAACAAAGAAATGCCATTAGTCTCATGGTCCCGTGTGGCAGAATTTCGCATCATTAATTGCACCGTTATTACATTATTCCACAACGGATTGTTACATGCCACCCCAGTCAGTGTGCAAGACTTCGAGGGTTCCAGGCACTCACCCAGGATTTGTGTTTCCTTTGGAAGATTAGGTACAATGGCAACTGTGGTGTCTTCATGATATTTGGTTTATTTACACATGTATACAACCTGAGCCTACTTATGGAGCGGCTTACAGCAGCAGCAGCCCAAAACACACCAGCTTATGTCATAGCAGCGGCAACAATAAGCTCAGCACCATTTTTTCTCTGCAGGGCAACAATACAACTTTCAGGTTACCGGTACATCACTCCAGCGCTAACCCCACAGCTTTCCCCCCTAGCCAAAATTCTTGTCTCTTATAAACCAGGGAAAGTTCCCTCCTTTGATGTGCTAAAGCTCATTATCTCACAGGAGATTAGCTTTTCATACCTATTCACATTTAGCACTTTCAATGCTTTGAACGTCAAATGGTCTATCCCCACAGGCTTCTTTCACGAGGAAATTAGTCTTTCGAGTTAACACTTTTTTATATTGTTTTATATTGGGAAAAATTATTTTCTTTTTTATACTGGAAACTTTTGATTTATGAGGAAGGATGATGCCTTCATACTTCTGCTGGAACCGACGCATGGCTTCCTCCTTGCTGTTATGGTGCTGGACCCAAATATTACCAGCCCTGCCCAGAAGCAACACCAGGATCGTATTTCATTCCCAGATCAACGTGCTCCTGGATTCCAAAGCCAAAGTTGCTGGTGTCAGAATAGTTATTCCTCCTCAGCTCGTATTCTTGCACCTTCAGCCCTTTCTCCAAGATCTCCTCAGCTTTGGCCCCCAGCGTACATTGCAGTGAACGGCTATCTTCTCATTTCTCCTGATCCCAAAGGACCTGGCTGTGTGTTGAACTCTTGAGAAAACAGGAGTCCGGCCTAGTGAGCTGCTCCAGCACTTGAGCTGCCCGGCTGAGCCTGTCTCCACTTTCCCCAACACAGACGTTCAAGCGAAGTTTGTGGATGTACATTTCCCGCAGGGGTTTCTTCTTCTCCCCCTGGTCCTGTTGCGCCATCTTGGAGCCATGGAAGAGATCATGACAGCCCCAGAACTGAGTTAAAATGTGTTGATTGGCTAGGATTACTGTCCTAATAAAAAATAAAATAAAAAAGTTCCTTCCAGTAGCACCTTAGAGACCAACTAAGTTTGTCATAGGTATGAGCTTTCGTGTGCATGCACACTTCTTCAGATACACTGAAACAGAAGTCACCAGACCCTTATGTATAGTCAGAGGGTGGGGAGGGGTATTACTCAGAAGGGTGGTTGGAATTGGTGATTGGCTGATAGGAGTGGTAAACCTGTTGACGACTGTTAACGACTGCAATTGGTCTTGCAGGAAAAAGCAAGGGGTGAGATGGCTGAAGAAAGCTTTATCATGTATAATGAGATAAGAATCCCATGTCCTTATTCAGACCAGGTCTCTCCATGGTTTTAAGCTTGGTAATGAGTTGCAATTCAGCAACTTCTCTTTCCAGTCTGTTTCTGAATTTTTTCTGTAATAAGACAGCTACTTTGAGATCTTGTATAGAATGTCCTGGGAGATTGAAGTGTTCTCCTACTGGTTTCTCTGTCTTGTGATTCCTGATGTCAGATTTATGTCCATTTATCCTTTGGCGTAGGGTTTGGCTTGTTTGTCCAATATAGAGAGCTGAAGGGTACTGTTTGGCATTTGATGGCATACACAATGTTAGAAGATGAGCAATTAAATAGTCCTGAGATGGTATGTTGGATGTTGTTGGGGCCAGTAATGGTGTTGTCCGAGTGTATGTGGCAGCAAAGTTGGCATCTGGGTTTATTGCAGGCTCTGGTACCAGTGTCCATTTTAAGTCTGGTGGTGGTATTATTGTGGGTGAGGAGTTGTTTAAGATTGGGTGGCTGTCTGTAGGAAATGAAAGGTCTTCCTCCTAGAGCTAATACAGTCCTAATACAGGAAATCTGCCCAATTTAATTCGTGTTTATGCCTACGCTAATTACTGATTCTTAACAGTGGCTCAAGCACACTTCCTACCACCCCTAATAAACACTTGGGTGTGCCTACTTCTCAGATTTGGCTCTAATTAAATCCTAACATTTATGAAACCCAAGCGTTTAGTAAGGGTCATTGCAAGGGCTGTTTTTTTCAATGGAAAAGAAACACAATGAAAACGGGGAAATTGTAATTGTAATTGTACTGTATGTACAATTTTTCTGGCAAAGGGTGTTTAAGGAGATAACAGAAATCACCGGGTTAAAGCTGACCAAAATTGGCATTATTATCAATTTACAATGGGGTGGAAGGTTCGCAGGCTATGAATGACTTGCTCACAAATTTATTAACAGCTGCACGGATTATGATAGGGGCAAGCAGAAGTGGAAGCGGAAAGGGCAAGCAGAATATAAAATGGAAGAATGGTATAAAGAGGTGTGGGATATAGCTCTTAATGATAAATTAACATGTGCCATTAAGGTAAGACAGGGAATATGCAGGAGAAATTATTTTTAAGGAGATATGGAGGGTGTTTGTAGAATTTGTACTGTTAAAAGGGAAATGGGTCAAACCATCGCAAGAGCTGTTGAAATTTCGGGAGGTTGGATAGTTGCAATGGAATGGTCTCGGTGGTGGGGTGCACATTTTTATTCTTCGTTGCGTAAAGAAAATTTTAAAAAGAAAATTAAGAAAAAAGAAAATGGGGAAAAGTCATGGATCAAGTATTCCTTGTCAGCTAATAACCACTGCAGTGCACACTGATCATATTTGCTGGATTCCAGACATAGGACTAATCAGCAGACATTGGAAATTCCTGTTCCTGTTTCCAATCGAATTTCCCAACATTCCAGGAGGGAGAGTGACTGCCCTCATCCACCCCCAAAGCAGATTGCAGCTCCTTCTCATTGCTGGACTCCAGTGATTTCTTAATATAATAATATAAGAGGAGGCCTGCAGGATCAGACCAATGGCCCCTCTAGTCCAGCTTCCTGTTCTGACAGTGGCCAATCAGCTGCCTTTGGGAAGCACGCAAGCAAGGACCTGAGCATAATAGCACTCTGCCCACCTGCAATTCCCAACAATTGGTATTTATAGAATCATAAAATCATAGAGCTGTAGAGTTGTAAGGGACCCCGGGGGTCCTCTAGCCCAGCCCCCTGCAATGCAGGAATCTAAACTCAAGCGTTCAAGATATGCATTACAATAGAAGCAATTGCTTACAATACTGTGTACACGAGTCAAAACTGCATGTAAAAATGTGTTTATCGGGAGAAATTCACACTAGAATGCTGATGAAATTTCCAGGAAGATTTTAAACACACACACACACACACACACACACACACACACACACACACTGCTGTAGAATTGTAGAGAAGCGAATTTAAAATGAGAAATTACAGTTGGCAAATACATCTCTTCATCCCTCTAGCAAATCAGGGTGAATTCAGGATGAGAACTTGTTGTTGTAGAACACCACTGCAAAAAAAAGAAAAGAAAAGAAAAAAAAGAACAAATGCTCAGTAAAGACGAGATATAATCCATCTAATCTCCATGTGGCTTTGTTCAAGCAGTTCAAGGTGAATGCTCAATAAATTGCTTGGAAGAACTAGGGGAGGGGCAGGGGGCGGAGGATGTATTTAATCCTAGTTCTTCTACCCCAGTACCTCTTAATTATTCTACTGCATGGTACTCATACTGGTAACCTGCCTCAAGAACTTTGGTTAGTGGACTCCAGAAAAACATGATGCTCCAAATGAATTGTGTTGGGAGAGGAAATGAGCTGCATTTGTTGCTGAAGGAAGAACTCAGTGCCAATGAGCAGCACAAGGAGGTGAAGAAGATGCCGCCCCTTCGCTGCAACCTCCTGCAAGCCTCGCTGAGAGTTTCATCATGGCCCTCATTATCAAGAGGCTGCAGAATTCCCAAGGTCCTTTCCTTGTTGTTCCTTATTTGTCAAGAGAAGGATATCGAGCTCTGTAAAAGGCTCCCCTCAGGGACATTTTGGGAGCTGTTTTGATTATTATTTTTCTTCACCGCCTGGTGCTTCCTTCTAACAAGGCCATGTGCAGAATTAATTTCATCTACATTGATTAGATTTCTCCGACTCGGGCACCAGGCGGCGAGCAACCAACAGTGTGTTCTTGTAACAAAAATTCGCCCATTCAGAGAAGCTGCAGAAACTCAAAACTGCTGTCAGATCATCAGTTATTATATAGAATGACTGATGATCTGAAAATCTATATCATCTATCTATCTATCTATCTATCTATCTATCTATCTATCTATCTATCTATCTATCATCTATCTATCATCTATCTATCATCTATCTCTATGATTTTCAGGTTTATACATTTCAATAATTTTACAGTCATTTTAACATTTCAAAACTCAACTTCCTTCCCTCTCTTTCTGTGGTTTCTTAAATTTATTTTTAATATTTTCTGCATGTCCAAATTAACTTAATTTGTTCATTTATTCGTCTACTTTAAATATATACTCTTGTGAAACTGCAGGTTATTACAATAATCCCGCCAATGTTCTTATCTGTTTACAGTTTGCTTGTAAATATGCCATAAACCATTTCCATTCTTTTAGAAAAAGTTTGTTATCTTGGTTTCTTATTTTCCCGGTAAGTTTCGCCATTTCTGCATATCCCACAAGTTTTTGTATCCATTCTTATTTTGCTGTGACTTTCTTCTTCTTTGCATTTTTGAGCAAGTAACATTCTTGCCACTGTAGTCACAAAATTTCACCTGTCCAGCGAAGCTGCAGAAACTCAAAACTGCTGTCAGATCATCAGTCATGGTCACGGTCATCAGCTTCTGTTGTTTTTCAAAAGCATCACCTTCTGTTGTTTTTCAGAAGCATCTGCTGAGAGTCAGGCAGTATAAAAAGTCCCGGTTGTATCCAAGGTCAGTCCTTCTTTTAGGAGACTCACTGAGCTTAAAAGACACAGCTACCGGTATCTCAGATCCTTTAATGTCAACAGGTCAACTCTAAATATGGCATAGTTGGGTACATTGGGAACCTTTGCCAGTCTGCTGATATGACTTATCTTTTATTTGCTGCCCACTGAGATGAGTTTTATTATGACGTTGCTATTTTGTGAATTGATTCCTATGAAGAATCCTGAAGTGATTTCGCAACACAATAATCTATAGTGCTAGGGATTGTACCCCTAACTCACTATGTTCACCAACCCCCCACATAAACCCCCTAGAATTTCCCTCCAACTTCGGCTGTCCCCCACTTTCTCCCCTCTAAATCCAGAGATTCCCTATACGATCAATGTAGCTCTCCTATTCAGATTTTCAAAGCATAGGGGATCCCTGGATTCAGTGAGGAGAAAGTGGGGGGGGGCAACAGCAGTTGGAGGAGAACACAGCATGGATGAGGGGGAATCCAAGGAGGAGGCGGGTGTGGGCAGGATTCCTGCATTGCAGGGGGTTGAACTAAATGACGCTCGGAATCCCTTCCAACTCTACAATTCTATGATTCTAAGGCAGGCACCCCCAAACTGTGGCCCTCCAGATGTTTTGGCCTACAACTTCCACGATGCCTAGCTAACGGGACCAGTGGTCAGGGATGATGGGAATTGTAGTCCAAAACATCTGGAGGGCCGAAGTTTGGGGATGCCTGTTCTAAGGGGTTCATGATCCACATGAAGCCATGGTATGGAGAGGCCCTTAGTGGTATACCTGTGCCACTGGCAGATGTTTTGCACCAACGTAAAGTAGTTTCATAAGCAAGTTGCTGGTAACTTTGTTGTACAACACATTACACCACCCATTGTACAAAAGAGTTTTCGCTCGCACATTTTTCGCACAGCATTAAAGCATTAAAAAACACCTAGAGTTGCCCTATGTCCAGATTTTCCCATACCTATGTGTCTGGGCAGAAATCGGATAAATGTCTGGGAATATTCGGATGTATGGCTGTTTTTCCAAAAAAAGAAAAAGAAAAGCCAGCAATTTTTAAAGCGTGCTTGCCGATAAAGCTCAACAACCTTGGGTAAAATGGAAAAAAGCTTAACAACTTTGCAAAAAAAAAAAAAGGCCCAACTGTCTGGATTTTCACTGTTTGAAATCCTGAGCACACCTGCTTTGTGAAACTTGCTTTGTGCCAGCAGACAGAAAACATTGAATGCATACACAAAGGGAGAAAAAAACTCCCCAATTTGAATAGGATATTTAAATAATATTACTGATTTAACTAATCTATTTAGAAATCTACAGGTTGAGCCTTATAGGGTCCTGATGGCAGGACATTGCTTGTATCAAGGTGAGTCAGTGCTTGCCTGCCAATGCTTGTATCAAGGTGAACCCAACACACTAAAGTAAAAAAAAGTCACCCTTCCCCCTCTCCCTCCACCAGGCAAAACCTTTAGCTCCCCTCTTGCAGGCTGCTATGATGCAAGGGATGAATAGCTGATTGTGCCCATTGACTCCTACAAGATAATGATGTGATGCCCGGTTTGTAGAGGAAGCTGTTTGCCCAATTTGCATTAACAGGGCAGCGTGGTTAATCATACTGTTAGATTAAATCTTTATGCATGCATGAGCATGAAATGCTTGTTCAAACAGGAGAGCCTTACATTACCCCTAGAAGGTATTCAAGGTTTTTTTGGCAAACCTCAAGGGGAAGGAAGGTTCCGAGCTGGTGAGCAACTACCAGGAACACATCACTTTGTACCCATTTTGTTTGCATGGATAGAAAGCAGCAAGAATCACAGTTAGCCTCAACTTTGGGTAAACACTGAAAGCCAGGACAGTATTGGCTTTTATGGGCATCACTCAGCCTTGGCACTGAGGAATATAGGAAGTTGCTTCACACAGAGTCAGACCATTGATTCATATCACTCAGGATTGTCAACACAGAGTGGCAGTGGCTTCTGCAGGGTTTCAGACAGGCGACATTTCCAGCCCTACCTGGAAAAGCCAGAGATTGAATGTGGGCCCTTCTGTATGCAAGGGGAATGTTCCACTACTGACATTCCCTAAAATTATTCCTGATACATAGGAGCAAAAGAAGATGCCTTATGCTGAATGGCGGTTTCCCAAGCTGTGGTCTTTCTATTGTGAAAATGATTTAGACCAGGGGTGGCCAACTCCCAAGAGACTGTTATCTATTCACAGAGTTAAAAACTGGCAGTGATCTACCCACTTTTTTGGGGTTCCAGGCGCATTTTGGGGGGGTTCAAGTCAAAGTTGTTGAGTTTTCAGGGAGGAGGTAAAATGTTGAGCTTTTTAAAGGGGAGCCACAGTTGTTCAGTTTCTGTGGAGGGAGCCAATGATCTACCAGGGATCTACTGCAGATGTCCAGTGATCTACCAGTAGATCATGATCTACTTGTTGGCAATGCCTGATTTAGACTTTGTGTGGAAAATCCGAGTGGACAATCAGTTCAGTTTTATTTCGTTAAACATCGACAACTGGGAAACACTGGCCTGCGAGCGCTCCAGTTGGAGAACAGGTGTCATGTGATCAGCAGGTCAGGTCGGAACGACTTGACATCAAGAACATAAGAAGAGTCTGCTGGATCAGGCCAATGGATCCATACCCCCCAACATTTCTCTGATGGAAATAGGGACGTCCCATTCCATAACGATAATTTTACTATTACAGTCGAACCTCGGTTTATGAATACCTCGGTTTGCGAATTTTCGGTTTACGAATGCCGCGGACCCATCTGGAACGGATTAATTCACTTTCCATTACTTTTAATGGGAAAGTTCGCTTCAGTTTATGAACGCTTCAGTTTATGAACAGACTTCCGGAACCAATTACACCCATGCTTCGGGGTAAGTACGCTTCAGGTTGAGTAGTCCACGGACCCGTCTGGAACGGATTAATCCACTTTCCATTACTTTCAATGGGAAAGTTCACGTCAGTTTATGAACGCTTCAGTTTAAGTACTCCGCGGACCGTCTGGAACAGATTAATCCACTTTCCATTACTTTCAATGGGAAAGTTCGCTTCAGTTTATGAACGCTTCAGTTTATGAACAGACTTCTGGAACCAATTGTGTTCATAAACCGAGGTACCACTGTAATACCTCGCACATCGGACTGGGTTGCCCCAGCCACTCTGAGCGACTTTCAACATATATAAAAGCATAATAAAACATTAAACACTTTTTAAAAAGGCCTTCCCTATACAGGGCTGCCTTCAGACGGGTCGGGGGTCGGATAACTCCATACCCTCCACCATTTCTCCAATGAAAATAGGTGTGTCCTAAGGAAAAGTGGGACATTCTGGGATCAAATCAGAAACCAGGATGGCTTCTCTAAATCAGGGGCGTCCTTGGAAAATAGGGACACTTGAGGGATTTAGGTGGGCAACGCTCCGGGTTGTGGGAGGAGGGGCTGCACTGATAGTAATGGTAGGGGTGGCAAAAGTGCCTTCTCTAAATCAGGGATGTCCCTGAATAATAGGGACACTTTCAGGGTCTATGACTCATCCTGTTCTGACAGTGGCCCACAAGATGCCTGTGAGCCAGCAAGCAGAACGCAAGAGCCCCTCTTGTTGTTTCCAGCAGCTGGTATTCTCCTGGGCCATTATCAGAGTGTCGGTTGTGGCATTCCAGAAATTGCTGAGAATATTATCTGGAAATTCAGCCGCTGCTCCTACTTCAGCAAAGAAACAGAAAATGTCATGCGTTCTCTACTGCAAACTACAGGCAGCCGGAAATGGTACTTAAGAAGCAGTTGAGCATCTTGAAATTTGCATAGATGAAAAGATTGACTGTTAAAGGAAGGTGCTAGGTGCCATTCAAAACAAGTTCTGGACAACTTGTATAAACAAAGAGCAATTTAAAAAGTAGGGAATGTTGGGCTGTAAAACTTTATTGCTCAAGATTAAAATGTTTCCCTGAAGTTTGCTTATCTGTGAATGATCAATAAATAATATTGTGTAAGGGAAATGTTTATAAACTATAAAATTGATATAGCCTCCTGTTAAGATAATGGTGATATTGAATTAAGGCCTGTCTTATCTCTTCTAGAGAAAGAAATGCAGAAGTTAATTTAGAATTTATATGTGACAGTCTCCTTCCTTATGTTTAATCTCATAGGAGTTTTCAGCAACAATAAAATAATTGTGATTATTTATGGGGCAGATGATTTATGGATCAGCCTTTTCCAAAACTGGCGTAAGATTTCTGGTATTTCCTTTTAAATTTTTTGAGTTTTGTATAAATAAATCTACAGGGGCGAGGGAACCTGTAGCCCTAAAGATGCAGATGGACACTTGTCAGTCCCAGCAGGGATGCTCAGTGGGATGATGGGAATTGCAGACCAACCCTGAGCTATATGGAACTAAAAAAACTCAGACGAAAAATAAATAAAACTAAGGAAACACATGTCCTTAACAAGATGCAGAAATCTGCTGGGGACACTACCTATAGGACAAACCTAAATGCTATTACTTGCTAGCTCCTAGTAATAGGTCATCTATAGATGCAGTTGTTCATACATCCAACCAGCATTTTCTTCATTTTAATATCCTGCCCAGGCTATCTGTGAATCTTCCTAGTTTCTGTTTTATTCTCTTTTATATGTTTCTTAATGTTTTCTTTTCTATGATGCTGTTTCACTGGTTTTAGGTTGTGCTCTTGTTTTAAGAATATATTTGAGGGTTTTTCTAGACTTTACAGCCCTTAAGAGATTATTAAACTATTAAGTAAAGGTAAAGGGACCCCTGACCATTAGGTCCAGTCGTGACCGACTCTGGGGTTGTGGCGCTCATCTCGCTTTATTGGCCGAGGGAGCCCGCGTACAGCGTCCGGGTCCTGTGGCCAGCATGACTAAGCCGCTTCTGGCGAACCAGAGCAGCGCACGGAAACGCTGTTTACCTTCCCACCTATTTATCTACTTGCACTTTGACGTGCTTTCGAACTGCTAGGATGGCAGGAGCTGGGACCGAGCGATGGGAGCTCACCCCGTCGCAGGGATTCGAACCGCCGACCTTCTGATCGGCAAGTCCTAGGCTCTGTGGTTTAACCCACAGCGCCACCCGCGTCCCATTCAACTATTACATGTGAAGTAAAATTTTAAGCTGGTTCCTATGAACCCAGAGAAATGGATCCTGACCCAGGGAGAGCCCAAGGATCCAGGCAAGCAGGCACGATGTTGCCGCTGGCCGTAGAATGACAGAGACCAAACTAAGGCTGTCAAAAGCAAAGTACAGTTTATTAAAGAATAAAAACTGTTGCAACAGGGTCCTTCCTCTCACGCAGGAGAACAAGGAAGGAACCCCAAACAGAGGTGTCTTGCCCTTAAAAAGAAATTTGAAATTGGTTCCAGCCCACCCCCCAGAAGCATCATCCATATGTCACAGAAGGGGTGTAGCCCAAGACCCCCCTCCCTAGATTCATCATAGGTACATCATGAAAGGGGAGGTCTGGTGGCAGTAATCTGAGCAGTCTGGACCCTGCCCCCTGCCCCCAAAACCTAATAAACAAAATTGAGAGATATTTACATTTCCCTGTTTCCCAGCCAAGTTAATCACACCCTTTTGTCTGGCACTCAGGTACCAGGATGCCAGGGTTATCACTTTAATTCCTGAGACAATGAGAAGGTTCCCCCCACCCCCCTTCTTCCTTGCAGAGGAACACCTGGTCAGAGAGAGAGTCAAAATGGTGTCAGAAAGGCCTGTCTTCCTGTGCTGCTTCAGACATGTGCCTGTACATTCATGTACATGTTTTATGAACAATTATAATATATATATATATATATGACCTCAAAATTCTTATAACAATCCCCCATTTGGGGCTATAATTTTTCTTAAAAATTGTTGCCCCACAAAAGAATAACCAGATGTGTTGTTTTAGTACTTTGGGAGAAGCATTTCTCAAAAATGGTCTATGTATTACACTTAACAGGATGGTCCACCAATATTGACTGGAAAGTGCAGTTTGTTACTAAAATTACTTGTGACATTCTAGCACTTTGTGATAAGCATTTTCTCGGTAGTGGTTTATGCTTTTGAGTTATGAGGAAGGTTCAGCAAAGACTGAAAAATACATTCTGCTTTGTTTCTGTCCTTTTTGTGTGTGTCTCAGGTGTCAAAAGCTAGCTCTCCTCTGGTTGCACACCTCCATCGTGGCACAGCAGCAACAATCCCTGGTGAATCCCCTTAGGGCTTTCATATTGACCATGTCGCCTGGCACTCACCATAGCTGCCACAGGTTTGGACATGTCATGAGAGAGATGCCTTTGCCTTGGGCTTCCTATGGGCCTTTATTATTATAGGCTCTGGCCTTGCACTGTAGGGAGTTGCCCAGTTGCTCTTAAAGGAAGAAAGCTACTTGCACCTTGGATACACTTGCCCAATTAGAACTGAAGCCAAATTAAAATTTATACAGCCCCATAAAACATGTCCAAATTAGTCAAATTTAACTCTAAAAGGGATCATTCCTGTTAAATCAAGACATAAATACCTTCATTTATCTGGTGTTTCATGGATCTTGGAGCTTATTCTTGGTAAAATGATTTAAAACAATCTAAAATTGTGTAAGAAGGCTGGCACACTGCAGAGTGCCAGGTGGGACAAGAAAATGTGGTCATAATTTGATCTAATCTAAATACTGGACTATGCAATATCCTGATCCTTTAAAAGGCATACAATGCATGGCAATAATACACAAAAAAAACATTGGGACACTATACATTAAACATTAAAAAACAATTAAACACAAAATTGGTTCACCCCCCCCCCTTGTGGAAATAACATACTGTCAGACATAGTTCAATGTTTCTGTCGAATATCACACAACATAAAACATAATCATATATCAGTTGCGTATCTTGAGGCCAATTCTTAATAGGGCACAGAGTCTTGAAGTCAAAAGAGAGCGTATGTCCTTGCAATTCACTTTCCCTTGCCCCTCTTCAGTCTGTTTCTTTTGGAAGGAGATTTTGAAGATGCTGTGGCTACTTTGGAAAATCTGATGTCTGTTGTTGTTGCAGATAATAAACAGTCTTATAGTCAAAATCCTTAAAACTTTTCAACAATAGTTCCCCCCTTTCTCCCCCCTCCCTTAAGTCCCAAAAAGTCCCAAAAAAGTCATTTATGGAAACAATGGCTGTGGGCTTTCTCATGCTGTTCAGCTGCTGTAGGTTCATTATTCAGTCTTCAGAAATACAGTCTGCAGAGGGACAGGAGTGCTTGGAACTAAAAGACAGTTAGGAAGGAAGGAGTGGGAAAACAAAAGGGGAGAATATCCTACAGTATTTCTAAAAAATTGTCGGGAAGCTGTAAATGATACACATCCTTTTGAAAATAGGCCTGCAGGGGGTTGGGGCCTGAAGATATAATTAGTTAAAAAATAATAATAATAGTCAAGAAAGGGGAGAATATTCTAGAAATTTCTTCTTGGGAAGCTGTAAATAATATAAGATCATAGTTAAGCATTTTATTCATTTAAATATTACTATTATCATTCATATTTAATTACTGCTGTTATTGTCTACTCAGTCAGTTTAATTTACTTCACCTAGTTTGGCTGTGGAGGAAACAAAGGACAAGCTTTTGTTAATTAGGACACAATCAATAAGTTATTAACATTTTCCTTATGTGGTTCTGAATTCTCTTTGAGGTTCACGTATCTTGTTTGAAAGGGATTAATATTATTATTATTATTATTATTATTATTTACAGGAAAGAATGAGTTAGATGCTACATTTGTATGCACAGAAAGAAAAAGTAGAAATACAAAAAAAGATACAAAAATAAAACAAAATAAAATTTAGATTACCACTCACACAACAATTTTTCAAATGAAATTGGACTTATCAGATTTAAAAAAAATATATAAATGGAATCAGATTATTTATAAGCTAAAGAGAAGCGTCAAAGGCAAAGAGAAATGAAATTACTGTTTGTATCTCCTCACTCCTCACTTTCTTTCTTTCTTTTTTTTTTTTTTGCTGTGGAAGAAAAAGAATTGGGAAAACACTCAATCATTGCTACATTAGAAAAGGGAGGGTTATATTAACGTAGGGTAATGCTTCAGGGTGAAATGCAAATGGGAGATAAGTATCCATCCTGAGTACCTGCTAGGAAAGGACAATGGAGCCTTTTGTTTGCATAGTCTGTCAACTGGTAGACAGCAATTTTCTATGAATTTCCAAGTGTGGAGGGGGCTTGTTTAGGTGGCGTCCCCCCCCCCCCAATTGGGAGATAATTTTGCATTAAGGTTCTGAAAGAATTTCTCTGCACCCTGAATCTCAGCATCCTGCTGGAAGGGGGAAATTATTTCATGTGAAAATCTTGTCAGGAAATGTTGTTCCTAAAATGTATAGGTATACAGTGGGAGAACTGTGAAAAGTTTTGCATGTTGAACTGGAATTGGCAGCTTCTAAACAGTTGATGGTTCAATGGTTCTTTATCTATTTATTTTTACATAAGGAAATTAGAATTTAAGTTTCATGTGCAAAGCATAACCTTGAACCTCTTAATTAATTTATAAACTACTCAAGAGACAGACATATAGTAGGAGTACTCTGCTATTTATACCTGTGGAAAGAATCTGGCATGTTAAGATTTTGAAACTTGGCAACCATTTAACTTTGATGGACCAGTAACACACGAGGTTGTTTTCCCTCAGTGGTTCAAAGCTTTACATTAAGAAATTTGAATAATATTTCATGAGCAGATTATAACTTTTTCGCCCCTTAGTTAAAACCTCCTTTTTCTCCTCTATTTTCCTCTTCAAGCTGACATAGCCTCTGTGCATGTACAGAGTTCATGATTCGGCAGTCTATTATACCATTTTTTAAAGTGCTGCACCTCTTGACCAAATTACCATCTGAATAAAGGAAGGGAAGGGGAAAGAGTAGATTTAAAAATAAGGTTAGATTTCAAACAAAAAATAGAAACATAGCAGTGTTTTGTTTGTTTTTTGTTTTTGTTTTTCAGAGCCAGTTTAAATTCGTTTTCCTAGTTTGGAGTCCTAATACAATTTGATACATTGTTTCTTGTTTCTTGCTGCTTAAGAAGCAGGCTTATAAATCTTAAACTAACTTGGAAGCTGCAATAAAAGTTGGGTCAGATTAAGGTCCTAATGAAGTCACCAAATAAACATCTCATACCCCAGGCAAAATAAATCTTGATTTGCCCCCTTTATCTACAGGGTTCGGGGTGAATTCATAATTGCAAATGTTTTCGTTTGTTTGTTTGTTTTTAATTAATTTATTACAGCCATGGCAGACTAAATTCTCTGCCCCCTTATCTATGGGTAATATGGCCAGAGCAGACTTAATGATAAAATCTATCTTTCCATCCTTCTCCACCAAAGAGTAAAGCTTGACTGAATTCAGGCCATTTCACTAAGCCACCAGAGTTTAAAGTCACTTTTCAGTGCTTGAGTAATCTAGTCCACCCCTTCTGAAATATGGGGATCTCAACACTACCACCGCCCTTAGGATACACATACATTTGAGTACAGATGCCTGACTGGGAAGGAAACACGGGCTATGCCCTATCACGGAAGCACACGTGTGTACTAAGGGAAAAATAAGGAAGGGGAAGATTAAAAGTACCAACGTTATATAGAAGTCTTTAGCAAACCTTAAGATTGGATAAACAGTTTAAGAGGGAATTTACTTCCTTACTAAAACCATTCTGTCCATTTGAATCAAGGTTAAAGTGACTCAGATAGACATTTGCTGGCTATGGAGCATTTCCCTAGAAGGAACACCATATTTCATAGTCACATGGTGAAACATTACATACAGAGCACATGGCTCCCTTGTGACACAGACCTTAAATATTGTGAGTTCACAAACAAACATTTTCAAGGTTACAATTTCCCTTTTCCCTTCCAGCTCCCCCTTTCTGTAGTGAAAGGGGTAGGTATGCACATACACCCCTCTTTCACTCTCTAGAGAAAGATTGGGAAATGTTCAAGACTTTCATATGTGCTTAAACTTTAAACCTTAATAGACAAAGTGATAAAAACTTATATAATCACTCCATATAAAAACAACAATGACACTCTTGTTCCAACTCTGAAAACCAATAATCTTTCCTTGCCAGAAAGCAGAGCTGGGCTGAATTTCAACCCATCACCACATCAGACACATTGCCTTTCACATAGCTCTAAAATGGGAGTTAGAAGGGACCCTGAGGTCATTTAGTCTAACCCTCTAAGATACAGGATTCACAAGATTTGAATGAAAATACCAACTTTATACAGAACCCTTTAGCAGATGAGTTGTTTTTTTCTTAAGAGACTGATATGGGGAGCCCAACAATAACCCTTCTGTCCAACACAATTGAAGTTAAAACTAGACTCAGATAGACAATTCCTGGCTATGGAAGCTCTACTTTTGACAAACAAATCATCTTTATTGGAATAGCTGTTCAATTTTCCTTTAGTCAATATTCATCTAGTCACTTGGAGAAAGACTCCCCTTTGGAGCCTCTCTCAATAACAAACATTTGCACACCTCATTCTCATATTTATAATGTTTAAGATTGATCGGTTCAACATTGTTTCTATACTAGAAATTTAAACAAGTTGGCAGTTTTAACTATGCACACTTAAGAAGGCAGTCTATGGATGTTGTGGCAAATTTAAACACACCCCATAACATTTCTAAACCTTGAGCACATCTCTTATCCACTTATAGCTGGAGTTTATGAAGTGAACATTTTCAAGTTTAAAATATTTTCAAGGCATTGAGCAAGCATTTATTTTCCTTCATCCTGCCCCCTCTTTTTACTTTTGGAAAGGAAAAAATGGCCTTCTACAGCCTCTTTAAAACAAACCTTTACACACTATCTATAGCAGACACAAGGAACAGACGCACATACACGTAACAGACAACACAGACAACATGTAACATGCAAACATTCTGAAGGGGGTACTGGTCTTCCAGGGTCAATTTTAAAGTGGAGATTCTCTGTATGTTAAAGGAACCTCCTGGTAGCCATTTCCCCTCATCTGGGTGGTCCATGGTAAAGCGGACCCAGTGTTTTTTGCAAAGTTTTTGCAAGCGATTTCTGTCTAGCTTGTCCGCTCCAGGGATATCACTCCAACTTTGGAGGACAAATTGTAAAGGGGTTTCTCCCTCAAAGTCCCTACCAGAGCCAAGCTTCCACTGTGCTTTGCTCCGGTTGGGAGTTTGGGGTAGGAATTCCTTAGAAGATTGGGCGCCCATGTTTAACTCTCTGGCCTATTTATACTGCAGTGCGGGTAGAAGACCCTCCAATCCGGGACACTCTATACCTTAAACTCCTGAGTCTAAGACTCACTCAACAGACGATACCGTCTCCTGCCTACCTGTTGCGTGCACTTGCTAACTAGGTGGCTGGTGTGGCTAGATACCTAAGGACCCCCTCCTGGTCATTAATTGCCTAGGGTCCTGCAGCAACTTTCCTGCCTCTTACACACTAGACTCAGATCCTACTGAACGCTTGCCTACGCAATGTCAGGTCGGAACTGAGGAATACAAAGTAGGAAAAAGGAACGGGCGCACTTGCAATCTCCGATCATGGGTCATACCCAACAAGGTCGCCATGGCAGAGGGGCGTCTTCACCCGAAGATTAAGAGCAGAGGAACATGGAATAAGGTTGGGTAGATTGCTCAGAACTCCTGCGCAGATTGGCAGGAGCGAGCTGGGTCCGTCCTTCTAGGGATTTCGTTTTAACGAAAGGACGGATCCCAAAAGGCTCCAATTCTTCTTTATCCCTTATGCCTTTACAGCTTAGCTGCAACTAGAGCCCAAGATTAGAAACAGAAAAGGAGAGAACAGTGAAGAGTGAAGTTTTAGATTTTTAGTTGCTGCAGTAATCAGCCCACCCCAAAATGTCCCTGTTTAATACTCACAACGAATGACTCCTGAAGCTTCGGTTTTCCTCAATGATCAGATTCCTGGAAAAAAACCAACCCTTCCCAAAGCTTTGCTTTGCCTTGGCTTGGTCCCGCTAGGCTCCCAATCACTCCCCTGAGCTCCGGACCCTGAAGTCGGGTTTCCCCCTGCAAGAGGCAGGAGCGCGCTGGGTCTCCTTTCCCCAGAAAGTCCGGGGCTCAAGGAAAAACTGGGTCCCTTCGTGGTCGCCAAATTGAAGTAAAATTTTAAGCTGGTTCCTATGAACCCAGAGAAATGGATCCTGACCCAGGGAGAGCCCAAGGATCCAGGCAAGCAGGCACGATGTTGCCGCTGGCCATAGAATGACAGAGACCAAACTAAGGCTGTCAAAAGCAAAGTACAGTTTATTAAAGAATAAAAACTGTTGCAACAGGGTCCTTCCTCTCACGCAGGAGAACAAGGAAGGAACCCCAAACAGAGGTGTCTTGCCCTTAAAAAGAAATTTGAAATTGGTTCCAGCCCACCCCCCAGAAGCATCATCCATATGTCACAGAAGGGGTGTAGCCCAAGACCCCCCTCCCTAGATTCATCATAGGTACATCATGAAAGGGGAGGTCTGGTGGCAGTAATCTGAGCAGTCTGGACCCTGCCCCCTGCCCCCAAAACCTAATAAACAAAATTGAGAGATATTTACATTTCCCTGTTTCCCAGCCAAGTTAATCACACCCTTTTGTCTGGCACTCAGGTACCAGGATGCCAGGGTTATCACTTTAATTCCTGAGACAATGAGAAGGTTCCCCCCCACCCCCCTTCTTCCTTGCAGAGGAACACCTGGTCAGAGAGAGAGTCAAAATGGTGTCAGAAAGGCCTGTCTTCCTGTGCTGCTTCAGACATGTGCCTGTACATTCATGTACATGTTTTATGAACAATTATAATATATATATATATATATATGACCTCAAAATTCTTATAACACATGGCATATAATTGATTTTAAATAAATAATATTGGAATTGGTATGTAGGATTCCGCTCCTCGTAGGGTATCCGGGAAAGGAATACCCCAGACCTTTGAGATTTCAGGGCCTAAACCTGAGATCTAGGAACAGGCCCAGGTGATGTCAGTAAGCATAATATATTAAGCATTAACCGCAGACCCTCCAAGTGTCCCTATTTTCCAGGGACAGTCTTGGATTTATACCCCTGTTTCTGATTTGATCTGATTGGAATCTCCTGCTTTTCCTTAGAATGTCCCTATTTTCATCCGACAAATGTTGGAGGGTATGGAGTTAGGCGAGCCCCGAGCCAAGGAGATAAGTACAACCTTTAGAAGACAGCCCTGTATAGGGAAGTTGTTTAATGTTTTGTTATGTTGTTATATACAATGTTGGAAGCCGCCCAGTGTGGCTGGGGCAACCCAGTCAGATGGGTGGGGTATTATTATTATTATTATTATTATTATTATTATTATTATGACGTCCCTATTTTCATTGGAGAAATGTTGGAGGGTATGCGTCATTCAAATGACAAACACAAAGCCTAACAAATGAGCCAATGTGTCACTGGTTGGAAATCACAATAGAAACCTTAGCAGGAGGAGCTGTTTCCAGGTCCAGCTGGAGGGAGGGGATCATTCCTTTCTACCTGCTTACAGATTCTGGGTGGAGAAGGCTCTCCTGCCCACCTGGAGGTTCAAGTCCTCCTCCAGCCACCTGGGGAAGGCAGAACAAACCTGGAGATTTCAGGGTGGCCCTGGAGGGTATGGCAACCCTAGCTCCTTGCATGAGCCAAATCAGATAAGAGAATGGCCATGCGCCCTATTTTTAAATGTTTCAAAAAGCACCCATGTTTGTGTGGTGGTGGTGGTTTCTAATTTAGACTGGGTGCTGATTGAAGCAGGGTTTAGTACTGGGGCGGAATGAGGTTTCAATAAAAACCACTTAGCAAATGGACTTTGAAGCGATAGCAGTCGTCTGCCTCACACTTGATGTCAGGGCTGGTTCAGGTTGGTGTAGGGTGGGGTTTTTTGGGGAGGGGGTGAGGAGTAATGGCCTCTTCTGTGCCCCATGCTTTACTAGGGACTCAAATTGTGCTTTAACAGCCTCTTGCGTTTGGACTGGCAACACGATGACAGAACCTCCTAATCATTAAAGACACACTTCTCACCAGATTCCACCAGATTTGCTGTCCGATTAAATTCTGCTGGCTTCTGCAAGGTCAAAATATATGAATACACACTGATGTTTCAAAACCCACGGGCTAGATCAAGGGGGCCAGATATGGCCAAATTGCCTTCTAAATCCGGCCCGCAATCGATCCGGGAATCAGTGTGTTTTTACGTGAGTAGAATGTGTCCTTTTATTTAAAATGCACCTCTGGGTTATTTGTGGGGCCTGCCTGTTGTTTTTACATTAGTAGAAAGTGTGCTTCTATTTAAAATGCATCCCTGGGTTATTTGTGGGGTATAGCAACTCGTTCACCCCCCCAAAAAATATAGTCCATCCTACCACATGGTCTGAGGGACAGTGGACCGGCCCCCTGCTGGTAAAGTTTGCTGACCCCTGGCCTAGATAATGCATCAGGGGGAAAAGGTCATCTTTCCTTTTCATTACCCCAAACTCTTTATCCTCCTTTCCAGGATATTTGGTTTCCTCTAATGAATCACTATATACACAAGTAATTTATAATAATCACTTCATAATGAAAAACACCTGACCTTTCCCCCTTACCATTGTCACACTACTCCATATATTATCAAGCTCCCAGGAGCAGTCTAAAAGTACTCAAGGTTTTAAATGCTCAGTGCCAAAGTTCAGTTTCAGAATGGAAGCCCTTGTAGGGCACATATGGCTACCAGACCGAAGATAAATGATAATGTAGATCATGATAGAAAACGTATCTTGCTTTTAACATGTTGCAAAATCCCTTATAGAGTAAGAGACCATGCCCTTATAGCGATGCTGGAAAGACGGTGGAAAGACATGTGCTGTGGGATTGTGAACTTATTTTGTCCATCAGAAACCAGATCTCGCCTTCCTTTGCAGTCAAACTCCTGATTCCATCAGAGACTTGTGTAAGAAGCTGGGAGAAGTCTTGCTGAATCATCCCGTTGGCTCTTCGAGTCCAGGTCCTTGTTACCCACAGAGGCCAATCTCAACGATGCAGTTGAAGCACTTTTATATTTTGGATTTAATGGCCTGGTCTTTAGATGTTGGTCTTTAGATTTACCGTACTTAAAAGCATTTATATACCACTTAGGGTAAAGTTACCAGATCTTTTTCAATGAATCCGGGGACAATTTTCAACTTCAATGGATTTTGTATAGGGACTGATCTGTAAATCCGGGGACTATCCCCGGGAAGCGGGGACGTCTGGCAACCTTAACTTATCAGAGAAGCTCAAGACTAAAATAATCAAGGAAAGAGAGAAAAATAAATAGATGACCCAGAGTCCGGAAATCAAGCCTTATGGGGAACAGTTGAGGGAGTTATCCTGGAGGAATTAAAGAACCTCTTAATGAGGGTGAAAGAGGAGAGTGCAAAATATGGTCTGAAGCTCAACATCAAAAAAACCAAGATCATGGCCACTGGTCCCATCACCTCCTATCAAATAGAAGGGGAAGAAATGGAGGCAGTGAGATATTTTACTTTCTTGGGCTCAGACCATATTTTGCGCTCTCCTCTTTCACCCTCATTAAAAGGTTCTTTAATTCCTCCTCACTTTCTGCCATCAAGGTTGTGTCATCTGCATATCTGAGGTTGTTGATATTTCTTCCGGCAATCTTAATTCCGGTTTGGGATTCATCTAGTCCAGCCTTTCGCATGATGAATTCTGCATATACCGGTAAGTTAAGAAAGCTATCTGTGGACAAACACTGGCTCTCTTGGCCTGTAAAGTGAGATGAGCGCTGCAACCCCATAGTTGCCTTTGACTGGACTTAACCATCCAGGGGTCCTTTACCTTGACCCTTTTTTAATTGCCTCTGATATTGGAGTAAGGACACATACCCTCCAACATTTCTCCAAAGAAAATACGGATGTCCTATTCAATAATAATACCGTAATAATAATAATAATAATAATACTTTTATTATTTATACCACACTCTTCTAACTTGGTTGCCCCAGCCACTGCTGTTGGACAACTTCCAACATATATAAAAATATAATAAAACATTAAACATTTATTTTGTAAAAAATGCTATACGGGGCTGCCTTCAGATGTCAAGGAAGATCTAAGATGTACAATCCTGCCCTCACTTTTTTGGGGAGCAACTCTGCAAGACTTCTGCCCGGGTGAGCATCCCTCAGACTCTCACATACACAGGCAAAAATGTTCCAGTAGGTTCATATGTAATATGAAGAGAGGTGAACTAATGCCATTGTATTGGAAGAAGCAAAGATCACCAGTGTTGAAGCAATGATTCTTCAACATCAACTTATTTCGACTGATTATGTTGTTTGGGTGCCTGATTATCATCTTCCAAAGCAACTACTCTATTCCGAACTTTAAAATGGAAAGCGTAATGCTGGTGGTCAACAAAAGAGGTTGAAAGTGTCTCTCAAGGCAAATCTAAAAAAATGTAGTATAAACACTGACAACTGGGAAACACTGGCCTGTGAGCGCTCCAGTTGG
This sequence comes from Zootoca vivipara, assembly GCF_963506605.1. Lineage (NCBI taxonomy): Eukaryota > Metazoa > Chordata > Lepidosauria > Squamata > Lacertidae > Zootoca > Zootoca vivipara. The sequence goes on along the minus strand of NC_083289.1, from coordinate 10,047,912 downwards.
AGAACAACCTTTACCAAAGGTGTCTTAGATTTTGAAGATGCTCGAACTCAGGACGAAAGGGAGAATTGTGTTAAGAGGAAGGCATCCTTGGCAACCCCTCACCGTGATCAGCTCCTGCCCAGAAACCTATGTCCCCACAGTGGAAGGACGTGTGGATCCAGAATTGGCCTCCACAGTCACTTACAGACTCACTGTTAAGACCGTGTTCATGGAAGACAATCTTGCTCTGCTACAAGGGATCGACAAAGAAGAAGAAGAAGTAATATGAAAACACACAGGTGACAGCGCCGACTGGCTTGCTCAAAATTTTCCTGGAGTGGCAATCATTGGACCGTAAGCTAACAAGCCAGGTCAGCTCAGTTTACAAGGAAGGTACTCGGAGAATGCCCAAGGCAGGTGACTCCATCTGACATTACCTGCCCTCCCAAAGTGGGAGGGGAATGGTGTCTGGTATCCGAGTCAGTTCCCCCAGGGCAGCTGTACAGGTGGGAGATGTCAGCCTGAAGCTTGTTTGTCTCCTGCCTGGTGCCTTCCAGGAGAAGCGTGCTGCTTTCTCTGCGGAGGAGGGTGGGGTAAGGTGGGGACATAGCAAGAGTTTATGACTTTAAAAAGAACAGCGTTCTTGCAGCAGGCGAAAAGGAGGTGTGCTGGGTGTTCATCTCCCCGACTGGAGGCCAATGAAAGCAGTCCAGCAGGTCAACTTTCTGCACCTTCTTAAAGGAATGTCATCTCTTCGTCTGCTAGCAAAATGGCCTTTGGTGGCTGGTGGCCTCTTGCACCCACCTGCCCTCCCCAACCAACACTTCCCACACCCACTCTATTGGCTGGGGTAGAGTCTGAAGAACTACCAGATGTGTGTGTGGGGGGGACCTCTGGGCTTCTGAACGTCATTCTGCTTGCCTTGAGGGAAACTGTTGCTGCTTTCACTATCTCTAGTTAGTTTCTTGGACATTCAAAAGCAGATATTAGAACAATGATGCATCAGATTCTGTGATCTTTTTGCGTCACAGGGAAACCTGTCCTGCCAAATCTTCCAGAGGTTTATTTTATGGATTTAATAGATTCTTAGCCTTCTCAAAGCAGTTTATAGCCATATATCCCATGCAAATTCACGAGGTAGGTCGTGTTCGCCCACAGCAGCAAAACAGAAAAAGGGCCCTGTGCTGCTTTGGAGGAATAATGTACTTCTTGTGGCATATGCTTTTGTATGCCACAATATGTAAACTGCAGCATTTAGATATTTCTCAGGCAAATTGCCTCCCTCTGTGGCAGATTGTATGCAAAGTGCTGTGGGGGAGATCTCTGTGGCGAATTGGATGCAAATCACCCCCTCTCTACTCATGAGATTCATCAAGTAAAAAGTGTTGAGAGGAGAACCATGATCTGCATGGATGAACTGGAGGTGGGACTGTGCTTAATTTGCAGTTCCTGAAATGATGCATGAACCTGAATGCAGCTGTCTCTCAATATCCTGAATTTTGCAATGGAGTTCTCAAACTGGAAAAATAAACAAAAGTGTGTGAAAAAGTGTGTGTCAGCATGCACAAAGATGCATATATGAATGAAAATGCATTTTTGCAAACCACTTTGAGGTCTTTTTTTTACAACCAAGCATTGTATAATTTTATTTTAAAAATAAATATTAGGAGCAGCTACTTACAAAGGTGTTATGTATTGGGCAAAACAGCATACAGAAACTGAGTATGTTAAGAGAAATGCAGACTCAGATGCTGACGGATTCCCATGAGACTTTTCCTTTAATTTAGAAAATGGCAAAGCGATGCCAGAATATGACACACTTAACTCAAGAGGGCGAAAAAAAAGAGAAACCAAAACTGACAGATTTGTCAATCTGTAATACCCATTTTTGGTGCCACCGCCAATCAAGGAGTAAAGTGTTTTTGAATTTTTGCAATGATCTTTCAAGAGGTTCATGCTTTATTTTTTTATTTTGATGCTGCCATTATTTGTTTTTGCCATTTTATGGTGTTCAGGGTAGCGACTCTGTTTTATACTGTACATCACACTGAGAGCCAAGAACACCTAATAAATGTTTATAACATCAGTGATGATCTCCTTAGGGCTGAGACCTGTCTTATTGTTGTTGCTTTGAAGAGTGCCCTGTATTTTCCCCTCATTTAAGAAAATAACAACAAGCACTATAATTCCCTCTAATAGCAAACTTAGACATGAGTGCTGACAGCTATGCAGCCCAAAAGAAAGGGATCAGCATATTTGAGGAGACATAGTATAGGAAGAGGCCATATGTTAAGTCAGGCCACTGGTTCATGTAGCTCAGTATTATCTGATATTTCACCTTCTAACTGGGATAGCTCAATCAGTTGAGCAGGAGACTTTTAATCTCAAGGTTGTGGTTTCAAGCCCTGCGTTGAACAACAGATTCCTGCATTGCAGGGGGTTGGACTAGATGACCCTCTGGGTACCTTCCAACTCCACAGTCCTATAATTCTATGACTGGCAGCATCTCACCAGGATTTCAGACACTGGACCTCTCCCAGCTCTACCTGGAGAAGCTGGGGATCGAACCTGGGACTAATGCTCTGCCACTGAGCCATGGCCCTCGTCCAAGTTTGCAAGAAATCTTTAAGGGAAAATCTCTTAGGGCAGCCCCCTCCCTTCAGAACTATCCCAGGTAATTCCTGTAATTTCCAGCTGAACTCGAATGTGAATTGTTTCTTTTGGCGTGGGATGTCATCTTAATCTTCTTAAGTATATGATGAAAAATCTAACTTGTTGCATTAGACTTTGAGAACATAATTATAGAGACAGTGTTGGGGTTTATTGCTTTTGCTTTATCAAAGTGGAGTTAGTTCACTGACTATTGTAGTTTTATAGAAAATACCTCCAAATCTTAAGTATGGATTTTCAGTACCTTGAGCTGAGGAAAGCTGAGTTTAGAAAAGGCATCCCAACAACGCCTTTCTTTAAATTTTTGGTTTGATTGTATTGTTGGCAAGATCACAACAAAATAGTTTTGAAAAAAGAATATTTTCTACTTCGGCACAGGACCTTGTTGAATGTTGTGTTCCCATTCTTGTTTTTTTTTCCTCCTGATGATCATTCAGATGTACATGAAGTAAATTCCCCATTTTGTCAAGGGACAAACATGAACTGGAGTTGGTTCTCTTTGGGACGTGTTGAACTATTTACGGTACTTAGTTCTTCTTCTTCAGAATAATAATAATAATAATAATAATAATAATAATAATAATAATACCGGTAATAATTTATTATTTATACCCCGCCCATCTGGCCAGGTTCCCCCAGCCATTCTGGGCGGCTTCCAACAAAATATTAAAATACAGAAATCCATCAAACATTAAAAGCTTCCCTAAACAGGGCTGCCTTAAGATACCTTCTAAAGGTCTGGTAATTGTTGTTCTCTTTGACCTCTGGTGGGAGGGCATTCCACAGGGTGGGTGCCACTACCGAGAAGGCCCTCTGCCTGGTTCCCTGTAACTTGGCTTCTCGTAGCGAGGGAACCGCCAGAAAGCCATCGGCGCTGGACCTCAGTGTCCGGGTAGAATGATGGGGGTGGAGACGCTCCTTCAGGTATACTGGACCAAGACCATTTAGGACTTTAAAGGTCAGCACCAACACTTTGAATTGTGCTTGGAAACGTACTGGGAGCCAATGTAGGTCTTTCAGGACCGGTGTTATGTGGTCTCAGCGGCCGCTCCCAGTCACCAGTCTAGCTGCCACATTCTGGGTTAGTTGTAGTTTCCGGGTCACCTTCAAAGGTAGCCCCACATAGAGCGCATTGCAGTAGTCCAAGCGAGAGATAACTAGAGCATGCACCACTCTGACGAGACAGTCCACCGGCAGGTAGGGTCTCAGCCTGCGTACCAGATGGAGCTGATAAACAGCTGCCCTAGACACAGAATTGACCTGCACCTCCATGGACAGCTGTAAGTCCAAAATGACTCCCAGGCTGCGCACTTGGTCCTTCAGGGGCACAGTTACCCCATTCAGGACCAGGGAGTCCTCCACACCTGCTCGCCTCCTGTCCCCCACAAACAGTACTTCTGTCTTGTCAGGATTGAATCTCAATCTGTTAGCTGCCATCCATCCTCCAACCTTTCCTCCTCCAATGAACTTTCCAAGCTTTTCAAGGAACCACAGGATGTTGAGGATCATCTGGAAAAGATGACAGAAAACTGGAGGGGAGGGGAGCTGAATGACACATCCCAGAGGAGCACATGACTGGCTTGCCTGTCGCACTGAACAAGAGCTCTCCTATTAAGGGACAAGGACATTATACTGTTGTATTCTGTTGCAGATCCTACTGATACAAGAAGCTTTCATTATTATGCAGCGAGACTTCTGTGCAAAAAATAGGTGTTTTTCCACGTCACCTTTTTAAAAAATCTCAATTATGAATGGAGGAGGAAAACAGGTGCCGGGTTTTGAAAGAGCAGGAATAGTGCAATGCCCATTGCACTCGAAGACTCGCAGGTAGAGAAGCAATGGATTTTGAGGAGCAGCTACCAAATGAGACGACATCTGTCTGCATCTCCCTTTCGCTGGCCGCTATTTGAAAGCTTTGTCTTCCCCACATGCTTTGAGAGGACCTGGGGGCTCTTGCTGTGTGCTTAAGAGACCCCCTGCCGCCGCTTGGTGACTGCATCAGGGCGAATCTTAGCCTAGACCTAGCCGTGACCCCTTGGTAATGACACCAAAGGGAGTTCATTAGGAGCAGGCACCCCGCAATGCCGCTGCAAACCAGTAATTGTTCCCCCTGTGGTCTGGAAGCATTGCTCAGCAGACGCGATTCCTTTTTTCCTAGGCTGATTGCTAGCAACAGCTCTGTAATGCTCTGCTATGAACATCAGCCTTGGATGACTGAATCCTGCCTTGCTCCCTGCGATAATCAGGTTGAGATAAAGGGATGCATCCTGTTTGTTTTATCCTCTGTGGACACATGCCCTCCACGGCAGGCATCTCACAAACTGGGGATGTGACTTTCACTTCACTCACTCCCTGCATGTGCCTTGAATGCACTGGCGGAGGAAGAGGAGTGCGAGCAACTCCTATGAGGAGAGGTTACACCATTTGGGGCTTTCTTTTTCTTTTTAAAACAATTATTTGCATTTTCAAAGACAGGAACAGAGAACATATTTAACCCCCTCCCCTCCCCCAGTCCCACTTACAACTTCGTACCAAACATAGCTGCCAAGTCTCCCGTTTTCCCTGGGAAATCCCCATTTTTGCAGCTGTTCCTAGCTGAAAAAACAGATTTTTTTGTTTTTCCCCGGTTCATTCTGGCGCGGCGGCCATTTTGGAACTGGGCGGAGCATGCTCAGAAGCGACTTTTGATGCTGCTCTGCCCAGTTCCAAAATGGCTGCAGTGCGACTTCCGATCTGCTACTTCCGGCCCGATCCCTTATTTCTCTGACAGCAACTTGGCAGGTATGGTACCAAATAAAGCATGTGTACATACACTATGACTTCCCTTCCACACTTTTCCTGGTTCCTTTGCTTTTCTACTACTCCGCATAATCACATCTTCCAAATTATTACATCGCTCCAATCATATATATCAGGGATTTTTTGTTACACATATTCTTCTTGCCTTCCTGTCCCTCCTTCCCTGATTTTTTTTAAATCCCCCTTGATAGCTTAATTAAAACAATAGCTTAATTAAAACAACAGCTTAATTAAAACAACAGCTTAATTCAATATCCCCATGGATAGTTGCCGAGACTGACAGACCCTGCCTCCCCACATCTCTAGGACTTTCTCCCAGCAATCGGAGACTATACCTGTGTGAAGTCAACCTCTTCTGTGCCCTTTTCATGCCTCTTCTGGTTCTGGGAGATAAGTGGGGTGGGGAGCTTGTTGCAGCAGGAAGAGGAGACACCTGCAACTCTTCACGAGCCAGATTCATTTCTGCCTCTTGGCCTCCCTCCTGCTTTAGATTCTGATTCTGGATTCTCTCTGCCACAGACTCTCCCAGCTCACTAAGCCCTGTTACATCTTCTTCACCACCACTCTCTCGGCGCTGAGCCTTCTTCCCTTGATGGTTCCCCAGCTGGTTCCTCCGACTATTGTGCTGTGTCCAACCAGTCCATGACAATGATGAAGATGCTCTTTGCTTTTCCTATCCATCTAGCCTTGTTGCTTACAATTCCCCCTTCCAACCGTGTGAAAACGTAGGATGATACTTCATGCATCTCATGAGCTGGACTCCAGCCCAGAAAAGCTTAGCCATCAAATAAATGTGTTTGTCTTTTAAATTGCCCCGGAACTCTTTGATGCTTTTGCTGCAACAGACTAACGCAACTAGACTCCTGAAAATTCTTCCCTATTTCAACACTCCAAAGGACACATCGAACCCATTCAGGATAACCAAGTGTACTGAGACATCATAAAGATTAACTATTTTAAATATGCTTATTAATCAGCACTGCTTGGCACATGCCATAGTATTTGCCTGCCTTAGGGTTGCTACTAGCCAACTAGGAAATAACTGGTCAGGCCTGATCCTACAAGTTTAACACATGTTTAATATGCAGAAATCAGCCATGGAATGAGGAGGGGGAAAGCGCTGCATTGCACTGAGCCACAAAGAATCTATCACTTCCCAGTCCCTGTAGTCTACATCATCAAATAGCAGCTAAACCAGGGAGGGGGTGCCTGGTGCCCTCCAGGTATTTCTGGACTCCAGCTTCCATTAGCCCCTGCCAGCATTGCCAATGGCCAGGAATGATGGGAGTTGTGGTTCTGACAACACCTGGGCTACAGGTTCCCTGCCCACTTGAGTTAAGTTCCCTGCCACCTGGTTCCAAAGCCAGCAGGCCTTGGTTGGTCCCCATGTGGCATTCATTTGGGATCTTGAGCTTCATTGGGAAAGAACCTGAATCTGATTGGCTGGTGTGTTTGTTTGAGCACTTAAGGCTTCAGTGGGACCAGGAACACACATGAAACGATTAGGTCAGGGCCTCTTCAGATGCAGCTCCCCACTTGTGGAATATTTTTGAGGGTTGCCTGGCATGATCATTAACATCTTTTTGGCACTAGGAAAAAGCTTTTTTCTTTTCCCAGACATCTGATGAATCGGGATGGTTTTGCTGTTTATTGATTGTATGTTCTTCTGCAGAAGGAGAAGGAGAAGAAGAAGAAGAGTTTGGACTTGATATCCCGCCCTTCACTCCCCTTAAGGAGTCTCAAAGTGGCTAACATTCTCCTTTCCCTTCCTCGCCCACAACAAACACTCTGTGAGGTGAGTGAGGCTGAGAGACTTCAGAGAAGTGTGACTAAGCTCAAGGTCATCCAGCAGCTACATGTGGAAGAGCGGGGAAACGAACCTAGTTCACCAGATTACGAGCACACCGTTCTTAACCACTACACCACACTGGTTTTGCTGCTGGTTTGTTGGGTTTTTTATAGATCTTTGTATTTCTTTATTGTAAGGTATCATTTTTTCTTATTTTAATGTTACACTTTACGGTCTTAACATTTTGTAAGTTGCTTGGAGGCTCTTTGGGTGGTGAGTGGCTGATAATAATAATATTATTAATAATAATTTTATTACTTATATGCCGCCCAACTTACCGGGTTTCCTCGGTCACTCTGGGCACCTCCTAACAGAATATTAAAAACACAATGAAACATCCAGCATTAAAATATTTCCTATACAGGGCTGCCTTCAGATGTCTTCTAAAACGGGTTTATTTCCTTGACATCTGAAGGGAGGGCATTCCACAGGGTGGGCGCCACCACCAAGAAGGCCCTCTGCTTGGTTCCCTGTAACTTCACTTCTCACATTGAGGGAACCGCCAGAGCTGGACCTCAGTGTCTGGGCTGAATGATGAGGGTGGAGATATTCCTTTAGGTATACTCGGCTGAAACTGTTTGGGGCTTTAAAGGTCAGCACCAACACTTTGAATTGTGTTCAGAAATGTACTGGTAGCCAATGCAGGTCTTTCAGGACTGGTGTTACCATACGGTCCCAGCGGCCACTCCCAGTCACCAGTCTAGCTGCCACATTCCGGATTAGTTGTAGTTTCTGAGTCACCAGGTATTGTTTACAGCAGAAGCTCTGCATGGTGGTCTTGGGTAGGAGATACAAGGGATTGAACCTAGGGGACCTTGCTGCCCCCGCCAAAGCCTCCGTTAATCTGGCTGGTGTAGTGATGCCTGCCAAGTTGCAGCAACAACGACTGGTTCTGGAAAGATCTCAGCAAGATCTCGCTGGAAATGCTGGGGCTGCCAGTGCGGTTTCTCCACCAGCAATGCAGGTGCTGGGCTTCCGCTGCCCGAGGCAGCTGCCTCAGCCTGCCTCATGACTGGGCCGGCCCTGGTTAGAGGTTTATACAGATGATCCACAACGTGCTTTTTTGTTGCAGTACGGTTGTGTATTGTAAGTTGCCTTGAATTCGCTTTAAAAAAGAAAAGAAAAGGGCAGGGTGTAAGTCTTTCAAACAGGATAAATAACGTATTACGAAACACCAGGAAGCCTCCAGGTAAGACCTTGGTCTTCCCCCACTGCCTGGAGAAGTGGATAGCGCATAACAATGGACTTCTTCGCACATTTCTCTGAACTTAGACACAGCACTTTGCAAAGGTTTGTGCGAGACTGTACACTTGTTGATTTGTACAGCTCAGCAGTTGCTCACACAGGGAGTACACTTACTAAATATCACATGTGAATAACTTTACAGGTGTACAGCTCCTATTTGTTGAATGCAATGTGGAATCACCCCCACCATCAAAATCTTTCTTTGGTTTATATCCTCTTTTTCCTCCCAAAGGATCCCCGGGTGGAATGTGAAATTCAGAAAGAATTCTCTGGATAAAACAACACGCTGATACATATGGATGCCTTCCAGCTTACTTAATTTGCTTCAACGCATTGTTTTGGGAGGTTCCTGCAAGCCTCGTGGTTTTGTACATTGCATGCTTTTTCAGATTTAGAAAATCTGAGATAAATCATCGGTGCTTTGCATCCAAACTATCTGTCTCCCATTCAACGCCTCCGTAATAGCGCAAGCAAAATAATATAGCATGTCTTGGGAAAGATCTTGGATTACTCACAGAGCTTTTAGTTAGTTTGAACTCTCCGGTTGCCCTTCCAAGGAACTGAGAGGGCATTGTTTGACATCACAGTGGAAGGAAGGCAGGGAGGTTGCAGGCGTGAGACATGTAAGAGCAAAAACACAATTGCCCTGAAAAAGGAGGAAATGAGGAAACCCAGATTGCCGTATTTTTCGCTCCATAAGATGCACTTTTTCCCTCCTAAAAAGGAAGGGGAAATGTCTGTGCGTCTTATGGAGCGAAGACACTGGACGGCAGTGGATTCCTCGGCTGCCGCTGCAGTCACAAACAGAGGGATGGCTCCCAGCGGCAGCGGAGGAACGAGCAGCCCGAAAGCAGCCCTTTGGGGCTGCTCCTCCCTCCACCACAGCTGCCAACAGCGGCAAAGGGGCGGGGAAAGGACGAGCAGCCCGAAAGCAGGCTGCTCCTTCCTCCGCCACAGCCGCCGACAGCGGCAAAGGGGTGGGAGAGGGACGAGCAGCCCGAAAGCAGCCCTTTCGGGCCGCTCGTCCCTCTGCTGCCGCTCACGCTTGCAAGAGCCGGCATAGGAGAGGCACAGCACAGCACATCTCTCAACCGCACCTCCTGTGCCTGCCCCAGCGAGAGGCAGCGGCGGGACCGGTTGTTTATTAAATTGTTTAGTACAACATTTGATTCAGAATATTGTTTTCTTGTTTTCCTTCTCTAAAATCTAAGTGCGTCTTATGGTCAGGTGCATCTTATGGCATGAAAAATACGGTAAATTACACAATGCTAAAAAAAAAAAATCAAGATTTTTTTCTTCTAACAATGTATGCCCTCTGTATGGCCAACAGAGCTGTTCAAACCTGTTACACAAACCTAGATTTCCAGTATGCTCTTGAATCCCTCCCACAAAACACTGACAATCGAGAAGCACCCATTTCCGCCCATGGTAGTTACTTTTAGATCAGGGGTGCCCCAACTTTTTTCAAAGAGGGCCAGATTTGATGAAGTGAACATGCGTGAGGGTTGACCAAAGCTGTTGACCTTTTTTTAGGATTGAAGCTGTTGAGTTTTTTGGGGGGATTTTACCCCAGGAAATAAACTGCCACGGGGGCCAGATTAAACCAACTGGCAGGCTGGAGAAGGCCCCTGAAACAGAGTTTGGACATTCCTGTTTTAGACAGATCAAATGTTTGGTAGAATGAGGGGGGAAGTCTTTGCCAACTTCCTAAAACTCAAGAGAAGGGAAGCAATTGTACAATCCAAGTGCCACGACTGAGAAGGCCTTGCACTAAGCCAAACCCAACCTCCTGACTCAATGGCCATGTAACTTTTGAAGACCTTAATTTTCCCAATCTGGTGCCCTCCACATCCCAGCGCCCACCTGTTCCTGGTGAAGACTGATGGTAACTGGAAGCCTTGTGCTAGTGCATGACAGAGTTTACAGCTTGCTCAATAAAATAACACAATGCAGAAGTAGTGTTAGCGGAAGCTTTTCATGCAACAGCTTGACTATGGTCATGCAATCCATTGTGCTGCAATCACAGATAACGTACTTGCATTTTTCCTTGCACAACAGAGTTTCACAAGCATAACAAGGGAACTACAAAGTGACTTTAATTTGGCGGGATGTTGGATGCAGTCCAGTAATAATGGCAAGATCTGTTGTGGTTTTTTGTTTTGCTTAAATTAGAGTAACTGCTTCTTAATATGTTGCTATGTGTCTGAGGTGTTAAGATGGGTGCTAGACTGCTCTAATCCCTGGACCCAGCGAGTGTTATAATTTAATCTTGGCATAGCCAATCTCCTGGTGAGTCGACAGTCTGGGTAATGAGCCATTAAGGGAGACTAAGGAGCATGGTGCGAAGAGGCAAATGGGTGGTTCCCCCTCCCTCAACAGAGAAAGCCAGAGTTTGCAATTGGAGGTGGGTGCGATGTGACCAAGAAATAATGTGGCAAGCTGGAGAGAGCGTCAGAGCAATGTTTGAAAGCAGTGATTGATTTTTGCTTGGATTCAGCTCTGCATCTACGGGAGAAACAATACCCTTTTGGGGTGCTTATGCTAGGAACCCCTCCCTCTGTCTGGATGCTGTCAGCAGCTCCCGGCCAGTCGCCCAGGAAAATATAAAGACAAGGAAAGGTTTCTTACTGTCCTTTTTTATTTCAGTCTTTACAGAGAAAGGCTATAGAACCCAGCCTCTTGGATAACAACTTTGTCCCAAGTGAATCTCCACCCCCATCTCTCCCACTTCCTCATTCGGCTCTTCTACGGGTGCTGCTACATGCCCTCTGTCTTTGAGCTCTTTGTTCTCCTACTTTTAAGGCTCGCCAGATTCTGGGAGATGGTCTGGGATGCTTTCTAATGACAACGTGTCAACTGGGTGTTGTTCGGGCTCTCCCATGATTTCCCAGCTTTCCCCCTCATCTGCCTCTGAGCTGCTACCTCCGTCAAACCCCTGTTGTCAATCTATCCTGCCTTCCTCTTCCTCCTCCCTGGAAGGGTCAGGCTGGGGAGGCGGTCTCCACCATTCCTCCTCTGCCCAATCCCTGACACCGTCTTAGGCTCAGCTTGCATATATGTGTAAATAAACCATGTATAATAAAGACGCCACAGTCTCTGCTGTGCATCTATGTCGAAAGGAAACACAAGCCCTAGATAAGCCCTTGGAATGAGGTGGTGTGCAACAATACATAAAAATTAGCATGCACACATATTATGTAGATCTGTGTCCTCTTTTGTTTCATCTTTTTTGTGGGGGAGGGATGTGCTGTGTGAGTGACCACTGTCAACTGGGCAGAGCTATAGGACATTGAATGCTTTTCATTCTCTATCTAAATCATCAGAGCATCCACCCACCTCAAAGTCAAAGCAAATGAAATCTCATTGATTCAACAGCTATCCTGTTCCAAAGCAAACTAAACAGCTCCGTCAGGTATTTGCCTACACATGCTGATAGTCTTGGATTCAGAGCTCTGGTTTCAGGGATGGCTGGCTCAGGCAGATTCCAGTTAGGCTCCTGGAAACTGAGGTCCCACCCCGAAAGATCAACAACTTCCAGCTGTTTTATAGCCACTTCCAGAAAGGTTGGCTCACCTTACCAGACTATATTTCAGGAGCCACCAAAGCCTGTTTTTGAACTGTGAAGAGTTTTTTTTATCTGAGTTGGTGATTATAAGAATCTTGTAAGATTTGGTACCTGAGCTGACTTGGTTTTCCTCTTCCCTTCCCATCCCCTTTTCATTTTGTGTTATGACTTTTTAGATTGTAAGCCAGAAGTAGGGACTGTTTTATTTATTTTCTTATTGGTATGTAAGCCACCCCAGGAGTGGGGAATAAATGCTCTGAATTCATGAATGATCCTGAGACTCTAGACCACTGAATGCTCGTAGACCTAAGTCCATGAATGACTTTTATACTACTTTGATAAATGACACTGACATCTAGAGGCTGTAATTCAAAAGGTGTTTCCATGCTGGGCTCTAATGGGACATCTGAGACAAGGAATGGATAGATGTGGCAATTTCAGTTTTCAGTTTTACATTCACGTCTCCATATACAGTACCTGCTGCAATTCATGGTTTGTTTTTAAAATCCTCATTGACACTTTAGTGCAAATTTCTCCCAATAAGCACATTGATGTGTGTAGTTTTGAGTAATATACATATTCTTGCAGGCTGTGCTGCTCCTGTGGGTAATCAGAGAGGCAAGGTCCAGGTCCGGTCCGTGGTCCAAAGAGTCGATGTAGAGTCAGTCTGATGTAGCCAAAGCAGGGTGCAGGGCAGGGAAACCGGCAAGGTCAGGAACAGCAACACAGGCAGGATCTGGCAAACAGCAATGTTGCTCCCACAACCTGGGGCAGGGTCTGACCACCTTTTATCTCTGATAGGGTAATGGCCGGTCCTGATCCCCCGATGACTCACCACCCTGTCTCACCTGAAGGTGAGCACTCCTCCTGCGAGTACTCAGGTCTCTCCTTCTCTTGGACCTGAGTCTCTGCAGCTCAGGAGAAGTGGGTCAGCTGTCGGTGATGGCCCAGGTGATGGCAACAAGGTATTCCCCACATCTGGAGCCAGGACAGGCTCAGGCCCCTGACTCAGCTCAGCTGGTGCTTGTTGCAGGGGAATCTGTGCAGACTGAGGCTCCTCAGAATCAAGCCACAGACTTGGTTCAGCTGATGCCCGAGGCAAAGGATCCGGTGCACACTGAGACTCTTCTGGTGCCGAGTCTGAGCCCGAGTCCCAGGCCTCCCTAATATAATGCATTCTTAAGGCGACTTTCTCTAATGTATGCATTTTCATGCACTTTGTTTGGAGAACAGCATTGCAAAATCTGGGGAAGTGAGAATTTTGAACGTTAATTCTGCTTCATTTTGCACATAGGTACAAAAAGGGCAAATTACGTAGCTTTTAAGTAAAATGCAAACGAAAAACATATTTCTCTCCCCCCCTTCCCATTGGAGAATTCAAGAATAATGTGTTTTGTGGAGACATGGCTTATTTAAATATGCCCAATAGTTTCCATTTTCACAGATCTAGCTTGTAATAACATCACCAAACATCTGAAGGCCACTAACTAACTTGGAAAAAGAAGATGGGTGCTTTTGTTTGAGAAAGAAACAAGAAAGAAGTGCAATTTGCTGTAGGGCTTCCCTTCTTGCCCCAGCTATGTTCTGGCGATATAGGATACTTTCTAAGAAAGGGGAATGGCAGAAAGATATTTATATTCGTTCATTCCTTTTATTTGTATGTCCCTTTTCCACACACACAAAACCATCCTCAAAGCAGCTTACAAGAAAGAAACAGGAATGCATTTCAAATACTACAAAAGCAATTTCATTGTAACATAGAAAAACAATATAATAAGACACCAAAAAGAAGCCACACATTCCAATACTATTGTTATGAGAATTTTAAGGTCTTATAGACATATAAAATAGATGTTCATAAACGTACCAAGCAAACACATACAAATATGTAAACCATATGTCTGAATAGGGTTGCCAGACTCAATTGAGGACAGGACTTCTGTGCCTTTAATTGCCCTGCTCTCTTTTGAGTCTGGAAACCTTAAAGAGAAACCAGCAGGCCCTTTGCTTGGAAATTAAACAAAGGGTCTGCTGGTTTCTCTTTAAGGTTTCCAGACTCAAAAGAGAGCAGGGCAATTAAAGGCACAGAAGTCCTGTTCTCTATTGAGTCTGGCAACCCTATGTCTGAAACCCACAGAAAAGTCCTGAAACCGGTAATGGACCAGCTGTTGGCAATAGTTATTCTCAGCACCTGGAGCCAGGACAGGATCAGGCCCCTGACTCGGCTAAGCTGGTGCTTGTTGCAGGGGAACCTGAGCAGATTGAGGCTCTTCAGGAACATGCCCCAGACTAGGTTCAGCCGATGTCCCAGACAGAGCTGCGATTCAGTCAGTCAATTTTATTACAGCAAGAGCCAGCAATACAGAACAACACAACTCCGAACAAAAGATCAGCAATATCATCATCGGAGGGCAGGACAAATTGTCATAATATGTTATTCAATAAAAGAGATTTACGTTTTTTAATAGCTAAGGTGCAAAATTTGGCCACAGTGTAGGATACTGAGCTCAGAGAATCTTCCAGAAGGAATTTACGCAATGTTTCAGGGGGAAATTCTAGATAATATTGCAATATTTTGATAATAGGGGTAAAATGAGTCATGTTCGTTCTTCACTATAGAGTTCACAAAATAAAAGAATGTGAATAACACATTCCACCTCATTAGACATGCATGGGTAAAAGCGCTTATCAATTGGTACACGCAAGAATTTGCCGTGTAACACAGCTGAAGACATCGCATCAAATCGAGCTCTGGAGAAGGCCCATCTATAAGATTCATGAGTAATATCGGATAGATACGGGGCAGCTGCCAAATTAGGCCAAGATTTTAGACACCTGTAGTTCTCAGGGAGTAAGGCATCTTCTTTTTGCAGTTCAATATCAAAAAGCCTCTGAGTAATAATTGTTTTTGCCTTATTCAAAGTTCCATTAAAGAGGTCTTCTGGGTTTAGGCCAATTTGTTTGATCTTGTTAGTAATTTGTGTAAGCCAGGGTGGATAAGGGACTGCAGCCAGAAAATGATATAACCTTTGGGTTATAATGAATTTTCAACCAGAGGGATATTGCTTGTTCCCAGACTTTTAATTCAACTCTGGGCAGTCCTGCCTCTTGATGGGCTGTGATTCCTCCGAGTCCGAGCCTGAGTCCCAGGCCATCACAGTGGGGTCCAGTAATAATCATTTTCACTGCATATCATATTATCCATATATCCTTAAATCTCTATTTATTACTATGGTCCTTTTCACATTGTGAGTGTTATTTCAATCCTGATGTTTTTAACTGCTTACAATGTTGTGTCAAATATATTACAAATTTTCCCCAGTCTTTGTTGAAGTTGTTATCGGCCTGATTCCTGATTTCTCCAGTCATTTTGGACATCTCAGCATAGTTCATCAATTTTACTGTCCACTCTTCTCTTGTAGGTGTTATGTCCAAAATATATTCTCTCTATCCCAGAGATTTAACTCAATAATTTCTGTCCACTTATGAATCACTTCCTGTAAAATGTCTCAAAGCTTCAAAAAATAAAATAAAATAAATAAATCAACAATGCAAATACAATTTTTGCATGTAAAAAAAAACTATTTCAAAGCTACTTCAGTTACAGGCTGAGATAGAGCTGCGCTCAGAAGGCTTTTGTGAAAGAGGAAGGACTTTGATAGGAGGCAGAAAGGCAGTCAAGATGGTGCCAGTCTGATATCTAGTGGAAGGGAGTTCCAAAGGGTAGGGGCTGCCATGCAAAAGCCTTGATTCCTTTAGCACATGGAATTAATTAGATGACATCTGCAGAGCATCGTGAACAGTTGGGTATCTGGTGGATGAGGTATCTTAGTCCTGGCTTTGAACAGTGTCTTGAACACAGCCCAGTAGACTGTGCAATTATTTCAGTAGCTGTGTAACATGATAGCGATATCTTGCCCAGCGAGTTACTGCCTTTTGCACTTCTTGTGCTTCTAGAAATGGGAGCATTTGTTCAATTCAGTAAACCCTACTGATCCAAAACATGTGCAAACTCTATGTGCAGGGACACTATATATGCTTCTTCTGCAGGGTTCCTGATTGCATGAACGAGTCTGTTCAACCATTTATTTATCTTCTACCTCTGCATACGTCAGGTGAAGCAGCCTGTGACCCGAGACACACACTCGTGATTGTTAGACTTGCCCCATCATTATTGATTGTGCATGGCTCTCAGGCAGCCAAAAAAGAATTTATGGGAAGTTTTAAATCAAGACTCCGTTCTCTGCCAATCAAGTGCCGTTTTCCGTGACACTCTAGGGACCTTCTCTCCTTTTGTCTCGCCTCTACTGGTTTCTCCATCCTTGAAGTTTAAGTCTCATGCATTCCTACAACAAAAACAATAAGAATGCATCTGAGGTCAGGGCAAGAGCAGACATGCACCCAAGGAAGGAAGGAAAGAGGGTCAAGAAGGATAAGAGAAAGCAATGGCTACACGGTGCAACAGTCAAAGGAACATTAGATGCCTTCATACATTATGAGCAGGTTTAGGTTTAATGAGGCCCTAAGCTCCTGAAGGTAATGGGGTCCTTATATGTCCAGCTGTCCTTTGTCAACAACAAATTGTTACTGTTTTTTGTGTTGAATATATGCTATATGGTAATTTATGCCTAATAGGTATCTAAAGCCATTTGCACATAACAAATAGGAGCCTACACAACACAAAACACTGTTGCTGTATGTAGGTTTTATTTTATTTGTTTTTTTATCTTATATTTTGGAAATGTACATCCAGTTTTTTCCCTTTACATTTTTGGGGCCCCCAAGAGAGTGGGGCCCTAAGCTATAGCTTGTTTAGCTTATATGTAAATCCGGCACTGATCATGAGTATTATTCTTTCAAAAAATGAACTTGCAGATTGCAAGGCTCAATAAAGCCTTGAGCTAATTCTCTGCATTCATGGAATACAGGCTGCCTCTTTTGCACACTTACCTAGAGTTGTAGTCCAAAACATCTGGAGGGCCGAAGTTTGGGGATGCCTGGCCTAGGTGAATACAGTGAGACTTGCTCCAGAGTAAACATGCATAGATAGGATCACAACAAGGGCGTACCCACCACGGGGCAAGTTAGGGCAGCTGCCCTACTCTAGAAGCAGGGCTGGTGGGCAGAGGCGGAGCACAGCCCGGCGGAGCGCGAGTTCGCCATTCCCGCCGCGCCGCGCCGCACCCTCCCTCCAGCTCCCCGGCGCGCCCTCAGGCAAGGCCAAGCGCGACGGGGAACCAGGGAGCGCGGCGCGGTGGGCGGGAACGCCGAACACGCGCTCCGCTGGCCTGGGCTCCGCCTCCGCCCACCAGCCCTGCTTCTAGGGAGGGGCACAGCCCGGCGGAGCGCGAGTTCGCCGTTCCCGCCCGCCGCGCTGCGCCCTCCCTCCAGCTCCCCGTCGCGCCCTCTGGCAAGGCCAAGCGCGGCGGGGAACCAGAGAGCGCGGCGCGGCGGGCGGAAACGCTGAACTCGCGCTCCGCTGGGCAGGGCTCCGCCTCCGCCCACCAGCCCTGCTTCTAGGGAGGGGCACAGCCCGGCGGAGCGCGAGTTCGCCGTTCCCACCCACTTTGTGGCCCCTCCCCTTCCGTGCCTTGGCCCCTCCCCTTGCCCCCCCCCCTAGTTTTGATCCTGGGTACGCCCATGGATCACAATCTAGGGCAAAGGTGGGGGACCTGTGGCTCTCCAGATGTTGTTGGATTACAACTCCCATCAGCCCAGAGAGCACAGCCAACCATCGGGGATGCTGGCAGCAGGAGTTGAAGAACATCTGGAGGCCTAGAGGCTCACCATCCCTGTGGTAATGCTTTGAGGTTTAAAATCCTTCACCTATTATCCCAACTGCACTAGGAGAAGGGGACGACAGAGGACGAGATGGTTGGACAGTGCTCTCGAAGCTACGAACATGAGTTTGACCAAACTGCGGGAGGCAGTGGAAGACAGGAGTGCCTGGCGTGCTCTGGTCCATGGGGTCACGAAGAGTCGGACACGACTAAACGACTAAACAAGAACATCCCAACTGTATCAGGGACAGGCCATATTTTCTGGTTCCTGCTCTTAGTTGATATAGAAATAGCACACAAATCCACATGCAAATTATTCCTAAGGACACGTGCAGATAAATGTGCTCCAACAACCATTCAGAAGGGTCAACTATGTCAATATCCACAGCTCCCCCCCCCAATCCAATTGGTGCAAATGTCTTGGCAGGCCTCTGAACAGCATCTTGGTAGCTGAGATGACCCCGGGACTAATTGGTGGAATATGTAAAATGAGATCATATATGCTTGCTTTGAAGCTTTGAAGTTTTGAGTTTTGGTTTTAGTTGGGAGAGGGGAGGCTTCTCGCTGCCTGCCAGCTACTACTCCCTATCTGAGAGATGGATGGGAATGTCAAACAGGCCTTTAAGCCAGGAGTGGTTAATTGGGCTATTGTTGCCAGCTAACTTAGCTTGCTTTTCGTATAAGTAATGCTTAACATATTAGCCTCTCATGGACAGTCGTGACAAATGCTTATTGTTTTGGTGTCTGAGTCTGTAACTCAGCGAGGTCACTGGCATTGCATCACAGGTTTTCACCTTTTCATAACAAAGCGCTAGGATTAATCACTCTGCTGTTTTTGACATCTTTCTTTGGAACCCCTGTACCAAACCAGTCGCACAGCCCCTCCTTTGGACCCATGGATCAGGACCATACAGAGGTGTGGTCCCTCTGCACACCTAGCCTGGGCCCCCGTTATCACATCGGGAGGAGCAGAGATCATGGGCAGTGATATAGGTAAAGGTAAAGGGACCCCTGACCATTAGGTCCAGCTGTGACCGACTCTGGGTTGCGCGCTCATCTCGCATTATTGGCCGAGGGAGCCGGTGTATAGCTTCCAGGTCATGTGGCCAGCATGAGAAAGCCGCTTCTGGCAAACCAGAGCAGCACATGGAAACGCCGTTTACCTTCCCGCTGTAGTGGTTCCTATTTATCTACTTGCACTTTGACGTGCTTTCGAACTGCTAGGTTGGCAGGAGCTGGGACCAAGCAACGGGAGCAGAGATCATGGGCAGTGATATATTGGGATATAAGAGCAGAGAGTTAAGTGATTGTGGCAGGGAGGTGAAGAATGGTAGTGAAGGTTTGGATGGTCAAGAAGCCAGATTTATTTATTAAGACGATTCCTACCATGCCAGTTAACAATTGATTGCAATAATATCCCACCCTCGCGCATGCATGCACAAACCCACACCACCCGTTCCCCACTGATGGGCGAGGCCAGAAATTTTCAGGGAAGCATCCTGGAAATTCTCATTGCGTGGCACAGAATGGCACAGTCCCACAGCAAGCTGCCTTATACCGAGTCACGCCATCTAGCTCAGTGTTCTCCACACTGACTGGCAGCAGCTCTCTGGGGTTTCAGAGTGGGGATATTCCTAGGCTTGCCTGAAAATGCCAGGGACTGAATCTGGGACGCTCTGCATGCAAAGCTCTACCACTGAGCTGGGGCCACCCTCCTCCTAAAACCGCAGCCCTTCCCAGGTTAGCTAGAGGGAGGTGGCATGCTCCCAGCAGCTGTTCCTCCTCTGACTGATGGATGGGAACAAGCAGGTCTGCCACATGCTGTGATGTACCTCCTAAGAGGAAAGAGGTGCCCTCTCCCAAGGGTTGGTGGCAAAGGCCAAATTGTGCTTCCCTGCTGCTCTGAGCTCCCAGGGCAAAATTGATTTCATTCTCCAAGTGAGCCAACTAATGTTCCTTTAATTAAATGTTCTATTTAATTGTTGCATTGCAACATGCAGGTAAAATTGCACTGCAGCAAGTTATTTTCTGGAGTGGTGAGTGGGCACATCTTGTCTCTTGTAGAGGGGTGGGGCTACATTCTCCACTGGGCAACATTCAGGGTGAGCACATGCCAGGGGCAAAAGTGGGCAAAGCAATAAATGTGAATTTTACCATTGTGCTGTAGGTGTGTTTCTACATACGCTCACCCTGGCCCCATCTTCCATCCTGGGAAGCAAGAGTCATTGTCTGCTTTCAAGGGCACCTTCCAGCCAGGCACAAAGAAGAGGTGAAGTTGCGTCCATGTATCACGAGGCAGGGAACCTTAAAAGGAGAAACCCCATAATTATGCTCTATGAAAAGACCTCTGGGTGACTTAATGTATCGGACGAAAAATCCAGTGAAGGGGAAAAGTGTTAACACATGTCAGAAATGCTGACCCTCTCAGGGAGAAAACTCATTATAAGGAGGAGGAATAGGAATGAAGTTATAGCTGACATAGTGTAGGTTAAGCAAAGTGTGAAAGTGTTAAGTAGATGATAGCAGAAATATTATATTGCTATGAGTTTGGGGTGTCGGCTTGGATGCCATCCATTGGGGGGGGGCTTCCAGGCCTGAGAGTCTGTATCCAGTAAGGGTTAGAATCTAGTAGAAGCAGCTGTTGAACCAGTCAAACCAGTCATTTTATAAGGTCATGGCCTTTGCTGGCCAGTAAAGTCCTTTCATTTGCATCACAGAGTGTGAGCTAAGTGGTGGTGTTCTCTCATAGCCTCCAACATTTCTCCAGTGAAAATAGGATAATAATAATAATAATAATAATAATAATAATAATAATAATAATAATAATAATAATACCCCACCCATCTGGATGGGTTGCCCTAGCCATAAACATTAAAAACTTCCCTTTACAGGGCTGCTTTCAGATGTCTTCTAAAGGTTGTATAGTTGCTTATCTTCTTGGCTTGGCGGTTGCATGACTCCATACCCTCTAACACTTCTCTGATGAAAATAGGGACGTCCTAAGGAAAAGTAGGACAGTCCCTGGAAAATAGGGACACTTGGAGGGTCTGTTCTCTAAGAAGGTGGTAGGCATGTCCTCACTACTATTCCTCACCTGGCTAGATGCAACACCATCCTAGGTTGGGGAACAAGAGGCCAAGGAGGTTTTGTGTGTGTGTGTGTGTGTGTGTGAATTTTGGCTGGCGCCGGAAGTGGGAGAGACAGAGGCATGTCTTGCTCTGTGCTGGATCCAAAGCTGAGACTTGGGGTTTTCCTGGATACCCAATGGGGAGGCAATATCTGTGTGAATGCTGTGAGCCCCCTCCATCCTACAGATGTGGGGAAACCCCACTTGCACAGCCGAGTCAGTTTACTCACTAGCAACGATGAGGGACATTCGATAATTCATTACCAAAAACAAAGTTTTATTTCTTACTTGAGCAAGGTTACAGCAAGCAATTGGGGACTTGATTAGAGAGTGGAACCTCGACCTTTGTTTCCACCCCGTGGCAATACAGGTCGGTCATTCAGCACACCCGGAGGTATGGGTTAACTGTCACCCTAACCACAAAGGCAGGTGTTTTCACACTTGAGCTTATACATCCTTGCAAGCTTCCATAACTTCCCTTTATACACAGCTCTGTTCTTTATTTGTTCCTCTCTTTAGCTTTTGTTACAGCATGACTAAAACAAAAATTATATTGGTTCAGGATGGCATTAGTCTGGCTTTCAAGCCATAACACTGTACTCAGATTGTATATACTGTATGTGTAAATAAATCCACCATAACGTCCATTTGTCTTTATTCCAAGAAAACCAAACGCTGGGTGAGCACTGCAACCCCTGGAATCTCTTGCTTGGGTTTGCGCGCAATGTTGTTGTTAGGATTCCTAGCATTTATTAGTTGCTTTTTTCATGTAAGCTAAGTGAAATGTCTCAAGAGAATACTGAGTGACATAGAATAGCAAAAACATTGTATCAAGGCTGAGAACTGGACTTAAAATGGTGTCTGTTTGGGAATTTGATTCCTGCCACCTCCGGATTTGTTATCTCCTGTTTCCCATGGGATCTGAGAAGGCAAGAAGGATACTGTGAGGGACAGGGGATATCGCTGTGACAGATACCAAACTCAACATCATCACCAGACTTATATTGGCAAAAGATCTATTTGGAACTTTTGGACATTAAAGATGAACTGGTCAAGATTAATAAGCAATTGCGACAAATTAATAAACAATTAAGTGATGCAAGGTGCAGCATGGAAAATGAGGTGGAAAGAGAAGAGACTTGTTCTGAGAAATTAGAGGCAAAATCACAAATGACAGACAGTATTAATAATTTTGAAGAACTTAAAAGTTGCAAAGGAGAGGAGGAAGAAGGCTGGCAGAATGTCCCACAAGTGGGAGATGTAGAAACAGAATTTGGATCTGAATAAAGAACTCCTCAAGAGAGAACCAGGGGGGACTATTGCACTCCAGTGAGAGAGGGAGTGCAAGGAAATCTCTGGGAAAATGGGAAGGAAGAAGGAGGATGTTGGGAATCAGTAAGAGAAGTGTGGAAACAGCAGAGTTGGTTTAAAAAATATTGGTGGAAGCTTTCGGAAAGGGGTGGGTTAAAAAGGTTAATTGTGTGATTTTAGGCTGGATTGATTGAAAAAGTCCGACACTGGTAGGAAATATGGAATTCACCGAGATATCTGGGAAATCTGGGTCCAGGGGAAGGGGGGATGAATTGCTACTAGATTGTATTTAAAGATTATGAGTGATGAGGAAATACTAAAATGGAATTTCATTGCTGGTAAAAATTTAAGCTAAGGGGAGATATAATTAATAGAATATAAGGATATAAAAATTGAGTTTATAGATTAAAATTGAATGGTGATAATTAGAGAGGAAATTTTAATTAATTTTTTTTAATATTGTGAAAACTGCTTTATGATTAATTGAAATAGGGAATCAATGAGGGGGGAACCGGGGAAGTCTATAATGTTATGAAGATTTTATAAGATTATTAGATATATATATTTTTCCTTTTTTTGTCTTTTCCTTTTCCTGTGTATTTTCTTTTCTTTTCCTTTTTTGTATTTTTTGTTGCTTTAATGTATTGTTTTTTCATGTGTGTAAAATGAATAAAGATGATTTAAAAAAACAACAACAACATTGTATCAAGGCTGGGCACATTTGGAGACAAAATCATAGCAAGGCGTACTGTGTGTCTGCCATGGTGAGAGCAGGAAGGCATGGGTTGATCAGAAGTGTCTGGCACACCATGATCTACACTTAAGGTAAGGCCCACCTGATCATTTTGGCATGGAATTGGGCAAGCTGACAAAGGAATTGGGCAAGCTAGCCTGGACAACGAGCCTAGTAAGTGCTGGATTAGAATGGGAGCATATCAACTCTTTGCTAGAAGAGGATGTGTGTGGGATGAAATTAGGAATGGAAGAATCTGTCCATTTCGGAGCTCTCAGCTTCTCGTTTTTTTCCAATTTTAAATTCAATTCTCTATTTTTCTGCAGCTATTAGAGATTAAATAATATCTCGTGGCAATTTGTCAGCGTTTTAGTGCAATTTTTTCTTAATAAACAAATGGCAAGAAACCAATCTTTTAGTGTACCTTGGAACTCCCTGCCTATTGGCAACTGTTCATTACTGTATATTGGTTTCCTCAAATCTTGTAAGGTAGGCACGTCGAACAGGTAGACCGTGTAGATGTAGATAGACCACTGGACGTCTGTGGTATATCACTGGTAGAGCACTGGTTCCCCCCACCCAAAGAAGCTCAACAACTTTGTCTCCCCTAAAAAAGCTTAACATTTTTGCCCTGCTCCCCCCAAAACAGGGCTTTCCTCCTCCCTAAAAAAAGTTCAACAACTTTGACCTGATCACTGCCAGTTTTTAACTCTGTGAGTACCGTAGATCACAGTCTCTTGGGAGCTGGCCACCCCTGTTGTAAGGTTTTCAAGGTTAGTGTGCCTAAATAGGGATGTTTTTCAGCCGCCAGTCACCACTAGTATTTCTTTTTATGAATGGATGAGATGAGAGACACAGAATGCCTTTTCTATGCTTTATTCACTCTTTTGCTTGTCAGTACATACAACTCATATATGTAGTGAATCATTTCAATTAGGGATGGGAAATAAATTTGATTCTGTCCTCATTTAAAGGCAAACTATCAAATTCGCACTTTGTGAAACAATGAGACAACCAAAACACCACCATCCTTCAAATATCTTCTCCAGATTTTGAGATGCGGTTCTCTAACCAAACAGTGTTTTAAAAATGCACATATTAGAGGGAAGGGTGCATAAAATAAAGCTACTAGTGAAAAATGCATTATATTGAGGGAAATTGCTTGCAAAAATGTGTATCTTAGTCAGAACTACATACCATGTGTGCCTTCTCGAGGTCCTTGGGCCAAAGGCATGCAAAAAAAAAATGCAATAAAAAAAAGACAGTCGATGTATAGCAGAGCTGCTTTGGTGTAGAAATTGCACAGGAACCCTTAGCCACAGGAATGGAGATAACTCCAGCTGCAAATGCAGATGTTTCATTAACCTGATCCCGACTGATTTCAAAAGCGAAAGCTGGAGTGCTCCCACCCAAGGCATTTTTCTACAGAACTTGTGGTTTCTACATGTAGATTTGATGCCTTATTGCAGACTCGATCTGAGGCTTGTCTCACATGGCATGAAGCTATCCGAACTGCAGTTCTGCTGGGCTGATGCAGAGATAAGGGGGTCATACTTAGGATCTTAGCAACTACTGCTCTACTCACATAAACAATGCTAGGTGGTTTTTGTTTCAAATTAGAAACTGCTCCCACTAAAAATAGGTGCACTGATTTCTACTTGGTAGGGCACAAACGCACAAGCTTTTCCTCAGGGTATCAGGACCAAATATGGCCCCCATCACAGTCATCTGTCTCTGTCTGGCCCTCAGGATTCTCCTCAGGACACACTCTTCCCTGGGCTCTGCACCATCCTCAAGTTCTTTTGCCTGGCCAGAAATGGGTGTTTGGATTGTGATAATGTGTCAGGGCAGGTGTCAGGAACAGGAGGTCAGCGGTAACTCAAAGAAACAAAACAGCTCAGGAGCCTAGTGAGCACAGCAACCTTTCCCGGTAGATCTTGCCCCAATGATGTAGTTGTGAGGACTGAAGGTCCCCGCTTTCCCACAGCTCCTTATGTCTCCTCCTGCCTCAACTCCTTCCCAAGCAGTCTGAGGCTCCTTTGTCTTGTCTGTCTTTGCTCCTCACTCTTCATACCTCTTCTGGCTCTGGGAGACAAGGGAAATGGGGAGCTTGTCATAGCAGGAGGCGGAGACCCCTATGCCACTTGGTCTCCATCATCCTACTCGTCTGCTTCAGCTTCTGATCAAAACTTCTCTCCGACACAGACTCTCCGTGCTCACTAAGCCCTGTTACCTCTTCAGCTTCCGATGCCTCCTCCTCCCAGTCTGCTCCCTCTTCTCCCTCTGACCACTCCTTGTCATCCCACCATCAATCCCCTGACATGGAGCCTCATTCCCTGGGTGTTCCACAACTGGTGCCCCCCATTGCTCCTCTGCATCCAACCGGTTCATGACATAAGGAATGCCTCTTGCTCTCCTGAATGAAGGATGGAGAAGATGTGGGAGCTTCTGACTTTTGCATACACACAATCGCCGTATTGCTCTGACTGCTTTTGCATTTGGCCCTGTCCACCACTGCCCTGGAAGGTTTCCCATGAGGGAATGTGGCTTTCTGGCTGGAAAACCTTCCCCACAATCTCTGTGTCAAGGCACAATTGCAAAAGTCCGTTCCAAAACCAAGGCGTGCTTTCCCATAGAAAGTAATGCAAAATGGTTTAATCTGTTCCAGACTTTTAAAAACAACCCCTAAAACAGCAATTTATCATAAGGTTACCAGATTTTCCCCCCAATGAATCCAGGGACATATTTCAACTTCAATGGATTTTGTATGGGGACTGATTTGTATATCCAGGGGGTGTCCCTGGGAAACGGGGATGTCTGGTAACCTTAATTTAACCTTAATTTTACTATCTAACGAGACCATTGATCCATAAAATGAAAGCAATAAACAACGTACTGCAGTCACACAATCAATCAGTAGCTGAACTGGGTTCCACACAGTCAGAAAAACGAAACAAAAAAAAAAAACAAAAAAGCCTCAAAAACAAAAATGCAAAATAAATAGCAAAAACAGACAGACCTCAGTGTAACACTCAAAACAGAAGTTTGGCACTCAAAACGGAGCACGTTTGGCTTCTAAAAAAAGTTTGCAAGCCAGAACATTTACTTCCGGGTTTGCAGTGTTTGGGTTCCAAGTCGTTTGAGTACCAAGGCACCAAGGTAGCACTGTACTGTCACCCTAAACTATAGTTAAGGGCTTACCATTGACACAGAGATGGTTCCTTCCTCCAATTGTACAACATGGATGACTACCGATGGCTATGCTATGCCACCAAAGTTGGAAGCTGCAATGCTTGTGAATACCAGCTGCTGAAGGGGGAGAGGGCTCTTGTGCTCAAATCCTGCTTTCCCTGGTTTCCCACAGGAATCTGTTTTTTGTCACTGTGAGAACAGGATGCTGGACTAGATGGGCCATGGGCCTGATTCAGCAGGCTCCCCTTATGTGTTTCTGGAATCCTGGGAACTATAGTTAGGTAAGGGTGCTTGGAATTGTTAGGAGAACCTTATTCCGTTATCATTTGAAATACTTTCCAGAGGGCACTCCCTAGTATCGCAACCCTGGTTTAAATGCACCCACTAGTCCACTTACCCAACTCCCATTAGCCGTAGCCGGACTGACAAATAATCAGGAATGAAGGGAGACCTAGTCCAACAACATTCAGAGGGCCACAGGCTCCCTATCCCAGATTTAAATCAAGCATCGCCATAATTCACTTGTCTCTTGTTTATTCTGCTATAACTACATTGCAGCTCATCTTTTTATTATTTCATTTATTCTGCAGGTATGTGTGCTCCAAAATTCTTTACTTGGCTTATGCTTTGCTCTTCCCCTTTAAGGGACAATTGATTGGCTTATGCTTTGCAAGCATTGGTTAACAATGGGCAAGCGTTTTCTGGAAGTGAGCAATTGTGTCAATAATGGAGAGGTATTCAGTAAAGAGAAATCACTTGACATCCCTTAGCTGCTAATGCATATTTTGAAACAATGATTCTATTTTCATACAAAATGAGGTCGTTTGGCTAGTTTTTGGAGAAGACCTTTGCATGCAAAACAAGGTAGGAAATACAAGCAAGTGACCTCTTTGTCCCTCCCTCCCCAAGGCCGTGGGGCTTTGCTTTTAATAGTTGCATGGAAGACCATCATTCAAGGAATGCAGCTTTTCCAACCGGAAGATGTTGGTATTTCTTCATTCTTCCAATTCTTTGCAAGTAGAATTCTTGCTGCTGTTGTGGCATACAAAAAGAAGGTAACATCCTTTCTAGGTATACCCTCTCCCGTTATCCCAAGTAAGAAGGCCTCTGTTTTTTTTAACAAAGGTGTTTTTCAACACTTTTTTCAATTCGTTATAAATCTTTTCCCAGAAGTCCACCACATGTGGAAGAAAGTTCCTTCTTGTTTTTTACATTTCCAACATTTATTGTCTTGTTTATGATAAATCTTTGCTAACTTTACCAGAGTCATTTACCATCTATACATCATTTTCATTAATTTTTCTTTTAAAACTGTACATGCGGTAAACTTCATATTCTGCTTCCATAACCTTTCCCAATCTTCCACCATGATATTATATCCTACATCATTTGCCCATTTTATCATGACACATTTTGTTTGCTCATCTTTCGTATGCCATTCCAACAATAAATTATACATTTTTGATAAATTCTTACTCTTTGAATCTAACAATTCTATTTCCAATTTAGACTTTTTCATTTGAAAACCAACTTTTTTATCCTTTTTATACATTTCATTAATTTGATGATATTGAAACCAGTCATTTATCTTACTTTTCAACACCTCGTACGGTTTTAACTTAATCTGATCTCCTTCTTCCACCAAAATATCACTGTATTTCAACCATTTTGTTGACATATTCAATCTTTTCTGCATCTTAGCTTCTGCTGGTGAGATCCACCTGGGTGTTTTTGGCTCTAATAGATCTTTATATCTATTCCATACATTATACAATGATGGTTACCTCCCAGGGTTGATGGGCAATGAAATCATGTGAGCTGCCTTCTTCGAAAGGTAGGATACATATCTAATACATTTAATTAGCACTTGTATTTTTATAGGTGAGGGATGTTAAGGCTGAGAAACAACTTCGAGCAGCTGGAGCAAGGCAGGCTCTAGCAGAGCTCATTTGGTCTCAACTTGCAGTTATAGTTGCTATTGACAAAAAGCCTTGCTGACCTTCTAGTTAAGCGTAATCTGTTTACGCATGAAGCTCACTGGGTGACCTTGGGACGGTCGCTTCCTTTCAGGTTAGCTTCCTTCAGAGAGGAAAGGAAAATGTTTCAGCAAAAGGGCCATAGATCAGTAGTAGATAATATACTTTGAGGGGGAAATGTTCCAGGTTCAACCCCTGGCATCTCCAGGTATGGCTGAGCAAGACCCTTCCATGAAACCCTGGAGAGCCAGTGCTAGTATTCATTGCAGAGCAAGACAAGAGAACCCGTGGCCTTCCAGATACTGGTGGACTACAATGTCCATCATCCTAACCATTTGCGACACTGGCTTGGACTGATGGGAGTTGGAGTCCAGCATCTGCAGGGCTCAGCTCTTCTCTAGCAGGGATGCCCTTTCAGCCCATCACTGCAAATGGAGTCAGATTGAGCCAGTGGATTTCAACAGGATCTGGTAGGCAATAGCCTAGGGTTGGGCTGCTAGGGAAATGCTCCTGAAGGAGAATTGTAGAATTGTAGAGTTGGCATGCACCTGAGGATCATCTAGTCCAACCCCCTCCAATGCAGGAATCTCAACTAAAGCATCCATGACAGATGGCCATCCAACCTCTACTTAAAAACCTCCAAGAAAGGAGAGTCCACAGCCTCCTGGGAGAGACTGTTCCACTGTCAAACAGCTCTTAGAAAAGAGCTGTTGATGGTTCCCTTCTCCAGGCAAGGCATAAGAACCTAGATATCTGGCCAGCCTCTCTCTCTAGGCTTTGTGGAGGTGTTTTGCTTGCTTCTGTTCAGGCTTTCACTCTTTCCCTACCCATGGGTCTTGTTAGGTGAAACTTTCCACTCCGAGCTGGCAGCTCATCAAAAGCCAGAAGGTTATTGCATCATTCGCTGAAGTCTCCCTTGTTGTCAAAGGTTGGCAAGGGGAGGGAGGGAAGGAAGGAAGGAAGGAAGGAAGGAAGGAAGGAAGGAAGGAAGGAAGGAAGGAAGGAAGGAAGGAAGGAGGAACAGCAGGAGAGGAGGGGAAATGCCTTCTTCTACAGTTTGGCTGGCTGAATTTTCTTTCAAAGGGCATCTGGTGGAAAGATGAGCCAGTCTCTCTCTCCCTCCCTCTCCTTTTCTCTGATAAAGTCTGGAATCCAGGAGTGGGGAACCTCAGGCCCAGGTGAGGCTCCCCAGGCTACACTTGATCCCCAGTTGCACCTTCCTCAAGTATTTTTGCTAGGCTGGAGATGCTAGGGACTCAACCTGCGACCTTCTGCAAGCCAGCTGCTCTAACCACTGAGAAACAGCCCTTCTCAAAGGCTCAAGTGGGCTATCTTATCTCAATGTCACGATGAGCTTCACCAGCCAGTGTTATGCCAGCCAGGTTTCAGGGGGCCCTGGCAGTATGTCCTCCGGTGAGCTCCCTCCTCTATCCATGGGCCCTGATGGACTTCCCAGGTTGTGATGGCAGAACTGGGGAGGAGGTTTTGGCCAACCTTTTCAATTTCCCACAATGCCCTGGAAGTCAAGGTGCATAGGTCTAGTTGCCTGCTTATGTTTGAAGCACCAGGCTGGGGGTAAAAATAAAATAAAATAAATAAAAATAAAGTAAAGGAGGCCTCAGGCAAGCATGAGCAGTCGGCCCTGCAGGATATTGGGGCCCTGACAAGGAAATAATAATAATAATAATAATAATAATAATAATAATAATAATAATAAATACAAGGGAGGGGGAAGTATAAGAGGCTGAAGAGGCGAGAAGTTAAATATAAGGAGAGAAATGATTATATGTTAAATAGTGATTATAGATTCCAGATTCTAAGTAGTTTTTTAATTATTTTATATTTGTATGTAAAATAGAATTGGAATAGTAATGTAATAAGCGGATTAGAATCAAGAATAGAGGAATGAATTAGAGAGTGCCAATGTTAGCTATAAATAGAAATGTGGGTGGGGGGGGGGAAGGAGGAAGTCAAATAGGGTCAAGAATTCATAGGGGAGCAAATTTGGTTAAGGGGTATTATTGTTAAGGTATATGAATAAGGATCCCCCAACGAGATTTTGATGTGTATTATTCTTTGTCTTTTTCTTTCTTTCTTCAAGTTTTGAATTATTCTTCCCCCCTTTTTGTATTCTTTTTTCTGTGTTTTTGTTATTTCTTTTTGTAACATTAGAAAACCAATAAAATATTTTAAAAAATAATTATTATTATTATTAATAATAATAATAAATTATTTATACCCTGCCCATCTGGCTGGCTTTCCTCAGCTACTCTGGGTGGCTTCCAACAGAATATTAAAATGCAATAGTCTATTAAACATTTAAAGCTTCCCTAAAGCTTCTGACACCAGCCTTGAGATCACCCCTCTGTTGAAATCTACAGATTCAGACTGACTCTTCCTCTTCCTCTTTTTCTGGCTATTTGGCAATCATGAGGGAGAATGACTGTGCCTTTGTGGGTCTCCCTTCCTTATTTAAAGTTGGCTTCTTGGAAATTTCCTAAAGGACATAAGGAAAGAGTTGTGCAGAAAAGGACAATGGACATGACCGAGGACCTGGAGCAACTCCTGCAATGACGAAAGGTCACAGAGTTTGGGGCTTTTAAGATAGCAGTCTTTATTGGATTTGCAACCGTTTTCACATATGAAATTGTTTTAATAGTTTGCATATTTGTATAGAGCTGTTTCTAACTGCTGATGTTTTTACTGTGAATCCCTTCAGATTATTCTGTGGAAAATGATTCATAACTAGGATCAAATCAATCAATCAATCAATCAATCAATCAATCGTGTGTGGGGTGGAGAAAGGGCATAGAGGGAAGTTTTTGTCCTTCCCTTGTAATATTACCGTAGACCCAAGGGTCTCTCAGTGAAGACAACAGGATGGTGCACTGCAGAATATTGAATTATCTCCAAATGGATGCAATGATGGCCACCAATTTGAGCAGCTTTAAAAGGAGATTAGGCAGATTTATGGAGGATTAGGCTACGATACCTGAGGCGGTCTCTGAAAGGCAGCTGCAGGCAGAACCTCAAACCAGAAAGCCAATGTGGCCCTCTGGGAATCTCTGTCTGGCCTTTAAACTCTCAATCTGAGCCTAGGGCAGGCATCCCCAAACTTCGGCCCTCCAGATGTTTTGGACTACAATTCCCATCTTCCCCAACCACTAGCTAGGGATCATGGGAGTTGTAGGCCAAAACATCTGGAGGGCCACAGTTTGGGGATGCCTGGCCTAGGGCTTGCTGATCAGAAGGTCAGCGGTTCGAATCCCTGTGACGGGGTGAGCTCCCGTTGCTTGGTCCCAGCTCCTGCCAACCTAGCAGTTCGAAAGCACATCAAAATGCAAGTAGATAAATAGGAACTGCTACAGCGGGAAGGTAAACGGCGTTTCCGTGTGCTGCTCTGGTTCGCCAGAAGTGGCTTTGTCATGCTGGCCACATGACCTGGAAGCCGTACGCTGGCTCCCTCGGCCAATAATGCGAGATGAGCGCGCAACCCCAGAGTCGGTCACGACTGAACCTAATGGTCAGGGGTCCCTTTACCTTTACATCCCTCATTGGCCTTACTTCCCGCCCTCTTTGGATGTTTGTGGCTGGCTGGAAGGTTTCCTTGAACTCTGACAATGACTCTGGCTTGCCTGGATGGGCGACAGAGCGGGGTGCCCGAGTGCCTGTAGAGTAAAACTCATATCTGTTACTCTACCCACTTTTGCTTCTGGCTCTGTGCACCATGGGCACATGGACCTTGGCAGGTTTCCCAGAAAGCAATGTGGCCCTTGGGTTTAAAAAGTACTCCCCTTCCTGGTAGGGTTGCCAGACTCAATAGAGGACAGGACTTCTGTGCCTTTAATTGCCCTGCTCTCTTTTGAGTCTGGAAACCTCAAAGAGAAACCAGCAGACCCTTTGTTTAATTTCCAAGCAAAGGGTCTGCTGGTTTCTCTTTAAGGTTTCCAGACTCAAAAGAGAGCAGGGCAATTAAAGGCACAGAAGTCCTGTCCTCTATTGAGTCTGGCAACCCTACTTCCTGGACAATTCAAAGGACTCATTTTGACCCTTAAAGTTCTAAGAGTTTGGATGTGGTTATTGAAAGGACCACCTCTCTGCCCTCAATATGAACCTGCTGCTGTCATGCATTGCTTGTCAGAGGAGGCTCAGATCCATGCTCCACTGCCATGGCAAGGTGTGGCAGGGGGGGGCCATGCAGTTGAGGGCCTTCTTGGTGGTGGTGCCCAGGCTGCAGAATTCTCTACCATCTGGGGAGATGCAGAGAGTCTTCCTTTAGGGCAGGCATAGGCAAACTTGGCCTTCCAGATGTTTTGGGACTACAACTCGAGTCCTATCATCCCTAGCTAACAGGACCAGTGGTCAGGGATGATGGGAATTGTAGTCTCAAAACATCTGGAGGGCCGAGTTTGCCTATGCCTGCTTTAGGGCATCCGTGAAAACACAATGCTATTTAGAAATGCCTTTTGTGTAACAATTTAACGGGCAATGCTGTGGGTGGTTAATTCCTGGCTTCTGTTTTTATAGTTCGTGTTTTATTGTCTTGATGTCAGATGTTATCGTCTGTGGCTTTCTTCCTTTAGGATGGAAAGGCAGAATATCCCTATTTTTAATAAATAGATAAGACGCAAGGACAAATACACACTTATCACACAATCAGCTGGTCATCTAGAAATATGTGATGATGTAGAACAGGCAATGACTTCTCAGAAGGAAGGAACCCTGGGGAAATTTTCAAAGAGGAATTTAAGGGATAGTGTGCCCCCCCCATGTTCTTTTAATTGTCAGGCGGTTGCCTTACTTAAGTTACCACCCCCCTTAATGGGGAGGAGTTCTTAAAGCTGTAACAACTGAATTCTGATGTCATTCTAGTTTCTCTGTGGTTGATTGTGAACTCCCAACTGGCAAACTGTGATATAAAGCTGTGACCTTGCACATGCATACCTGGAAATAAAGGTGAGATTCGATCTTGTATGGTCTGCTTTGGGACGTTGTGTTCAGTGGGGCTTACTCCCAGGAGGAACTAACAAGGACTGCAGCCTCAGAGTAGGGAGACCTGCTTAGAAACAGCCAGGATTTTTTTTGGGGGGGGGCAGGACACCCACCTGTCACCATCTGTCTAGCAGATTCAGAATAAAATGTCTCAACCACAGTTG
This sequence comes from Zootoca vivipara, assembly GCF_963506605.1. Taxonomy (NCBI): domain Eukaryota; kingdom Metazoa; phylum Chordata; class Lepidosauria; order Squamata; family Lacertidae; genus Zootoca; species Zootoca vivipara. The sequence continues at coordinate 10,014,530 of NC_083289.1, read as the reverse complement.
TTTTAAATTACTTTCTTTTGACTCCAAGTGCTCAGAAAAACCTGTCAAAATCTTCCTACAATTTCTACTTTTAGTTAAGTATTTTTATCTATTTACTTGATTTTTTTTGGGGGGGGGAGCAACTGCCCCCCGGCTATGCCCATGACCTCCAGTACCTATATCACAGGACAGGAACCCTACTTCCTTGAGAGTAGACCCCACTGAATTCAGTAGCACTGCTTCCAACTGGTTAGGATCAGTCTTAGCTCCTGCTTTCCAAAACCTAAAAGGGTGGGGAGACAGACAGCTGGACCCTTTCTCTCACATTCCAAGAACTGCCTACCTGGCAGGGTTGTTGTGAGAATAAGAGAGGGGCGCCATGTATGTTCCTTCGAGTTGAGCTGTGATTCTTGCATTCTGGGGGTTGGGCTAGATCATGCCCCTTCTACGAGCTCCTTATTGAAAGGAATTGAATGAGCAACAGCAACAAGTAAATCAAAAAGGGTAAAAGGTAATAATAATAATAATAATAATAATAATAATAATAATAATAATATGATGTTGATGATGATGATGCACAGGACTTGGCTCCACGCGCATGCTCTTGATCTCACTCAACTGGCTTCTTTTCTATCTTTGCGAACTTTCTAGCCCTTTTTTCCCGCCTGTTGATGCAACCTCTCCGCGTGGGATCCGATTGGCTCGTCTCGTCCCGAATCCGGATTACGCGGAAGGTTGCCATCACATTTCAGCCTCGCCGGCTCCTCCCTTCTCCCTCGCGCACCCTCGTCCTCCGGACTCCCCTTCGCTCCTTCCTCCTCCCGCGAGGCGGGGAGGGACCGGAGAGACACACACGCACACAGAGATCCTTTCAGATGACTGAAGCAACAGCGGCTCAGGATCAAGCTCTCGTCGCTTCCTTTCTGCAAAGTGGTTTTTTGGGGGGGTTGCCGCGTGGAGAACCAACGGGGGAGGGCGAGGAAAAAGAAGTCCAGGCAGAGTTTTTCTAGGCCTGGGCAACTTGGATGTGAGTTTTCCCTTTTTAAAAAAGGAGAAGGAGGAAGAAGGGAAATCAGTCCGGATCAGCGCTCGCTACGGATCTGGATCCTCTATTTGCTGCCTGCCTCTTTTAGGCACCCGGAGTTCGTTCGGCCGGCTCGGATCCGAGTGCGCCCTGCGTTTGCAACTTTTACCTCCTGCGAGGCTGCTTTTTTCTATTTCTTTTTTCTTTTAAATAGAGAAACCATCTCGTCTTCCTCTACCACTTGCTCTCCCGCCCCGAGGCTCCCGGAGCGATTCCCCACCCTATCGGGGGACTAAGATGCGCTTCTGGGGGGCAGCCTTACCTGCGGGGAGCGACGGAGTCCGACCCCGGCAGCTCCAGGTAAGATCGGTTTCTCTCCGCGCAAGATATAAGCCCGCTTTCCAGCGATGGGGAATCGGCGGCTGCCTCAAACCAGCCCTTTGCAGGCGCGCTGGAAGCGTAAAATTGTAGAGTTGGAAAGGGGTCCCGGGCTCATCTTTCTCAAGCCCGTGCAATGAAGGAATCTCAACTCGATTATACATGGAGGATCGTGGCTATATATTATTATTTATTGAATTTATATACCGCCATAGACCCTAGACAGAAAATAAACAATTTTTTATGTATACCCCGCCCATCTGGCTGGGTTTCCCTCTCTGGGCGACTTACAGCACATTAAAAATGGTAAAACGTTAGACATAAAAAATTTCCCGAACCAGGGTTGCCTGCCCTCCCTGCTCTGCAACTTAAGAGGCATGTTTACTCGGGAGTAAGCCCCGCAGCGCCCACAAAGTTACGTCAGTCTGTGTCAGGATGGTAGCCCCGGGCTGCATCCCTGTCAAAGGATTGGAGTAGAAGCCCCGTGGAATTGAGCGGGTCCTACTCGCGAGTAGACACGGAGGTTTAGGAAGGAGGTATACACGCGTGTGTGTGTGTTGGGGAGGGAGGGCTGCCTGCCCCCGTCTGAAACGGCCTTTTGTTAACCTGGCCTCCCCAATGTAGACAGAAATAAGCCAGAACAAAACCCGGAGTGATAAGCATCGCGATTGCATCACTTTGCTGGCCTGGGGAGGCGGCGAGGGCGCATTTCCAAAAGCACCCAGGTGTTTAGCTGTGCGGAGGGGAGGGGGGTGTTTGGGTTGGTGTCTGGCGGAGAAGAGTCTCCTCCAAGATAAACAGAGAGTCTAAAAAAAAAAGGAAGGACGGAAGGAAGGAAGGAAGGAAGGGGGAGAGCAAACAAGCGTTGTTTAGTCTGTTGGTGCGTTTGGAAGGGTGCCCAAACGCGCTTTGCGGACTCGATCCCAAGAAGGGATCGTTCGTTGGATGCCAGGGACCAGTTGTCGCTCTCCCAAGCAGTTCTATTGGAATCATGCAGGATATTGTGCTGGTTTATTTTTTTAAATCACAGGGCAATCTAGTCTGCTTAAAAGAAAGAAAACACAAAAATTTCTTATTGTTGTTTAAAACGAGAGTTGCCTACCATTTAAGCTTCCTTGGAGACTTCTAATACAGAGGCTGGTTGCAAAGCACTCTGCACATGAGTGGAGGAACTCGTTCCTCTGTTGTTATTTTTCTGTTTGTGTGTGTCCTGTCCTGTTTTCCCTAAGACATGGGCATTTAGGAAGATTAAGGCTTCAATTTTTAGCTGTGTGGAGGCTTCATTGAAGACAGGGGTGGGGGTTGAAGTTCGGGGGGGGGGGTTTGGGGTGGTGGAGGAGGTAGCATGCCTAGAATGCTGGGTTCCAAACCCCCCAAGGTGGTTTTTCTCAGATTTGCTGCCTGCCTACAAGAGCTAAGGAAGTAGGTAAAGCGTGGGCTTTCTCTTTCAGCAGAAGGAGGTAATATAATCCCACCCCCTAGAGGAGGGCTGGTTTTCATCTGCTGACAAAAGTGTGCTGTGTTTTTCTATCCTGACACTCCTCCTCCTCCTCTTCTCCCCCCCCCCAATCTCGCCCCCCTCTCATTTGCTAAAGGGTGGGATTTTTCCTTTGACAAAAACCCCAACAACTTGTTCCCACAAGATCATCTGTTTCTTGTTGGATGCTTGTGAAAATATAAGGGCCTCGAGGCTCTGGTTAGGGCCTTCGTGACCATTTATGGATTGCCTAAGTTGTGTGTGTGTGGTTTCGAGGAGTGCTTGCATGCACACACATGTCCGGGGCTGGAGACTGCTGCTCTTGCAGGCACGTGGTCAGCGCCGGTTGAAAAGCCATGCGTTGCGGCAACGTATCTGTGGGCACCGCCTCTGCTCCGAAAGCTGGTGTTTGCGGTAACTATAGTGCTCGTGTACACAAATGCGCTCAGTGGGCAGAGTTTAGGAAATGCCATTGGTGTGATGCTTGGAGCAGAAGCACGGAGGGACGGGGCTTGGCTCCGTTTTCTCTGCAGATGCCCAGAATGAAGTAAGAAAGTCCGGAGACAAAGAAAGGGGTGTGTGTGTGTGAGAGAGAGGATATCTCTTAGTTGCACCAAACCAGGGGTGAAGAATGTGTTTCCCTCCAGATGTTGCTGGACCCCATCTCCCACAGTGATGTGTGGCGATTTGTTGTTGTTGTAGGGCAGGCATCCCCAAACTGCGGCCCTCCAGATGTTTTGGCCTACAACTCCCAGAATCCCTAGCTAACAGGACCAGTGGTCGTGGAAGGTGGGAATTGTAGTCCAAAACATCTGGAGGGCTGAAGTTTGGGGATGCCTGTTGTAGGGGGACAGTTAGGGCCAGAGGCGCCAGCTTGCAAAGGCGATTTGGGGTGAGGCAGGGAGTTCTGTGCGTGAGCACCTCCCTTTCTGAGCCAGGCAGAAGCTTCCCAGGCTGGGGAAGGAGGTGCCAGGGGGCCATTTAGGGCAGTGGTCCTCAACCTTGGGCCTCCAGATGTTTTGAGACTACAGTTCCCATCATCCCTGACCACTGGTCCTGCTAGCTAGGGATTATGGGAGTTGTAGGCCAAAAACATCTGGAGGCCTAAGGTTGAGGACCACTGATTTAGGGGACTCGCCTAGTCCCCGCTTGTTACGAGTCTTGTTGCATCAATAAAGATCAGGCCTTCTGGCTGCTGGTTTGCTTCCATTTCATGGCTGTAGTCTTGTTTGACCTTCCAACCTAAGCCTGCGGAACTCACTGCTGCGCCTAGTCCACTGACCACATGCCACTGAACTCCCATCTGCATGGCTGACGGATGGGGATGATGGGAGCTGTAGCACATCCGCCAGCTTGAAAGCTGCAGGTTCTTCGATTCCGCCACTGGTTTCGGTTGGGTGTTTAATGCCTCTGAAGGAGTATATTGTGGGGGGACCCTATGCATGTGTAAGTAGGCCCCCCACCAAGTTCAGTTGGGTTTATTCTCAGTTCAGTGTCCATGGATTTCCATCTTTTGCATGCTGTGCTGCTAAGCTACGGCCTTTCTTCAGCGCACTTTGCCCATTTACCCCAACCTATGCGCCCTTATCCTTGCGATTCCTTTCCCCGTGTCACATTTTGGATTGTAAGCTCTCTGAGTCAGGGACCCCCTCCCCCTTGTGCTCTAGGAAGCACCATTCACACTAATGGCACCATCTCTTCTTCTTTGGCGATCCATTGTAGCCAAGTAAGATTGTCTTCCATGAACACGGTTTTAAAAGTGGGTCCGTAAGTGACTGTGGAGGCCAATTCTGCATCCACACGTCCTTCCACAGTTGGGACATAGGTTTCCGGGAGGGAGTTGATCACAGTGAGGGTTTGCCAAGCGTGCCTTCCTCTGTACTTCAAGTGTCTTCAAAGCCCATGCCACCTTCGGTAAAAGGCTGTTCTCCAACTGGAGCGCTCGCAGGCCAGTGTTTCCCAGTTGTCAGTGTTTATACTGTACTACATTTTTTTTCCGATTTCCCTTGAGAGAGTCTTTAAACCTCTTTTGTTGACCACCAGCATTATGCTTTCCATTTTTATAAGTTTGGAATAGAGTCGTTTCTAATGGCACTAGACAACAATAACAATATTTAATCAGAACTTTCTCTCTGTGTTCCATGGGGGTTGTTCCAGGTAAGTCATAGCTGTAATCCTAGGCACGCTTAGGAAGTTAGCCCTGTTGAACACAGGCAAGTTTGCTCATTAGCAGTGCTTTTTTTCTGGCAGTACTCATGGGTACACAATACTGGCAACTCCCCCTCCCTCCCCCCCCCATGTTGAAAGCGTGTCACTTACTGTAACAACTTCATAGTGAAGTCATAGTGCCTTTAAAAAAGCACCACTCATTAGTAAATATACACAGGATTGTGTTGTTAGAGGGATACACACACACACACAGCTGTATTCAACTAATTGAAATTAACGGATCTTAATTAGTTTTGTTGGCTGATTTCAAAGGGCCTAATGGATAGGACTGACACTGGATGCAGCTACCCCCTCCTAGATCATTGGTTGATTTTATTGCCCCCACCTGTCGCCTCCTGCAATCTTGTGTTTTCAACTGAGACAGTCGATGGCTTAGTGATTGTATTGTGACCTGCCCAGTGATCTGAGGATGTAGGAAAGGATAAAAATAGCTCAAATAAATTGTTACTAATAATAACCCAGAAGCATTGCCTGATTACAGATAAAGAAGGCAGATAACTTATGTTGGCCCATCAGGAAAAATCCGACCAGTATTATTTGTAATGTTTCTGCTTGGCTATGGATTTCTTTCCTTAAAGGAGTGAATATCAAACGTGGCAGAATGTTATGCCAGTGGTATTTGGTGTATTGGAGTTATTCCCCTATCATCAGTGGTAGTTACATCCTTCTGGACTCCCTAGTAATTATGTCTATGGTTATGCCTAGCTGTGTGTATTCTGCCAATGCCGGTGTCGTATCCTGAGCTACAGTCAGGAAGAGACTAGCATGTTTCTAGCAGCTTGGAAATGCTTGTGAGCATTGGAACCATATAGACTTTGTCTCTTTAATGTTAAGAGGAACCTCAAGTAAAATGGATGGTGTGCTGTGTGCGCCTTAATCCAGTTTGGGATTGAACAACACAGTTGTTCAGAGACAAAAGGAAACTCTCAAACAAGGCAACATTAGTGGAGTTCTCAGCCGGTAGAGTTCCCCTGACAAAGGAGGTCTTTTTAAAAAATTTTAAAAAGTGCTTTATAAGTTGTATGCCTGTATTTATATAATATGCAACAGAATGCCCATGAAACTGGAGGAAGGCATTTTCGATTTATGTTGTACTCCGCTCTTGTTAGACTGAAAATCAGCATCACGAGGCGACGGGTGACTTTCTAGAAAGCCTTACCAAATGTGTGTTTCTCTGAGACTGAAACTTTTTGGCTTACTTTGTCAGGGTTTATAAAATGTGGGTAGGTCTCACTATTCAGGCCTGTGATGGGAAGCTGGACTTTGTGGATAGGCAATGTATTAGTGAAATCCTGTGGAGGACAAGCTGTCGACACTGTACCTGCTATATTTTAAACATGCGCATGGGGGGAAAAAAAACCAAAATTTTGGTGCAGCAAATTCCTCTGATTGATTTAGGCGCACATGCCACGGAAAAGGGTTTGGCCATAGGTTTTCACACAGCATGGACACATGAACCCCATTTAAAGCAGTATTATATCACTTTGCAGTGCCATTGCTTCTTTCCCCCAGGGAATCTGGGATTTGGGTGCTGAGAATGATGGGTGCCGAGAGTTGTTAAGAGACCCCTGGCCCCTTCATGGAGCTACAATTCCTGGAGTGGTTTAACAATCAGCCTTTCTTCCCGGGGAACTTTGGACCCCGCCCCCCACTACATGCAGGAAACTGCTTTCCTTTCAACACCTCTGATACAACCTGTTAGACCAAGTCTCCTCCAACCTGGCTTTTGCTGGATTACATCACCCATCATTCCCGACCCTTGGCTGGTGCTGATGGGATTTGTAGTCCCAACAAAAATATCTTGGCTGCACTAGGCTGTGTATGACAGAAGAGTCTGTCCCAAGCAAACAGCAGCTAGGAGGCAAACCTCTGAATCTTTCTCACGCTTACCACACAGGCTATAGGAAGCTATCTTCTGCCAAATCAGATCATTGGTCCATCTAGATATCTACTAAATGATGAAGACCCCTTAAGATCACTCACGGTTGCCAGATTCTTGATCAGCGTCCTATCCCTAAAGAAGAAAAACAGACTCCTGTGCGGCTCGGATAACCCTTTTAAACCATGATTTATGTTTTAGGATGTGATTAGGTGATAACATCATTGATGTCTTTTATTAATTTATGAGTAGAGGGTGATGTTTATGTTGCAAATTTATTGTATTGTATGTTGTTGGGGTTTTGTTGTTGTAAGTTTTTGGCTGTTTTAAATTTGGAGGTTTAAGTACATATATGTTGGTATGGGAATTGTTGTGTGATGGGCCAATGGCCGTAATAAATATCAATCAATCAATCAATCAACCATCTAGATCAAAACTGTCAACACCAACTGGCAGTGGCTACTGACTCCAGGGTTTCAGACAGGAGCCTTTTCTGGTTCTGCTTGGAGGTGCTAGGGATAAACTGTGAGACCTTTTGCATATGCAAAGCCATATGCTCTACCACTATGTAAATCTAGGCATGCTTGCGGAATTTGATTTTTGCAAATTCCCATAGGAGGTGACCAGATCCACACCTCTTGGAATAATGTGCAGATAAAATCCTAGAGTTGGAAGGGGCCCCAAAGATCATCTAGCTCAACCCCCTGCAATGCAGACATCCCGACTAAAGCATTCACGAGAGATGGCCATCTAAACCTCCCATGAAATCCTTTCTCACGGCTTTTTCTATGTTTGAATGCATGGTTTACATCAATCATCAATCTCATTTGGATGACCCTTTTGGACATACAGACTGTGTCTATTAAGCTGTTCACTTTTAATTAGGAAGGATAGATTATTTTACAGTTAATACAGTATTCAATGCTAACCTCATTGTAGAACAGCCATTCCTCAACATCATTTACAAACTTCCAGTTTTGGTTCTTGGAAATGCAGTGTTGTTCTGATTTCCCAAACACAGCAATGCTTAACTCACACCCCTTTAAAAAACTATCAGTTGTGTCATATTACTGTTGTGACAATCAAAGTTTAAAACTGAACACCACCAAAACCAGGCTGAGCCCGTCCTTCGTGAGGGACTGCTCCGTCCTTCGTGAGGGAAAGAGTGAGAAGGAGAGGTGGAGGGGAAGGAGTGGGGAAGCAGCCCTGGTGGCGGCGGCAGCGGCGGCAGGAGGAGGAGGAGGGGGGGGTCGGGTCGGGTCTGGTCTTGTCTTGCAGCCGCCCTGCGAAGGGTCGGGTCTCATCTGCGTCTGCTTCTATGAGATTGAGGGCAGCCTGGGCAAAGGCAACTTCGCCGTGGTCAAACTGGGCTGGCACTGCATCACGCGGAGCGAGGTGGCAATAAAAATCACCACCAGAACCAATGATTTTTTGGGGGAGATGATTTTGGTAGTGCAAAGTTTCAGCCATATGGTATTAGAATCTCAGTGATGACCGTAACGGATCCAGACTTTTGCCTTGCATGTGGGTAGAGCAACTAATCCATGTTTGAGGTCCACGTACAATATTTTCAGTATGTGTGTTGCGCAACTGCCAATACTAGGAGGAACAGAAGCCGAATAGAACTTTGCCTTAAATAATCTAGAGGAAAACACCATGAAAAGTGTGACTTTTTTTTAACTGATTGATTAGAAAAATGGGCACAGCTGCGCGACCACTTTGTAAGCTAGGAATGAAAAATGCTTGAAAATTTTTCAAAGTTCTGCAGAGTGACTTTGGAGTACATTTCTTAGAGGCTGTTTTTGCCCACACTTAAAATACTCCTCTCTATCCAGGCAAGCAGAAAAGCACTGGCGGAGGAAGGCGGAAGGGGAGTGTGGGGTTTGGGAGACCTCCAAGGGCCAGATAGAGAGGTATGCATTTGTCCCTGGGTCCTGTGGTTCCTATCTCTGGTTCACTCCCGTGGTGGGTTTAAGAGGGGGCTGTTGTGCACCCCAGATGGTGGATTTGTGCCTCCCTGTCCTGTTGGCTATCTGTTTAACCGTACCGCATACTGCTGTGGAATCTGGACATAGGGGTTGCCGTTTTTCGAAAAATAAAAACCAGGGCATCCCAAAATTGTTGTGCTTTCCCAAAGTTGTTGGGCTTTTCTTTTTGATTCACTTGCCTGAGATCCAGGACAAAGCGACGCCTTTCGGAAATTTTCCCCCAGATGTCAGTTACACCATTGAAATACCGGTGATGTCCGGATGTATGGCAGCTGTGATTTGGAGCAGCCGCAGGCTTCGCGTTTGGCATTGGCAGAATGGCATCATAGTTACATTATGTACCCACTTTGTGACTTCCTGAAATTCTGGTTTAGTGCCAAGAAAAATTCTCTCTCTCTCTCTCTCTCTCTCTCTCTCTCTCTCTCTCTCTCTCTCTCACACACACACACACACACACACACACACACACACAAAATATATGTCTGCAATGCTACGCTTAATTTTCCAGGAAAATTCTACAGAATGAGGGACATTAACTTCCCAGTAAACATGCTTAAGAGTGCCAGATAGTTCATCAAGTGTCGCTGGGCAGGCTGGCCATCTGAAAAAAGATTGAAACTTTGTTGTAATGTTTAACATTAGCCTATTTTGGATAGGTGCCCCTGAGAAGGCTGGCTGGGGGGCGAGGCACTGGTTGTGGCGTTTTATTTTACAAAATGGTTTTCTCCCTCGATGGCTTACTCATCCTTCCTGTGTAATCCCTGCTCTTTCTGTGGCCTGCCTTGTAATCTTTTGAAAGTGCCACCAAGCCACGGTGTGGCTTTCAAACATCAGAAAAACATTGCCTGCACCTGAGCGCGCTTGTTCTGAATAGGTCCAAGTCTTGAATGCCGTCAGTGGAACACTCAGCGGAGATTCAGCAGGCGCCTTCTGTTTTAACTTTTCCTCATTTGCTGAAAACTTCTCTATGCTGCCAAACTTGCGCAGACAAATGAGAAAGCATCTTCTGTAATGGCCACCTGTTGATCTCTGATGCTTTTACATGGTTTTTATGGCATCTGTTTACAGTCATTGCAAACGTGTATAGTTTTTAATGAGATTGTCATATAGAAGTATTTTCATAAATAAAATAAACGGACTTTGGACACAATCTGCCCAGAAACTTGTGGTGTCTTGCTGCTCTTGTTAAGTGTTCTCCCACCCTCAATAACTTTCTTTATGAACCTACCTGGGTCCTAGGTAGGCTGCAGCAGCCTGGGGCAACTAAGGCTGATAAGCTAGCAGGTATAAGAAACAGGCCCTTGGAAGGGACCATAAGGGTCATCTAGTCCAACCCCCTGCAGTGCAGCAGTCTAAAGGACTTGGCCCCACGTGTTGAATTCTCTTTCCCTTAGAACTTTAACACCCCTCTTTTTTAAAGAAAAAAATCCACTAAGCGGTTTATTGATTTTTAAACCGCTTGCCCCCATACACCTAAAAGAGTACCTTCTGCAATTTCAACCATGTTAGATTCTACGATTGGAGGGGGTAGGCCTTGTTGGTGGCGCTGCCACAGGGGGCTTCCTGGTTGGCGCTGACCCCCCCAGACAGGGCCTTCTCAGTGGTGGTTCCCTGTTGGTTGAATGCCCCTTCCGGTGAGGTATGCCTGTTATTCGCTTTAAGAAGACATTTCAAAGCATTCTTATTTACCCAGGCATTTGATGGCTGAAGAGCACTAGGCATAAAATAAGTCTTTGTAAGTCTTTAGTTTTTAAAAAATGTTGTTGATGATAATGATGATGATGATGATGATGATGACGATGACGACAACAACAACAATGCATTCATTTGGGAGGAAAGGTTGGCTATAAATTGCATAAATAAATAAATAAATAGTTTTATGCTGCTGTTCCTGAGAGATGTATTGATGGCCCCCAACCTGGATGGATTGGCTCTAAAGGTCAATTAGATAAATTAATAGGGGAGAAGGCAATCAACGACCACTAGCCATATAAGGACCACACCAGTAGGGAGAGTGCTGTTGCACTCAGGACATGACCTGGCAAAATATCACGAATCATGATGTGTGTTTGTGTGCTAAGCAGAAATCACCATGTGGGAAGAACCGAGAAACCAGCCAAAGCCTCTCCATAGTTCCATCCTTATTGCAGACATCGTGATTCATCAGTAGATTACAATGTTTTAACTGGTTATATATCAAGTTGAAAACCACATGTCACCCACCCCTGCTGTTTGCTTCTACATTGTTCCATCCTTATTTTAGATGTTGTGATATAGCTAGTGATATATCGCAATGTTGAAAACCAGATATCGCCCAGCCCTATCCTTCTTATCATATTGTTTTATCATAGCATTTTAATCAGTGCTATTTTTCTAGACAAAGAAGTGCCGGAACTCACCATGAACACCTGTCTTGTTCTCTTATAATGGCAATGGTGGCCACGTGAGAGGTGCTGGAACTGAGTTTTGGTGAGTTCCGACTGAAAAAAACCACCACCCTGATTTCAATCTTCCTCTGGTAAGCTGCCTCGTGAGGTCTTGCTGCAAAATACACAATGCAAACACCACCATTTCTCCTGTTTCCTAAATTGAGAGGTGAGTTGTCATCTATGCACACAAAGGACGTGTGTCAGAAAGCTTGGGACCTGGCAAGGTTTCTACGGCTGCAGGAACTCCTTTTTGACAAAAACCCTAAAAGCAGGGTCAGGTGGGGAGGGACAACCCAGAAAGGACTGAGCATGCTCAGTGGCTGTGGACTAGCGTAAGAGACTGTTGGGACAAAAAGCCTATTTTGAGGGAGGGCGAATGGAACGGCAAAAGGAGGGCATGGCTGGCTGGCTGAAACCTGAAGCAGGAGCTTTCTACATTGCAGCTTTGAGTTGCAGATCCTACCTGTACCTATTTTGTTAGGAAACTCCTTTTATGAAAAGAATGAGGTTATATACGGTAGTAGAGATTATGCAGGTGAATTTTCCCATGAGGGAAATAAAATTTATTTTTATTGTTTATATACTGCCCTTCATCAAGAGACCACAGCGAGGTTTACAAGATTTGCCTTGTCTCTTGCTGCTGTCGATTAAGGTAAAGGTAAATGTTAGGGGACCTTCCTACAGGGAACCTCTCCCCCCCTCCTGCTGACCAGCACTTTGCCCAGCGAGAGCAGCAGCAGTGGGTCAGGTGAGGGGAATCAGGAAGTTAGCGGGACGGAGGTGTCGGGGCTCAGTGATGTTGGGGAGCCCTTGCACCGCCTTGACCAAGAGGTGGAGGGGAACAGACAGCCCCTTCCGGTGCCCCGAATTAAGGCGCGCCACTAAACGTAAGGTCGGGAGGAGGCGTTTCGGGGTGCCCAAACTCTTACGTTGGTCATGCAACAGGAAACGTCCATTCCCGGATTCTGCTAGTGACTGAGAGGTCATGTTTTCTACCATCTCTGCGCTGTAAATACCATGCACAATAAAACTTTTAAAGACAGAGCAGACTCGGGCGTCGTTACGCAAGAGTAGCAGCAACAGCACCATTACAGCAAAGGTAAAGGACCCCTGACAGTTAAGTCCAGTCGTGAATGATTCTGGGGTTGCGACGCTCATCTCGCTTTACTGGCCGAGGGAGCCGGCGTACAGCTTCCGGGTCATGTGGCCAGCATGACTAACCTGCATTCTGGCGAACCAGAGCAGAGCGCGGAAATGCCGTTTACCTTCCCGCCGCAGTGGTACCTATTTATCTACTTGCACTTTGACATGCTTTTGAACTGCTATTGTAGGTTGGCAGGAGCAGGGACCGAGCAACTGGAGCTCACTCCGTCGTGGGGATTTGAACCGCCAACCTTCTGATTGGCAAGTCCTAGGCTCTGTGGTTTAACCCACAGTGCCACCTGCGTCCCTGCTGTCCATTAAGTTCACCCCAAATCCTGGCTGCCACCTGAAGTGGCTTCTGCCAGTGCACCATGGATTTGTGATGAACCCACACTGAGATGGGTTTCTTGGAAGCTCGTTCTGTGCCCTGAAATTGTGGGTTCCTGAGAAGAGGCTGAAATATTTGCCTGACAACAAATGACTTGTTAGTTCTTCCGGATTGACTCTTGAGGCGGCATTTTCGCAATGTAAATCTGTGGGTTGGGGGGAACCCCTGGTCAGATGAGGTCCTCCAAGCCACCCTAAGTGGCCTGCAAGGTTGTTCTGGCCAAGCCATGCCAGCCTGCTCTACGCTTGATGTCATATATAGGATGTCAGGTTGGGCAGGAAAAGGACAGTCTGCAGAATACGTTTAAAGCGCCCTTATACTACTTTAGCAGGCATGCTAAAGAATTCTGGGAACTAGTGTGTTAAGGGTGCTGAGAGTTGTTAGGAGACCCTTGTTCGCTTCCCAGAGCTACAATTCCCAGAGTGGTTTAACAGCTAATCCCTCCTCCCAGAGAACTCGGAGAAACAGTGTGGGGTAGTGGGTAGAGTGCTGGACTGGGACCCTGGGAGACCAGGGCTGAAATCCCTGCTTGGCCACAAAACTCACTAGGTGACCCTGGGTCAGTCACTCTTTATTATTATTATTATTAAAATGATTTTCAATTTTATACATTTCAATAATTTTATGATCATTTTAACATTTCAAAACTCAACTTCCTTCCCCCTCTTTCTGCGGTTCCTTAAATGCATTTTTTTATATTTTCTGCATACTGTATTCCAAATTATCTTAATTTGCTCATTTATTCATCTACTTTAAGCATACACTCTTATAAAACTCCAGGTTATTTCAATAATCCTGCCAAGTTTCTTACCTGTTTACAATTTCTCTGTAAATATTCAATAAACCATTTCCATTCCTTTATAAAAAGTTTGCTATCTTGATTTCTTATTTTTTTCGGCAAGTTTTGTCATTTCTGCATATCCCATAAGTTTTTGTATCCATTCTTCTTTTGCTGGGACTTCTTTCCTGTTTTGGGTCAGTCACTCTCAGCCTCACAGGGTTGTTGTGAAGGATAAAATTGGGAAGGAATTCCATGCCAGCCTGAGCTCCATGCAGGAAAGGTGGGAAACAAATATAAATGAACGAATAACCCCATGTGAATTGTAGTTCTTTGAGCCCTACGCATTGACCTTTACAAGCTCAAATAATCAGCTGATGGTGAGAGGCTTGCTAATAATAATAATAATAATAATAATAATAATAATTATTATTATTATTATTTATACTCCATCTATCTTGCTGGATGAGGGATGAGGCACTCCCCTGCCCCCCCCCCCAGCTAGGGTACTGTCTAAATTTGTTTCTGATGTGGAGGAAGTCTGGCCTCATCTGTGCCAAGACCTTATGACTGCCAGGCTCCTGAGGGCTGAAGTGATGCTACACAGTCATTTTGTTGTCTGTCCTTAACAAGCGACAGTACCATTGCGAAATGACTTCCTAGTTCACGGTTGAGGCTCAGGTGATTTTGTGTGTGTGTGTGTGGTTTTTTTTTTTTAAGGTTTTCTTGCTTCAGGAGCTGAGGGGTAGCTGGGGTGGGAAGCAGGAAGGCGGGGAAAACATCTCCTCCCCATCCCTGGCCTTTGTGAGGCTCAGATGCCCCCAGATAACCCCCGGCTGCAATTGGCAAATATTGAGCCTTTTTGCGATTTGGCCTGTGGCTGATGCAGCCCCTTGTTTGGTTCTGAAGAGCAGCTGCTTGCTCCCTCCCCTTTGGCGCTTCTGGGGAAATCCCACCTGAAAACAGGAGCAAGTCTTTATTTACCTAAGCGGTGAGGTTTTGAGATCACTCACAAAGAACTTTGCACACGTTGAAATACTGGCAAGTGTTTTGCCTTCTTTTTCAGCATCCCTCCCCACCCCACCCCCTGCACCTTTCCTCCTTGCTCAGCAAAGTGATGAGGCATCTAGCCTGGCCTTTATTTTTTAGTAAGAAACAAGAGGGGGAAACGGAGATTGGTGGGTGGGTGACCCTTTCTGAGTCAGAAAGACACATTCTCTTCTGAGCAGCTTTCTGAAGCCACATTCTGGTGGCCGGGTCGGGGGGTGGGTTCGGTGCAGAGGCAACGTGGGCAGAGCAACAAATGAAAATTTCACTTTTGCACAGTAGGCAGTTCCTACGCACACTCTTGCTACCCCTGTCCTCCAGCCAAGCAACAGACATTCTAGGAGCACTTGAGCCAGGCAGCATGGAGGGCTTTGTCGGGGAAAATTCCAAGAGCCAGGAATTTGGTCCCTGGGAAACCTCCACTCCTTGCCGCTTCCCCACACCCTTTCAGCTTCTTTGCGGATATATCGATATACAGTACAGTGGTACCTTGGTACTCGAACAGCTGGGCTCCCGAAAAAAATCTGATCCCAAACGCCGCAAACCTGGAAGTGAGTGTTCTGGTTTGCGAAAATTTTTTGGAAGCCGAACGTCTGACGCGGCTTCCGATTGAGTGCAGGAAGCTCCTGCAGCCAATTGGAAGCCACGCCTTGGTTTTCGAACTGTTTCAGGAGTTGAATGGAATGGATTAAGTTCGACAACTAAGGTACCACTGTATTGTTCAAAACTGGTTTGGAGTCAATATTGTGATGTTGGTTTCATAATTTTTGACCTGACAATGCATCACAAAACATGGTGAATTGCCATTTCAGGAAAAAACTGCTGATTTTTGACCATAATGTACAGCATTTGCTCAGGAGCCTGGCGCTCTCTCTCTCTCTCTCTCTCTCTCTCTCTCTCTCTCTCTCTCTCTCTCTCTCTCTCTCTCTCTCTCTGTGTGTGTGTGTGTGTGTGTGTGTGTGTAATGTTTTATGTTGATAATGCTATCTGAGTAAAGTTGCATTGCCCTGCCCTGGGGGGGGGGGAATCACAATGTGGGAAAACCCATGAAGCTGGCCAATGCTTCTCTAAATTTCTGCAGCCCCTGTTAACTCTGTTGGCTCAGCTGTCCCCTGCCATCTGCAGGGAGCAGCAAATCATAAGAGCAGGCGCTAGCAAAAAGAATATTCTGGTCATGATATATTGCTTTATTGAGATGTTGAGCTGGTGATATATCACAGTGTCGAAAACCAGATATCGCCAACCCTAGTCTCCAGAGTCCTGGGCAGAGGTCTTCCCCCATCACATGCTACCTCATTCTTCTACGTGGAGATGCCAGAGACTGAACTGGGGATCAACTGCCTGTAAAGCACATGCCCTATCTCTGAGCTATGGTAAACCAGCCCCTCTAGGCTCTCTAGGAACCACTGCATATAACAAAACACCAGAGGAGCCATTGATGAATGGCAGCCTATGGGAAAGTCCTGCTTTGTGTAAGCCACTTGGAAATTGGGCTGAGGCCAAGTGACAGCCTCCGCAGGGCCTTGGAACCTCTGTCAGTGATAATGAGAATAACATTATATCTGATAAGAGACAGAGAGGAGAATAAAGAGGCACCACACCAAAGGCTAGGACCATAACGTACTTAGATTGTTTCAAAGAAGATGATGAGATAAATTTTGCAAATGTGAGCATGTAATGCCAGAATGATGCAGATGAGATGCCAGCTGCACCCTCCCCTGACCATTGGCCATGCTGGCTGGGGCTGATGGGAGTTGGGAGTCCAATTTATATCTAGAAATCCATCACTTCCCCATTCCTGCCCAAGAAAGATTCTAGGCATGTATGAAAGTTGGGAAAGTGCTTCCCTCCTTCAAGCTGCTCCAGAGCAATGGATTCAAACTACAAGAAAGAAGATTCCACCTAAACATTAGGAAGAACTTCCTGACAGTAAGAGCTGTTCGACAGTGGAATTTGCTGCCAAGGAGTGTGGTGGAGTCTCCTCCTTTGGAGGTCTTTAAGCAGAGGCTTAACAGCCATCTGTCAGGAATGCTTTGATGGTGTTTCCTGCTTGGCAGGGGGTTGGACTGGATGGCCCTTGTGGTCTCTTCCAACTCTATGATGCGTTGCAATGAAGATTTAGTCCCATCACTAATTAATATAGAAGATGTTGAGATGTTCAGTGATGCTCCTCCTCCATCAATTACATTTTAACATCATTTCACTTTCTTCTTCTCTTCACCCACTTCCTAGTGTTTTTGTTTTCCCCTTTGCTTTCCTTTCCTTCTGTAGTCCTAGCTGTGTTGGGGACAAAAGGATTCTTTAAATTTTTTAAAAATTATTTTTCCATTAATAACAATCCAATGGAGGCCACATTAATACAATACCAAAGCATGCCAAATCGCGATACAATAAAAAAGCCAATAAATCAGTTCTGAGTTCAATGTTTTTGGATTATTTCTCCTGCTCCGGTTATCTGGAGTTGATGTTAATCCTTGGTCCTGCTCCAATTCTCTTAATTAGTCCAAATCCCACAATTCCAGTCTTAATCCTTTGTTTTAGCAGCCACTGGTGTGATGACTTTCGTTCGTAAATCCACATCCACATTAACTTGCGGAGGGAATTTATATCCTGTAGTTTCTGTGTGAAATACTTGTTTGCCTTCTTTATGTTGGAATCAATCAAATTTCTTCAACATTGCCCCTACTTCGAAAACTCATTTCTAAGTACGCCACAACTCCCTTTTGCCTCTGCAAAACCGAAAGCGCTCCAGCGCCCGGCTGTGACTCCTGGCTTACTTCCAGCCCTTATCTCCTTTCCAACCTTCTAACGAGCTGGTGTCTCGCCAAAGCCATAATAAATCAAAATTAGAATTCTCTGGGACAAAAAGATCCTTGAGCCGGCTCCACTGGTGGGCAGCTATGAACTTAAGATAAAATAACTGGACCATTCAGAATGGGGAAGAAATGCTTGGTGCTTTAAACTGGATGGGCTGCGGCGAATTGTAGTAGGGAGCTGCAGGTTGAGGGTTCTCGGTGCAAGAGATGAGTGGACAAGATGTAGAGGAAGAACCAGTCCAGGGAGCTACTGCTTGGACATGGGCTCTCAGCAGGTTCCTGACCAGACTGGCGTGGCGATGCTGGCCCTGGCAACTAATGACGTTGGCAGCCAGGGAATTTGAATTAAGAGACGGGAGGCTTCTTGCACCTGCAGAATGAGGACTGGTGTTGGCTCCAGGATTTGGCGATGGGCCTTCTTCGTCTTCATGGTTCTTGCTGCTGCCCATTTGCTTGCCTGATGGGGAAGTTTAAAGGGAATGTGGCTTTAAAACAGGGTGGATTTGATTTAAATCAAATCAATTTCAATCACGATTTCAATCACTAGTCAGTAAGACTTGATTTAAATCTTCTTTTTTACAGAAAGATTCATTCTTGCTGGTATAATCTTAATATTGACAACCAGATGAAGGTTTCATTTTTGGAATAATAAATTTCCAGAGTATTTTTTTACTGTACAGTTATATCAAAAATTAACTGATTTGGTTAAGCTTAGACTGAGTTTTAGCACACATGAAAAACTTAAAACAAATCCTTATTTCCTGATGAATAGCCTTTGGACTTAATTCAAGCTATGGTTTTCCCAGTAGTGATTTATGGAAGTGAGAGCTGGACCATAAAGAAGGCTGATCACTGAAGAATTGATGCTTTTGAATTATGGTGCTGGAGGAGACTCTTGAGAGTCCCATGGACTGCAAGAAGATCAAACCTATCCATTCTTAAGGAAATCAGCCCTGAGTGCTCACTGGAAGGAAAGATCCTGAAGCTGAGGCTCCAATACTTTGGCCACCTCATGAGAAGAGAAGACTCCCTGGAAAAGATCCTGATGCTGGGAAAGATGGAGGGCACTAGGAGAAGGGGACGACAGAGGACGAGATGGTTGGACAGTGTTCTCAAAGCTACGAACATGAGTCTGACCAAACTGTGGCAGGCAGTGCAAGACAGGAGTGCCTGGCGTGCTATGGTCCATGGGGTCACGAAGAGTTGGACACGACTAAACAACAACAACAACAACAACAGCCTTTGGACTATAATATAACTTAAATAGAAAACTTTTTTTATTTTGCTTCGACTCAGACCAACACGGCTACCTACCTGTAACTTAAATAGAAAACTATCTTTAGAAAGATTTTTTCCTCCTAAAGCAGGGGTCAGAAAACTTTTTCAGCAGGGGGCCGGTCCACTGTCCCTCAGACCTTGTTGGGGGGGGCAGACTATATTTTTTTTGGGGGGGGGGCTATGCCCCACAAATAACCCAGAGATGCATTTTAAATAAAAGGACATATTTTACTCATGTAAAAACACGTTGATTCCCGGACCGTCCGCGGCCCGGATTTAGATGATGATTGGGTCGCATCCGTCCCCCGGGCCTTAGTTTGGGGTCCCTGTCCTAAAGCATTTTATTTTAAAAATCTAATTTAAATTTTTAAATCTGATTTTTTTTAAAAAAAATCATTGATTTTTATCCACCCTGCTTTAAAAGAGGATGAGAATCATTCATGGGGGATACCAGTTTCTGAAAACCACCGGGGGGGGGGGGGTGCCGTTGCGCTCAGGTCCTTCTTTGCAGTTTTCACACAGGCAACTGGTAAGTGGGCCACAGGCCTGACCCAACAGGCTTGCCTCCTGAGGATACTGCTCTTTCTGTAACTGGATGCTTGCTTGGAGATGGGAGGTGAACTGGAAGCAGTAGGAAAGATGAGGTGCCATGGGTGTCTCTGGTGGGCTCCCTTGTAGGATGTGGGTGGCTTGGCATGGGCCCAATGAGCTGTCTTAGAAAGGAGTCAGGCGCCAGGCGCATTTCACATCTGGTGCGGGTCTGATTGCAACCACGTGGAGATCTCTGCATACCAGGTTGGCGACTTGGGAAACAAAATGTCAAGAGGAGGATCTGAAATATTTTCCTTGAAGCTTGAATTTGTTGTATTGTGGATTGTCTGATTTGATGTTTTAAGGTGTTGTAAACCGCTTTGAGATTTGTTCTTTAAAATATAAAGCGGTATAGAAATTGAATGAACCATCGTCTTCATTGTCATCATCTCCGTTGCACAAAAAAACCCCAGCACCTAAACATCTCATGGTGGTGACTGCAACCTAGATTTAAGGTGCCATTTGACAATTGTTGTTGTCGTTTAGTCATTTAGTCGTGTCCGACTCTTCGTGACCCTATGGACCATAGCACGCCAGGCACTCCTGTCTTCCACTGCCTCCTGCAATTTGGTCAAACTCATGTTCGTAGCTTCGAGAACACTGTCCAACCATCTCGTCCTCTGTCATCCCCTCCTCCTTGTGCCCTCAATCCTCCCAGCATCAGGGTCTTTTCCAGGGAGTCTTCTCTTCTCATGAGGTGGCCAAAGTATTTGACAATTAGATTATATCTCTGAGTTTCTAACACTGCCAATGAGGCCAACAGCCGAAGCCAGCCCTGGCTGCGATTTGAGAAAAACTATGAAAAGTTTTTTTGTTCTCTGAAGATTGCCAACTTGTTTGTATGGGTGTGTTCTCTACAATAGAGACACCTGGTTCTCCTTAAAATGCTTTATCCTAGCAGAGTCTGCCAGCTTAAAGAGTTGGCAGTCTTCGGGGGGGGGGATCTTTATTCTTTGTGTATGAACCAAATCAAGATCTGCACTGAAAAGAAGGAAGGCGAGTGAGAAGCACACAGTTGCTTGTTTTGCCATGCTCACAAACCCAGGTTCTTTGTGAGCAAATGGATCATAGGTAACCGTGAGCCACTTTTCCTGGGTAACGCCCAAGAATTTTTGAAACAATCCTTTCTAAATTGCCCACAAGGATGCCTTTCTATTATCTCATGATAACGTAAACCAAAGCTCCACTTAGTCAAACATATTTCCCTCTGTGACCAGTTGGATGCCTCCAGGAAGCCTGCAATCAGTGTTTGAAATCAATTGCCCCAACGGTTGTTGCTCCCCAGAAATTGAAATTAAGAGGTAGACTGCCCCTGAAAACAGAGGTTCTATTCTCAGCTGTTGTAATGCTGGGGAGCCCAGTCCATAGTTTATGTGTGTTTCTTTTCACCAGGCTCTGGAGCAGTTACAGACTAGGTCTTGCACACCAGCTCTAGAGACACCAGGCCCTGAAGCAGCTGAATTTGTAGATTTCTGGTGGGCTTTTCCCTCATGCCTCATGTTTGTTATAAACGAAGTATTTTGGTCGCTGTCATTCGTACCAAGAATATGTGCCAAGAATATGGCAACAAGAGATTTACAAACTCACATGGACTTTGGGATGTTGGCTGAGGTCTACTTCGTAGACAAAAGCCTCCGTATGCCTGCTCATAAGATAATAAGTTGTGTAAATGTCCTTATTTCGTCTTTCTGCTTTGTATAAGATGAAAAATGGAAAACTAAACCTGCTATGGTTGCTCCCTCTGACTTTCCCTCAACTGATGCTCCTGTTTCCCACACAACCTTAGGGCTCTGTTGGGATGAATGGAGCCAGAGACTGGACATTTTGTTCTGTGCTGTGCTATGGCAATGGAATGCAACACAGTGAAATATGCTCTGGGTTTGTTTGTTTTCGGAAAAGTGCTTTTAGACTCCTGCCCCCCGCCAAATTCATTATGAATTGTTTCCCAATACTCTTTTACCCTTTTACAGATCCACCACATATGAATGAACATATGTTCTTGCAAAGACAATTCTCTGGCTTCGGGTGCAGGTTGATGCAAGGTGCAGTTTTTCAGTCCTGTTTGAGTTGAATAAAATATTTGGGGGGGGGGCAGGTAAGCCATGCCTTGCATAACCGATCATATGACTCAGTGAATGCACATCATTTGAATGGCAATGCCCATCTAACAACCACTATGGTTGGCATCCGTATCTAAATTACGATAAATCTAAAGTGCATAAAGGTTTCACTGACCACATAGTAAGAAATACCTTATTTAAGGTTTGGGAAAAATACAAAAGACTGATGGAACTTAAGACCCCTCGATGGATATCTCCATTAGAGGCAAAGGCCGTAAAGAAGAAAAAAGTATGAGAGGAAACTGGCTAACATATAATTCACAACTGATAGAAGATGGTAGCCAAATTAAGCTTAGAAAATATGAGGAAATTACAGATCAGCTCTCAGGATGGCTATCATATCATCGCCTCCACGAGACCGTTAGACAGGATAAAAAGAATGGATAATAATAATAATAATAATAATAATAATAATAATAATAATAATATATTATTTATACCCCGCCCATCTGGCCGGGTCTCCCCAGCCACTCTGGGCGGCTTCCAACAGAAGAATAAAACACAACAATCTATTAAACATTAAAAGCCTCCCTGAACAGGGCTGCCTTCAGATGTCTCCTAAAAGTCTGGTAGTTGTTTTCCTTTTTGACATCTGTTGGGAGGGCGTTCCACAGGGCAGGCGCCACCACCGAGAAGGCCCTCTGCCTAGTTCCCTGCAACTTGACTTCTCGCAACGAGGGAACCGCCAGAAGGCCCTTGGTGCTGGACCTCAGTGTCCAGGCAGAATGATGGAGGTGGAGACGCTCCTTCAGTTATACTGGACCGAGGATTTGCTAATGAGCCCTCGAGATTTGAAAAGGAATTAGTAAATAACATTAAGATAATATCAAGGATGTACCGACTCCTCCTTGACTTCCCAGGAGGAGGTTAAGGCAGTTGTTCTTCTTTGGCGATCACTCATGGCCGAGTAAGATTGTCTTCCATAAACACGGTTTTAACAATGGGTCCGTAAGTGAATGTGGAGGCCAATTCTGGATCCACACGTCCTTCCACAGTGGGGACATAGGTTTCCAGGCAGGAGTTGATCACGGTGTGGATTTGCCAAGCGTGCCTTCCTCTTAGCACGTTTCTCCCTTGCGTCCTGAGATTGAGTGTCTTCAAAGCCCATGACACCTTTGGTAAAGGCAGTTGTGATCATACGGGCCCAGGATATAGGGTGCCCTATATTGCTGAGTGAGTGGGAAAGTGTTTGGAATACAACTAAGAAGTTTACTACGTGTTACAACATCAAAGAAAATATGCTAAAGATGCAATATAGATGGTACCTTACACCATCAAAGCTCTCAAAGATGTACAAAAACATAGCGAACAACTGTTAGAGGTGTGGGGAAAGCAATGGAGATGGTGGTCATGCAGACAGTGTCTCGTCTATGAAGAGCTGAAAAAAATTCTGGGGCTAACATTCTTTAAAAAGCTAGAAGCCTTTCTGTTAAGTATTCTAGGCAATGATAAACCAATTTTTTTTAGAGAGATCTTCCTTTATGCCACAGCTGCATCTCGAACGCGGGTAGCAATGAACTGGAAAGAGTAAAATGTCCCAACTATATCGGATTGGCAAAGTAAGTTACAGGAATATGTAGAAGTGGCGCCAATGACAAATAGTTTGAGAGGCAACTCTAGGCAAGTATTTGTTAAAAAATGGGATCAATATAAGGAATATTTATGAAAAAATAACAGCAGCATAATGTCTAATGGCAGCATTCGAATGACCCTTGTTTAAAGACAAATATGAAGGGGGGGGGAGACAAAAGGTACAAATTGCTGTAGGGATGTATTAGAAAAAACAAAGAATATGATAATAATGATATGTACATTCACTATTAGAATGAGAATATACACTGGGAAATTATAGGAAGTCTAATTTTTAGTTTTTTAAACAATTTAATCTATGTTACTAATCAGGTAAGACATTTAATCTATGTTAGTAATTAGATAAGAATACAAGAGATACTACAAATGCAACCTAAGTTTAAGTTCTGTAAATAATGTGGAATATTATTTGTACATGGATTTTGTTCATACAGTTGTTTTATTTTTGTATATTCAAGAAGATGTGCATCATATATGTTATGAGATCTTCAATAAAGCAATAAAACGTGGGGTGTTTGTGTGTGGCCCTCTCAAATATATTTTTTTTGGGGGGGGGCGGGTCTGAAGACCCCTCAGCCCCTAGGAGTTGGCTCCTATGGCAGGAGGTTTTTGTTCAGCAGTAAGAAAAGGAGGACGTGATGTTGGGAGAGTCCAGTCCATGGTTTTGCATGTTCCAGTTTGCCAGGTTTTGGAGCCGTTCCTGCCTGGGTCTTCCACACAAGCTCTAGAGAGGCCTTGAGGCAGCCTGAGGATGTAAGGTAGAGCTTTCTGATGAGCGTTTTTCTCATGCCAAATGTTTATTTGAGTTTGTTATAAAAAGTATTTTGGTCACCCTCCTTGGTGCCAAGAGCACACCTTGCAGCTATCATGATTTCAGGCATCTGGGTGGACCCCAAAACGTTTTGTCTTCTCCTTTGCAAGAAGGTAAGGAAAGCTTTGCTGGGCCAGAGCAAAGACCCGCCGAGTTCCTCATATTGTTTCACACTGTGGCTGATCAGGTGCTTATGAGACGAAGCCCACAACCAGGATGTGAAGGTATTTCTAGAGAGGAAGGTGCAAGGAACCAGCTCATAAACCTGAGCGTAATGGTGCCAGCCAAGGGAGATGCAATCTTTCAGGGCTTGATGTCGGGCCACTATGTACTGGCAGCTTGGGGCAAAAATACCTTTTGCATGAGTAGTTCAGTAGGTACAGTGCCTACTTTTCTCCCCATGCATATTAAGTGCATACAGCCTGCGGCCTTGCCATGGGCTCGCCTCATTGCACAACAGGCCGGTGGCGCAACTGTGTTCTCATAAGGAGAAATGTGTGGCCCAAAGTTATGCAACGAGCAGAACCATTTTAATAAAGTCGCATTTTTCAATGCATGCAGGACTGCAGCAGGAAAGGGAACTGCCAAAATAAATGGCCCCATGAGCTCTGACTCCGAGAGTGGATGATCTATGGCAGGCATCCCCAAACTTCGGCCCTCCAGATGTTTTGGCCTACAACTCCCATGATCCCTAGCTAACGGGATCAGTGGTCGGGGAAGATGGGAATTGTAGTCCAAAACATATGGAGGGCCGAAGTTTGGGGATGCCTGATCTATGGGGTGGGTGGGGTAAACAGGAAAAGTGGGATTCCTTTGAATGAATTCCAGGGCTTCCGACTACAGCATGATACGTCTCAGTCTGCAGGCAATGGACTATAGATATTGTGTGTCACACTTAACCCAGGCTGAGAGCCAGTGTGGTACCGTGGTTTGAGTTTTGGGACTAGGACCGGGGAGGCCAAGGTTCAAAGCCCCACGAAGCCATGAAGTTTGCTGGGTGACCCCGGGCCAGTTCCTGGCAGCTTTCAGACCGCACTTTATTCCATTTTGATAATAGTTTTTATTAGTTTTCAATTACAATCCAATAATAGCCTCATTATAACAATGCCCATTTATAATACAATTATTAATACCAATAGTTCAAATACCGAATCAAATAATTTATATAAGGTGCTAGAATTGATGGCTTGATTATTTGCTGTATTTCTGCATTCAAAAATCTTATTAACTTCCATTACATTCTGGTCATCATAATAATCCCTTGTACAACAACTGCAATATTAGTAACTTCTATTCGTGTTGACACATTAAATGATTTATAAAACCACAAGTGAGGAACTCAAACTATATCCTTGTTCTTCCTGTGTGTTGCAATTATTCTGTCCGTGGTGCTTCTTCCCACACTTTATTCTATTTTGGCGATATTTCCTCATCTGAGAATTTCCACGTTTCACGTGAACTTTCTCACAATGCCAAAGTCACTTCTGGAAACCTGGCCAAACTGAGTCGAAGTTTCACATTTATTTCTATGTTATTTGCTTACGGAAAACGTACGTTTGCAACCCAGCCGACTTGGGAAATTGCGAGAGTTTTGAAAATGGCAATTTATTGAAGTTTGGTGTGTTGGCATTCCAACGTACATTTCTTTCCTGCCATTTAAAATTTAGCAGTATCTTGATTTTCTTTTTTAAGCCACAATTCCATAACGGAATGCCTAATGCTTTGCAAAAGGAGCGTTAGAATCTGGGATAGAAACGCTGGCGTTATAAGAAAAGAAAAAACCTAACAGAGCAATCCCTGTGTGTGAATGCACTTCCTGTCTCTGTCAGCCTACTTCCCCCCGTTTTAAAAAAGTGAAACGAAAAGCCACACATACCTTATTGGCCCAAATATAAGCCGCACCCGCAAATAAGCCGCACCTTTAAAATTCAAGGGGAGGGGGAAACCAATACCCAAATATAAGCCACTCCCTTAAAATTGGGCTACAGGCTGAAAATTGCTGCGGTTGGTAGAATTGTAACTTCGAGCCAATTTAAGCCTTTGATCTTGCAAGCCCGCAAAAGTTACTGTACAGTCGGTAAAATGCAAATCGCTCTTCATTCGCTACAGTTCTGCAGGCGCTTCCACCCGTAAATAGCAAATGAACAGCCTCAAGCTTGCAAATCGGCAATAAAACACTTTTTTTGTTCTGTTTTACCGTACGTCTGTTTCAGCAGCGATATCATAAAAGCTCATTTTTGTAAGGTCACGAATTTAAGCCGCACTTTAACTTTTCACGGTCGGAATTTGGGAAAAAAGTGAGGCTTATATTCAGGCCAGTATGGTACAATCCTCCACACTTTGTTCACCCCCTGCTAAAAAAAACACACTCTGGTCCCTCCCAGAGAAGAATGGCAGATTAAGTTGATGGACTATGCCAAAATGACAAAAAAGACCAGAAGAATTAGAAATCAGGAAGACCAAAATTGTAATAAGGAATGGGGAAAATATATAACTTGCCTTAAATATATATATATATATCACTTTAATATGTAACTTACCTTAAAAACCATTGTAAACAATTAAAATTATTAGTAGGATTGGAATAACACTTGTAGTTTAATGTTGAATTTTGGTTATAAAGGAGATTTAATAGATTTGGATTAGTAGGCAAGATGCAGGAGAAAAAGGTCAATACAAGGACCCACGAAGGAGAGAAGGGATATCCAGGTGATTCTCTCTTTTTATGTTGTTCCGTTAATTTTTCTTTTTGTAAATTTCAAAATCTGGAAAGACTAAATAAAATTTATAAAAAACACACTCTGGAAAGGGTTTTTCAGGGTACAAATAGAAAAGATGTGTGGGAAGATGTGGGACGGATTTTCCTGTGTGAAAAGCATTTAGCAGGGAGGGTTAGTTTGTTGGGAGTGAATTAACTCCACACTCTTTTATCAGTATTCCCCCCCCCCAAAAAAAACAGATATCTTTCCTCCTTGTCTTCTGTTCCCTCTCTTGAGCTCAATATATGGCCATTGTCTGGGCAGGGGGGCAGGATGGAAGGGAAGAAAGGGTTGCACCTTTATTGATTGTGCAGAAGAATTTCACCTGCTGAAAGGCCTTTTGCACCTGGCTACCCCTTTCTATGGACACCTGTGTGTTTTCCCCATGGGACGAACAGCAGTGTGTGTGTGTGTGTGTGTGTGTGTGAGAGAGAGAGAGAGAGAGAGAGAGAGAGAGAGATGATTATAATTATCATCTTGCACAGATTCAGCATGCAGGTTTCCACTTCAACTCCCCAGATATATTTTTCAGACACACTGTTTTGCCGCAGTTAATAGTTCCAATCCTGCGGCGCATACAGCTAATCTCGGTTTGTTCTTTGGAGAGAAGTATATAATTAGCATCTCCTTAGGGAGGTGGAAAGGAAAGATAGTTCACATCCAGCTCCGAACTTTGGAATCCGAGTCTGTTGTACCTTGGCTTAGATGCTGACACAAATCTGGCTATGAATGTGGCCGCTGATTCTGACCTAACTGAATGAATTTATTAATACGATCACAGACCAGCATCAGCACGCACAATATCACAAATCATAAAACATATCAAAAATACACAGGACAGTATGAATATAACAAGGATTTGAATATAAAAATTAAAATTGTTAGCGTACCCCCTGTAGTTAGCATTTGTATCATTTGTATCAAAAATACAAAGGACAGTATGAATATAACAAGGATTTGAATATAAAAATTAAAATTAATTGTTAGCGTACCCCCTGTAGTTAGCATTTAGGGGTTTGATCATTATGGGAATACCACTTGCTTCCTGCGATTGATTGCAGGCACACAGAATTTGGCTACATTTAAAGTAGTCTTGGGGTTCTTGTCCTCTAGGAGTAGTTTTAAACTATGGTGTTCAGATTCTTTCATGGACTTTTGCAAAACATTCTGACCTAACTGTGATTCCCTTTTTAAAAACTGGGGTGCTGATGAGGCAGGTCTCACGGGACCTTACTGTATTTTTCCTTTTTTGGGGGGGGAGGGGGAGAATAAGGGTGAGTTAGGAGTCAAAGAGAGCTGATAATCCCAAGGCGCCCTTCTTGACTCTTCCTAAGAATTCAGTTGTGGGCAAAGTAGATAATCCGTGAAAATTGTGTTCTAATATATTTTGGAGAATGTAATGCAGACCTGCTAACCAAAGTGTGTCAGGTGGTTGATGATGAGGGATGGGGAGAAATTTGATTCATTGCCCAGCTAGCAGGACCAGTGGTTAGGGATAATGGTGGTCCAATAACAGCTGGTTTGAGAAAACATTGCTGTAGCCCCTACAGAACAATAAAAAATTGTTTGTGGAGAGACAATAAACAAATCTCTCCACAATAATCAACTTGCAATAGCAGAATGTTATCAATCTTATATTTATGCGTCCAAACATCTTTTGTCATGGGTGACCAAGTTGTGGGATAAGTTTAGAACTTGACTAAGATCCTGAGCAGACTTGCTTACTAGGGAATAAGCCCACTTGAGCACAATGGGACTTTACTTCTGTGTAGACATGCACAGGATTGCTCTGTCAAAGTAGTTTCTACCTATCTAAGTTGTTTACCTTCTGCAGACTCAGAGGCCTGGATGAGAGCAGGTGTTGACTGTAGCCTGGAGGAGAGCAGGTGTTTGAGGTCAGATTTGAAATTTCCAAGAAAAAAGAGGAACCCTTAAGAAGCACCTCCTTCCTAATGTGAAAATCACAAACCCCAAACAGTTTAGTGATGACTCTGCATTTGCTGAGAAGCCTGAAATGTTTAGTTCCTAGACGTTTTTGGCTCCTGCCAAGGAGTCACGCAGGGACCTTGTGCTGTCTGACGCTTCCTTCTTAGTTGGTCGTTTTGCTGACTTTCTCTGACTTAAGCAAATGTGTAACCGCAAAGATGCGAATGCAGGGAGACCATTTAAGTGATGTAAGATTTGAAACGGGAGCCAGCAGGGCTTAGAGACCATGTTTCTCTCTTAAGTCAGCCTCCCTTCTCCCTCCTCTTAAACCCCTCTGTAAAAGTTGTTGTCTGCTTTGAAAAATCAGAGTATAGACCAGTGGGATCACCAACAAAATGCATTAGTGTAGAATGCTCCTGTTTTACATTCCAGCCAGCTCTATCCTTTTCTAGGATATTTCATTCTATTCTGCCTCCTCCCTGGTTTTCCATCTCCCCACCCCAAGAGTCAACCAGCGTACCATGCCCACTGGGCATGTTCCCTTTCTATTTTCCAAGAAGCAAGAGACAGGATGAAGGTATCAAGGACACCTTCCAGCCAGGCAAAACCCCTCAAGGTATGATTTTTTTCCTATGCAAATGATGGCAGTTTGCATCGGGAACTTTTTCTAATGTCCCAGAGGGTGAACTAATTTAGCATGTTTATTTTATTTGTATTTAGTGAACAAAAGTAGAAATGTCGAAACTGCCACGCTCTCCAAATATTGCATTGGCCAAATATTGCATTTGTTCACTAAATACAAATAAAATAAACATGCTAAATTGGCCAGTTAGCATACCGGTAGCACTCTCAGAATTTCCACTTTTTTTTAAAAAAAAAAATCCCCACGTTTCTAGTCCTTAAGACAGTGAATGTATCTTGAAAATGTGTGTATGATGTCAAATGAATCTGAGCAGGTTTACTGTAGGGGACTTTGTCGCCCTACCGTAATACTTTTGCCCCTTGGGGGGGGCTATGGGAAATAATGCGGAATGAAATTGTGAAAGATGAAATGAATGTGTACATTAATGATTGATTCCCCCTCCCCCCCCTTTTTAAACCTTCCGCGATAAATGTTTTCTATACAAAATACTGCCAGGTTAAAAAAACGGCAAGAGCTTGGTAGATACCGATTCCTCTGTTATGTTATAGTGAAAGGGGGATTCCCTCCCTCAGTGCCTGAGCAGCTAGCTCTGTTTGCCCTCTGCTGGAAGGATGGCAGATCTACCATATTTTTTGCTCCATAGAACACACCTAGTTTTTTAGAGGAGGAAAACTCTGGTTTTGTGCCTGCTCTGGCTCTGGTTGGGCTTGGGCTTTTGGCAGGGCTCTGGCTCTCATTTGCTCCATAGGACTCACAGACTTTCCCCCTTCCTTTTTGGGAGAGAAAAAGTGCGTCTTATGGAGCGAAAAATACGGTATCTGCAACCTTTTCAGTTCAAAAAGAAAAAGAAGAAGATGCCTGTGGTGTATGAAATTTGGACTGGAGTGGGAAAAGTGCAAGAGAGAATTTTCTCCTCCTCTCATAATTTTTCCAGTTTGGTGACTTTACCAGAGAACTCGATTCGCAATAGGTTATATACCCCCAATGTTTCACATACTCAAAACAGGGAGACAACATAATTCCCTCTTGTTTCCGAGGTTGAGGCTGTGAGTGCTGTTGCTTGTATCTCTAAAATGGCATTACCCGCTCGCAAGAGAGAAGCATCAGTTATGTAGGGATAGGAAACACTGATGGCTTCCAAGTATTTTGGGGCCACAGCTCTCCTGGGCCCCAGCCGGCATGGCCAGGGATGAAGATGGGAATTGTGGTCCATCAACATCTGGAGAGCCTTGGTGTACAGATGACCGCCATGCGAGCAAATCTTTGCCTAGCAAGAAAACAGTGTGGTAGGCTTGGATCCCTAATTGTTTGCCTTTTCTCTCCTCCCCTTCCAGAATATCCAGAGTGACTCTCCAAGACCAGAGGTGGCGAGGGCAGTGTAATGGCTGAGAAGCGACGCTTGGAGCCAGTCGGGGCAGTGAGTTACAGCAAGCACCCTCGGCTGGAGGTGGAGGCAGGCCACGTTCTCTCGTCAGGTTTGTGCAGGTCGAGCACCCTGCCTGGCTACAGCTCGGAAAACCATTACAGCTACAAGGGGTCCTACTTTGCCTACCCGCTGCAATGCCACGAAGGGCCCAAGTCTTTATCTCCCTGGACTCCCACCGAGACCTACGCCCATTGCACGGGTGCCGTGGTCAGCCACCCCCCGAGGACAGACAAAGCCCTGTGCATGCTGTACAGACCGGAAGCAGAAGGTTTTGGGGCACGGGGGCAAATTTCTGGGCACGAGAAGGCTGGCAGCAAGTGCATGGCTGCTCAGGAGAAGCCGGCCAACTACATGGGCCATACAGGACTCGTTCAGCAGGGCTGGGTGCACGGCTACCCGGCACAGCATTCTCCTCGAACGGCGGCAGGTTTCTCGACTCTGGCAGTGCCCAAACCAGTGTACCGGAACCACAGTTACTGTGCTGAGACTGGCTACGGCCCGAAAGCCTCCCTAGCCTTGGGGATGCAGGTGGAGAGCATGTCCAAGCAGCCAGCGGGAGCAGAATGGGCTCTGCCACCGTCTGGACACCTGGTTCACATGGAGAGGCCCGGTTGCGGCACGGCCGTGCCCCCCAAACCGGTGGTTTCCGAATCGGGTTACCTGCCATCCCACCAAGGGTCCAAAGACACTCCCATGAGCCCTGTTGGCTTTTCACCGTTCCGCAAAGTGTTTGAGAAATGCCAGGCCACGTACCACAGCCCGCCGAATATCCCTGAGGCTCGCGGCGGAAGTCCTCGCAAACATGCGAGGTCAAAGCTACCTCCTGCTGCCAGCCCACTGGCCAATCCCCAGAACCTGACGTATCAAGAGAGGTCACCCGCATGTTACCCGCTCACTTCCTACGCGCTGACTTCACACGAACAGATGCTGTTGTACCACCAGAGCTATGTGCAGGCAGAGAAAGCCAATTCCCTCTTTTCTCTGCCAGCCTGCAAAGGCTTTGACTCTCCGGGCCGCGAGGATCCCCAGCTTCTCCCAGGACCTTACTTAACACCACGGAGTTATTACCCTAGTCACTTGGACAGCTATATCTACAGATCACTTGCTCCTCCTCCTCCGGCAACCCCGCCGAGCCACCAGCCTTTTCGGGAACATGAGCCACAACCAAACGCGAGGACCAAAGCAGACTTGGCGCACGAGGCTCCCATCTCCAGCTGCACCCTGTCGGAAAAGGCTTCGTATTGTGGCTCTTTCTCCAGCAGAGATGGGCTTCCGGATTGTCACGAGGGCGATCACGTTGGCAAGCTAAGCAACGAGAACTTTCCAAGTCAATGGGCAACTCCTGAACGCCAGCCTTCAGAGATGCGCCACCCTGCGGACAGATTGCCTGGCTTCCTTAGTGGGTTCCGGTCCATGCAAGAGGCTGCCTGCAGGGCGGGTCTGAGCCACTCGGAGGAAGAGGCCAACGCTAAGGGAGAGGAACTCTGTGATGCACCCAGAAGGTCCACTTTAACACCTGAAGCCAAGAAAAGGAACTTCTGGGCTTGCAAAGCTGAATCAGGGAAGTGCATAGTTATTTCGGACAGTCCAGTTGCATCCCATGACTCATGCCTTAAGGGAGATTCCCTCCAAAACATCCTTGGGGATTCCGGTTCCTCATTCCAAAGTATGCTGCAGCCATCAGAGGACAAAGGAAGGGGTGCTAAAAGACCCGAGGAGCCCCTCCCCTCTTCCTCCCCCCCTATGCCGGTGATCAACAACGTCTTTAGCTTGGCGCCTTACCAACGTTTCCTGGCTGATTCTGAGTCGGTGGATTCCGAGTCGCTCTCTAAAAGCTGTCAAACCCAGGAGACTTCTCTTGGTAACTCAGGCAAATGCATGGAAGTTCAGAGCCCACCCCGGCCAGACCCTGTACGGTCAGGGGAAGTGTCTGGGGCACTGCTGCCCGGAAGGAAAGAAACAGCTTGTGATGTGATGGCAAAAGTTGTTAAAAGGGAGGCAAGCAGCAACTCTGCAGGGGTCGCGAGAGGGAGTGAAGATTATGCTGGGACCTGGGAGAGCTGCCGGCACAAACGCTTGCCTCCCAGTGGGCCTGCGCCCAGTCATCAGGCTCCACCAGCTTGTATAAATGGCAGTGCTGGGCCCAGAGAAGACCACGCCCTAGATCTCAGCTTTAAAACAGAAGGCTTGGCAGAAGGGCCCGGTCTTCAGAGGTCACCTGGGAAGATGGAGGCTGTTGAAAGGGAAAGTTCCGAGAGCAAAGGGAAGGAGGCGAGCGAGACTTTGCCTAAGAGGCAGGAGATTGTGCAGGAGGCTAATGTGCAAACGGCGGAGTTGGCTGGGAAAAGCGGCCCTGCGGGAAAGAGCAGTTTCCACAGCTCTTCGGCATTCTTGTACAAAAAATTCAAAATCCAAAAATCGCATGCAGCTGGGCGAGGTTGCGCAGTGCAACAAGACTCTTCCTCCTTGCAGCTGAGCTCCCATGTGTTTGTTAAGGCCAGGGATGTCTCTCTGCGAGAAGGCTCTGGACAAGCAACAGATCTGCAGGGCAAGCCACCAGTTCAACAAAGCCTCCCGCAAGCAGCGACTCAGCAAAACACGCCTCCGGTTCAGCAAAGCCTCCCGCAAGCAGTGACTCGGCAAAACACACCTCCGGTTCAGCAAAGCCTCCCGCAAGCAGCGACTCAGCAAAACACGCCTCCAGTTCAGCAAAGCCTCCAGCAAGGGGTGACCCAGCCCAAAACTCAACTCATGCCACGGAATTGCTTCAGCGTTAAGCTGCTAGGTGCTTCAAAAGCCCCGCCTCCTAGCGCACCTGCAGCATCTCCTGCCCTGGGAGAGACCCATGCCTTGCTTTCCACCAGCAGCGAATTGCCCAGGCAGCATTTCACTGCCTTGCATACTTCGATCTGCGCCATCATTTCCTGCTCTGTGTCTACCTCCGCTCCAGAGCTCCTCAAGGAGTGGCTGGAGAAGACCAAGTCCAAAGGGGATCGCCAAGAGAAGGCAGCAGGGTTGGCGAAGCACAAGAACGGCTCAAAGTTTTCTGAAGCTCCGATGCCATCCAAGGGCAAGGAGATCTGGCTGGCTTTCAAGGACATGGCGCTGTTCCTTAACAAACTGCTGTCTCAGCTAGAGGCGATCCTGTTTACTCGCAAGTGCCCCTTTCCTCACGTGATCCGAGCAGGCACTATCTTCATCCCCATCCACGTGGTGAAGGAGACCCTCTTCCCCAACCTGTCCAGCTCCTCTGTCGACCACGTGCTGCAGGACCACAGGGTGGAGCTGCGTCCCACAACCTTATCCGAGGAGAGGCTGCTGAGGGACCTGGAGCTAAAGAGCTGCACCTCCCGGATGCTGAAGCTGCTGGCCTTGAAACAGCTGCCCGATATCTACCCAGATCTCCTGAACCTCCACTGGCACGACTGCGTCAAACAACAGCTTGGTAAGTGCAGCTAATGTTGGCATGCAACCTGCTTTTCAGCAGGGAGATCTCTCCCTGCTCTACCCTGAAGCAAAATGATATATCTTGGGTTTTCGTGCCTGTGCTCAGCTGCCTTTTGTTTTGCATGGGTGCTATTCTTTGATGAGCGCTCCTCTGCGAAGTCCAGGCATTTACGTGACCTGTGAGTGTGACATGCAGGATGGGAGCTCTTGTCTAGCTCAGAATCCAGTGGGCTGTGTGTATGTGTTTAATATTCGGTTGGGAGCCGCCCAGAGTGGCTGGGGAAACCCAGCCCAATGGGCGGGGTATAAATGATAAATTGCTATTATTATTATTATTATTATTATTATTATTACAGTGGTACCTCGGTTTATGAACACAATTGGTTCCGGAAGTCTGTTCATAAACTGAAGCGAACTTTCCCATTAAAAGTAATGGAAAGTGAATTAATCCGTTCCAGATGGGTCCGCGGCGTTCATAAACCGAAAATTCATAAACCGAGGTGTTCATAAACCGAGGTTCCACTGTATTATTATTATTATTATTATTATTATTATTATTATTATTATTATTATGTGCAAATATCTAGGACCATTCCAGCCTCCTAATTTGGATAGGGCAGAAAGGAGCTGGTTTAGGCTGCAGGGAGATTGGCAGAAGGAATGGTGAAATTGTTAGGGGAAGGGGGAAATCTCTCTCTGTATGTGCATTCACATACACATACACACACACCCTTGAGCTGGAAAAAACAGAAACAGGCCGAGGGAGCCGGCATTTGTCTACAGACAGCTTCCTGGGCCATGTGGCCAGCATGACTAAACCGCTTCTGTCGCAACGGAACACTGTGACGGAAGCAGAGCGCACGGAAACGCTGTTTACCTTCCCACCGCAGTGGTACCTATTTATCTACTTGCACTGGTGTGCTTTCGAACTGCTAGGTTGGCAGGAGCTGGGACAGAGAGAGCAATGGGAGCTCACTCCATTGTGGGGATTCAAACTGCCAGCCTTCTGATCAGCAAGCCCAAGAGGCTCAGTGGAGTTCTGCAACACCATAGTCCCCTTTGACTGGACTTAACCATCCAGGGGTCCTGTACCTTACCTTTACCTGTACCTTACCTTTACCTATACCTGTCAGAATTATAGAACCATAGAATTGTAGA
Source organism: Zootoca vivipara (assembly GCF_963506605.1). Lineage (NCBI taxonomy): Eukaryota > Metazoa > Chordata > Lepidosauria > Squamata > Lacertidae > Zootoca > Zootoca vivipara. The sequence continues at coordinate 9,979,226 of NC_083289.1, read as the reverse complement.
TGGGGTTGGAAGGACCCTGAGGCTCATCTAGTCCAATCTGGGGGACGCAGGTGGCACTGTGGTCTAAACCACTGAGCCTCTTGGGCTTGCCGATTGGAAGGTTGGTGGTTCGAATCTCCACGACGGAGGGAACTCCTGTTGCTCTGTCCCAGCTCCTGCCAACCTAGCAGTTTGAAAGCACGCCAGTGCAAGTAGATAAATAGGTACTGCTGCAGCAGGTAGGTCCAGGGGTCCTTTACCTTTACCTTCTTCTTTTTTAGTCCCATGTCCTGCATTGCAAGAATCTCTACTAAAGTATCCACGACAGGTGGCCATTCAACCTCCGCTTAAAAACCACCTAGAAAAGTCCACCACCTTCCAAGGGAGTCAGTTCCACGGTTGGACAGCTCCTATAGTCAGAAAATTATCAAATGCAACACCCACCGCACACCAGGATATTCCATCTGCTCCCTAGCCATGGGGATGCAGGTGAAAATCACGCCCAAGCAGCCTGCAAGGGCATAATGGACTCTGCCACCGTCTGGATACCTGGTTCTCATGGAGAGCCCCTGTTACAGCATGGCCATCTCCCCCCCCCCCCAAAAGCCAGTGGTTTCTGAATCTGGCTTCCTGCCATTACTGCCTGCAGACTGTCTAGCAAGAGTGGTGCATGCTCTAGTTATCTCCCGCTTGGACTACTGCAATGCGCTCTACGTGGAGCTACCCTTGAAGGTGACTCGGAAACTACAACTAATCCAGAATGCGGCAGCTAGACTGGTGACTGGGAGCGGCCGCCAAGACCACATAACACCGGTCTTGAAAGATCTACATTGGCTCCCAGTACATTTCCGAGCACAATTCAAAGTGTTGGTGCTGACCTTTAAAGCCCTAAATGGCCTCGGTCCAGTATACCTGAAGGATCGTCTCCACCTCCATCATTCTGCCCGGACACTGAGGTCCAGCACCGAGGGCCTTCTGGCGGTTCCCTCGTTGCGAGATGCCAAGTTGCAGGGAACTAGGCAGAGGGCCTTCTCGGTGGTGGCGCCTGCCCATTGGAACACCCTCCCAACAGATGTCAAAGAGGAAAATAACTACTAGACTTTTAGAAGACATCTGAAGGCAGCCCTGTTCAGGGAGGATTTTAATGTTTAATAGATTATTGTGTTTTATTTTTCTGGGGAAACCCAGCCAGATGGGCGGGGTATAAATAATAAATTATTATTATTATTATTACACCAAGCAGGGCCGTCTCAACCATGTCGGGCGCCCTGGCGCGGAGATCACTCCGGCGCCCCTGCTTCGCCCCGTTTCTTGTCGCGGCTGGTGGGCGGGCGCAGGGCGCAGCACGGCTTCCGCGCGGCTCCGCCGTGCGATGCCCCCCTTCCGGGCCGGCGCCCTGCGCCACCCAACCTACCCATAGAGCCGGCCCTGACACCAAGGGTCCAAAGACACCGTCATGAGGCCAGTGGCCTTTTTTGCCTTTCTGCAAAGTGTTGGAGGAATGCCGAGCGACACGCCATGGCTTGAATAATATCCCTGAGGCTCGTGGCGCAAGTGCCAGGTTCAGTCCCCAGCCAAGGGATCAAAGAGGCAGCTGATAGGAAAGACGTCTGCCTGAGCTCCTGGAGAGCTGCTGCCAGCCAGAGCAAGCAATACTGGGCTAAGTGAGCAATCTGGCCTTGTAAAAGGCAGCTGTCTATACCCACGTGTGTGGGGGGGGGAGGGTATTAGGGGCTGGTGGCCCTATTTGTGCTGCTCACCGATCCTAGCACCCCCCCCATTACACTTCATGCAAACACTGTACCCCCTAACAGCTCCTTCAACCCCCATAGCCTCATGGCTCTTCCAAGCCTGCCCCCCCCCTCCTCACAACAAATCCAGGCACTACAACTCCTCACACGCGGTGGGCAATGACAGCCTAATGTCTGTACAGTGGAACCTCTGTTTACTAACGTAATCCATTCCGGAAGATCGTTTGACTTCCAAAACATTTGAAAACCAAGGATCAACGGGCTGGCTGCAAAGTCAATAGGGAAAAAAAATGAAAAATGTGTCTCGGAAGCTGTTCAACTTCCGAGGCACATTCGAAAATGGAAGCAATTACTTCTGGGTTTTTGGCGTTTGGCTTCTGAATCGTTCGCCTCCCAAGATGCTAAAAAACCGACTGTGTCAGGTTTTTCCACTGTGTCAGGGGATTGTTGCGGCTACTCCCGAGTAAAGACGCTCCAGTCTGCTCTGTCTTTAAGAGCTTTATTGTGCATACTATTTACAGTGCAGAGACATTAGAAAACATGACTGCCTAGTCTGATTCAGAACCCGGCAATGGCGCTTGTCTGCTTTTGCGCCAGCATAACAGTCTGGGGACCCCAAAACGCCACCCCCTTGCATGACCCAATGTGAGTGCCGGAAGGGGCTGCGTTCCTTGTCCCGTCCTTTGGCTGGAGCATTGCTGAGGCTCCGACACCTCCCTGCACTGTCCTTCCTCCTCTGGCCAGCTAGGTCGGTGCCAAGGCTCTGATACGTCTTGGAGCCCCCTCTCCATTCCGCTCCATTCCTCATTCCCTCCTCCTGACCCGCTGCTTGCGCTGTCACTGGGCGAAGTGCTGGTCAGGATGACTGGGGGAGGGTCCCTATAGAGAGTCCCCCTGACACACTATATGCGGCTACTCCCGAGTAAAGACGCTCCAGTCTGCTCTGTCTTTAAGAGCTTTATTGTGCATACTATTTACAGTGCAGAGACATTAGAAAACATGACTGCCTAGTCTGATTCAGAACCCGGCAATGGCGCTTGTCTGCTTTTGCGCCAGCATAACAGTCTGGGGACCCCAAAACGCCACCCCCTTGCATGACCCAATGTGAGTGCCGGAAGGGGCTGCGTTCCTTGTCCTGTCCTTTGGCTGGAGCATTGCTGAGGCTCCGACACCTCCCTGCACTGTCCTTCCTCCTCTGGCCAGCTAGGTCGGTGCCAAGGCTCTGATACGTCTTGGAGCCCCCTCTCCATTCCGCTCCATTCCTCATTCCCTCCTCCTGACCCGCTGCTTGCGCTGTCACTGGGCGAAGTGCTGGTCAGGATGACTGGGGGAGGGTCCCTATAGAGAGTCCCCCTGACACACACTATATATTTGGAGAGAGAGAGAGGGCACAGACTTTTTTTTGCAGAGGGGGTTGTCACCCTTAGATTATCTCCAACAAAGCACCCACAGCAAGCCAACTTTATAAGCGACCCTTTCACTAACACACCAGATGATTATGCGTAACTTTATTTTTTTCCAGGTCCCAGTTCACAGGCTGTCCTGCATACCTCCAAGTAGGTATCTGTTCTTTGTGTGGGTTTATGTGGTGTGCAGCTGCTTATAGAGATGGAGACCAGCTGGTGCCCCTGGTCTCTGGACCTCCAGGGGGGGTTGGACTCCCCAACTCCCAGAATCCCTGACCAGCAGGTATGCTGGCTAGAGCTGATGGGAGTTGCAACCCACACCAGGAATGGTGGGGTTTGTACAGTGGTGCCTCGCAAGACGAATTTAATTCGTTCCAGGACTCAATTCGTCCTACGGAAAATTCGTCTTGCGAGTCGCGGTTTCCCATAGGAATGCATTGGAACTTAATCAATGCGTTCCTATGGGCCCCGGGGGACTGGCGGCGGCATGGGTCGGGGCTTCGGAGAAGGTGCAGGGCTTCTCCGAAGCCCCGTCCCATGCTGGCTGCGGGCGGGGGGGGGGAGAAGCACTCCCCCCCGCCTGCCTCGCACCAGCTGGCATGGGACGGGCCTTCTTTGAGGCCCTGCCCCATGCCGGCGGTGCGTGGCGGTGCGGTGGCTGCCCCTGCCTGTCTTCCCCCCCCATGCCCGCTGTGTGCGAGGCAGCAGGGGGGAGAAGCGCTTCTCTTCCCCCCCCCGCCACCTTGCACACAGCCGGCATCGGACAGGGCTTCGGAGAAGCGCTGCGCCTTCTCCGAAGCCCCGTCCCATGCTGGCTGTGCGCGGCGGTGCGGTGGCTGCCCCCGCCTGTCTTCCCCTTGGCTCGGGGAAGACAGGCGGGGGCAGCCACCACGCTTCGGCTCTGCCCCCCTGGCAAAGGAAGATCAGCTGTCAGCTTCCCGCGCTGAAGGCTGATCTTCCTTTGCCGCCTTCCCGCGCTACATTTTATGGCCGCGCTTCGCAAGACGAAGGGGCGGCCATAGAAAACCTTGCCGTCTTGCGAGTCCCTCGCGCAACGCAAAACTCTTTCATCTTGCGAGTTTTCCGTTGCGCGAGGCATTCGTCTTGCGGGGCACCACTGTAGTTCAGCAACATCTGAAGGGCCAAAAGTTCCCCCCTAAGTAGTAGAGCCCATGCTTTGCCTGCAGAAGCACCCTGGCTTTGACCCCTAGCACTGGGATGGGGAAAGTGGATGCACTCCTAATGTTGGACTCCAGCTCCCACTAGTCCCGGGCAGCATGACCCAATAGGCAGGGTTAGTGGGAAGTTTTAGCTTAAAGGGTAGCGGGTGCTGAAAAATACACACACACACACCCAGTCCTAACACCCTAGTGATTTATCGCTGATCAGAGTTAAATGGACTAGTGGCTGGGTTCAAGGCATCTTGGTTCAAGGTGTCAGAGAGACAGGGGGGGGGAAGGAAGATTCCTGCCTACCTTTGGCCCCACCCCCTGCCAACCAGCTGCCCCTGGCAGTTTACTCTCAAGGCAATGTAGCCCTTAACTGAAAGAAGCGCCCCCCCCCCCCAAACCACCTGCCCTGGAATAATGGTGCTTTGTGAAATTTTGAATGGTAGTGCATAGCCAACCTTGTTGTGGGGGTGTCCCTGAGCAGGCTGCAGAGAGGCCCTGTCCCCAGGGGCTGGGGCTGTGGCAGCTGTCCCAAGGTGCCAGATGACGATGCCAGCCTTGCTTGAAAACATAGTTTGAACCTCGCTGTTCCAGTGTGAATTGCCTGGAGCCGAGATGGCCGGCTTGCAGCCATCTTGGCATGTGCGTGCCAGTTGCCTCATCTCTCAGCAGGCAAAGGGTGCTTAAGAAATCAATTGGAAAATGCGTCAAGTTGTGATAAGCTGTCCTAAAGCATTAGATGTCAGGGACTGGGCAGAGGAGGAATGATGGAGACCGCCTCCCAAGCCTGACCCTTTCAGAGAAGAAGACGACAGTTCAGAATTACAACAAGGGTTTGAGCGAGAACACAGCTCAGAGGCAGATGAGGGGGGGGACCTGGGAAATAGTGGGAGAGGAGGAGGAGGAAGCACCAAGGGGGGGGGACAGCTGGTGGACACAGTGTCTTTAGAAAGCATTCCTTACCCTCCCCCCCAACCTGGCAAGCATTGAAAGTAGGAGAGCAAAGAGCTCAAAGACAGAGGGCACTTTTCAGCACCCGTAGCGATGATGCATTAGTAAGTGGGAGAGACGGAAGGGGTGGAGACTCACTCAGGACAACGCCATTATTCCAGGAGGCAGCATTCCTAAGCATCTCTCTGTGAATTTTGAATAAAAAGCAGATGGTAAGGACTTTTCCTTGTCTTATCCTTTCCTGGCAACCTGCCGTGGGGGTTGGTTCCTCTGCCGCCTGACATTAGCACTGCAAGTGTGGGCATCAACGGGTGCTACCTCTATGATGGAGATTTCAAAAGGTTGCAGTGATGCTATTATCCTGCACTCTTGCTTAAGAACGTGGATGGGGAACTTGTGGCCATCTCAGGTATTTGCGGGGCCACAACTCCCATCAAAACCTGACCATTGGCCAAGCTGGCTGGAGCTGTTGGGAGTGTGGAGTCCAGCAACATCTGGAGAGTTCCAGGTTCCCCAGCTGTGTGCTCAAGAACAAGGTTCACCTAGCCCCCAGTTTCTTTGCAAGAAAACCAGTATTCCACTGCAAATTGTCCAGTGGACTCCAGTTGACCTTCTTCCCTCTCCATGGCTTAAGAGGATCTTTGCAGGAGGTTGTTCAGGTGTAGAGTCCCACCTAGGGACACGGAGGGCATTGTGGTCTAAGCCACTGAGCCTCTTGGGCTTCCCAATTAGAAGGTCGGTGGTTCAAATCTCTGTGACAGGGTGAGCTCCCATTGCTCTGTCCCAACTCCTGCCAACCTAGCAGTTCGAAAGCACGCCAGTGCAAGTAGATAAATAGGTACCGCTGCGGCGGGAAGGTAAACGGCGTTTCCGTGCGCTCTGGGTTCTGTCACGGTGTTCCATTGCACCAGAAGCGGTTTAGTCATGCTGGCCACATGACCCAGAAAGCCTTCTGCGGACAAACGCTGGCTCTCTCGGCCTGAAAGCCAGATGAGCGCCACAATCCCATAGTCACCTTTGACTGGACTTAACCATCCAGGGGTCTTTTACCTTTTTATCTACAGTCCCACCTACTGGGGGAGTCCAGGTGCGAGTCTGTTGCATCTTCTGAGTGAAGGCTGTGTATTTTCTGACCAGTTTGTAGGACTGCGATGGATGGTTGTGCGTTGAGGGCACAGGCACTAATTTGGCTGAACGTTTATTATTAATTTTTTTTCTTCCCCAGGTGATCTTGCAGAGGAGAGCCCAAAGATCAACACTGGAGCTTTATCACCAGACGGCTTGAAGTCAACAGATGCAACCAGATGTTTACAGGGTATGTCAGCCCAGTCTCTCACCCAACACTTCGCAAGGAAGCATAAGCAAGGCAAAAAATATAGATTGGCTTCTTGCTTGTCCTCCAAGACCCGCCGAAAAATAGATGATGATATGTCTCAGGGAGCCTCCTTACCTTCTATCCGAAGGGATGCTGCATTAAAGGGAGCAAAGTTGCAGCCTGAGAAAGACTCTACCTCTGTGGCCTTGAGGACCAAAGGACTGCCTCTTCACTCTAAGGCCGCGGAGCGGCTTTTGCCAGCCCTTAAACTGCCCGGGGCTCTTAAAGTGAAGCTGGCCGATTCGGATGCCAGGAAAACAGCCAGTACCTCAAAGGGTCTCCATCACCGCCAGAAATCTATGGTCCGCATCAAATTCCAGAACGCCCTTCGAGATATTCAGGGGCCACCGGCCCACACAGCTGCAGGGAAGAAGAGGGGGAAGCCATCTTCACTGCTCCTGAAGAGGTTCAGGCGCCGGGCAGCGGGCGGTACAAGGGCCTCCCCTTTGCCCCCTCAGTATCCGGAACTGGTTGGCAAGCGGATCAGGCACTTGTACGAGGAGAAGGACAAGACGGAAGCATGGTACCCAGGAGTGGTGCTGCGGATTCACAAACGCCACAAGAACCCTCTGAAGACAGTTTACGAGGTGCGATACGACAGTGAGCCAGAGTGGCAATATTACCTCGAGATTTTGCAGGACTATAAGAAAGGCTGGTTGGAGGTGGATGAGTGAGTGAGCGAGCGTGTGTGTGTGTGTTTGGTGTGGGTGGGGAGAATGAGATAATGTCAAATTGGGTCATCCTGCTGGCAGACTGGAACCCCATTAGCAAGGTGCCTGAAAGCATAGCTATGTTCCATGGACCTGGGTGTCTCCCAGGTCCTAATCTCCATGCATTTAGGGAGAGGCTGAGAAGGACTCTCTCCAGGTGTTCCTCTGGTGGCGTGGAGCCCGCCAAATGTCACAGGGCTCCACGTGTCTTCAGGAAACCTTGGCACATTGTGGTAGTTTGTGGTGGCAGCCATGCCAAAGGAGGAGCATGGGAACAGGACCTAGAGTTCTCAAGACGGCTTCTGTGCTCTTCCTCCCGGCCCCAAAGCACACTGTGCTTGCTGCTGAATGAGGCAGCTGGCTACTGGTCTTTTAATACTCCTCCGTTCAGGGTTGAGGTCCAGGTTTGAGGAAGCCCCTTGGTCTGTTTGCCGCTGGTGGGCCTCCTCTTCTGTTGGTGGTTTAGCTAGCAGGTTTAGCTAGCTGCGGTGACAGCTGTCGCCCTCTAAATTTCCCACAGTGCTCCAGAGTGACAGCAGGTCAGGGGCATTGTGGGAAAGGAAAAGCTGCCTGGCACTGCTCAGAGGGCCAGCGAGAAAAAAGGAGGTGTGGATCCCTTGCAAAACACAAGACTTCCACGTATTCTGAAATGGTCCAGACACAATTCTTAAGCAATGGCCAGTTTGGGTGCTGGAGAGAAAAGATTTTGCTTGGCAGTTTTTGAGTTCATTCTCCTTCCTGCTGTCTCCACACCCATGACAAAAAGCGTGACTCCAGCATTACTGGTCCAGGGGCATAAGAGGGCCACGAACTTCAACTGTGACCACTGGCCCTATTTGCTCACCCTGGTGAACAATAGCAAATGGTTCGTTGTGAACACATTGATTTTAGCTGCTTTGCTACTCGTTGCTGTCGCAAGGAGAGAAGCAACCCATGGTCCCTGGAACAGCATTCTGGCTTGCTGCCAACTAAGTCAGAATAGATCCATTGATATTAATCGACTTAAGCCTGTTGTGTCCAATCATTTCAGCGGGTTGGCTTTGAATTGGACTAGCACTGCATCCAAGCCTATGTCCAGGTCAAGAACCATGGTTTGTTTTGTTCAAAAACCAACCAACCACGGTCAGCACCTGAGGTTTGTTCATGGCTTACCTCTCGGGGGTTTCCTTGGGTGGAAAAAAAGACCCCTATTCCGTAGTTTGAGACATAATGCTACGCCCAGAGTCATCAGTTTCTTTCTCCCAATGGGGTGGAAGAAAGCAGCCCAGATCATCACGTTTGCAGTAAAAGCCATTCACCTTGGTTTGCCACGAAGTGTGGATTGGGCCTGCAGTTTGGTTGATTTGCTTGTTGAGGCAGCAGGCAAGACTGGCGGGTGGGTGGAAGAGAGGAACGGATCCTTGCAGCATGGAGGCAGGAGCTGTTGCTGTACTAGCAGCTTCTTCTTCTTCCTGCTTTCTTGAGGCCTCCAAAAAGAGATGAGCAGCACCTTTCGGGAGTCCTGCCTCCCCCATTGGCATTGCAGAAAGGGCTGCATTTAATGGGTTTCCTTTTCCTGTAGAGGAATTTCACTTATGGGAGATGCCACGCTACCTACCCGACTCTGGTTCTTTTTATTTTTTGGATGCCTTTCTTGCCAAATTCACTTGCTTAAACCATGCAGGTGAGGTGGAAGCCCTGTTTTCTGAGTTACAGCTTTTCGGATTCAGCATGGCTGAACACGCCTTCATACATCCATATATGGATACAAAGGTATCACCGCACATAGAAAGCTAGCACACCATGGTTCTGTTTCCCCCTGATGTGCTACTTTTCTAAGTGTGGCAGGTTTTTTCTTTTCTTTTTGAGGCCGGAGATTTGTGAAGCATTCAGTCTTGGTAGTCTCCACCCATCACCGTCAGAAGAGAATCAGCCTAGAAATAACTTTACCATTTCACCTGCTTTCTGTGATAACAACGACCCATGCTTAATTCTAATGGGGACCACCTGATACATTTTTTCTTAAAAAAGGACAGTTTCCCTCCTGTGTGTGTATTTTAAAAAAGAGAGGACAGGTTTGAAAAGTCCTGGTTTCTCCATAATGTCAGTAGGGACTTGGCTCCTGGACTTAAATGTCTGGGTTTTTTTGTGGCATAAACTACCACATTTTGGAAATGTGACAGCTTGGCCTTTATAAGGAGTTGCTGCTGCCTTCAGATCTTTTTTTTAAGGCTTCAAATTTGGTACTTTATTTGTGTGCAGGTTTTCAAAGTAGTTCTTGGTACTGTTTGTGGACTTAGATCCATCACATGTGCAAATCATCCAAGACACCTGAAGACGTGTTTGTGCTGGTGGCAAAACTACTGTTCTGAAAAAGAGACGTGGGCCAGTAATGGAAGATAGTTTTAAGGCAGGACTGTGGTGCTGCCCAGATGTTCTTGGGCTGCAGCTCCCATTCGTCCCTGACCATTGGCCATTCTATGAGAGTTGGGTGTCTAACAGCAGTCGGCCCTCTCCCTGCCACACATTGAAACCCGCAGCAGACTGGAAGGCTTTGGATATGACAAAGTTCCTTTCCAGCCAGCTCTGGGCAGAATTCAGAGATTAGGTTTGTGTAAAAAACAACAAAACACCACAAGCTGGGTCACAGAGGAAGCGATTTATCTTAAGCAAATCTGAGGCGAGGGATGCATCACGATGCCCCTTGTGCTCATGTGATATTATCTAGAGGCAGCGCCGCTTGCCATTTTCTCCTTGTTATTGTTGTTGTTGCTGATACTATTGTTATTAATATTATTTCCATGGTGCACTGAGTGTGCAGATCGGTTTGGAAAGGGAGGGGGAAAGCCTGCCATTCTCCCCCACCTTGCAGTCCTGCCAGACAATTTAAAATGGGGTTTTTCTCTGCCTCGTTTAAGTACTGTGCAACCATTTGGAAACAAGTGTTTGATACTGTATATTTTGTACAAAGTTCCAATGAGAGCACCTTGACCTTTTTATTTAAATAAAAAAAAGTTTTGTAAGGATACAGTTTCTAAGAGGTGCTTCACCAAGATTAAAATGTCTGTTTTTGAATCGGTGTGTTGCCGTCTTCTCTTTGTGTGTTCATTGATCATTCTGTTTAATAGCAGACCTGGGTGACCGAGTGCCTGTCGTTTTTGGAAGTGCAATGGAACCATCCCAAAATACAGTAGTCCTTTCAGTGCACATTAGTGACACTCTAGTGCAGGGATTAGCAACATTTTTCAGCCATGGGCCAGTCCACCGTCCCTCAGACCATGTGGTGGGCCAGACTATATTTTTTTGGGGGGGGGGGGAAATGAACAAATTCCTATGCCCCACAAATAACCCAGAGATGCATTTTAAATAAAAGCACACATTCTACTCATGTAAAAACACCCGGCATGCCCCACAAATAACCCAGAGATGCATTTTCAATAAAAGGACTCATTCTACTCATGTAAAAACACGCTGATTCCCGGACCGTACGTGGGCCGGATTGAGAAGGCAATTGGGCCGCATCTGACCCACAGGCCTTAGGTTGCCTACCCCTGTTCTAGTGCAAGTCTACACTTTTTTAAACAAAAATTCTCCAAATGGCCTGTCAGGCTTCCAGGACAAATACAACACTGGAGAGGTTGGTGCTAAACTGGGTCTTTGACCCGGATGAAATAAAGCCCTTTAAAAATCCTATCGTTTCTTAATTTCTAGGATTTAGGGGGTGGGTCCCCCAAAACATTTAACATTATGAATAAAAAGTAACCTGAAAGAACACAACTGGTCTGCCTAGAGCAGGGCTTCCCAAACTTGGGTCTCCAGCTGGACTACATTTCCCATCATCCCTGACCACTGGTTCTGCTAGCTAGGGGAGATGGGAGTTGTAGTCCAGCTGTTTTTGGAGACCCAAGTTTGGGAAACCCTAGTCTAGAAATCCCTAGTCTAGAAATCCGTGAACAACTGGCAGGTAAGGTAGGGGAAGGAGAGCTTTTTCAGCCCAAAGACTGAACCCCCTTGCAGAAACACCTATACAAATGTGTGCGTTTGCGGGGGGGGGGGGGAGAAGAAACAACAGTGGGTGGAGGAACTTGGAACTGGGAGACCAGGGTTCATACCCCCACTGAGCCATGAAGCACACTACTGGGTGACTTTGGGTGAGTCACAGTCTCGACCTAAAACCATGTACAGCACCTTGAGCTCCTTGGAGGAAAGGAGGGAGAGAGATTCAACAAACAAACAAAACAAAGTGCTCCCTCGCCCAGTAAAGCGAGATGAGCACCGCAACCCCAGAGTCGTTTGCGACTGGACTTAACTGTCAGGGGTCCTTTACCTTTTTACTGTTGCTTATATGCATGACCAACCTGTTAAAAACAAAATCAATATGTAAAAGAAAAGCTTTTTAACACATTGTGAACAAAACTATACCCTTCCTGCAGGACAGAAACAAAACGTTTGCAGAAAACGAGTCTAACATGAGGAAGGGGCAGTGAAATAAAATCAGGGGCCAGCAAACTTTTTCAGCAGGGGGCTGGTCCACTGTCCCTCGGACCTTGTGGGGGGCTGAACTATATTTTGGAAAAAAATAATAATGAACGAATTCCTATGCCCCACAAATAAGCCAGAGGTGCATTTTAAATAAAAGGACACATTCTATTCATGTAAAAACACCATGCAGGCCCCACGAATAACCCAGAGATGCATTTTAAATAAAATGACACATTCTACTCATGTAAAAACATGCTGATTCCCGGACCATCCGCGGGCTGGATTTAGAAGGCGATTGGGCCGCATTCAGCCCCCGGGCCTTAGTTTAGGGACCCCTAAACTAAGGGAGGGACTCAGGTGGCGCTGTGGTTAAACCACTGAGCCTAGGGCTTGCTGATCAGAAGGTCAGCGGTTCGAATCCCTGTGACGGGGTGAGCTCCCGTTGCTTGGTCCCAGCTCCTGCCAACCTAGCAGTTCGAAAGCACGTCAAAAATGCAAGTAGATAAATAGGAACCGCTACAGCGGGAAGGTAAACGGCGTTTCCATGTGCTGCTCTGGTTTGCCAGAAGCGGCTTTGTCATGCTGGCCACATGACTTGGAAGCTATACGCTGGCTCCCTCGGCCAATAATGCGAGATGAGCGCGCAACCCCAGAGTCGGTCACGACTGGACCTAATGGTCAGGGGTCCCTTTACCTTTACCTTTAAATAAAATGATAGCACCATTCACATTTGATGTATATAACAGCCAGGGGAAGGATCCCATTTGCAGGTCTTTGCACCTCTGGAAACACATTCCTAGAGGGAAGGTGGACCTATGTTTGGTCTTGTTTATTTAGTTTTGTTTGTTTGGGGATTTACCCCTCTTTGTTGTCTTGGCAGATTGGGGATAAGGTAGCTTCCAGTGTCACTAAGAGAATACATTTGCAAAGAGCTTGGAAAGTCACACCAATAATAAAATCCACATTTGGGATTTTATTAGGGCAACGTAAGTGTGTACACATTCAGATTTTACTCTCTTTAAAAAATTATTCAGATTTTCAGATTTTAGAAATTTGCAAACCATTACCCAATAACCAACATAAAAAGAAAATTCCGAAGAATCTCCCTCCTCCCCTTTGTGGGTCCCTATATTAACCTTTTCCTCCTGCATCTTGTCTATTAATCCAAATCTACATATAATAACCAAAATTCAACATTAAACTACAATTGTTATTCCAATCCTACTACTAGTAATTTTAATTATTTACAATGGTTTTTAAGGTGTTCTATACTTTCCCATTCCATATTACAATTTTGTTCTTCCCAATTTCTGATCCTTCCGGTCATTTTTTGCCATCTCTGCATGGTCCATCTACTTAATCTGGCATTCTTTACTGGTAAGGACTCTCTCTTCTTTCCATCTCTGGGCTATTAACATCCGAGCATCTTCACAGTAAAAGTTTGGGGATGTGGGTGGTGAACAATACAAAGTGTTGGGTGAGGGGTGGGTGGGATGGCTGATATTGGAGCCATAGAGCAGGGGTCAGCAGACTTTTTCAGCAGGGGGCTGGTCCACTGTCCCTCAGATGTTGTGGGGGGCTGGACTATATTTTGAAAAAAACAAAACCCCGAATTCCTATGCCCCACAAATAACCCAGAGATGTATTTTAAACAAAAGCATACATTCTACTCATGTAAAAACACACTGATTCCTGGACCGTTCAAGGGACGGATTTAGAAGGCGATTGGGCCGGATCTGGCCCCCAGGCCTTAGTTTGCCTACCCATGCCATAGAGGAAATTTGCATTTAGACACAGTCTTAAGGTGGAATGCGGGGTGGGTGGTGGGTGGGAGGTGCAAAACACCTCACAGAGCTTCATTTAAATGTGACACTGCCCCCCACTCCATTTTTGTTGCCTGTCTTGTCCAATGAAGCATTCTGGAAAGCTCAAAAGCTTGCACACTTTATTTTGTAACGGCTTGGTTTGGAATTCGGAATTTTTCTACGTGGGCTGACACAGCTGCAGCTGCTTTTGGGTGACAAAAACCAGAAGCAACCCTACTGGTCTGGGGGCAAAACACACTCTACAATAAAATTTACGAACGGGGTTTCTTCCATACCTAGCGTGAGAGCCAGTGTGGTGTAGCACTTAGTGTGTTGAATCGGGAACCTGGGAGACCAGGGTTCAAATCCCCCACTCAGCCGTGAAACTCACTAGGTGACCTTGGTCCAGTCAAGTCTCTCAGTCTAACCCAGGTATCCCCAAACTTTGGCCCTCCAGATGTTTTGGACTACAATTCCCATCATCCCTGACCACTGGTCCTGTTAGCTAGGGATCATGGGAGTTGTAGGCCAAAACATCTGGAGGGCCGCAGTTTGGGGATGCCTCTAACCCACCTCGCATGGTCACTATGAAGATAAAATGGAGAGGAAGAGAACCGTGTTTGCCATCTTCAGTCTCTTGAAGGAAAGGTGGGATATAAATGCAACAAAAAAGATATAAATTATTAAGCAACCTATTATCAATACACAATAATGCAATATACAATGACAATGTGATCGACATTCAACTTTACAACTTTGTAACATGCTCCTTACCTTGCTACAACAGGCATGTCATTTACTGCCCTGGAGTAGCTTAGTGTTGGTGGACAAAAGATTCCTGCATTGCGGGGGATATTCTGTTTACCCAGCTTTTGATAAACATGTAAAATGATTATAACATTCCAATGTTGGGATTCTGGACAGCAAGGAGTTAAAAAAACCCTCTCAGGCGTTCTTATTTCTCTGGGTGCTAGCCCACAGCTGTGCGCTGATTGCTAATTGCCGTGTAGTCATAAATCATGCTCTGAAGAGAATGCTCTCTCTCTCTCTGTCTGTGTGAAGTTTGAGTCGGAGCATGAGAGCAGAAAGTTAGGTGAGAGGAGTGTTAAGAGATAAGAGTGCTGCTAAAATGCAGCTTAGTTCAGTTGGTTTAGATGTATTATGTTAAGCTTCAGTAAATAAAGTTTAAGTTAGTCTTTGAAGCTACAGTGTGCTTGTTTTCTTGAAGACACCGGCAAACTGCTATCTGGTTCCAGTTGCGCAGTAACTCTGCTAGATACAAGAAGAGGATTTTAAACTGGCACAGCGGGAACGTGGCTGGGCACCATTGCAACTTGGCAGCGTGGGTCCACAAGTGTTTTATGACCCACTAATGAACTTTATAGCACCACGGTCATAAAAACATCAACAGGTTATGGTTGTTTATGCCAGCACACGGAAAGATAGCAACGCTTTGATGGCAGCGCGTCCTGAGGTGATGGATTGCCAGGACAGGAGGTCGGAGTGTCTTCAAGAGCCGGTAGCTTAGAGAAGCCCAGCTGGAGGCCTGCCTGTGCATGCTGTTAAGGCACAGGGCAGTAGAAACTCGCTGGTGAAAGCAAGCCATTTTCCGGAGCTGGGAGCTGAGTGCTGAGAGCTGGAAGCTGGAGAGAACAGTGCAGCGGCAGTAGTGTGAGTATCACCAGCCCCAGGGGGAAAGATGGCTGAGGCTCAGGAAACTTTCGTGGTGCCATTCCCAAGACTGATGGGGAGTAATTGGGTGGACTGGTCTAAGAAGATGGAGGTTTTTTTAGTGGCTAAAGGGCTTTGGGCACGTACACAAGGTCCACCCGCACAAGCACCTCCAGCTACTGCGGCTGCAGAGCTGAGGCAGGACCAGAGAACTGTCGCTTATTTAACCATGGGAATTGATGAATCCCAGATGGTGCACATAGACCAGGCCACGAACGCCCACGAGATCTGGGAGGCTCTGCAACGCGTATATCAGCGTGATACAGCAGGGGCCAGGATTCACGTTACCCGGCAGCTGTTTGATTTGCGTTTGGAGCCAGGGGGCTGCGTAAAGCAGCATATATCCCAGATGCTGGCATTGTTTAATAAACTGAGGCAACTACAGATACCCTTCACAGAGCAGCAGAAAGTCTACATTTTGTTGAGTTCTTTAGACCCCAGCTATGAGACACTTTCTCTCACGTTGGAAGCCATGCCTCAAGATCAGCTTGATCTAAATTATGTGACAGGCAGATTGGAGGATCATCAGAACAAAAGGCTAAGAGAGAAAGAGAAAGCTGCGAAGGGAGGTTGCCCAGCACCCAGGCGTGGGGGTGCAGAAGTAGCTGAGAACTTTGTGCATGCGTTTGAAGCTAAGAGGTGCTATGTGTGTAACTCTGAGCAACACCTGCAGAGAAATTGCCCCAAGGCAAATCTCCATGGTAACCGGGAGATAAGGAGAAGAGCACGTCCTGGAAGAGGCCAGATGCGTCGGGGCAGAGGCAGCGGTGCTGGAACACATCAAACACATCAAAGGACAGCTGCATATGCTTTTGTTGGACAGGCCAAAACCAACTGTAAACAACGCTGGATAATTGACAGTGGAGCGAGTAGTCACCTAGCCCCACCTAGTGACCAGATGAAAAATTGCAGGAAAATTCCAGCTGGGACTACAGTCACCTTAGCTGATGCTACAAAGAGAGACATTACAAAAGTTGCTGTTATGTTTATGCCCTGTTTAAAATCTGATATTGATGTATATGTACTGGATGGCATGGAATGTGGGTTATTGTCTGTTTATGCTTTAGACCAGGCTGGTTTTCAGGTGCAGTTTGGGAACCAGGTCTGTACCATCTCCAAGGATGGTGAGCAGTTAGTCCAGGTACAAGGCCGTAAGGGTCTGTACGTGCTGGAAACAGACAGTGGCGCCTCAAAGGGGGCGCAAGTTGCTGAGGTGGGCGGTGCTAAGTCTAAAAAAGCAGAAGCCAGGTGCGCTAACATTCCCGCACATGACAAATGCCTTCATTTATGGCACCGACGTTTTTCACATGCAAACTGGCGGTATGTGCGCAAGCAGGTGGATTGCGCCATTGGCTGCAATATGAAGGACTGCTCTAAGTTCCTGGAGTGTAGAGCTTGCATGAAATCTAAAGTCCATACGGCCAGTTTTCCAAAATCTGATAGAGTGGCGAAGCAAGCATTTGAGCTTGTTCACGCAGATCTTTGTGGGCCGATGCCGGTGGCTAGTATGGGGAATTCCCATTACATTTTGTGTCTAACGGACGATTTCTCTAGAATGTCTTGGGTTTTTACGCTTAAAGACAAAAGTCAGGCAGCCAATGAAATAAGAGAGTGGGTAATTGCAATTGAGCTGGAATTTGACACCCGAGTCAAATCGTTTCAGACAGACAGAGGTGCGGAGTTCTTGGCCTCTAGTTTGCAGGGGTTTTTCCGGGCAAAAGGAATCAAGCATAGGATGACAGCTCCTTACTCTCCCCAGCAGAATGGAGTTTCAGAGCGGAAAAACAGGGTGCTTCAGGAAGCAATGGAAGCTCTACTGTTTGACTCAGGGCTACCAAGGTGCTATTGGGCGGAAGCTGTAAAGGCCGCAGCATTCACGTTGAACCGGACGTTCAACTCAGTGGTAGGAAACACGCCGTATTTTATGCTTCACGGCAGAAAGCCTAAAGTACATTATTTCAGAACATTTGGCGCAGAAGCATGGGTATTGATCCCCAGGCCGTTGCGCAGGAAGGGTGGCCCAAGATCACGAAAAATGATTTTTTGCGGATACGAGCCAGGATCCAAGGCCTGGAGGTTTATTAACCCAGGGGGTGATCGGTCCAAGGTGACAATCAGCCGAAATGCTGAATTTTGCGAACAGAGTGGCTGGACCAGAATCCATGCGAACCCTGAGGTACTCAGAAGCTGGATCAGTGGTTTAGATTCAGCAGAGAAAAACGCTGATGGAGCTGGTGGCAGTGAACCTGCTGAGGATGTGGTTCAGAGTGTCAAGTCAGAGGGGGCAAGCCTAGACAGGGAGGTGAAGCCAGACCGCAGGAGTCCGTTCTCTTCGCCGCAGGCAAGGCCTGGCAGGCAGAAGCGCAACAGGTCTCCCTTGTCACCATCAGCCAGAGCCAGTCCAGGGGGACGTGGCAAGAGAAGCAGGTCACGTGGTGGTTCACCTGGTATGTCAGACTCACAGGCAGAGTCCGGTACAGGTGCGTCTGGGTCAGAGGAGGAGTTGGTTGAGGTGCCAAGACGATCTAAGCGCACCACCAAAGGAAAACCTCCTGATCGTTTTTCAATGGCCAATATATACGCAGGGTTTGCACAGTGTGAACCAGAAAGCTTCGCAGAGGTGCAGAAATTGCCTCAGGCAGAGTTCTGCAAGTGGCAACAAGCCATGGAAAAGGAGATTGGTTCCATGGAATCTCTGGGGATTTACACACTCACAGCCCTGCCGGCTGGCCAGCAGGCAGTGGGCTGTCGCTGGGTGTACAGGTTAAAACCTACCCCAGGTGGAGAGCCACAATATAAGGCAAGATTGGTGGCCAGAGGCTTCAGCCAGCGACCTGGGGTCCATTATTCTCAGGTGTATGCGCCCACAGCTAGAAGTGAGACAATGAGGTTGCTCCTAACAGTTGCAGCGCAGAGAGGTTCAGAGGTCGCACATTTTGACATTGATGTGGCATATTTGAACTCCCCACTGCAAGAGGAGATTTATATGCAACCTCCGCCTGGATTCGAGGGCGATAGGCCGGGACTGGTATGGAGACTGCACCGTTCCATTTATGGCTTGAAACAATCGGCCAGAAATTGGAACCAATGTCTCCATGAAGCTCTGAACAAGCTAGGGTTTCAAAAGAGTCTGGCAGACAGCTGCCTGTACCTGAAAGGGTCAGGCCCGCAGCAGGAACTAACTCTTGTGTTCGTTGATGACATTATTCTTGTTGCCCAGACAGACAAACAGGTGCAGAAGTTTGCTAGGCAGCTGAAGCAGCACTTCAGACTCAAAGAACTAGGTCCTGTGAGTATGTACCTAGGAGTTCAGATCCAAAGAGAACATGATGGCAGTTTTTTACTAAGCCAAAAGGCAAAAATAGAGCAATTACTGCAAAAGTTCAAAATGACAGATTGTAAGGGTGTGAGAACACCAATGGAAGTGTGTTTTCTCAAAGACATCCAGTTAGAGAAAAAACCAGAATTTGAGAACCAGGAGGTGTTCCAATCTGCTTTGGGAAGTCTGCTTTATCTGTCCCAATGGAGTAGACCCGACATAGCATTTGCGGTCAATCTCCTGAGCCGAGAGGCTTCAAAACCCTCTACTGTGGCCTGGAATGGTATAAAAAGGGTCCTTAGGTATTTACAACAGACCAAGGAGTTCAGCCTAAAATTATCTGCTCAGGGTGATACACAGCTTCAGTGCTGGGCTGACGCGGATTGGGCCAATACCTCTGACAGGAAGTCAATCTCCGGAATGGTGGTAACGTTCGGAGGTTCAGTGGTTGGCTGGCGTTCAAAGCGTCAAAGCCTCATTGCTTTGTCATCAACTGAGGCAGAATTCAGCGCTCTTTCGGGTGTGTGCAGAGAACTGGAATTCTACACATGTCTGGTCAGGGAGATATGTGAGAATTGTTTCCTGCCTGTAACAGTATGGGAAGACAATCAAGCATGCCTAAAATTGGCAGATTCAGGCCAATTTAAAGCACAAACAAAACACTTGGATATACGCTTCAAAAATGTATGTGAAAGTGTAAGAGCAAATGTAATCAGGCTCAGATATTGTTCTAGTCAGGAAAACCTTGCTGACGGGTTTACCAAGCCATTGACTTTTGAAAAGCACAATAAGTTCTGTGAAATGTTGAACATGGGATAGAGTGGATGTTGAAATCGCACCCAGGACATTGCGAACGAGAGGGGGTGTTGGGATTCTGGACAGCAAGGAGTTAAAAAAACCCTCTCAGGCGTTCTTATTTCTCTGGGTGCTAGCCCACAGCTGTGCGCTGATTGCTAATTGCCGTGTAGTCATAAATCATGCTCTGAAGAGAATGCTCTCTCTCTCTCTGTCTGTGTGAAGTTTGAGTCGGAGCATGAGAGCAGAAAGTTAGGTGAGAGGAGTGTTAAGAGATAAGAGTGCTGCTAAAATGCAGCTTAGTTCAGTTGGTTTAGATGTATTATGTTAAGCTTCAGTAAATAAAGTTTAAGTTAGTCTTTGAAGCTACAGTGTGCTTGTTTTCTTGAAGACACCGGCAAACTGCTATCTGGTTCCAGTTGCGCAGTAACTCTGCTAGATACAAGAAGAGGATTTTAAACTGGCACAGCGGGAACGTGGCTGGGCACCATTGCAACTTGGCAGCGTGGGTCCACAAGTGTTTTATGACCCACTAATGAACTTTATAGCACCACGGTCATAAAAACATCAACATCCAACACAGATTTTTTTTGTGGGGGGCATTCTAACGTTTTCTCTGAAACTTTAGTTTTTGATTAAAAAAAATGTACTCCATACCAGAATTCTTTTTTAATGTGTTCAAGACTAGGGTTTTTAAAAAATGTGGCAAACTGCTTAGATATTGTTGCTAAAAGATAAGTGGCCCGCAAACTGTTGTTATCAAGCAAAATATTCAATTGTGAAAGAAGTTATTTTATTAAAAAATCTACTCACTGACAGAAAATATCAAGATGGTGTACATCAGCATTTATACATATAAAATGAGATGAAACATTTTCCTCCAGCGCAACCTTCCCTTTCTTTTGGATTTAACACCCAGAGTGTCTGGAAAGGAAGAAAGCTACCTTGACCTGGTAAAATATGCTGAAAGACATGATGTTATTGTTGCATCCAATATTGTTGCAGCCTTTTTTTCTCTTTGACTTGTAGTTTTCCTCATAAAAGACCTGCAGCAATGACTTTCCTTAAGGCTATGAACTTTGGAATCCCCCCCTTGAGGCTGTTCTTTTAACTGGAGTGCCATTTGCAGCAATTAGCAGGTGATCTGCATTTTTTATTCTGCTCCCTATTTCATCTCTAAACATCACATTTTATTTAAAGGCACAGCAGCCATATCCCACAGGGACCCTACCCTGTTAATACATGGTCCCCCCAACCAGGTTTGCTCAATATAAGTCCCAGGAGGAAACGTGTGGTAAAGTCTACTCCAAACATCTGAAGGGTACTAGGTCAGAAAAGGCTGTGGGTAGCAAGTTAGACCTGGTAGATCCTCACTTAACTATGAAGCTCACTGGCTGACCTTGGGCTAGTTATTCTCTCTCAGCCTAACCTACCTCATAGGGTTGTTGTGGGGGGAATTAAATTAAAGCCCTTGGTGTAAGAGCAAGATAAAATAATAATAATAATAATAATAATAATAATAATAATAATAATAATAATTTATTATTTATACCCCGCCCATCTGGCCGGGTTCCCCCAGCCACTCTGGGCGGCTTCCAACAAAACATTAAAATACAGAAATCCATCAAACATTAAAAGCTTCCCTAAACAGGGCTGCCTTAAGATGCCTTCTAAAGGTCTGGTAATTGTTGTTCTCTTTGACCTCTGGTGGGAGGGCATTCCATAGGGTGGGCGCCACTACCGAGAAGGCCCTCTGCCTGGTTCCCTGTAACTTAGCTTCTCGTAGCGAGGGAACCGCCAGAAGGCCCTCGGCACTGGACCTCAGTGTCCGGGCAGAACGATGGGGGAGGAGACGCTCCTTCAGGTATACTGGACCGAGGCCGTTTAGGGCTTTAAAGGTCAGCACCAACACTTTGAATTGTGCTTGGAAACGTACTGGGAGCCAATGTAGGTCTTTCAGGACTGGTGTTATGTGGTCTCGGCGGCCGCTCCCAGTCACCAGTCTAGCTGCCGCATTCTGGATTAGTTGGAGTTTCAGAGTCACCTTCAAAGGTAGCCCCACGTAGAGCGCATTGCAGTAGTCCAAGCGAGAGATAACTAGAGCATGCACCACTCTGTTGCAATTAATACCAATTGCAATTAATACCAATAATCCATCTCCTTGGCTGATTTAATTATTTGTGATAGTGCATTAGGCATCGAGGAAGCCCACAGAGAAGTCAGTGCATAGTTAAAATTGTGAAATTCATTCCCACGAGAGGCAGTGATGACCACCAACTTTAAAAGATGGCTTTAAAAGAGGTTTAGACGCATTTGTTGGGGTAAGGTGATACACACGCTTCCTTGTCTATATTCTCCCTCCACTATTCTGTATTCCACCCTTCAAAGTAGGATTGCCAACTGTTCATGGTGAGGAACCTGGTCAGACACTCTCCCGCATCTTTAAGAGAGGTTTGAGCTGCAGAACTCCACTATACATGGAACCAAGCAAGTTTGCTTAAGATAAAAGTGCTCTTAAAGGCCCAGCAGCAGGAATTGGTTCAAAACGTTGGCAACCCTACAGTTGGAATCAATAGGGCCTGCTTTCGCGAATAGGTAGAAAACCCCGGAGCTAAAAGGCGGATTGCCAACTGACCATCAAGCCTGCCTGGACTACCTGGCCGTGTAACAACACCAGCCATTTGCTCTAGCAGAACACGACCACCGGCTTGCTCCTGCTGCTTAAAAACACAGCAGCACAAAAGTTGGCAACACTGTCCCTGTTCTTACTCTACTACGCATATGTTCTGTTACAGTGTCGCTGTTGTGATGGTTTTGTAACCCGCATGATGCTTTTCAATACCAAAGGTTTACAGCAACTTTTTTGGAAGACTGGAGCACACCAAAACGTACCTGGCTCCTCTTCCTCCTCTCCTCAGGAGTAAAACCTGCTCAGACAGCCGGGGAGGCGTCAACACCAGAAAAAAAGACGACCCACCGGGTGGCCGCGATTGTTTTGCAAAACTTTTGTTGAGATCGGCCCTCCTTTGGCTTGGAGGCGATTATCTCCTGCAAAAAGGTGTTAATTGGGCTTGCAACCTGAAGCAGGCCTTGGGTTTCTGGGAAATCTCTGTCTCCGCCCCTCAAAGGGCAAATGCAATAACAGGAGGCGCGGGGAGCAGGCTGGGGTGCAAGTCTTCTTTTCTGTGCTTGGATTAGTTCCTTGCAGGTAAGAGAACGGCGGCGGTGGCTTCTGTGAAATGGGTCGAGGGGAGCGAACAGGTGACCTGATTTGCTCTAGCCCTGTCTCAAGAACTCTCTCTTCCCAATCTGCTCCCCCTTCTAATAATAACTATAATAAATGAAGGGCGATGATGGCCTGCAGTTTAATGCCGTGCCGTCGTTGGAGCAGTATTGCACTGGGCTGAATTGCCCATATCTTTTTAACGGGGTGGTGGTAGAGGAATATTCTAAGTAAGTGAACAAGCTGGCAAATGCAAACTCCTTGCCACGCCGGTAGGGCTGCCCAGATGGACTAGAGAGATGCAGCGTCTACAAATCGCGAGGTAGGAGTGCGAGGTTCAAATCCCCCACTCAACTGGGTAAACGCCTGTTGGAATTTTGCTTTTCGCCCTAACCTACCTCAAAGGGTTGTTGGGAACGGAGGAAGGAGGACGAGCTCTTTTGGAAGACTGGAGCACACCAAAACATACCTGGCTCCTCTTCCTCCTCCACTGAAGGTTAGGACCCACACTTGCCTTGCAATTGTTGTAGAAAAACTGGGGGTTCGCTTTTGCAGGGCACACCTTTGTTCTTTCCTCTCCTATTTAAAAAAAAAGGGGGGGAAGGGACTCTGTTGCAACAGGAAAATAAAGATCTTCCTTGCTTTCCTTCTACTGGTTCCTGCCTCCATCCATTCTTTCACTCTAGGGGACTCGAAGCCCCTTGGGGAGTTGGGCAGCAAAAGCCAACCTCAGTTGTTTCTACAGCAATTGTTAGGAGCAATGAATGCCAAGCTTTGAAAGCCTTGATGGGTCTCCTGCTCCCCATCTCTTCACCTTCTTCCTTCTCTCCAACTTTTGTTTGCTATAGGTTGGTTTGTGAGCCACAATGTTCTGACTTGGAGGCGATATCTAAATGTATTTGGACTACAACTGCCATCAGCTTCTCTTGCCAGGATCAGTGGTCAGGGATGATGGGATTTGCAGGAGGGAACCACGTTGGCCATCCCTGCCAAAGATGGGGCATCTGGGCCTGAGATATGTTGGGCTCCCGTCATCCTTGACCATTGTTCTTGCTGATGGGAGTAGGATCTGGTAACATCTGGAAGGCAAGGGTTGAGGCTGGCCTGCCACAAGGTGCTTTAAGACTGGGTACAGAGTGTTGGCTGGATGGGATCCTTTGTGTGGCAGGGGGGCACTCCAGAAATTTTCCATTGCCAGATTTACCATGGACTAGGTGGTGCAGCTGAACAAAAAAAAACATTATTTGTAGAAATATAGAAAAATAAACTTTATTTTCCATCTTACTGTAGGTTTTGCTTCATTTTGAAAAATAAAATTTTATTTTACAATTTATTATTGTTTCTATTTTGAATTGGATATCTATGAGGCCCCCCAAAATCTTTTAAGTACTTAGGGCAGGCATAGGCAAACCCGGCCCTCCAGATGTTTTGGGACCACAACTCCCATGATCCCTAGCTAACAGGACCAGTGGTCAGGGATGATGGGAATTGTAGTCCCAAAACATCTGGAGGGCCGAGTTTGCCTATGCCTCACTTAGGGCCTCTAAAGGTCTTAATCCAGCCCTGCCTGTATGCCCTAAATAAATCCTGCCAGGGGTGAGTCTTCCTCGAGCCTTTTGCCTTCCTATGTGTAGGGAGTCTCCCCCACCCCAATTTCATTGTGTCAGTCTGCAGCGCACTTCCAAGGCAGCAAAAGCAGAGCCACATCATAGTGCTTTAGCATTTGTATTGTGCTTATTCAAGTTTCCGAAAGTGTCACACAAGCTTTGTTCTGGCTGCCATCCTGCCAACAACTCTAATGATTATCCTTCTCCTGACTCCATATTGTAATGTAGACGGAGGGATCTGAGGCTGAGTGCAGCTTTCTTCAAAGAGCTCTTGGTGGATAGCAGATTTGAGCCAGGGAATTCTGATTCTTTGTTTGTTGTTGTTTAGTCCTGTCCGACTCTTCGTGACCCCATGGACCAGAGCACGCCAGGCACTCCTGTCTTCCACTGCCTCCCGCAGTTTGGTCAAACTCATGTTTGTGGCTTCGAGAACATTGTCCAACCATCTCGTCCTCTGTCGTCCCCTTCTCCTTGTGCCCTCCATCTTTCCCAACATCAGGGTCTTTTCCAGGGAGTCTTCTCTTCTCATGAGGTGGCCAAAGTATTGGAGCCTCAGCTTCAGGATCTGCCCTTCCAGGGCTGATTTCCTTCGGAATGGATAGGTTTGATCTTCTTGCAGTCCATGGGACTCTCAAGAGTCTCCTCCAGCACCATAATTCAAAAGCATCAATTCTTCGGCGATCAGCCTTCTTTATGATTCTTAGGTCAGGCATTTATTCGTTTTTTTAAAGTATTATTTAATTTTCCAAATTTTGACATTTACAATAGTCAAACGACCAAAACAAAAAGAGAATTCCATAAATTCCCATGGATTTCCCTCCTTCCTTTTGTGGATTCCTATGTTAACCCCCCCCCCCGCATCTTCTCTATTAATCCAATTTTATTAAATCTCCATTATAACCACAGTCCAGTGTTCAACTCCAAGTATCATTCCAATCCTACTGGTAATTTTAATTGTTTACTATGATTTTTAAGATCAAATATGTATTTTCCCCATTTCTTATTAAAATTTTGGTCTTCCTGATTCCTAATTCTTCCGGTCATTTTTGTTATTTCGGCATAGTCCATCAATTTAATATGCCATTCGTCTCTAGTAGGGACTCTGTTTTCCCTGGGCAGCTGTGGGCACATACATAAATAGTCTCTTCTGGTTCCTTGGTATTTTGGCACCTAGAATTCTTAGAAGAAAAGCTTCAGGTTTTTTTTGTTTTTTTAAAAAGAAAATGTTATTTTAAACATTTTTTCCAGTTCATTATATATCATCTCCCAAAATTCTTTTACTACCTTACAAGTGCACCGCTTATGGCAAAAGGTGCCTTTTTGTCTTCTTACATTCCCAGCATGACCTTGGTTTAAACATTTTAGCTAATCTGCTAGGGGTTAAATACCAGCGACACATCATTCTCATATAATTTTCTTTCAGAGTATAAAATGCTGTAAACTTTAAATCCCAGTTCCGTAACCTCTCCCGTGCTGCACGTTGTATATTATGTCCAAAGTCCCTCGCCCAGTGTATCATAACTGATTTGACCTGTTCGACTTTCGTATGCCATTCTAATACTAATTTATACATTTTAGAAAGCAATTTAGTCTTATTTTCTAACAGCTCTTTTTCAAATTTAGAGGTTTCATTAGAAAAGCCTTTCTTTTTGTCCATCTTAAAGATATCATTAAGATGGTGGTATTGTAACTGATAAGTTAATAGTCCTCTTATGCCTTCAAACCTCTTTAATTTTAATTCATGTTCTACTTCCATTAATAATTCTTTATCAATTGCTCAGTCATTTCTCTCTCTTTTTAAAGGGAGATATCACCTCCAGTGGGGAAAGCCACCATGGTGTTTTTTGTTCTAATAAGGTCAGGCATTTTAAACAGTGCATCATGTCAGCTTTTCATTAGGTAGCTAACTAGAAATGGCTGGCATCCATTTGCCTCATCTTCAAATAGTGTGAGTAATAAAGCATTAAACGTAAAGGGACCACTGACCATTAGGTCCAGTCGTGACCGACTCTCGGGTTGCGGCACTCATCTCGCATTATTGGCTGAGGGAGCCAGCGTACAGCTTCCAGGTCATGTGGCCAGCATGACAAAGCCGCTTCTGGCAAACCAGAGCAGCACACGGAAACGCCGTTTACCTTCCCACTATTTATCTACTTGCACTTTGACGTGCTTTCAAACTGCTGGGTTGGCAGGAGCAGGGACCGAGCAACAGGAGCTCACCCCATCGGGGGGATTTGAACCGCCGACCTTCTGATTGGCAAGCCCTAGGCTCTGTGGTTTAACCCACAGTGCCACCTGTGTCCCTGCTTCCCTAAAGCATTATTTGGTGCCAATGCCATTACGGTAGTAATCCAAGATTCTTTGGATGACAGCCAATGGCAGCTGTAGTCCAAAACATCTGGGGGGCACTAGGGTTGGGGGAAAAGCTGCTTAAAGGGGAGTTGGGTATCCTGCACAGAGTCAGATCACCCACCCATCTCACTTAGCATGATCTATACCAGGCATCCCTAAACTTCGGCCCTCCAGATGTTTTGGACTACAATCCCCATCATCCCTGACTACTGGTGTTGTTAGCTAGGGATCATGGGAGTTGTAGGCCAAAACATCTGGAGGGCCGCAGTTTGGGGATGCCTGATCTATACCATCTGACAGCAGCTCTCTGGGATTTCAGATGGGGGTCTCTCCTAGCAATGCTGGGGATTGAACCTTCTACATGCAAAGTACGTAGATGTTCTACTACCCTTTTCCAAGTGTGCTACAGCCTTGGCTGTCACTTCATGTTTGTGGGTGTGCAATTTAGATTAGGGGAAACTAGGCGGGTCCCATTTGGTCAGGGGTGGGGAACTTGTGGCTCTCCAGATGTTGTTGGGCTGCAGATCCCATCTTCCCTGATCACTGACCATGTTGGCTGGGATTGGTGGGAGTCCAGCAAAATCTGGAGGGCCAGAGGGAGCTGTCTTATTCCAACCTTGCACTTAAGTACTGTAGCAATGGAATTGCATGTAGGCGAGTGAGCAGGCTGGCATAGCATGGATGGAGAACTCCATCCTCTGTACTTGGCATAGAAATCAAATGGACTTCCAGAAGAGGGAAGTCCTCTCTTCTGTTCTGACTAGTACTTTTTAAAAAATCTATCCTGCCTTTCTTCTGAGGTGGCATATATGTGGATCTCCCTCCACTCCCCATTTTAGCATCACAACCCCTGAGAGGTAAGTTTGACTGGGAGACAGTGAATGGTCTGAGGTCACCTAGTGAGCTTCATGGTTGAGTGGGGGTTTGAGCCATTGTCTCCTAGGTTATAGTCCAGTGCTCCAAACCAGAGTTTCCAAAACTTGCATCTCTAGCTATTTTTGGACTACAATTCCTACATACTTGCCAAGTTGCTGTCAGAGAAATAAGGGACTGGGCGGAAATAGCAGACCGGAAGTAGCGCTGCCGCCATTTTGGAACTGGGCGGAGCATGCTCAGAAGTGACTTTTGATGCTGCTTTGCCCAGTTCCAAAATGGCCACCGTGTCAGAAGTCGCACTACAGCCATTTTGGAACTGGGCAAAGCAGCATCAAAAGTCGCTTCTGAGCATGCTCCGCCCAGTTCCAAAATGGCCGCCGCGCCAGAATAAACCGGGGAAAAACAAAAAAAATCAGTTTTTTCAGCTAGGAACAGCTGGGAAAACGGGAATTTCCCGGGGAAAACGGGAGACTTGGCAGCTATGAATTCCTATCATCCCTGACCACTGGTCTTGGTGGCTAGGGATGATTGGAGTTGGGTTTCCAGCTGTTTTTGAACTACAGGTTTGGGAAACCCTATTCTAACCACTGCTTCACATTAGCTTTTATGAGTTGGCAGAGCTGGTGTCCTGGGCCCATTCACACAATTTACCCCATATTCTAAAATGATGGGGAGTATGCTTTTAAAATCCATTTTAATGAGCCTTTCTTCCATGGAGCACAGGTGTTGCTGCCATCCAAAGTAAGGTGCATGGTCAGCAGAGAGACTTCTCAGTGATGGCACCCATCTGCAGAATCCCTTGCATGGGTGGTGCTGTTCTGGCTAAATAATGTGGATCCTTATTAGCCTATAGGATTTATAATTTAGGTGAACTACTGTTCTCATACTTTTATTTCTGATTAAATAAATCATCTCTTCCTTCCAGTTCACAGCCAAGCAACCATGATGGGGTTTTTTATGATAAGTCAAACAACAGGACCACCTGGTGGCAAACAGGCCCCTTCCGGAAGCTCAAGTAAAGCCAGGAGAACATCCTCATGCTTTAATTTGGGTTTGGCAACAACTGCCCAAAGACAGACATGGCAAACTGTCTTGTCCATCATTCCTCTTCTTTTTGCCAGCACCGCTGCTTATAACGAAAGCTATTTAGCTGCAACTTACCAGACTCCACCTGGCACAAGACCAGGGTCTTCAGATTCCTTGCCTTTCCAGAACTTTACTGATGGACAGCAGTTGACTAGGCAAGACTTGGAAAATGTGTCTGACAGTGGCCGGCCACGCTTTCCTGCTACAGGGAGAGATCTGTATACGGCAAACTTATCGGCCAGCGCGGCTGGCACTGTTGACTGGTCCTTTGTTGCAAATACCCAGTGGGATTCAAGTAATGTCTCTGGAAATATAGAGTTAAACTTTAGTGAGCAAGGACCCCTGAGTATTGACTCGACCGTCATGAAGATGGACCAGAACAGTTCTAATGTTCTGGAGCTTGCAACTTCACTCATGCCTGATTCTGCAAGCATTTCTCTTAAGCTTGCTTCTAAAGGGGTTGAGCAGCTAGAAATGACCACGGCACCTCTGTCCTTCATATCGCAAGGAGTAGAAAACAAAAAAATGGAGGCTGCTTACACCATAAGGGTGACTCCTACATTGTCCCCAGTATTGCCTCTTCCAGACACGAGTAGCTCCTTGCAGTTGGATCAAAATACAACACACCAGTCTGCACCTGCTTTCCGAAATACAGCTGCTACTGATCAGCCAACTGCTGCTGACACTGTGGTCTTAACTTCAAGAAACCCACTTGCTCTGGAGCACATCCCCAGGGTTGCACAGGGCCTACAGGAAACGTCGTTGTCTTCAACTGAAATGGTCTACAAAACCAGTTTACATAGGATAATGGCTGAGTATGCCGACACAGCTACTTCTACACATAGTGACTTCCTCAGAGAGCAGGATAGGAAGAAAGAAGAGTCCTACCTAATATCTGTAGGTTCTGAGACACTGCATACCAGTCATCAAGATTCAATGACCTCTTCTGTTGGAACAACTCCTCCTGGAACCACTAATATAAGGATGAAATTTCTCCACCCAAGTAGTGGGCATGCATCCCATAGTTCTCTGGCTTCCACGTTGCACACTCCTGCCAATACCTTGCCCGGCTCTTCTTCACAGTCTTCTGGTGCAAGTTCACACAAGGCTGACTCTGAGCCGACAATTGTGTCCAACGGCCAGACACTAGATACCACTGAATCAGTGAGTAGAGGGCCTCCTGCAGCTGTCCATGTAACTTTGTCCCAGTCTTCCCTCTGGCCCTCACTTAGTCATTCAAATGAAGCTTTGCCAGCTGTTACTTTACCCGCTTTTACAACTTTGGCAGGCTCCACAGGCTCTAGAAAGTCCAGAGGGTTTCCCACTCTGCAGCAGCCTGAACTCCTAAGCTCTGGCTTTTCTCCACGTAGACCTGTCCCCATGACTACAGAGTCTCCTTTTGTGTCTTCACTGTCGGCTGCCACTGATGGAGCCCATGTCAATCCGGAGAACTACACTGAGGACCCTCTGAATTCTGTCTTCCCTTATTGGGAGGGTAAGGGCACAATCCCACCCACCTTACAATCTACAGCTGCTCTGACTAGCTCTTCAAGCCAACCAACCATGACAGAGTCCAGCACGAACAGGTCCCTGTGGTCCAAACCTAGAAATCCTACTTTACCCATTTCTCATAGTTTGACAGCAGAGTCTTCTGCTGATATGGCTCATGGCAGTGTTAACAAGCTGACTTTGGAGACTACTACACACATTCCTCATTCATCAGCAGATGGGGAGGCAGCGTTCAGCCTTTCTCTTGCCGCTGTGTCACTCAGCCTTGGCACTCATGCAGAAACTGGCCTGCCTGTTGGATCCCAGAGTTCTTGGATGAAAGAGCAGGTCACATCTCTGCCGTCATCTCTTGGTACTACTGAAGAAGACTCTTTTGCCACTCTTGGGGTGATAAGCACTTCTGCAGGCGAAGAAGCTAGGCTGGAATTGAAGGAAGATCCCTCTCCTGTACCACAGGAGCTTATGGGTTTCAATGAGGTCTCTACACATGGCACCATCTCAAACAGCATTAGCTCCTCACCCTGGCAAGCTTCAAGTTCTTCTTCACTTGGCACATCACATGCTGGGGATGCTGAAACAGGATATAATGTTGGTCCACTGGAAGGTGTAACCAACACTGCTAGTTACAGGGAGCAGAAGACCAAGCCCCATAAAAGAACTGCTGCTGCTCAACTGATGCCTATGTTCTCCTCGGAGGTCCCACTGGTGGCTTCAGGTGGTACTCCAGCTGAAGACTTGGTCTTTAGCTTAACTTCTGCAGAGTCTCCAGTTCAGCTGACAGATGAGCACTATGCTTTGCCCAGGAGGAGGAGTGGATCGATGCCAACCCCTTCTCCAAATTCTGTCTCTCTTGCCACGTCGAGGGTAGTCCTAAAGTCCAAGGAGCCTTCTGAGCCAGAGACTCTAACAGTGTCCTTGGCCACAAAGATGGCTAATGATTCTACTGTACACACATTTACAGCAAGAAGTGACGCTATGCGCCGCTCAAACCCATACCTAGAAACAGCAGAGGCTACCCTGCCAAATAGAGATGTTTCTGATGGAACGGTACATGCTGATCTCTCTACAGGAGACGCTACAACTAGGTCTGCAGCAGAATTTCTCAGTGTGACTTCCCAGGGATGGAAGCTTGCCATTCCAACATCATCTCATGCCACAGCTTCACATGGAAACATAACAGATTCAGGAAGATTTTCAGTCATTCCCACCCGTGGGTCTATATCTACAAGCTTTATCTCAATGGGCTCCTCTAGGAGCAGCGTTCCAGAGTCAATTTCAAAGATAAATGTTGAGGCTACCGAGGGCCTAATGAGCAGGTGGAAAGAGCATGTGGCACCTACCAACACAATGCTGCCCATTGCGTCAAGTGCAGAAACATGGACAGATGATTCGAAAGCCATTGCTTCTTCTCAAACAGCAGCTAACACTACAGATACAACCACACTTTTGCCTACAAGGGCCTCTGAGGTTGACTTCAGTGCCTCTAGTGTAGCAACTACACTGGGGACCATACTAGGATACAAGATCACAGATGCCTTTACTGCAGCTGTCCCACAAGTAGTTAGCACAATGGCTTTGCACATTGGCAGCTCAGGGTATGAAAGTTCCACTGCCTCTCAAGGCCCTGCATATCTGTCTCCCCCAGAGAGCACATCTACCCAGGCTGTCCCTGTGTCATCTGTTACAACAGATCTGCTGACTAGCCCAAGAATTCTACCTGGTGAGTTGACAAGAGCAGCTTGCAGGAATGCCCCTTGTACAGTGAGCACTAGAAAGCTTTTGGTTACTCTACTGGGGTCAACAGATGCCATGAAGAATGGGGCCAGTGCAGTTCTTGGCACCAAGGAGACCAGCCATGAGCATATAAGAAGCACAACTACACAAATGGTGTCTGGAAACCAAGACGGCAACACTCCAAATCAGCCAGTGTCAAAGTTCAAGGCTCCAGCACTGAGCCAGTTCACCAGGAATGAGAGTTTGACCTGGAGAACATCTACGCCACCTGTTCTGGCTGTGCATAATCTGCCTCTGCGGTTCCGTCTCATTGGAATTGATTATGAAGAATCCTTGGAGAACAAGTCTTCTCAAAGCTACAAGAAGCTGGAGAAAGAAGTAAAGTTGACCGTAAGTATTCTAGACAATGTTTTTTGTTTTTTTTTAAACACACCACCACACCTGTTTAACTGACGTTGGATCTGATTTTGGTGCACTTTTGACATCATCATTGTGGTAATCTATCCTTCCACCGCTTTGTCCTACAGGATTGTTGGTGGTGGGCCCTCTTCCCATGGGTGAGGCCAACTCTAAAAGTCTGTACTATTCTTTTTATCCCACTTGAGTCAATTACTTGCACAGTTGTACAGCAAATCTGCAACTTACGTGCATTTAACTTGAGCACACTCAGCTTTACACACTTGGCAATTAAATTTTTTAAAGAGGGCCAGAAAGCCTACTGTACAACTATAACATCTACACTTGTTGCTCTTTTCTCTTTGTGCTCTGGCTCTTCTGAAACTGGCAAATGGCCCCTGGAAAATTGGCCTAGGAGGGAATGTGCCCCTTGGACTGAAAAAGGTTCTCCACCCCCGTTGTTAAGGAGAAAACCACATCGTTATGTGTCTGGTCCAATTTGTCTCTTGCTGTCCAGGAAGAGCAAACACTGAACTTCATCCCATGGCATCTCCATCTGCATGTTTGTTCTGTGGGAACTCTGCATTCTAAATGTTCTTCTGGGCAAACAGTCCCTGCACAATAAGCATCTTTGTCTTCTGCTTTCAGTTAAACAAGATGCTATCTACCTATGAGACCTTTCTTCAAGCAAACATTCTCCATTTCTTGTAAGTTACTATTTATCGACCACACTATTGTGTTTCCAGAAAGAAAAAGGTTGGCCCGTTCAGAAGGTACCTGGCTTTCATGTCTTGAGCATTGCCACACCGCCTAGCTGTGAACTTTCACCTTCAATGGAGAATAAGGCCTTTTTTGAGGTGCACTTCAAGCTGAGAGAAAGAGCTCATTCATTCCTCACCCATGTCTGTTGGTTCAACTTGACCTACACTCTTCAGCAGGTCTCTGCTATACATTTCAAGAAGTAGCCTACCACTTTAAACAATTGTAGCTTCCCACAAAGAATCTTGGGAATCCAATTGTTAAGGGTGCTGTGAGATGTTTGGAGACCCCTCTTTCCCTCATTGAGCTACAATTCCAAGAGGTTCCTGGGCTTGATTGATAAGCCAACTGCAGCATGGTGAGGGGAAGAGGGATCTCCTAATCACTCTTAACGCCCATAACAGACAAGTTCCCAGAATTCTTTGGGGGAGGGGGAAATCACCACTGTACTAAGTAATACATTATTGCTTTGAGTGTATAGTGCAGGTGGGTCTTCACCACCAGTGCGCCTGTGAATTACCGCCAAATACCATTGGGTGGTTTGGAAATGCAAGTGTCACCAAGACATGGAGTATCTGAACCAGACTTTCTCACCCAAATACTACTGGATTGCACCTCTAGTCAGCCTTGACCATTGCCCATACTGGCTTGGCTGATGGGAGCTGCAGTTCAAAACATCTGGAGGGGCACCAGATCTAAACAGAGGACAACGAATAGAGGAGGCCCATGCCTACAAGCTCCATCCTAACCATCACACATTCAATGGGGAAGTCTCAATCTTCTCATTCAATTGAACAGGCATAGAGTTCTACCCAAAGTTGGGGAGCCTGCTGGAAGTGCAAAGAGGTGGAGGGAACGTTCTTTCATATGTGGTGGACATGTAAAAAGGTAAAAAAGTACAGTGGTGCCTCGCAAGACGAATTTAATTCGTTCCGCGAGTCAATTCGTTCGTCTTGCGAATCGCGGTTTCCCGTAGGAATGCATTGAAATTTAATTAATGCGTTCCTATGGGCAAAAAAAGAAATTTCAATGCATTCCTATGGGAAACCGCGATTTGCAAGACGAATTATTCACAAAATGAATTGACTCGCGGAACGAATTAAATTCGTCTTGCGAGGCACCACTGTAATTAAATTTCAATGCATTCCTATGGGAAACCGCGATTCGCAAGACGAATTTTTCACAAAACGAATTCGTCTTGCGAGTCACCATCAGATCGCAAGACGCATTCGTCTTGCGAAAAATTCATCTTGTAGGGCATTAGTCTTGTGAGGTACCACTGTATAGGGAAATGATTTATAATGAATTGAAAAAAAGGTTTAAAATTACCCCCCCCCCCAAAACCACCCAGAGTCCTTTCTGTTGGGGATAACCCAGACTGAAATCCCCAGGTGTCAGAAAAGGTTATTTATGTATGCCACTACTGCGACCCATGTTTCGTTAGCCCCAAAATGGAAAACGAGCAAGGTCCTAATTAAAGAAGAATGGCAACTTAAGTTGACAGAATATGCGCAACTTGCAGACTTCACATATAGAATAAGAGAACAAGAAGAACATACGTTTAGAGAAATATATGGGGGGGGGAAATTGTGTACACTTGAAAATGTTGGCAGCATTAAGATCAATTCAACAGTTTAAACAAGTTTTGATGGATGCAATAATGAAATATTGAATGGTTTAGTTTTTGTAAAATATGCAGGGATTTATGACATTTAAAATGAACCATGGAAAGAGAAGAAGGGAAGTCATTGATATTTTAAGGATGGTTAAATGAGTATTTTAATGGGAACACTCTAAGACCCCATTTCCTCCGGGCATTCTGAGAATGCCTGAGAGCCAAACCTTTGCTCTCCAAGTAGAGTTTAAAATGGTTAATCATAGCACGTCGTCCCAAACTTGCTTTTCTAGGAACAGGGGATCATATTGATCAATTTGATGGCACTCCAGAGGCTGGTGGATTGTTTCCTCCTCGCAATGGGGTTATGTTAGGAGGTCCACTAGAGGTGGCCAAATACATTGTGGTTGTTCTGGCTTCTCCCCAGGAATGGCTCTGTGATCGCTGAGGCTGTGGCTGTGTTCCAGGCTGGAGGCCCTGTTCCCACACCCTCGGACATCATCCGTACAATTGTCACCGAGGTGGAGAGGCGGGAAATGGACACCTTCTTTGGCTGGAGGGTGGATGTGAAATCTCTTCAGTCAAAAGGTGAGCTTTGTTGGAATATCTGAAAGCCATCATAAAGACAAGGAGGATCTGGACGTTGCAACAGCTATGATTGCCGCAGCCAGACTAGTCACAGCAAGAAACTGGAAATCTGATAAAGCATTTGACGTCTTATAATGGTATAAAAATATATGGGATGTAGCATAGTTGACACAACATGTGTATTATATAGATGAGTAATTGAAGGACGTGTAGCAAATGAATTTACTGAAAAAAGAAACAGTAATTGTTGAATATTGGAACAACTACAGTATGTTCAGCCTTATATTAACAGTATGAGGTCAGTTTACTTGCAAGATAGCTGTATACCATATTTGCTCACTCAATCGCTTGTTACATGTGCACTGTAATACAGTACTTGCTTTGCAAGTATTTATTTTAGTTGTGTGCATGATCGCTCTTTTACACTCACAACAGCCCTGCAGGGTAGATTTGGTTGCGAGAGTGCCTGCCCAAGGTCAGCTCTGTGACTGAGTAGGGGGTTTGAACCCAGCTCTCTACTCCAGCTCTCTCTCTCTCTAACACACACACACACATACACACAAAAACGTGTCTCAAGATCAACTGTCTATAATATATATTTACAGAAGATGAATAAATGAGTAAATTAGGTTAATTTGGATATGCAGAGGATATTAAAAATAAATTTAAGGAGCCGCAGAAAGAGGGGGAAGTCAGATTTTAAAATGTCAACATGATTGTAAAGTTAGTGAAATGTATAAAAAATAGTGAAATGTATAAACCTGAAAAATATGTATATATATTTTAAAAATCAACTGTCTATACAGTACAGCAATAATAGCAGTCAGTTGATAAGCTAGAGGAGGGAGGAAGAAAGCAAGCATGTTCCTTTTTCCATTAATAATTATAAAACAAATCAAAAACATTAGAAATAAAAGCAATTATTATTAATTGCTATGTCCCTTGAATGTTAACTGTATCCCCACCCACTAGGGTTCAGCTTGAAAAACCTAGAACCAGAGAAGCTGGATGTATCATTCACGGTTCTGGGGCTGGGATCTTCAACATCATTTGATGGCATCATGAACTTGGAACAAATGGAAAAGCTAAGACGCAAGGTAATGGGGTGAAAGGCCCTTTGGCTTCAGGTGTGGGAGACTTAACATCTGGAAGATGCTGTCCTCCTTGTGAGTTGGTTGCAATCATTCTCTTTTTACCTTTCTCATTCTGATGTAGTTTGGTGGCTGCGGCAATGTAGCATAATCTTTTAAGAGTGTCTGACACATCCTGCCTAAGCTTATTGGTGCTGGTGACAACTCCTCACTTAGAAAATGGATCCTCCCTTACCCACAATAGCTCTCAACCCTGCTTTTAGTGAATTGCAAGCCACCTAAGAGTATCAGATGGGAGCAAAAGGCAGGGGAAAAAAGTGCAGAATAAAACTAAGGAATAGATTGCAGCTAATGTAGTTTTGTAGGCAGTGCTTTGGGTTGCTTGGCATCTGCGGTGTTGAAGAAGCAGTTATGGGATCAAAAGCAGTGATGGGAAATCTGCAGCCCCAAAAGCTAGGAGGATTGCAGCTTCCATCATCCCTATCAGCCACAGGCCAATGGGAGCTGGGAGTCGAAACATAATCTCTTGGGCACCTGCTCCTGATCTAGAGGGAAGTACATAGCTGGCATGCCACCACAGAGGAGACCCCCTCTGGCTGGCACCTGCCTGACCTCCACAAGTGGCAGCATCTGAGAAGGCCTTCAAATGGATTAAGGGGCAAGTTCACCTGGAGTCAGGTGCTGCTTTTACATACCGTGGTCAGGTCTTGCCCTGATTGGGAAGCAAAGGAGGACATGGCTTGAATGGGTCTGGGAAGATTCCTCTCTTACCTCTTTGTGGGTCCCAAGTGCCTTCAGAACCCTAGCCTGTGTGTCTGCTCTTTCCCCTTATTCCTGCTTCAGTCAACATCTTGCTCCCATCTCTTGTTTCTTGCCCTGTTCCCACCCCTGTTTACTCCCCGCATCTCTGCTTGTTCCTCCTCCATTTCATGCTTCCTTACACATTCCCACTTCCTCCCCATTCTCCTTTCACATAGTGCCTGGGATCCACACCCAGTGTATCTCTCATCCCACCGTTATGCTCTGCTGAGCTGAGCGGCGCTGCATCCTCAGCATCATAGCTGCCAAGTCTCCCGTATTCCCCGGGAAACCCCCGTTTTTCCAGCTGTTCCCAGCTGAAAAAACGGATTTTTTTGTTCCCCCCGGTTTATTTCTCCCACAGGAACTTGGCAGGTATGCTCAGCATGGCTCCTCCACTTTATCTTTTCCAGTCCAACTGGCTCACCTTCCAGCTGAACCACCAACGCTGTGGCGCATTGAAGAGGAATCTCCCCCAAGCTCTGCTCACAGGGTTCTTGTGGCCTCATACTCCCTTGTTTGCCATGGAACCCCAAGCACTGCTAAGCATGAGACTCTCAATCTCAGGGTCATGGATTCAAACCTCACGTTGGGCAAAAAGATTCCTGCATTGCAAGGGGTTGGACTAGATGACCCTGGGGGTCCCCTCCAACTCTACAATTCTATGATTCTGTCCAGCGGTGGTGGCTCCAGCTTTGAGGTTTAACATCTGCATGCTGATGAATTATGAGTAAGAACAACATTGACTTTTGTCTGTAGGTGGTCCTGTTGCTTGGAACTCAGTACACAGTCCAGAATATCTCTCTTAATCAAGTCAGGTATGTACTGGGCCGGGCAGTGGTGTGGTTGGGCAGCTTACAAGCATCTGCTTCTGTTTTGTGTTCTAGTGGGAAGGATCCACTCCTGAAGAAGGTAAATCTGTGGCCATGACAATCTCCTATACTAGATTTGTACTGGCTCAAGCAAACAGCTTGTATCTCAGCAAAGCTTTATACTGGGGAAAGGGGAACCTGCGGTCCTCAATGTTGGACTACAACTCCCATCAGTCCAGGCCAGCATAGCTAATGGTTGGAACTTTTAGTCCGGCAATATTTTGGATGCTTTCACACGTTCTTCTTCCCTACTTTATAATCTGATCCCTAGAAAGTGCTGGTGTATACTTTTTGAGCTGGAGGTATGAGCTATCTAGTACCTAAATGCCTAGGCTGGTCAAAACTGGATAACCTTCCCTTGGTTGTGTAGTGTTGGTGTGTATTGATGGAACCTTTGGACTTGACTAGGAATAAAATGCTTTTCACCAGTAACTTGTTGCTTGAGGACGACCTCAAAGACCTTTATGATTGGGTGCCTGATCAAAACCAACCCCAAGTATTAAAACAGTCAACGTTTTTCAACATGTTTGGCCAGGTGCCTGCTTAATAATAATTTTATTATTTATACCCCACCCATCTGGCTGGGTTGTTTAGGGTGTATTGTAGCACCACTTGGGAGTGGGTAGGGAAACTCTTTTATGTGCACAGGGTAACACAACTTGTGTTGCTTGCAGATATAGCCAAGGTGGTGTCGATATAAATGGAGAGGTCTATATTGATACCATTGCTCATGTGGACGTTGGCTGGGCTCTAAAAGAACTGATGGGGCTTAGAAACTACTCTGTAGACCTCACGTCTCTCTCCATCAATGGTCAGTAGCCTCTCTCCTTCTGGCTTGCTTTTAAGGATGATGACGGGTGGGAAGCTTAATTCTCTGCCCCTAACCCCATGCTTTCTGCTTCCAGGGTCACGCCTAAGTCTCCAGGTCTTTCCAGTGTCTTTCTTGGTAACCAACAGGATATTCAATGAGAGAATGATGGATCGTTCTTCTGTAGAGCATCAGAACCTTGCCAGGGATATATCTGATGTGGTAGGCATGAGATGTTAATACAAGCAAAATGTTAATGGTTGGTAGGGTCTCTAATACAAGGGCAGGGGACCTCCAGCAAGGCCACAAAAGGCTCAAAGGCAAAGCCACGTATTTGTGTAGGATTTTGCTGCTTGCAGGAAGCAAATGAAGGAATTTAAGCTTTATTATCTCCTAGGATTTTGAGTAATGATTCACAGAGCAAGTGACCAAATCAGGGCTGGCCCTACGGCCAGGCAACCGCGCTGTGCCTGCCCGCCCGCCGCACAGCAGCACCTGTGGCAGCCGTGCTGCGCCCGCCCGCCCACCGCGCTGGGAAACGGGGCGGGGGGGGGCGCTGGAGGGATCCGTCACTCCACGGCGCCAGGGGTGCTTAAGACGGCCCTGGACCAAATGTAAACATCTCTTCTCCTCCTTCTCCTTCTCCTTCTCCTTCTTCTCCTCCTCCTTCTCCTCCTCCTCCTCCTCCAGCTAACGCATATTCTGGGGAAGTACAAAAACCTCCTGCAAGTGGCAATCCGAGACATCACGTAAGTAATTCTGTCTTGATTTTCACTTGCTCTAATACAGACCAGGCACTGAAAGCTGAAACTCACAGGTGAGTCTTTTTTTCATTTGCAAAACCTGCACAACCTTTTCAACCTTGGAAAACTGGACTTGTTTTTTAAAGGCTAAGCTTATCTCTTTTAAAACCAAGGTGACTCTCCCACTAGCTGCGTCTCTT
Organism: Zootoca vivipara; assembly: GCF_963506605.1. Lineage (NCBI taxonomy): Eukaryota > Metazoa > Chordata > Lepidosauria > Squamata > Lacertidae > Zootoca > Zootoca vivipara. Next base: position 9,939,517 of record NC_083289.1, on the reverse strand, counting down.
ATTGTGTGAAGATAAATATATTAGTGGGCTTTTCTTTTTACCCCTTCTCCACAATTGTAAGTTTGCCTGGTCTGCCCCTTCCTCGCAACTGGGAATTTAGTCAAGTTTCTGCACTAGGGTAGTGCTGAAAACTCAGTTTAAGCCTATCTCTTTGTCCTGACTGCAGCGGTGGATCCCTGATATGTCATGGAGATGTGATATTCCAGCACCCAGCTCCAACAAGCAAGGATGTCCTACAGACGCTCACTCTTTCAGTTGGCCCAAAGGATTATCTGGACTCTTCAGATCTCAAAGTGGACCCATTCTCCTTTACTGTAGCAGGTATGTCAGTATAAGTTCAGAAAGGGGCCTTAAAGGGAAAGCCAGGCACACAGCCTTGTGCTAGATACATACATAGTGGAATGAACTTGGGGCAGTTTCAAATTCCACCCATCCTAAGATTTGCTCACAATAGCCTACAGGTATTTAAGACTGCTGCCACCACCCTGCTTGTATTAGCAAAGTGGGGCTCCTGGAGCATGAATCTTGAGTCTGGGGACCAAATGCACTTCTCTAGGCCACTCCCCTGGCCCTCAAAACTCCCCCATATGTGTGTCACCTGCAGGGATGTACTGTTGAGGGTACCAGGGGGGCAATTTCTGAAGGGATGCAAACCAGGTGCCCCAATGCAGGTGACTCCTCCCCGCTCACCAAGGGCCTTGTCAGCCAGCCAGGCTTCCCTCTGTGCAGGCGGTTAGGCAGTTCAGCGTGACCCCACTTTGCTCTGGTGCGGGTGGAGTCATTCCAGCAGTGAGGGTTGGGCTTGCACCCACTGCATTGCATGTGCTCCTGCCCACCCCGGGCACCAGCAATCAATGCTATGCTGCTGGTTACATGACTAGAACGTATCCTTGGAGGATCGAGGTGTGTGTGTGCACACTAGCCTTTTGTCCTCATTGCTCTGCCTACTTTTACCTCTGGCCCCGCCTACCATTGGAATATGGGCCTTGGAAGATTGTCCAGAAGGAAATGTGGTCCTCAGGTTGAAAGGTCTCTAGCCCCTGCCATGGAGTCCAGGGCAACAGCTTCTGGGGGAGGTATTTGGGCTGGCTAGAGGGCCTGAGATCAAAGGGCCTGTCTTACCTAACAAGTAGACTTGCTCTGATCTGTTGTTATTATTTTCAGGGCTGGCCCTATGGCCAGGCTGGGTGGAGCAGGGTCGGCAGGGGGGTGCCACGCTGGGAAACAGGGCCGGGGAGGGCGCGCCGGAGGGATCCGTCGCACCACGGCACCAGGGCGCCAGATATACTTAAGACAGCGCTGATTATTTTATATACTGCCCTATACCCAGGGGTCTCAGGGTGGTTCACAGAATAAAATCAAGATATAAAACCACAAAATACATAATAAAAATGAAAACAACAACCTAATATCCCCCCCCAACCCCACATTTCAAAAGGGCATAGCATGTAAATCAGATCAACCAAAGTCCTGGTTAAAAAGGAACATTTTTGCCTGGTGCCTAAAGGTGTGTAATGAAGGCACCAGGCGAACTTCCCTGGGGAGAGCATTCCACAGATAGGGAGCCACTGCAGAGAAGGCTCCGTTCTTGTGTTGCCACCCTCCGGACCTCTTGAGGAGGAGCCACACAAAGGAGGCCCTCAGAGGATGATCTCAGGCTCCGGGTAGGTTCATATGGAAAGAGGCGGTCCTTGAGGTATTGTGGTCCTGAGCTGTTTAAGGCTTTATAGGTCAAAACCAGCAATTTGAATTGGGCCCAGAAACTAATTGGTAGCCAGTGCAGTCGGATCAGGATCGGTGTAATATGCTCAAACTGTCTTGCTTTGGCGAGCAACCTGGCCGCTGAATTCTGCACTAGCTGAAGTTTCCGAACTGTCTTCAGAGGCAGCCCTATGTATAATGCATTGCAGCAATCTATTCTTGAGGTTACCAGAGCATAGACAATAGTAGTTAGGCTATCCTCATCCAGATAGGGGCGTAGCTGGGCCACCAGCTGAAGCTGATGGAAGGCACTCCGTGCCACTGAGGCCACCTGAGCCTCGAGTGACAGCAAAGGGATCCAGGAGTTACCCCCAAGCTACAAACCTGCTCCTTCAGAGGAACTGTAACCCCATCTGAAGCTGGACCGATAAAGCACTTCTGAATTATAATCTGCTTTCTCCCTCTGCAATTAGCAGGGGGTGGTAGATGATGAACTTCCTAGATGAACTCATAGGAACCATCCAACTCGATGATTTTGTGACTTCTCTTCATTTTAAATATTTATTTAGGTGATCGGCTGGAGCCTCCCGTTACACATCGAGATGTCTCTGGCTATGTGGTAGCCATCCTTGTGCTCTGTGTCCTTGCACTATTTGTTCTTCCTATCCTGGCTCTGCTGGTAAGAATCTCATATGAACCATACAATCATTCTTTTTTTGTATCGCTCTTGCCCCCTGTAAGGGTTCTTGCTTTGTCTTGCCCTAGATCAGCATTTCCCAAACTTGGGTCTCCACCTAGCTGGTTTTGGACCACAACTCCCATCATCCCCAACTTGCAGGACCCCAGTGGTCAGGGATGATGGGAACTGTAGTTCAAAACAGCTGGAGACCCAAGTTTACGAAACACTACCCTAGTTAAAGAGCATCTCCCTCCCTGTGCCGCAATCAGAACCAGGGTCAGAATAGGTGACAGTGTCCAATGGGTCAAGGCAGATCCTGCTATTCAGTTTTTCCCTTAGGCAGCTGACCTGATGGCAGTTGGAATGCCCCCCCAAGCCAGCTGGGAGCTTGATGGAGTTCCGCTCCACCCTCATCTATGTCAGGAATCATTTTTTTATATCACAAAATGTTTTTGATTGTTTCCTTCTGAGTCTGGCATGTAGAAGGCAAAGTGTGCTGAAAATAAGGCTCTTGAGCAAACGGCAAGACAGAGGTGCAGAACCTGATCTGGACAGACGGTCAGATCTTTTTCTCCTCTGTGCCTCGCTGGCCAGTGCCATCCACCCAATATGCGGGAGGTGCTGTGGACTAAGCCACTGAGCCTCTTGAGCTTGCCGATCGGAAGGTTGGCGGTTTGAATCTGTGCAACGGGGTGAGCTCCCGTTGCTCTGTCCCAGCTCCTAGCAGTTTGAAAGCACGACGTGCAAGTAGATAAATAGGTACTGCTGCGGTGGGAAGGTAAACAGCGTTTCTCTGCACTCTGGTTTCTGTTACGGTGTTCCGTTGCGCCAGAGGTGGTTTAGTCATGCTGGCCACATGACCCAGAAAGCCTTCTGCGGACAAACGCTGCCTCTCTCGGCCTGAAAGCCAGATGAGCGCCACAATCCCATAGTCACCTTTGACTGGACTTAACCATCCAGGGGTCCTTTAACTTTTAGCTTTACCCACCCGTCAGTCAGCTGATGGCACAGGGACACCCGGTGATGATCACCAAGACTTCAGAGGACAGCACAGGCCTATCCACTGGTGGGCCATCACTTGAATCCTGCTTTCTGCAGCAATTGGCCATGCAAGGTTGGGACTGTCCTCTCTCCATCAGTCCCAGCCAGTGTGGTCAATGGTCTGGGGACAAGGGATGTAGTTCAGCAACATCTTGGGGAGCACGCAACTGGCACCCTTGGTCTACAGGAAGAATATGGTTTGGTAAAGCACTAAATGCTTAATCTTGTATTAGGAGAGATCTTCAGATGATCCTGTGATGTAGGAATGATGTACATCTTTGGCAGGGGCATGCCTGCTTCAGATTTCTGGAAACAGCTTTCTTTTGTACTATGAACAGCATATTCCATTGAGCGCCACTTTGTTTGGAAGCCTGAATAGCTCCATTGGTTAAAGCATGGTGCTGATAATGCCAAGGTTGCAGATTTGATCCCCGTATGGGACAGCTGAGTGTTCCTGCATTGCAGGGGGTTGGACTAGATGACCCACAGGGTCTCCTTCCAACTCTACAGTTCTATTATTCTAACTGGAAACTTGCTAGGCTACAGTCTCTTAACCAGCTCTACTAACTTCTCCTAAGCGAAAGGTGCTTGGCCGGAGAGACAAGATTATAATCAACAGGGGGCGTGACCATGAAACAGGCGTGGAGATATTTGAACTAGATAACCCAGGATTCCACCGAACTCCGGAGGAGGTATACTCCAGACTGTCAGAACATATGGAAAAATGTGAGTGTGCAGCCAGCTCTAAAGGAGTTGAAAGTTCCCCAAACTGGCTTTTGAAGAACCTAGAAATCTTTGGTATTTTGGTTATATGGCACTACATGCCTTGGATTTTTTATTTTTATTTTGGCAGGGGAAGAAGGGACAAGGGCTTCTGCCATGAACAAACTTATTTGTGCATTGCCAAAGCACAACATCTGAATTGGCAGTGTGCTGATAACTGAATATACTAACCAAGGCACGATCTTTCCCTTTTATGAGCAGAGTACACCAGGCTTTCATGCTTCTGAATGAAAGCAAAAATAATTTGTGAAGACACACTCTCTTGATGTAGCTCAGATTTTTAAATTCTAGCAGATTAGAAATGTTGAAATAGTGATGGGGGATTTCAGTGTGTCCAGCATTGAAATTCTCCCAGTTCACGGGCTTCTGGAGTTGACAGCGATCTGTTTTGCCTTTTGCCCACAGGATGGTGCCAGATGCTCTTAATCTTCTGCAAAACCACTCGACTAGAAGAATCAAAGGCTTGGGATGAAGATGGGATGTTTTCATACCATCTGAGCTGGGGCCTTTTTGTCTGCTGATGTGATACCAAACGGTGTCTGAGCCGGAGTGGCTGAGGATGCAGGAAGGCGTCAGCTGGCCACATCATAAGAAGATACAAACACAAATACTGATCTCAACGCAAAATTGCCGCATACTATCTGGAATAGAATTGGGAAGGGGGATGTGGAAGCAACGGAACTTTAAAAAAGAGGGGAGTGTGTAATAGCTTCCCTTTGTAAATGCCACAGTTGATTTACTGGGCATCTCTTTAAAACTAGAAGTGAGGTTTTAACGCCAGGAAAGGCAAATGGTCCAGAACGAGAGTGCAAGGCTGGTTGTGTTCTATCTGTAGCTTTGAGGAAGGGTGGCCCCAGTACTTGAGCAAACAGGTCAAGAGGTTTATTACTCCTTTCCCTTGTGCCCATGCTTGAGGCCTTCATTGTAAAGATCTCTCCTCCCGAACCAGCAAAGCAGTCTCGTAATTTTTTTTTATGACTAAGCTGATCTTTTATGTATGTCTTTAAAACATTTCTTATTACTTTGTATGTCTAGGGCATAGAAGTTGGTTTTTTGTTTGTTTTTTCCTGATTGGATGTTGTGTTGTTCCTGATCAGATCTTGGTAGGATAAGAACTCGAGGTGTGTTGGAGTGAGGGGTAGGCAGATTTTTTGGGGGGTGGGGTGGGGTGGGCAGATAGAGCCCTGGTTATATCTGATGGTAACAGTCTCTTGAACAACCTGCAGACTTTGAAGCTCTGAACACACCTCTCTTTTAATAATAATAAAGTGAGTATGTGGCCCTTTGCTGCTATTCCTCCAGATTTCTGCAGAAGCCAGGTGGTTTCTACATCATGAGGAGTGTGAGAGGGACTTTCGCTTTGGTTTTCTAGCTAGAATGTCACAAGGGTGAAATTGATACAGACTGCCAGAGATCCCAAAGAGTCAACTTGTTATTTCAGCAGCCCACCTTGGGATCCAAAAGATTTTATTAGTAGATGCACTAATTTCCAGGTGAGATCTTTAGCTAGACTGTATGTTTAACTGCAGGAATCTGGGTTCTTTCATTAACTTTGAGGAAGATGCCCTACCCCTGGCTTCACACCTTTGCTAACGGAGGTGTCTTATGTCTGTATTTTTTTTTGAATGTCTAGTTTAAACTGGGAGTGGGGCACCTCTGGCCCTCCAGAGGTTGTTGGACTCCAACTCCCATCAGCCTGAGCCAGCATGGCCAATGGTTGGGGGCGATGGGAGTTGTAGTCTACAGAGGTTCCCTGCCTCTGGTTTAAAAGGTCCCTCCTGAGGAAATGCAGTACATTCTGCTCACATTGCCTTTCCAAGGGAGCATCAGTTTTTATCTCATTTTGGCTTTTATCCCTGGCAAATGGTTTCCCCCTCCGAATCACTTGGCAGAAGTGCCTTTCTTTTAAAGTAATTAAGTTGAACCTGGTTAGTAAACACAATATACTTCCTCCCCTCTCCCCTCGGGCTCATTGCCATTCTTTCCAAAGAACGATGTTATGTATTAAAATATAGTTCTGAATAAACTGCAACAACCTTGTTTTTTGAAGCCTGTCCTTGAAAAGTCTTTGTGGGGTATGTTGGGAGAGAATTCTGCTCAAAATGCTGGAGTGTTGCTGCTGGTGTGGATATGAACTAGATGTAGCAGTGGTGTGGGGTTAAGGCACCATGCGGACCACGCCATGGCTTTTCTCTAGGATATAGCAAAAATAAGCAGGTTACTTAAGATTGTTCTGAAAGCCTTTTATAAACAAGAATAAAACAAGAGAACACATCATGTGTAACTCCTGGGATCCCTGACCATTGGCCGTCCTTGCTGAGACTGAATTGGGAGACTGTACCAACTGGAGGCCACAGGTTTCCCAACCCTGCTCTAACTTTCATTTGTATCAGCCAGCAGTAAATCACAGCTTGCAAGTTGGAGTTAACCCTTTATTATCAAAAACACGATCGATATAGGAGTGTCAGGCCTAATGAGCACAGCACCTCCTCTCCAGTAGGTCTTGCCCCGATGAAAGGTAAAAAAAAAAAGGTAAAGGACCCCTGGACGGTTAAGTCCAGTCAAAGGCAACTATGGGGTTGTGGCGCTCATCTTGCTTCCAGGCCGAGGGAGCTGGCATTTGTCCACAGGCAGCTTTCTGGGTCATGTGGCCAGCACGGCTTAACCGCTTCTGGCACAACAGGACACCGTGACAGAACCCAGAGCGCACAGAAACGCCGTTTACCTTCCTGCCACAGGGATACCTCTTTATCTACTTGCAATGACGTGCTTTTGAACGGCTAGGTTGGCAGGAGCTAGGAAAGAGCAACGGGAGTTCACCCTGTCACAGGGATTCGAACCACCAGCTTTCTGATCGGCAAGCCCAAGAGGCTCATTGGTTTAGACCACAGTGCCCTGATGAAGCAGTATCTGAGGCTGAAGGTTCCTGCTTCCCACAGATGCCTAAGCCCCCTCCTCTCAAGGTCCCCCCCCCAAGCAATTGGAGACTGCACCTGCACGACACCAATCTCTTCTCTGCCCTTTTCATGCCTCTTCTGGTTCTGGGAGACAAGTGAGGAGGGGAGCTTGTGCCTCTTCATTAGCCTGACTCATCTCAGCCTCTTGCCCTCTCTCCTCTCCTCAGCTTTCCTCAGCTCACTAAGCCCTGTTACCTTTTCAGCTTCCAACACCTCCTCTTCCCAGTCTTCTCCCTGTGACCACTCACCATTATCCCACCACCACTCACTGGGCTCTGAGCCTTCTACCCTTGGGAGTTTCCCACCTGGTACCTCTCACCATTCATCTGCGTCCAACCAGTCCATGGCATCACCATTCACAAGTTTGCTTCTTTGGCTCTAAGGCCACCACACCCCTTCTGATATGATAGATCTCTATAAAACTATGCGTGGCATGGAGAAAGTGGAGATGGAAAGGTTTTCTTCCCTTATAACACTAGCATTTTTAGACATCCAGTGAAGCTGCATGTTTGAGGAGTCACAACAGAATTAACATTTCAAAACTCTACTTCCTTCGCCCTCTTTCTGCGATTCCTTAAATTTGTCTTTTATATTTTTTTCATATTCCAAATTCTGGTGGCTTGTTGTTGTTTAGTTGTTTAGTCGTGTCCGACTCTTCGTGACCCCATGGACCATAGCACGCCAGGCACTCCTGTCTTCCACTGCCTCCCGCAGTTTGGTCAAACTCATGTTGGTAGCTTCGAGAACACTGTCCAGCCATCTCGTCCTCTGTCGTCCCCTTCTCCTAGTGCCCTCAATCTTTCCCAACATCAGGGTCTTTCCAGGGAGTCTTCTCTTCTTATGAGGTGGCCAAAGTATTGGAGCCTCAGCTTCACGATCTGTCCTTCCAGTGAGCACTCAAGGCTGATTTCCTTCAGAATGGATAGGTTTGATCTTCTTGCAGTCCATGGGACTCTCAAGAGTCTCCTCCAGCACCATAATTCAAAAGCATCAATTCTTCGACGATCAGCCTTCTTTATGGTCCAGCTCTCACTTCCATACATCACTGGTGGCAGTCAGCTTTGAAAGAGGATTAAGCAAATTCTTGGAATTCCTTCTAAACTGTATAGAAATGAATTCATGTATGTGACTACAGCGGCAAGAATGTTACTCGCCCAAAAATGGAAAGAAATCTCAGCGAAAGAAGAATGGATACAAAAACTTATGGATTATGCAGAAATGGCAAAACTTACTGGAAAAATAACAAAGAGAACAAACTTCTAATAAAAGAATGAAAATTTATTGAAATGTATAAAAGTGAAAATCATAAAAAGGCAAATTCATGGAAGACAAGGCTACGTCTTCCCTCCACTGCCAGAAGTGGGATGCCCCTGAATATCTGTTCCCACAGGTATCTGGTCAGCTACTGTGAGAACAGGAAGCTGGAGTAGTTGGGTCATTGGGAGGGGTCAGCTCAAGCTGTGTGCTGCCATACCATGTATGCTTCCTTTGTGATCTTGTCAGATGGGGGGGGGGGGTAACATAAAGGAGGTTCTGTACATGGTTTCCCTTTAAGGGGCATGTAAGTGTGGTGGTGGTGGGGGGCATTATAATGGGGGCAGAGGGCCTTCTTGGTAGTGGTGCCCACTCTGTGGAACGCCCTCCCATCAGATGTCAAGGAAATGAACAACTACAGTGGTACCTCGATTTACGAATAACTCTACTTACGAATGTTTCTACTTATGAAGGAAGCTCCGCCCGCCATATTGGATGCGGTTTAGATAGGATTTTTTCAACCTACGAATTTTTAGATAGGGTTGCTTCGACTTAGGAATTTTTTCTCCCAATGCATTCCTATGGGATTCGACTTGCAATTTTTTTCGACTTACAAATGTGTGTTCGGAACGCATTAAATTCGTGAGTTGAGGTACCACTGTATCTGACTTTTAGAAGACACCTGGAGGCAACTCTGTATCGTGATTTTTTTTTATGTCTAATGTTTTACCATATTTTTATATGCTGTAAGCCACCCAGGGTGGCTGGGGAAACCCAGCCAGATGGGTGGGGTATAAATAATAAAATTATTATTATAAAAATTATAGTAAATCCATGCATTTTTGTTGATGAAAGGGTTTCTAATATAAACCTATGTAGTAAGATAAAATGTACTTCTCTAAACCACCACATCGACTCTGCTTCCAGCAATGATTTGCTTGGCGTGAAAACAGTTGAATGAACAGCAATTTATGGGAGTCGCAGCCCAATAAAAGTCAATACAAGCACAGTGGACTGCATAATGAAAGTACAAATTGTGGGAGTGGAAAATAGATCTGAGCCGTGTGTGGGCAATTAACAAAAGGATCAGCTAAGCATCTAGATTCAAAGCACACTCTTCGGTGGGAGATAACTTCCAGCAAAGTTAAAAGCACTATTAGAGTTAACCAGCAGCATTGTGTGGAATATACGTTGTTAAAACACTTTTGCAGATCGTGTTTAATCTGCTTATACCGGTAGGTCTTGCCCCCACTCTCTACCCCTCTAGCAAAGCACAGGCCACACACTGTTGAGTAAGTTTTAAAAGTTTTACTTACTAAATCAAAAGCTCTTGTTCATGCATTATTGCATGCAGCAACACGGAGAACACAGGTAGATTATTATTGGGTGTGAAATACCCAATATAGTTCAACTATGAAGTCTAAATAATTGTATCATAAATTGTAGAGTTGGAAGGGACTCCAAGGGTCAGCTAGTCCAACCCCCTGAACTCCACCTGCTCTGTGCCTGTGTGATCAGGGTCCTCACCTTTTGGAGAGTCTATTCAGAGCTATGTACAAATGTGTGGCAGTCGAGAGCAAAAGCACCCAGAAGTGCCCTTAGGCTAAGTGTTTTCAGGATAAAGCCCCTTCTACAATTGGATTGAAGACTTATATACAAACTTGCAACATATGAACAACTTGCATATAAATGCAGACTTGCCATGGACAAATTCAGTGATATTTGGAATCCATTCTTACAAATACTGGAATAGGTTAAGATCTGGTGCAGTACAATAACAACAACCTTGTAAAACACCCAGTTTTGGGTTCCCTCCCTCCTCCCTTATTTCCCCTTCTACATGGCTTCTGTTTCTCTCTCTCTCTCTCTCTCTCTCTCTCTCTCTCTCTCTCTCTCTCTCTCTCTCTCTCTCTCTCTCTCTCTCTCTCTCTCTCTCTCTCTCTCTCTTATTTACATCTTATCATGTTTAGTGCACATATAATTATGTACTTTTTGAACTTTCAATAAAGGTGCTGTTTGTTTTTATTTAAAAAAAAAAGAATGAAGTCCCAGTGAGTCAAGGCTGGGTTGTCTCCAGCTGAGGCTCATTGCTTTTATTCATTCTCTACAGCTGGCTGGCAGGGGAGGCAAGGCTACCGGTACTTACAGGCAGCTGTGAAGGGGCTGGATCTGCAGCATTTAAAACCTTCCTCTCCTGCCTTGGTCCTCTTTGGGGCACAGTGGTGGTGGTTTAATTTTGCAGTCAGAATGGGACTGTTAGCTTCTGTTAGCGGTGTGCTGTTGTGTGTAGTAATTAGTGTGGTGGGCATTGCAGGCCCTTGGGAGTTGTCTGGGGATGATCTGGTTTGGAGATCTCCTTCCAGGACTGTTCCTCCAGCGGTACAGGCTCGCGGCTCAGTCTTGTCTCGGTCTTCACCCTGGGCTTGGGTGGACGTTTCCCAGCCGAGGGCTTTATCCCTCCTGACTCCCGTGACTGTGCGTTGCCTGGAGGCTCAGGTGGTCGTAACTGTGAACAGGGACCTGTTTGGGACGGGGAGGCTCATCCAAGCTGCGGACCTGATCCTGGGCTCTCTTGGTTGCCAGCACACATCCCTTGACAATGCAGAGAATTTGGTGGTCTTTGAAGTGGGGCTCCATGAGTGTGGCAGCATCTTACAGGTAAGGTGAACAGATAAAATGCATGAGCTTTCTTGAGCTCCTTGAGCTCCTTTTAGTTGTTCTAAAGTAACAAGGAAAGCCTAATGGGTGAAGAAGTAAAATGGGGGTGAAAAGACTCCTCATATTTCTGATGCTCCAGCTGTGGCTACTGTTTATGTGGTTAAAAAGATGAGAGGGAGATATTGATAGCTTTGGGGGAACCCCTAACATTTGCAGAAATATAAATGCTTTAATGAACCCTGGGACTGTAAAATGCTTGGTAATGTGTTGTTGTTTTTCTGGGGTAGGTAAAGGTGAGAAAAGAGATGCGGGTGTGGCGCTGTGGTCTAAACCACTGAGCCTCTTGAACTTGCCAATCAGAAGGTCGGCGGTTCAAATCCCCGCGACGGGGTGAGCTCCCGTTGCTTGGTTCCAGCTCCTGCCAACCTAGCAGTTCGAAAGCACGTCAAAGTGCAAGTAGATAAATAGGAACCGCTCTGGCAGGAAGGTAAATGGCATTTCCGTGCTCTGCTCTGGTTTCGCCAGAAGCGGTTTAGTCCTGCTGGCCACATGACCTGGAAAAACTGTCTGCGGACAAACGCTGGCTCCCTCGGCCTGTAAAGTGAGATGAGCGCCACAACCCCAGAGTCGTTTGTGACTGGACTTAACTGCCAGGGGTCCTTTACCTTTACCTTTAAAGGTAAGAAATGGAGCAACTATCTGAGAAAGCAATGTGATGACAGGTTGGGAACCTGAACTAGCAATACTTTGTGCAATACCTTGTTTTAGAATCCTCCATTCAATGGAAACTTCTCAAAACGAAAAGGATAGGAGTGGTTATTATGTGAGGTCGGCAAATAAAACATTTGTTTCCTTCTCTAAAAATAGTCAAAAGTTTCTCTTCCTATGACTTGCACCCCAGTGTGGGAGAAGGACCTTCTTAGAGAGAAATGAATGCAGAAAGCTGATGGTTTAATGATGGTTGAGCCTAGGTAGTGACTGCTATTATGTTCAGCTAAGACGGGCAAGACCCGAGTTCAAATCCCCACTCACTCAAGAAGCTGGCTGATTACCTTAGGCAAGTCATCTGCCATTTTCTGTGGTACGGGATTTTTGTTTGTGTGCTGCTGCCATCATTAAACCTGGTGGGTTTTTAAAAACTGTACCTGGAGATGTTTTGCATTGGGTGACAAACTAAACAAATAACTACCAGTACATCAGAATTGTTGTGAGGATGAAATTTGGTTGTCTATAAAATTCTAAAAACTCTATAAAATTCATGTACCACTTTTTGAAGCCTACACAAGACAACTTGTGCTTTTCAGATGTGTATGCCATTTGTCTGGTGGTCCTAGGTTCTTTGTGCCAATGTGCTAAACCCTGCCCAAGGCCACCTCTGCATGGTCCCTCACTATCCTCCTACATTATAACAGATAATGGAGGGGGCATCCCTCTGGGCTGATTGCACCTCCCTACGCTTAATAGGGAATATGTCTTGAGACTAGCAATGGAATGATAATAGAACTGTAGAGTTGGGAGAGATCCAAGGGTCAAGTCCATATTTTTAAGGTGGCATTTATTTCTAGGAATATGATGTGTTTATATGAACCAACAATAGTTTGAGCAGCCTTCTCTACCCTGGCGCCCTCCAGATGTGGTGGACTCCCAACTCCCATCAACCCCACCTAGTGCAGATGATGGGAATTTTAGTCCATAACATCTGGAGAGCACCAGGTTGATGAAGCCTGCTGTGAATCTATATTTGCCACTGCTCTTCTCCTTCCAGATGACTCCAGACTCTCTTATCTATAGCATAAAGCTCTACTATAGTCCTAATCCTGGAAGTAACTCTCAAATCATCAGGACCAGCCCAGCTGAAGTTCCTATTGAATGTCACTATCCGAGGTGAGTGGCTCTTTGTTCTCTGATCGCAACTTCCCAATGACTGTTCCTTGGAGAACTGGTTGATCAGTGAAGACTGTCCCTTTCAGGAAAGACAATGTGAGCAGCAAGTCCATCAGGCCAACGTGGATTCCTTTCAGCTCTACCATTTCTGCAGAAGCCAGGTTGGCCTTCTCGTTGCGTCTGATGAATGGTAGGTGGCAGCCTTGGGGGAAATACCATCCACTTCGTAAGTCGGGATGGGGAACCTTTTTTCAATCCAAGGGATGCATTGCCTTCAAGAGGCAAAAGTGTGGAGTAATGAATATAAATCTTAACTTTTGTACAGTGGGCTACCCCAATATCTGAGCAATGCGAGATTCCAGGTGTTTCAGGTCAGGGCACCTGTACTACTCCATCCCTGTATTAAGATAAGGCTTGCCTTCTAGATGACTGGAGTGCAGAGAGAAGCATTAACAGGTATCAACTGGGAGATGCCATGCACATCCAGGCTGATGTCAACACTGAGAACCATGTGGTTCTGAGGCTCTTCGTTGACAACTGTGTGGCCACGCTGAGCCCAGACAGAGACTCTTCTCCCAGATATGCTATAATTGACTTCAATGGGTAAGTACGGTATGCCTTTCTTGCCAGGATCTCTGGGTTGCATTTATTTGGCTGTCAACTACTGGGGCAATGTTGGTAACCGTATGTTTTTTTTCTTAGATGCCTGGTTGATGGGAGATCAGATGACTCCAGTTCAGCCTTTGTGTCCCCAAGACGCAGGCAAGATTCTCTCCAGTTCACAGTTGATGCCTTCCAGTTTGCAGGAGATAATGGAGGCTTGGTAAGACATTACTAAACACAGCAAGCTTCCTGATCTGGCACATTTTGCAGCAATTGGCATTAAAAAAAAATCCTCATTAAAGTTCACCAGTATTTTAGTGTGAATTTATTGTAATAAATACATTTTATATGCAGTTTTGACTAACATATACATTCTTGCAAGGACATTCCCATACCACAATGCTTTCTTGTATGTTGTTTACATTAATATCTCGGTTTTTTAAATCTGCTTTCCTTAATGTGTGCAATTTTGTAATTATTGTCAGCTGCGATAGCTCAGTTGGTAGAGCAGGAGACTCAAATTCAGGGTTGGGGGTTTGAGCCCCACATTGGGCAAAAGATTCCTGCATTGCAGGGGGTTGGACTAGATGACCCCCGTGGTTCCTCCCAGCTCTACAGTTCTATGATTCTAGGAGAACTGCATTGCAAACTTTCAAATCGGTGCAGACTTTGAAGGATAGCTGCATTTCAGTTCTCATATTATTTAGGGGCGAGAAAATTTGGAAGATTTGGCTTTGAATGTGTATAGAATTGAATTTCTTCTCCATCCCTACCTACAGGAAAACCAGGGTATGGATGAAAGGGGCTTTGCAGGCAATGCCAGTCAGCTGACTGTCAATCCCTGCAAAAGCCCCTTGCACAGGGCTTCCCAAGGGCCAACAACTGGCTAACTTCCCTGTGCCTCCTGTACTTTGATGGCTAGAGAGGCTGCATTGTACAGCTGTGTTTTTAGCCTTCTATTAGGTTGTTGTTTTTATTTTGATTATCTATTTTGTGGTTTTATATTTTGATTTTGTTCTGTGAACTACCCTGACACCTCTGGGAATAGGATGGTATATAAATTCAATATATAAATAAAATAGAACTAGCTCATTGGACTTGTAAAGCCACTGTGACAGAGTTGTTTGAGCAGGAGTGTGTGGGAATCTGTGGACTAGAACTCTCATTATCCCTGACCATTGGTCATGCTGGCTGGGGCTGATGGGACCTGGAGCCCAATAATAACAATAACAATAATATATTATTTATACCCCGCCCATCTGGCTGGGTCCCCCCCGCCACTCTGGGCGGCTTCCAACACACATTAAAATATCACAGATTAAAAACTTCCCTAAACAGGGCTGCCTTTAGGTATTTTCTAAATGTCAGGTAGTTGTTCATCTCCCTGAAGGGCGTTCCACAGGGCGGGTGCCACTACCAAGAAGGCCCTCTGCCTGGTTCCCTGTAGCTTTGCTTCTCACAGTGAGGGAACCGCCAGAAGGCCCTCGGTGCTGGACCTCAGTGTCCGGGCAGAACGATGGGGTGGAGACGCTCCTTCAGGTATACAGGACCGAGGCCGTTTAGGGCTTTAAAGGTCAGCACCAACACTTTGGCATTTGGAGAGCACTGAGTTGCTCAATAGGCTGCAATGCTGGAAAGTCCAATGGTCTTTTTTTGGAGTTCCCCCCTTACTTTCTCCCCCCTTACTTTCTCCAGGTCTACATCACTTGCCACTTGAAAGTCACGGCAGCTGATCAGCCTCTTGGTCCTCTGAACAAGGCTTGCTCTTTCAACAAAGCAAGGAACAGGTGAGGGAAGCAGATGAGAACTGTGGAGGGCGGGGCTGTCTGAGAAGCTGAGAGCAGCATGGGAGGAGTGATTCCTATATGTATGTATATATATATATAAACAAAAACATAACATAACATAACAAACTAAGCATAAAGCAAAACAAACAAAAATAAATAATACAGTACAATACAATACAACAAGAACAACAATATTTTCAAACTATGTTATATTACGTATCTCTCTTGGCTTCCTCCATTCCCTCCCAGCTACGTTTCTATATTTCACTTCCTTAGCACTTTCCAAATCTTGATTCCAATCTTTTTAATAATTTTCTAAATCTAATAATTCTCATAATACCTTAACAATACAATGAATCACTTATACTTATCTCAAAATATAATTCTATTTTGATTAAATCTTAAACTTACAATAACATAATACCACTTAACTAAATCTTAATACATAATACACTTATCTAACTCTCTTCTACAACCTCCTTTTACTTCCAAATCCTTTGCTAGATACTACTAATCTTACAATTCTTCTCAAAATAAATTTCAAATTTCTTCCAATCTTCTTCCATTGATTCTTCCCCCTGGTCCCGGAGTCTCCTGGTCAACTCGGACAGTTCCATAAATTCTATCAGCTTCATCTGCCAGTCGTCCACCATCGGTATTTCTTCAGTTTCCCAATTCCTTGCTAATACAATTCTAGCTGCTGTTGTGGCATACAGAAAAAATGTAGTATCTTTCCCTAATTATCCCAAGTACAAAAGCTTCTGGTTTCTTAACAAACGTGTTTTTCAACACTTTCTTCAATTCATTATAAGTCTTATCCCAGAAGCTCTTTACTTGGGGGCATGTCCACCACGGGAGGAGTGATTCCTATACCCCACTTTCGCTGCAGCTGGACTCCCATTGAAGGTGCTGCAGACATCTGCAGCTGCTGTGAAAGGAGGAACTGTATGCCACCTGGAAGGATGGATCCCTGGTGGAGAGAGACAAGAGGACGCTTCCAGAGAGATGCTCCTGTTATTAAAGGTAAAGGTAAAGGGGCCCCTGACCATCAGGTCCAGTCGTGTCCGACTCTGGGGTTGCGGCGCTCATCTCGCTCTATAGGCCGAGGGAGCTGGTGTTTGTCCGCAGACAGCTTCCAGGTCATGTGGCCAGCATGACAAAGCTGCTTCTGGCGAACCAGAGCAGCGCACGGAAACGCTGTTTACCTTCCCGCTGGAGCGGTCCCTATTTATCTGCTTGCACTTTGATGTGCTTCTGAACTGCTAGGTGGGCAGGAGCTGGGACCAAGCAACGGGAGCTCACCCCATTGCAGGGATTCGAACCGCCGACCTTCTGATCAGCAAGCCCTAGGCTCAGTGGTTTAACCCACAGCGCCACCTGGGTCCCTTGCTCCTGTTATTATGCATGGTAAATTCGGTGTCCAGAGTGACTGGACTGGAACTGGTGTGTGTGTGTGACTCCAGGACACGAGGCCTTGCTTCTTGCATAGCAATTAGGCATGGGTCAAAAAAGCTTCCTATTGGCTCCAATTTTTCAGAGGACAGAAAGGCAATTGGTTCCAGTCTACTGCTCTTGCCATCCAAGATGTTTCTCCTAACGTTCAGCCAACAACTACCCTCCTCCTGGGACTTAATCCCATTAGAGCTCATCCTGTTCCCACCCCCACCTGCTGCCACCAAACCCTCTGCATCGTCAGTGTCTAGATTGCGCTATAATTGTCCCATAGGAGGAAATGTGTTAAAAGGAGCTTAACTCAAACCTGATGAAAATAAGTTTCTAGGCTTTCATGCTTTTGCAGGTGACTCTTCAGTGGGAAGAGCAGAGGCTGACGTGGTGATAGGACCGGTTGTCCTGGGTGCCCCAAAGAGTTTGGGGCATCTTCCTGAAAACCAAAGAACTGTGGGGGCAATGGGAGAAGGTAAGGCTGCAGTTTTGGGTGGCATTTTTTGCATGCAGAAAGTCTGCTGTTCGACCCCTTGCATCTCTAGGTAGGGCTAAAAAAGGACTCTGCCTGGCACTTAGAGAGCTGGCAGTCATAGAATCATAGAGTTAGGGGCATCTAATTCAACCCCCTGCAATCTTTTTGCCCATGGTAGGTGATAGTAGGCCAGATAAATAGTCTCACCTTGTATACTGTAAGGCATCATACAGTGCAATTCTAACCATGTCTACTCAGAAGTCGATCCCATGGAGTTCATTGGAGTGTACCTCCAGCTAACTTTGGTTAGGGTTGTAGCCTTGGATGGACTCCTAGTTCCAAGGTGACATGAAGCAGCTGTGTATGTTCCAAGGCAGCTATGTTAACCATATTAGAGTGATTTGACAGTTGTACCTAGCCAGGAGAGTAAGCAGGTGTGACCTTGCAAGTCTTGTGGGGTGGGAGACTGCAGCTACCTGGAGTCGTAAATCAGTTGGGCTCCACTGGAATGACTTCTTCCTGGGAAGAGAGGTGGTTTAGCCCATGACCATCTGTCTTCACCATGTGGTGGGTGAATGTGGCCTCTTCAGGTCATGTAATATCAGATCCAGAAGAACTGTCCTCAATGATGGGCTGCAATGTGTAATTGGATGATGGCGATGTTCCACCTGGCAAATAATGACACTTCCACGGAGCAGAAACGTGTAAATTGCATAGCTGTATGGTAGTGAACATGCTCTTCATGCAGAAGGGCCCAAATTCAATCTCCACTTCTCTTTCTCAGGTACCCATGAGATGTCTCTGTTGACATTGGCAGGGCTGTCCATAGCAACTGCCTTCCTAGCTTTGACATTGGGGATTCTGGGATATTTCGTTGCCTGCAAGAAAAAGAGCCGCTCCAATTCTACTCCAATCTCAGAGCTTTCTTGAAAGGCTGTGTAAAATAAAATAAAAATAAAAATGGGCGGACTTGACTGTGACTTGCAGTCTTATTCTGTAATGGAAGAAGTCTTATTCTGTATGTAATAAAGGCAGGGATAGCCAATGGGATGGTGCCCCC
This sequence comes from Zootoca vivipara, assembly GCF_963506605.1. NCBI lineage: Eukaryota > Metazoa > Chordata > Lepidosauria > Squamata > Lacertidae > Zootoca > Zootoca vivipara. The sequence continues at coordinate 9,921,192 of NC_083289.1, read as the reverse complement.
CAAGAAGCTGTTGGTCTACAGCAGGCACCCCCAAACTTCGGCCCTCCAGATGTTTTGGACTACAATTCCCATCATCCCTGACCACTGGTCCTGTTAGCTAGGGATCATGGGAGTTGTAGGCCAAAAAAGCGATGTCTGAATGTAATGCTAAGAGATGCATGGGCATCTGTGCCATGTCTAAAAAGTGTGTGGTAGCCCTGACAACTTCCTCCCCTCCCTAAAGAACACTGTGGTAGCTCCATTCTCTAGAGTCTACAAATGCAGTAACATGACTCAATGGCTGAAGTCACTAGAGCCAAGTATCTATGGCCGAGCTTTATTTTGTTGACCTTGAAAGGATGCAAGGATGAGAATCTGTGCACCTCGGTGTTGTCCAACCTAGGGGACCTCTTGAATGGGTAGCCTTGTAGTTTATTCTCCCCCCCAATTATTTATTCATTTAAAATTTCAACACACAACATAAAAACAATACAAAACAACACAATAATAAACAGAGAAAAATACAACAATAAGAAAAGACAAAATAAAAATTACAAACATTTCAAACTTACAAATCTTACTTCTTAACATTCTGGTGACTTCTTCAAGTTCCCCCTAACTGTGCTTCACTATAAATCAGGCATCCCCAAACTTCGGCCCTCCAGATGTTTTGGACTACAATTCCCATCTTCCCCGACCACTGGTCCTGTTAGCTAGGGATCATGGGAGTTGTAGGACAAAACATCTGGAGGGCCGCAGTTTGGGGATGCCTGCTATAAATCATCCCTAGCAATTTCTATATCACGATTTCACTCATATTCCAATCTAATTTTTATCATACCTTCTCTTTTTTTCATACTTCTATACCTAAAAATCCTAAAATACTAAACATTTTTTCCTCCCTACAGCCTGTACCAACTTCCAAGTCTAATTCAAACCAATCAAATATTACTATTCTTTTTAAAATATACTTAAAATTTCTTCCAATCTTCTTCCACCGACTCTTCTCCCTGGTCACAAAGTCTCCCAATCAGTTCAGCCAGTTCCATAAAGTCCATCTTCATTTGCCAATCTTCCACTGTTGGTAATTCTTGTGTGGATAGGCTTGTAGTTTAAACAGTGTCCAAGTGATCTCTGGAGGTAGTTGAAATAAGATAGTTTAAATCGAGCATGAGCAAAAGGAGAGGGGATTATTCTCTTTCTACAGTCATAAGAGGTTAATATTTTTCCAAGATGCACCCCCTGAACAGGTATGGGGAACCCTTGGCCCTCCATAATTTTCTGAGCAGAGGTTATTTCTGAACACGCAGATTGGGTGAAAGCTGAATATATTGTAAATAATAATAATAATAATAATAATAATAATATATATTATTTATACCCCGCCCATCTGGCCGGGTTCCCCCAGCCACTCTGGGCGGCTTTCAACAAAACATTAAAATACAGAAATCAAACATTAAAAGCTTCCCTGAACAGGGCTGCCTTGAGATGCCTTCTAAAGGTCTGGTAATTGTTGTTCTCTTTGACCTCTGGTGGGAGGGCATTCCACAGCGTGGTTGCCACTACCGAGAAGGCCCTCTGCCTGGTTCCCTGTAACTTGGCTTTTCGCAGCGAGGGAACTGCCAGAAGACCCTCGGCACTGGACCTCAGTGTCCGGGCAGAACGATGGGGGTGGAGACTCTCCTTCAGGTATACCGGACCGAGGCCGTTTAGGGCTTTAAAGGTCAACACCAACACTTTGAATTGTGCTCGGAAACGTACTGGGAGCCAATGTAGGTATTTCAGGACCGGTGTTATGTGGTCTCGGCGGCCGCTCCCAGTCACCAGTCTAGCTGCCGCATTCTGGGTTAGTTGTAGTTTCCGGGTCACCTTCAAAGGTAGCCCCACGTAGAGCGCATTGCAGTAGTCCAAGTGAGAGATAAGTAGAGCATGCACCACTCTGGCGAGACAGTCTGCAGGCAGGTAGGGTCTCAGCCTGTGTACCAGATGGAGCTGATAGACAGCTGCCCTGGACACAGAATTGACCTGCGCCTCCATGGACAGCTGTGAATCCAAAATGATGCCCAGGCTGCACACCTGGTCATTCAGGGGCACAGTTCAGGGGCACAGTTGCCACCAGGGAGTCCTCCACACCTGCCCGCCTCCTGTCTCCCACAAACAGTACCTCTGTCTTATCAGGATTCAATCTCAATCTGTTAGCCGCCATCCATCCTCCAACCGCCTCCAGACACTCACACAGGACCTTCACCGCCTTCACTGGTTCTGATTTGAAAGAGAGGTAGAGCTGGGTATCATCCGCATACTGATGAACACCCAGCCCAAACCCCCCAATGATCTCTTAATAGTGGAAAGAAAGTTAAAAAAGCTATATTTTTCTTGCTGCCTTCCCTTTGGTTGCTGGGAGCCCCGAGACCAATGGACTCTTGAAGCTTGTCCAGCACACATCACTTTCCAAATCTAGCCTGCACTGAGGTTCTACCTGACAAGAGGTGTTCTTCAGATTTATATACTGTTAGGTTGACATAATTCACACCTGGTATTCAGGTTATTGTTCAGCAACCTGATGTTTATACATTCTTGTAAGGCAAAGAACTACTTAGCACTTGGCATGTAGCCAGCATTCATCCATATGCTTTCTGCCAGGTGGGACTGTAAGATCCTGCTAGGGGCTTATCTGAGAGATTAAAATTCCCAGGTGCTGCCATCTTGATATGTAAGTAACGTTGAGAGAATAGCATTTTATAGAATAATGAGAGAAACAGAATTAACTACTTAAAGGTCCCCGGTGTCACAAGATATCTAGGCATGAAGGAGCATTGCTGTGTGTCACCTAAAACTCCTCAGAACCATAATGGTCTTCTGTGGTTTGCCAGTGCACAAGGTTGAATTGCAACAACTAACATACCTGGCCATTGACTGTGCTTGGTAGGGCTGATCAGAATTGTAGTTCAGCAGTATCCCTATTTAGAGATTTCTCTGAATCTCTGGACTTCCCACCTTCCCCTCCAGGGGTCATATTGTCAACCTTTTCAACTGCATATTATTCAGTTATCTATATTTTATGCCAGTCCATTTTGTCCATAATATTTGCTACATTACAAGTGTTAATGTTTTCATCTGCTTACAGTGGTCTCCCAGATAAGTTAAAATCCTGCTCTAGAACCTCACAACTACTCTCTGACCTTAAACTTTGGGAACCAGAGCTCTCTTATCTTTTCAGCGGAATCTACACACGTTTTCCTTCCACTGCTGAAGTGCTGAAAGCCAAGGTCATATTGGTTGCCATTCTTCCATGAGCACTTGTTTGTGTTGATAATTGCCTATAGCGCAATACTAGAATTATACTACATATGGTTGATAAATCAATGAACTTAAAGGTAGAAGTTGGGAGCCAGTGTGGTGTAGTGGTTAAGAGCCGCAGACTTGTAATCTGGGGAACCGGGTTCGCGTCTCCGCTCCTCCACATGCAGCTGCTGGGTGACCTTGGGCTCGTCACACTTCTTTGAAGTCTCTCAGTCCACTCACCTCACAGAGTGTTTGTTGTGGGGGAGGAGGGGAAAAGGAGATTGTTAGCCGCTTTGAGACTCCTTCGGGTAGTGATAAAGCAGGATATCAAATCCAAACTCTTCTAGAAAAAGTTTATATAAGGCCTACAATAGAATTGTAGCGTAAGAAGTTACTACTTGCAAAACAAGCAAAAGTGACACAGAAGTGATTATGCATGGGTAAGATTTTTCTTTTAAAAAATTGTTGAGCATAGGCCAGTGTTTCTCAACCTTTTTTGGGCCACGGCACACTTGTTCCGTGAAAAAAATCACGAGGCACACCACCATTAAAAAAGTTAAAAAATTTAACTCTGTGCCGCCCTATATTATAATTATGACTGTAAGAAACACTTGCCAAATACTGCTTTCTGGTAGGTAAGTGTTTAGTATTGGCGGCCGCCAGGCTCGTTTGCACTGAGCTTTGGGAAAGAGGAGGAGAAATATTGCTTTCCGGCGGGTTAGCGCTGTTTATTGGTGGCCGCCAGGCACGTGACAATGCAAATCGCCCTTCTCGTCGCCGCACCTCGCGGCACACCAGCCAGCGTCTCGCGGCACACTAGTGTGCCGCGGAACAGTGGTTGCGAAATGCTGGCATAGGCTTTTAGCAGCAGATATGCTTTGATCAGGTTTCTCTTTTGCAGGACAGTTAGACAAATGACCAAATTAAAAGAGAAAAGGGGAAGAAGGGGAGTTAAACGTGATGTACTGCAGAGGCACTGAGGTGCGCCCAATATTGCGGGGGCCCCTCAAAGGATTGTGTCAGATCTTTGGCACTCTGGCATGACCTCTGATGAGATGGGAAAGCGTGCTGGGTTCATAAACAGGGTCACGCCAAAGTGCTGGACTTTCGGCACTCTGCTGCGACCCAGAGTGCCAGTATCAGACAGGAAGGCACACTGGACTTGTCAGCAGGGTTGTGCCAGAAGGCCAGTGCTGTGTGTGTGTGTGACATCACATATTGAGGAGGTCCAGCCCCTTGCCCAATGATTTCTTTTTAAAAAAATCATTTTTATTTATTTTCCAATAGGTAAAGGTAAAGGGACCCCTGACCATTAGGTCCAGTCGTGACCGACTCTGGGGTTGCGCGCTCATCTCGCATTATTGGCCGAGGGAGCCGGCGTATAGCTTCCAGGTCATGTGGCCAGCATGACAAAGCCACTTCTGGCAAACCAGAGCAGCACATGGAAACGCCGTTTACTTTCCCGCTGTAGCGGTTCCTATTTATCTACTTGCATTTTGACGTGCTTTCGAACTGCTAGGTTGGCAGGAGCTGGGACCAAGCAACGGGAGCTCACCCCGTCACAGGGATTTGAACCGCCGACCTTCTGATCAGCAAGCCCTAGGCTCAGTGGTTTAACCCACAGCGCCACCTGGGTCCAATACAAACAGCCAATTAACATATAATCATATTCCAATTAAAAACAATAAACTAAAAAAAAGAAAAAACCAAATTATAGTCCAAATTATTAATTTTTTCCCCTGGGCTTCCCACAGTCTGGACCTCTTGAACATCTCTCATGTTTCATTCTTGCCTTCTTCTGTTCTCCTATTTTCCACATCCCGATTTTATCGCTTTAAAGTTCGCCATCCCTGGCTATGCGATTCTCATTCATGTCCAAAATCATATATCCTTACATCCATTGAGCACAGCTTTATTTGTAAATATATATTTTTCCAACTGTCTGGTTGCCAGCGCAGCTTCTCCTGTCTTCATTCCAGTCTCCCAATCCGGGCTGTTATCCAAGTCTTCATTTAAAGTTTAATGACTCAGCAACTCCCATGTCGTTAAGTTGTTAAGTTACTGTATTCCCATCCGGGCTGTTGTCCAAGTCTGTCTTTGATGTTAGGGCATTCTGTTTGCATATTGCAATGTAAATGAACTGTATTTCCACAGATATAAATCATTTGACGATCGGTCAGCTTTTGGAGACCACACAATCCCCCATTTCGGGCCCTGGGAGGGGGGCTGCTAGACATCCATTTAGCCTTCTCTCTCGCACTTAATGAAGAAATTATGCAAACAGATGTAAACATTGTCCCAAATTATTGTCTCAAATCACTACAAAGTCAGCCAGCAAACATCTCCCCCTTCCCTCGAAACAAGGAGGAACTCTAATTTCTCTGTGCTGTGTCACAAGCACCATCAACAACCTTGCCCAAAGATTTCAAGGGGACTAATGTACATTGGGCATACCCTGGAGTTGGCGTGCCCGATGTACTGTATTGGAAGACAAAATCTGCTTATGATGATATATATGTATCTTATTAAATATTGTATGATCTAAACCAGGCATCCCCAAACTGCGGCCCTCCAGATGTTTTGGCCTACAACTCCCATGATCCCTAGCTAACAGGACCAGTGGTCAGGGATGATGGAAATTGTAGTCCAAAACATCTGGAGGGCCGAAGTTTGGGGATGTCTGATCTAAACGGTACAATAAAGCATAACAGCAAAACGAATACAGGTCTATTGTGACTCTTTCCATAAACGAGTGCATACAGAGGGAAGAAAGAATCAAGGAATGGAAATGAAGTAAGAGTGTAGGGCAAAGAGCTAGATGCAGTGGAACTTGCAACTCTGCCCTAACTCTGCCTCTGGCCCTGCCAAATCCCTACCCTAGCTCAAGCGTCTGGGCTGGCATCCCTTCCGAGTGGCTCACAGCTGCAGGCTGTGCTCTCTCTTTGGGTGCCAGATCTGCAGGCTACAGCAGAACATCAGCAGGTAAAGCTCTTCATGAGAATTGCATCTTGGTGCCAGGGCAAACCGCATAGTGAATTCCTGCTGGGCATGTGGCTCTTGAAGGCACAAGGGGTGCGAGGTAAAGAGCTGGCATGTTTACAATGCACTGGGACGTCCAGTACTACCCATCCTCTGAAGTACTACCCATCTCTCTGGAAAGGAAAATAAAAACTTTGGATATGCAGATCTGTCTTCTGTTTGCTTTAAGTTGGTGGAAGCGGCTCCTCGCCAAATGAACTGCGCAATCTATTTTCTTGTTGCATTCTCGCCAAATGAACTGCACAATCCATTTTCTTGCAATATTTTTCAGCGCAGGGACCACATTCCATTCTCTACAACCTACGGAAGGCCAAAGTGGGTGGAGCAACTAATGTAAATTTTCCCTTGCACACTTAGAGTACCATCGTTTCTGTGCATGCTGCCTATCCTCCATCCAGGCAAGCAAGCAAGAGGCATGATCAGAGTTCAAGGGCACCTTTCAGCCAGGCAAAAACACACAAGGAGGGTGTGAAGCAGGGCTGGTGATGAGAGGGTGGTGTGGTAGGGAAAGAGTTCTGGGGGCCAGATAGGAATGGAGGGCCACTTTCGGCTCTTGGACATTATGTTCCTCACCCCAGTTTTATTGTGTGTTTTAAGCATGGATGTTCATTTTAAAACGTTTGCACATTGAGCAGCAAAATAATGATAATCTCGATTATTGCTTCTGGAAACCATTTTGGGGTGCTATTTCCTGAACTGCGCAAGACGGAAATAAAGCTGACTTACCCATAGCTGCCAAGTTTTCCCTTTTCTCGTGAGGAAGCCTATTCAGCATAAGGGAATTTCCCTTAAAAAAAGGGAGAACTTGGCAGCTATGCTTACTTTTACAGGCTGCTTGTAAGGATTGCAACACAGCTTCGTCTGCAAAGCAATGTGAGTGCTTGAAATCACCGTGGAAGTCTCTTCCGTGGAAGTCTCTTCCGTCGCTGCTGGAGGTCAGCGTAATGAATCACATGCTGGGGCTGTTGCGGGACACTTGGGAGGGTTTTTATCCAGTAATGTTTATCCACCTTCCATTAAGCTAAGAGGTTCGCCTGCCTTCCTGCTAGAATAGCTGCTGTTTAACAAATCAACTAAATTGCCGGCGATAGCTTGTCCTTGACTGCCACTTAGCGGTAGTTTGGAGTTTATTAGATTAGCAAAACTCCTGCTGTCCACCGGGAGGCTGTCTGGCGTGTGGGATTCCAGTGTACTGTACACACTGTGACTGGAAAGCGTAGGAAGCGACCTTATACTGGTTCGTCCAGCTCAGCATTGTCTTTTTTAAAAAACTGTTTATTTGGTTTTCAGATCAAAGTTTTACAATCCCATATCCAATGTACAACAAAAAACAAACAAACATGATTCCATAAAGAATCTCCTAGACTTCCCTCCTCCCCTTTGTGGGCCCTATTATTAATCATTTCCGCCTGCATCTTTTATAATAATCCATATCTTTTATATCTCCATTATGTCCAAAATTCACCATTAAACTACAATTATTATCCCAGTCCTACTAATGGATTTAATCAGTGCTTTTTTTCCTTAAAAAATGTTTCGGGGGTACTCTCATTCTCTTACTCATGTTGAAATACTGCCCCTCAATAAGGCCAAACTTAGACTCACAAAATGTTTAGGGGTATGTGTCCCCCTGCATCCCCCCAGAAAAAAGCACTGGTTTAAACTGTTTACAATGTTTTTTAAGATTAATTATACATTTTCACTATATCTTATTAACATCTTGGTCTTCCTGATTTCTGATTCTTCCGGTCATTTTTGCCAGTTCGGCATAATCCATTAATTTAATCTACCATTCTTCTCTGGTAGGGACTTTATCTTCTTTACATCTCTGGGCCAATAACATCCGTGCAGCCGTGGTTGCATACATAAATAGTATTTTCTGCTCTCTCGGGATTCCGGCACCTAGAATTCCTAAAAGTAAAGCTTAAGTTTTTTGTTTTGTTTTTAAATAGAAAAAGTTATTTTAAACATTTTTTTTCAACTCATTATAAATCATTTCCCAAAATTATTTTACTACCTTACATGTCGACCACATATGACATATGATAAAAGGTGCCTTCTTTTCCCTTCCATTTCCAACAAACATTTGACCCTGTTTTTTCCTTTTTGGCTAATCAGCTCAGCATTGTCAACTGGAAGCTGTTTTCTGAAGGTTTTCGATTTGAGTTTCTCAAAGTCCTACCTTGGAGAGAGGAACCTGGAGCCTCCTGCCAGCCAAGCAGACGCTATGCCATTGAGTCACAGCTCTTCCCCACACAAAAAGCCTAAACCTCTTGAGGACAACAGCATGTCATACACCAAACACCAAAGTAGGCTAGCAGCTGACTGCATGAATCACAAAATCCTAGAGTGGTAGGGTCAGTGGGAACCCTGAGGGCCATCTAGTCCAACCCTCTTCAATGCAGGAATCACAAGTAAAGCACCCCTGACAGATGACCACCCTCCAACTTCTTCTTTAAAAATTCCAGTGATGAAGGGTTCCCCATCTTCCAAGGGAGTCCATTCCATGGCTGAACAGCTCTTACTGCCTTAAAGTTCTCCTAACATTTAGTCAGAATCTCTTTTCTTGTAACTTGAAGCCATTGGTTCAGGTCATACCCTCTAGAGCAGCAGAAACAAGCCTGCTCCATCTTCCACATGATGGTTGATGAGCAATTTCAAGGGCCCTCCTGCTCTCCTTTCTTGCTTGATCTTCAGGCTGGGTGTAAGGGATTCCCCGTTTCCCACCCCTCACATAAAATTAAAATTTCTGTTTTACAATTTAAAATACTCATTTTACATCCTTAAGATATCCATGACTTCCCTTCTTCTCTTTCCATGGTTCATTTTACATATCATAAATCCATGCATATTTTACAAAAAAAAAAACTATACCATTCAGTATTCCATTATTGCATCCATCAAAACTTATTTACACTGTTGAATTTATCTTAATACTGTCAGAGTTTTCAGCTGCCCACAATTATTTCCCACATATTCAATAAACGTTTTCCAATCTTCTCTAAACGTATGTTCTTCTCGTTCTCTTATTTGATACATTAAGTCTGCAAGCTGTGCATATTCCATCAGTTTAAGTTGCCAATCTTCTTTGATTGGGACCTCGCTTGTTTTCCATTTTTGGCCTAACAAAACACGGGCCACAGTTGTTGCATACATAATTTTTTTTTTCAACACTAGGGAGTTTCAGTCTGAATTATCCCCAACAGGAAGGACTCTGGTTTTTTTTTGGGGGGGAAAGTAATTTTAAACTCCCCCCCCCCCGATTCATTATGGATCATTTCCCAATACCCTTCTACCCTTTTACAAGTAGAAAGAACATATGAAAGAACATTCCCTCCAACACATGACTCACTTCCATAAAGCAGTGTGCTTAACACGCAAGCCATTAGCACCACATCTTCCCATCCCCTTTTAGAGAGGCAATGTCAGTGCCTACTAGTCATGCTGGGTACAATCCAGCTCCAGTAGGAGGTCTCTAAACAACAGTTGCTGGGAAACACACGTGGGGAGAATGCTGTTGTGCTCATATCCTGCTTGTGGGCTTCCCAGAAGAGGCATCTGGTTGGCCACTCTGAGAACGGGGCCTGATCCAGCAGTCGGCCTCTTTTGAAATCCTTACTGACCGTGCTGCTGGGGATTCATCTGAGTTGGGAGTTCTGCTGCATCTGTACATATTTTGCATATAGCCCACAAATTCTCAGTGGGATTTACGTCTGGGGAATTCCCTGGCCAATCAAGTACCTGCATTTGCTGCTCTGCCACGAATTACCACTTTCGATGTGTGACAGGGGGCTAGGTCCTGCTGCAATATCCCAGTACCGTCAGGATACCTCTTTTCCAGCTCTGGAATAACTCTCTTTCGTAGAACCTCAATATATTGTGGCGAGCGCATCATTCCTTCTATTGGCTGCAGGCTTCTGACACCATAATAACTGAGAAGCACCCCCAAAACATCATCTTCTGTGGGTGCTTGACAGACTGATGAATGTGGCAATCACGAAGCTTCTCTCCCTGTGACCTTCGAACATGCCGACTTTGTTTCAATTGATTTGCACAAGGATGTAGGGCCACAGATCGCTCGTTGCTGTCCTAAAACAGTTACAGAGGTATGGCTTTGGAGATTATACATAAAACCAGAGTTGTGTCCTCTCCTGCTCCTTTCAAGGGGTTAACTCCGAGAGGAATGTGCTGAATCGGGCCACTGCATTCTACTCATTCCTGACTGTCTCTGCCCTGACCTGCTTTCCCAGGCCCTGCAGCTTGGGAACTTGGCTGTTCTTTCTTGGGGAGGGCAGGCGGTGGAGAGCGGGGGGGGGGGGAGGATTACTGTCTAATCTCAGGAGCACTAGATGAATGGAAAGCATGTAGAACGGCCTGGCGGGCTTCTGCCTGTGACATCTACAAAACGTAATTGAAAGTGCCTCCTAGGGAGGGGCAAACTTGTCCATTTCAGTTCTCTCAGATTCTCATCTTTCCAGTCTTCAGATCTTCACATTTCCACACCAGTTTGCTGCTATTATTATTATTATTATTATTATTATTATTATTATTAAAAATTCAGCAGCATTCCAATGCAAATTCCTCCCAATATGCACATTGTTGTATGGGATTTTGCATTTTGGGATGCTGTTTTCACACAGCATCTCCTCTCCCGCCCCTCCCCCCCACTTTTTGTTTAATCAGTGTTTTAAAATTATGAACATTAGTAAAGGTAAAGGGACCCCTGACCATTAGGTCCAGTCGTGACCGACTCTGGGGTTGTGTGCTCATCTCGCTTTATTGGCCAAGGGAGCCGGCGTATATCTTCCAGGTCATGTGGCCAGCATGACTAAGCCACTTCTGGCAAACCAGAGCAGCACACGGAAACGCCGTTTACCTTCCCGCTGTAGCGGTCCCTATTTATCTACTTGCACTTTGATGTGCTTTCGAACTGCTAGGTTGGCAGGAGCTGGGACCGAGCAACGGGAGCTCACCCCATCGCAGGGATTTGAACCGCTGACCTTCTGATCAGCAAGCCCTAGGCTCTGTGGTTTAACCCACAGCGCCACCTGCGTCCCTAGTACCACCCCCTTAATTGATTCAGGCAGGCCAGATCCACGGTGGGTGGTGGGTGGTGGGTCCCTGGGCTGGCCCAAGGGAAGAGTTGATCTGATCAGGGATATGGTCATGGGTTGTGCATAGCCCTTTTAATCCATGGCAACACCCCTTTTAAGGACCTCCCTCCCCAAAGAGGCTTGCCTGGTCTTGGCACTCACTTTGCTGTCATTTTTTTTGGTGCCAGAAGTAGACCTGTCTGTTCTCCTGGGCATTTTGAGCTTTTAAGCTCTGAGCCTGAACTGCAATTTCCAGTGTAATCCCATTAAGGCTTGCTCAAAAGTAAATGTTGCTGTGTTCTATTGGGCTTACTCCCCTAGTAATCACGCATAGATTTGCAACCTTAATCAACTGCTGTCCTAGGCACACTTACCTGGGAGCAAGTCCAGTTGAAACCAATGGAGCTTACTCTTGAGTATTTATTCTATTGTTATTCATTTACTGCATTTCTTACCTGCACTTCATGTTTTTATTAAAGATTCCTCAGTTCACAAAAATACGTGCGTTGTCTCTTTTTTTCAAGATCTGTTTTTTTTTACAGATCGGTTTCATTTGTTGCGAGACATTATTGTTATGTGCAGTATTAGGTTGGGAAGAAAAGAGGGGGGAGGGGGGAGGGGGAAATAGTGATTGGGGTGGGATCGGGCATCTATTCTTCCGCTTAGTGTATGCGTGGGGTTTTGTGTCAGCATCACTTGTATGGGTTCTCTTGCTATCCACTTGTTGTGTTTCCTTGGTGGTGAGAGAGGTTGGTGGTGGCCTAGGGCAGGGGTAGGCAACCTAAGGCCCGGGGGCCAGATGCGGCCCAACCGCCTTCTCAATCCGGCTCGTGGATGGTCCGGGAATCAGCGTTGTTTTTTTACACGGCTAGAATGTATCCTTTTATTTAAAATGCATCTCTGGGTTATTTGTGGGGCCTGCCTGGTGTTTTTACATGAGTAGAATGTGTGCTTTTATTTAAAACTAGTGTCATTGAGCCCGTTAAACGGGCACTAGAACATATGTGAGAGGAGCGGCAGGGCCACAGCCTTCCCTCCCTTTCTGCGCTTGGCCGTGGGGCACACCGGGAATGCAAGTAAACAAACTTGCTCTCCCGTCATGCCCCACGGCCAGGGAGGGTTGTGAGGAGGAGGTGGAGGCGGACTAAGATGGCGGCATCGGGCTCCAGGGCTGCGGCGGTGGCTGCGGGAGCCGGACCGGGCTCCTCCTCATTGTCGTCGGGCGGCGCAGTGGCCGCGGGGGGCGTTGTGGTTGTATCCAAGTGTCTCTGAGAGAGAGAGAGAGAGAAGGAAGGAAGGTACCCCCGCACTCCCTTACCCTCTCCTCCTCCTCCACCGTGCGGAGACCTCTTACCTTCTTTGCGTTTTCTCTTCCCGCCTTTCCCCTCTGAGGCAAAGGCTCCCCTCACGTGAGGCGAGCTCCTGCCTGGCAGCGCCGGAGCTCCCTGCAGCCGCAACGGCAGCGCCGGCACTTGAGGGGGCTGGCCGAGGAAAGAGAGGCGGTGGTGTGGGGGAAAGTGCCGCAAACTCTTCCCGCCGCAGTGGCTGCTAACGTGGGTGGGCGGGGAAGGAGGGTGGCGGCGGTGGCCGTGTGAGGCTCGGCACGGCGGGACCCGGCCGGGGAGCCTCGGCGAGAGCAAGTTGCCATGAGAGTGTCCTGGGCACGCAAGCAAGTATCTCTAACTAGATTTTAGCCTGTTTGTTGATTTGTTTTATTGAGGTTGGGAGTATTGTTTTAGTTGAGATTGCTTTCTTTCTTTCTTTCTTTCTTTCTTTCTTTCTTTCTTTCTTTCTTTCTTTCTTTCTTTCTTTCTTTCTTTTGTTTTCCTTTTCCTTTGTTTTCCTGCTTATTTTGTTCTTTGCCTTTGTGTGGAAGGAGGAGACGGAGAGGTTGGTGGGGTGTGTGTCTATTTTTGTATGTGTGGTGTAGTGCTTAAGAGCGGTAGACTTCCCCGCTCCTCCACATGCAGCTGCTGGGTGACCTTGGGTTGGTCACACTTCTCTGAAGTCTCTCAGCCTCACTCACCTCACAGAGTGTTTGTTGTGGGGGAGGAAGGGAAAGGAGAATGCTAGCCGCTTTGAGACTCCTTAGGGTAGTGATAAAGCGGGGTATCAAATCCAAACTCCTCCTCCTCCTCCTCCTCCTCCTCCTCCTCCTCCTCCTCCTCTTCTTCTTCTTCTTCTTCTTCTTCTTCTTCTTCTTCTTCTTCTTCTTCTTCTTCTTCTTCTTCAGTCCTTGGAGTGGGGGGCTGAGTGTGTGTGTTGTTGGGGTGGTTGGGGAGTGGGGAGTATGATTTGGTATCGTCTGGGTTGGTATTGGGGTAGGGGTGGGAGTGGGTGATCTCCGTGGAGGACGAGGCAGGGGGGATAATGGTGGTGCTGGCAATATTGATGACATGAGAGGAGAGGAAAAGGCGGCGGGTGTGTGTGTGTCACCAGTCTATTGGTTTGAGATGGTTTCCGGATGCTTCATTCAGCTGGGCTTGTTGTTGCAAGGTTGTCAATCTGTGTTATGTTGGTTTAGCTGAGGTTGGTTTGCCGCCCTGTGTTGTATGTTTGGTGGGACAGTTCTGTGAGTGGTGCTTGACTGTACTGGTTTGCGTTGTTGTGTCGTTTCTGCGATCTTCTTCCTCTTGACTGCTGTCCAGTCGCTTGCTGTTGTTTCGTCATGACTGTCAATTGGTGGGTCTGTTGGTTGCCATTCTGGCGGAGAGTCGAGTCTGAGGTTTTCCAATAGTTGCAGGGCTTCAGGTATGTTGGTGGCCGTGTACTGTGCTGTGTTGGTGGTTACAATGAGGCGAAAGAAGAAGCCCATCAATATAGTGGTACCTCAGTTTCCGACTGCCTCGGGGAGCAACCGCGGACCCAGAAGTGTTTACATCCGGGTTCCACGGCGCTCGGATGCGCAGAAACGACCTGCGCAGTGTGCGCATGTGCAGAAGCGCTCTATCGGCGCTTCGCGCACGCGCAGAAGCGTGCCTTGGGGAGCGACCAACATGGGGAGCGACCAACATGGGGAGCGACCAACATGGGGAGCGACCAACTTGGGGAGCGACCAACATGGGGAGCGACCAGCTCCCTGGAACCAATTGTGGTTGGTCGAGTGGTACCTCGACTTACGAAGATGATCCATTCCACGGCCGTCTTCGTAAGTCGAAGTCTTCAGTTGTCGAAGCGCCCATTCTGCGCATGCACGAAATGCGATTTCACGCTTCTGTGCAGGCGCAGAACATGCACACAGGGCGCACGCGGCGAAAAGACTTCCGGGGTTGTCGACTTTGGAAGTCAAAACCTTCGGAAGTCGAGTCGTTCGGTTGTCGAGGTACCACTGTACTTGATTCCCGATTGTTGAAGATGTTGGGTACATGGGCGTAGGTTTTTCCTCTGGTTTAGGGTCTCTTGTGATGACCTGCTCTTCATTGCAGTTATAATTTGGGAGAGGGTTACAGTTAAAACAAATGCATATTCATAGCACAATTATTAAAGAGCAAGGCAGATCACTTACAACCAGCCATATAAAATAAGCAGACATGGACAGAGCTGCCCTGTTTATTTCTGACTGTAATGAATTGGGTCCAACAAAGTTCTACTCAGACCTGAAATGAATGCATCTAAGTTAGCCATAGACGCAGGTGGCACTGTGATCTAAACCACAGAGCCTAGGGCTTGCCGATCAGAAGGTTGGCGGTTCGATTCCCCGTGACAGGGTGAGCTCCCGTTGCTCGGTCCCTGCTCCTGCCAACCTAGCAGTTTGAAAGCATGTCAAAGTGCAAGTAGATAAATAGGTACCGCTCTGGTGGTAAGGTAAACGGCATTTCTGTGCACTGCTCTGGTTCGCCAGAAGCAGCTTAGTCATGCTGGCTACATGACCCGGAAGCTGTACGCTGGCTCCCTTGGCCAATAAAGCGAGATGAGCGCTGCAACCCCAGAGATGTCTGTGACTAGACCTAACAGTCAGGGGTCCCTTTACCTTTACCTTTAAGTTAGCCATGTCCTTTAATTATACTGGTTATACTCTGACTGTAAGCAGCCTGTTGTTTTTTTTCAACTGTCCATTCACGGTATTTTTATACTGTTTTGTTTTTATTGTTTACCAGGTTGCTAACTGTCCTGAAAACCAGCTGGTATGCAAAAACAAAGCCAGCAAACAAACAAATGTGTTTCCTGATGACTTGCAGATGCCTTTTCAGTTGGCTGAAAAAGCTTATAATTGATTAATCAGTTATTAAAGGTTAGAACCTTAAAAAACAACAACAAACAGCAGGTTGAACAATCCCTGCAAATAGACCACCTTTTGTTGATGCAAGAGATGTCAATTTGGAGTTACAGTATACTGAGGTCCTTGCCATCAGCCAGGTGTTACGATGTGTTACAAATGCACCAGGTTTCCTTATGAGTCTGGATGAAACCCCAGGTCCCCTACAAAACCTGGGACCCTATATCTGTGAGGGTAAAGCTGTTGGGGTGTTAATGCTGTGAGCCCCTCCCTCCTATGCTCAGTTTGTATATACAGTCAAACCTCGGTTGTAGAACATAATCCATTCTGGAAGCCCGCTCAACTTCTGAAATGTTCGACAGCCGAGATGTGGCTTCTGTTTGTTTGGAAGAGCTTCCTGCACTCAAGTGGAAGCTGCGTCAGACGTTTGGCTTCCGAAAAACATTCGAAAACCAGAGCATTTACTTCTGGGTTTTTGGCGTTCCAAAATGGAGCCGTTCAGGAACCAGGGTTTGACTGCATGCGGAAATAAAACCATATATCCTAAAGACACCACATGAAGGAGAGACTCCATTTTACGTGAAGCAAGATGACTGTGGTTTAGAATCCACTGTGAACACTGCTAAGTTGAATCGAGTGTTGGAGTGCTTCTTCTCTGCTTGAAAGAAAGAGAACAAAGCTGCAGGAGAAGCTAAAGGGCCTATTGATTCACAGGGGCCACGCTGCCCAGGTCCAACATTATTGCTACTTATGGTGGCTGCTTGTAGTTTTGCTTGCTTACCATGACAGGATTGTTAAGTTTTGTTGTTTATTGGACCTATTTATATTATTTTGTAATTTTCATATAGCATTCCCCCCCCTGTTTATCTTATTGCTTTGTTCCCTGCTCTGTGATAAAAGATATTCAATGAAGAGCGGACTATTGTGTCCCATTCACACACATCCCATGCCCCCACTCCGAATGACTGATGACCTTTGCGCAAAACAGACACAGAGATTAAAGACAAAAGTATTTATAAAAGTATTTAAAGTGACAACTCTTTAAATCGTGTTCTCAAAACGAAGCAGTCAAACGGTTGTCCTCTCACGCAGATGCTGGTGGCGGTCAAGCCGTTTCCTCTCGGTCTGCTACCAGCTTGAGAGATGTTTGGATTTTGCAGGGTCTGGGGACAGGGGAAGAGTGAGGCATCTACCATCCTGGTTGGAATCAAGACCTGTAAAAGGAACAGTGAAGGAGAAAGGTCTAAGGCAGGCATCCCCAAACTGCGGCCCTCCAGATGTTTTGCCCTACAACTCCCATCATCCCTAGCTAACCGGACCAGTGGTCAGGGATGATGGGAATTGTAGTCCAAAACATCTGGAGGGCCGAAGTTTGGGGATGCCTGGTCTAAGGCTACAGACAGCAACTGCGCATCAGTTTTGTACTGGTAACTTCCTTGATGTTTGTGGATGCTCATTGGCAGACATCAGAGTCAAACCCCCACAGTAGGTTGCCAGGAAAAGATAATTATAATGATGATGATAATAATTTATTTATACCCCACCTATCTGGCTTACCAATGCTTTTTATTCAATATTCACAGAGAGAGGCTTAGAAATGCAGCCTCTTGGAGTAATGACGTTGCTCCGAGTGAGTCTCCACCCTCCCCATTATGCGTCTTCACTACGGGTGCTGAGATGTTCCCTCTGCCTCTGAGCTCTCTGCTCTCCTGTTTTAAATGCCTGCCGGGTTCTGGGAGAGGGGGGTTCTGGAATGTTTTCTAAAGACACTGTGTCCGTCAGCTGTCTGTACCCCCCCCAGTGCTGCTTCCTCCTCTCCCATTATTTCCCAGCTTTTCCCCTCATCTGCCTCTGAGCTGTGACCTCCCTCAAACCCCTGTTGTAATCTGGAACTGTCTTCTTCTCTGGAAGGGTCAGGCTGGGGAGGTGGTCTCTGTCATTCCTCCTCTGCCCAGTCCTAGCACTCATGCATTTTAAAACTATATTCCTATGGTACAGAGATTAAGTGGGGTCTTGCATGAGTGGAATGGTGAGGTTTTTTTTTAATGTTGTGCAACAGAGGAATCCAACAGAGGAATCCAGTTGTGCTAGCTGCTATTGTGCTATTGTGCCACAAAGCTACTAGCAACCTGCATGCGCATCCCCTTGCGCATTAATGTTCCACTGGAGCAAAGCATTTGGTCAGTGGGACGAAGTAGACCTCTGAGTGACTTTAACTTAGCACTACATTGCTTACAACCCACTGGCTCTCAGGGGAGTTGATATAGTTAGCAGCAGTTCAGCAGAGGGTGCATGGCTGAATACAGTGTCGCGCAGATGCATGCCTGCCAAGTTGCTGTCAGAGAAATAAGGGACCGGGCCAGAAATAGCAGACCGGAAGTAGCGCTGCCGCCATTTTGGAACTGGGCGGAGCATGCTCAGAAGTGACTTTTGATGCTGCTTTGCCCAGTTCCAAAATGGCCGCCGCGCCAGAAGTCGCACTGCAGCCATTTTGGAACTGGGCAGAGCAGCATCAAAAGTCGCTTCTGAGCATGGTCCGCCCAGTTCCAAAATGGCCGCCGCGCCAGAATAAACTGGGGAAAAACAAAAAAATCCGTTTTTTTCAGCTAGGAACAGCTGGAAAAACGGGGATTTCCCAGGGAAAACGGGAGACTTGGCAGCTATGAAGATGCTCCCATCTGTGCATGCCTTCATCACACCTCTCGATTACAGTCTAAGGCATGGCGTGCCACCCCTCCCAATGCCACGCTGGATTTAAATTCTTAAAGCAGCTTAGCATCAACAAGAGAAGTCAGTGTTCCAAATGAGCCTAAGAAAGGTCCAGTTTTGAATGCTCAGCCAGTTTGAGATAGTCTGCAGCAGGGTTTCGTGTGGATCCACTCCCGTTCATCTTCCTTCCTTAGGGAACCAGAATTGGCACCCCTGCAAATCCAGGATTGTGGCTGCTCAGGGAACTCTGCTCTGAGCACCACTGTATCCCCATCTCCAATCCCATTCCACCACGGGCGTCTGCTTGCTTTTCCATTCAAAACCCAAGTTGGAGCAAAACACTAGAAATGCATTTTTTAATGAGAATTCAAAGCTAGGAATGCATTTTTATGAGTTTTTTTTTAAAGAGCAGCAACACAACTACATAATTTTAGGAGAAAACACTCCCTTCCTCTTCCTTTCCCCTCTCAGTTCCTTTGTCAAAATCAACAAGCATTGCAGTGTAGTTCTGGGAAGGCTCCTGTTTATACTGGCGGTCCTGCAAATGTGGTTAGGAGCATGAAAAGGCTTTAGAAGCATAAAAGAGCTGACTCTGGTCAGCCTCAGGAACCAAAACATGCAGAAAGGCTGGGCTGGGCTGAGGAGGCTAAAGAAAAGATGGGAACTGCAGCTAGTGGTCATGAGTGAAATGATCGGAGGTGGGGACTTTGATTGCCACTAGCTCCTCTTGTTCTGAGCATCTGCAGGGACACAGTGAATTGGGCCCTATTTGAGCTATACATTCTAAACAGTATTGTGCCACTTTATGCAGCCATGGCTTCCTCCAGAGAATCCTGGGGACCGTAGTTTCTCAAGGGTGCTGAGAGACCTCCCCGCTATTCCTCTCACAGGACTAAAATTCTCAGATTGATTTAACTGTCAGTTCCTCTTCCCAGGGAACTCTGTGAGAGCTGTTCTGACAGTGGAAGAGACCTGCTTTTGGAGGTGCTTAAGAAGAGCCTGGGTGGCCGTCTGCCAGGGTTGCTGCCATTCAGGGATGAGGATGCAGTGGACCAGTGGCGTAGTGTGGGTGGGGCCACAGGGGCGGTTGCCCTGTGCGCAAAATTCTTAGGGGTGCAAAATGTCAAGTCAAGTCAAGTAGTAAAAACAAATTAAAAATAGTGTGTCCTCCCCTTCACACAGAAAATCTCCCAATGTTTGCGCAAGTAGACTAAGAAGCAGATTTGGGCAGCGTCTGATTGCTACGGCGCCTTTTGCATGGGCTTTAGAAAGATGCCTGCTCCTGACCAATCCCGCCCTGCTCTCCGCCCTGCTCGATGCTCATGGGGTGCTGTGGTTGTCACTCAGGGTAGCCTGCCAAACTTCTGTCCCTTCATTGCAGCCTATTGGCTGGCAGTGCCGAGGATACTTGCCTTGCCCCAGGCACTGACAACCCATGCTACACCACTGCTGTGGACCTCCAGATATTGGACTTTTGCACTGAAGCAAAAGAGGGGATACAAGATCCCCTCTAGTCTCTAAAACAGTGGCTCCCAATTATCTAAGTACTGTGCCCTCCTGTTTTTCCAAAGCCAAGCCATGGACTCTCTACTTTTGAAAATGTTGATATCTCTATAGTAGCTTTTGTTACGTGAATGGTGCCACAGACCCCCTGTGTGGGTTACATGGACCCCTAGTTGGGAACCGCTGCTCTAAAATTCCAGGATTGTTCAGTCAGTTGACACTGGACTCTTAATCTCAGGGTTGTGGGTTCAAGTCATGGGCAAAAGATTCCTGCATCGCAGGGGATTGGACTAGATGACCCTCGTGGTCCCTTCCAGCTGTATGATTCTCAGAACTCTTACTGGGAGATTTTGCAGTTTGTAGTGGCGACATAGCGGCCGGTGTAGTGAACATTGCATCTCACCACATTGTTGGTGAAGTCTGACTCCATCACAATATATTTGGGGTTCACCTGAACCTGCGGCAACAAAACAGAAAGAACAAGTCAGACTCCAGGATGAAGAACTGGGTACATAGTATAGCCATCATTAGTTTGAATAGTCAAATCCCTTTGAAATGTTATTTTATTTGGCATCGTCTGTAACCAGGAAGAACTTTTGATTTTCTTTTTTCTGCCTCTGCCTCTTACATCGCTGTGTTTCATACCCCATTTATAATGTTATAATTGTATCCATTTTATTCGCTCCTGGTTTTTTTTTCTTTTGGCTTTATTATCAAAAGCTCCTCATGCCTATCTTATATTATTTTGTTGTTTGTTTTCTTTTCTCTGTGTGTATTGCCTGTTTTCGTTGCTCAATAAAATTCTAAAAAAAGAAACTTTAAAATGTTCAAATTTCCTCCCAGTCTGTGAAATTTTCCCTCCTTAAGAATGGAAACTGATCTTTGGCAAATTTGGAGATAAGTGTTTTGGTTATGAAACATCAAAAATGCCAGCCAAAAGGCAGAATCCATTCCACAAATATTACTGGCACAGCAGAACACAGAAATTGCTTTTCATTTTATGACCAGCTCAGTTTAGTCCTGACAGATTTAGAAAACCAATGAAGAGGACGACTTACCTTTAGGATATAATTCCCAGGCTGAACATCTGTGATATCAATCCACTGGCAGTCGATGTCAGCATTGTAAGTGTCATAACAACCAGGGCTCAGACCCTAACACAGAAAACACAACTTTAATTTGGCGCCAAATATAAAGCCAGAGTGGTACATGCTCTGGTTGGACTACTGCCATGCGCTCTACATGGGGCTACCTTTGAAGGTGACTTGGAAATTGCAACTAATCTAGAATGCGGCAGCTAGACTGGTGACTGGGAGCGGCCACCGTGGCCACATAACACTGGTTCTGAAAGACCTTCATTGGCTCCCAGTTCATTTCTGAGCACAATTCAAAGTGTTGGTGTTGACCCTTAAAACCCTAGATGGCCTCGGCCCAGTATAGCTGAAGGAACGTCTCCACCCCCACCATTCAGCCCGGACACTGAAATCCAGCTCTGAGGGCCTTCTGGCGGTTCCCTCACTGTGAGAAGTGAAGCTACAGGGAACCAGGCAGAGGGCCTTCTTGGTAGTGGTGCCCGCCCTGTGGACATAGCTGTCAACCCTCCTGTTTTTCGCGGGAAACCCCCTTATTTAATCCGTTTCCCACTGCTATCCCAGATTGTAGATATCCTGTAAATTTCCCGGGTTTCAAAGCAGCTCCTCTCCCTCCACTCAGCGCCCCCCCCCCCCCACGACCGAGCAGTCAGCCGCCGCTCGGTAAAATGCCTTACTTGCTTGGCGGCTGGCTGCTCGCTCACTTGCCTATTGCTGCTGGAAATTGCCTCTGCGCATGCCCGGGCGTGCGCAGAACCAATTTCTGGTGCCGCTCTGCCCATGTCTGGGGCCCCGGAAATCGCTTCTGTGCATGTCCAGACATGCACAGAAGTGATTTCCTGTGTCCAGACATGCGGACATGGGCAGCCTGGCACCGGAAGTCGCTTCTGTGCATGTCTGGATATGCGCAGAACCGATTTCCGGTGCCGCACCGCTGGGTGAACGCCCTCCCATCAGATATCAAGGAAATAAACAACTATCTGACATTCAGAAATCATCTGAAGGCAGCCCTGATTAGGGAAGTTTTTAATGTTTGATATTTTATCACATTATTATTATTATTATTATTATTATTATTATTATTATTATTAAGCCCAAACAGGGATGGGGTTCACTTAGGACCTCACCAGGTTGATCCCTGCTGAAAGCAAGGCTGGCATCCATCCATCAATCAACTGATTGGCAATGATTGCCAGTCCTGTTTCCTTTGCCGGTGGGGTTTAACTTTGAACTGCGCAGGCAAAGGAAGTGTTTTGCTCGATGTGTCTTTTGCCTGTGTGGTTTGAAAAACCAGTTTGCAACGGGAAATGCTCTACCAGATGCCATGGTAATGTCAGGCAACTGACACTTGGATGGCATCACTCTATCATTCCGGTGGCCTGTGGTGGATGGGAATATTAGGAATCAGGCTCCTGGCAGGATCTTGTTCCCCATCCCTGGTCTTCCCTTAACTGGAAGTGGCTGGCCAGGTTTTTATTCAAGATTTTCCCCTCAGACCTACCTGAGAAACTGCCAGGATTTGAACCTGGGGCTTTCCAACATGTCTGCTTTAGTCTTAAGAACGAGGCCTTGGCTACTTGCATGCCCGTGACCAACAGCTGGCAGAGGACCTGTCCCGAGGCAGAAGACCTCCCTCTCCCAGTCCTCACCTGGGTGTGCGATGTGCAGGCATAGCGCTTTAAGTTCCCGAAGTCACAGGTGGTGTCTTCCAGGCAAAAGCTTGCTTTGTGGCCTTCTGCCACTTTCTTGCCTGTAGCCGCATCTAGCAGGTCATAGTGGCTGAATTCATCCATGCTGTGGTAATGCCTGAGGACAGTAAGAACTATTTGACAGTGGAACAGTCTCCCTTGGGAGGTTGTGGACTCTCCTTCCTTGGAGGTTTTTAAGCAGAGGTTGGATGGCCAACTGTCATGGATGCTTTAGCCGAGATTCCTGCATTGGAGGGGCTGGACTAGATGACCCTTGGGTTCCTGCCAACTCTATGATTCTATGATTCAATAGAAGAATTTCAAACATGTGGAGCAGCAAGACAAACAGGATGAGGACACGAGGACTCTGAGATGATTGTACTCTGTAAAGTAGGACACACGCCCCTCTGAGGACTGCCTTCTAAAATTTCCCACTCCAGGGCATTGTGGGGAATTTAAAAATGCTGCCTGCAGCTTTTCCCACCAGCCAGATGAGCCTGTGAGTCAACCAATGTTGTCCATCTGAAGGTATTTTGTCAAGCCGCTCCTCAAAAAAATCTGCAGATGACTTGGACTCAGAATATGCTTATTGAGTCAAAAAATGCAAATATTATGTTAATAATAATATATTAGTAAAATTAGCAAGGAAGGGACCTTGGCCCACTGGCGGAGGAACAGGGGTGCGGGAGGAGTGCACCGCCCCCGGCGGGACGATCCCAGTGGGGTGCCATTGTGGCTGCCCCCCCGTTCTGGGTGCCACGCCCCCGCAGGCAGAGCCACGCCCCCAGGACATGCTCCACGCCCCCGCAGGCAGTGCCACGCACCCGGGATGCATGCCAGCCACACCCCCTCCTGCTCTCCCCCCCCCCAGCTTGAAGCTCCGCCACTGCCTTGGTCTCAGGGTGGTGGCCTTGGAGTGTTGGACTAGGATCTGGAAGTCTGGGGTTCAAATTCCCACTGGGCTCACTCTGGTGACACTGGGCCGTCCTCAAAGGGTTGTTGTGAAGTGGTGTGGGGTGAGGAAAGAGATTCATGCATGCTACCTTGAGCTTCTTGGAGGACCGGTGAGATAAAAGTGTAATGAATAAATGAAAAACTGTTATTAAACCCCTTGGAACTATGGGATTATACAGGGAACCCTGTTTATCTCCCAGTCCTCTCCCAGCCCCATTCAGCGAGCCCCATGAATATAGCACCCCCTACTTACTGGTGGCAGCTGTGCCACTCCCAGGTGTGGCGGGCCCGGTTGGGCAGGAAATCTGCTGTACCCTGGTTCTTCACTCTTTGCGGGAAACGCAAGAGAACTCGGACATCGTAGTCTGTTGCTTCAGGGGTGTAGGCGGTGCTGGAAGGACATGAAAGCAGGTGGCAGGACAAGGTAAGAGGATTTCTGGGAAAGGATTAGTCCTGAGTGCAAATGCAGAAGGACTGCCAGCTTTCAAAGTGCACCCAGCGCTTTTAAGCTGCAGTTTGAGCAGGGGATTGTGTTTACTTCCATGCCATAAAATAGCATCCCCTGCTTTGGGGTCCTCATTGGATTTTTTAAAAAATGCTTTTGTACTTCTGCAAAAATCAGGATTCCCCCCCCCCAATTATTGTTCTTCAGTGGGCCCCATTGCTGTTGGCACTCGCCACATGAGTTTGCTGTTAGAAGGACTGATGTATGTAAAGGTAAAGGTAAAGGTACCCCTGACCGTTAAACCCAGTTGCAGATGACTCTGGGGTTGCGGCACTCATCTCGCTCTATAGGCCAAAGGAACAGGCGTTTATCTGCAGACAGCTTCCGGGTCATGTGGCCACCATGATTAAGCCACTTCTGGCCAACCAGAGCAGCGCACGGAAACGCCGTTTACCTTCCCGCCAGAGGAATACCTATTTATATATATCTATTTATAAATACCTATTTATCTACTTGCACTTTGACATGCTTTCAAACTGCTAGGTGGGCAGGAGCTGGGACTGAACAATGGGAGCTCACCCCATTGCAGGGATTCGAACCGCCGACCTTCTGATCGGCAAGCCCTGGGCTCTGTGGTTTAGACCACAGCGCCACCCGCGTCCCTCTGATGTATGTACTTCACACCTATTAGCATGGCTTGCTTAGCATTGCACAACCTAGACTGTGATCCCAGGCATATTTACTTGGGAGTGAGTCGCTTTGGCCTCAGTGATGCTTACTCCCATGTAAGCACTTGGAACCTCCTAAGATTAGAGTTAAAATAATTTGAAATTAGTGTTAATATTGATATCATTTCCTTTTGCATTATAACCTGTATATTGAATGAAGAGAGAGGTTGATTCTCCCACTGTTAAGAACTGGGAAGATCTGTGGTTTTGGTATTGTTTCTTCCATATCATTAAGAGGTGAAAGCAGAAGAAGATGAAGAGGAAGAGGAAGAGGAAGAGGAAGAGGAAGAAGAAGATGAAGATGAAGATGATGATGATGATGAAGAAGAAGAAGATTCTGTAGTGCAGATTAGGAGATATATTTTGTTGTCTTCTTTTTTAAAAAATGCATATTTATCTACATTAAGTTTTTAATTGTTATATCTAGTTGTATGATTTTAAATGTGTGTTTAATTTTATTGCTCTATGACCATAAGGAATAATTGATTCATATAATATTACCTTTTTGGAAAGGAAAGGGTGATAGAGAGGGAATTGAGGAAATGAGAAAAAACAACAACATGAAGATGTTTTGAAATTTCTCTGTAATGCTGGAGACATGCTGTTGAATAAATTGAACACCCTGATCCCAGGCTGGCTTAGGAACAAAGACAGCTGTTTTATACTAAGTCAGACCCTTGGTCTACCTAGCTCAGTATTTTATACATAGATGGGCAGTGGGTCTCCCGGGTTTCAAGCTGGGTTACCTTCAAGACCTACCTGGAGATACCAGGGGTTGTACCAGGGGTTCTTCTGCAAGCAAGGCAGATGTTCTACCACTGAGCTTGGCCCCTTCGCCAAGGTCATTCAAGCTCAGTGCCAGCTTCTGCAGCTGTGGAGCAAACTCCCCATACTTATGCACACAGCACAGACCTTATTGGCAGGCTGTGCCTGTGCATGAATGCGTCTTCCATCAAAATGCTCTTCTCTTTCTTTTCAGTGATCCTCTGGACAGTTAGTTGCCTTGGACTGGCCATCGAAAACACTCAGAGAAGCATTAAAGACTAGTTGCTGGTTTGCTAATCTGTGGTCCGGAAGCCATGATATTGCCGTCGTGAAACATTGCTTCATCAATATAGTATTTCCCCAAACATCTGACAGATGAAACAAGGGCAGGTGTCGAGAGAAGAGATCCATTGTTTCCTAGCGAGTTGGTTGCTATCTGTAATATACTCTGTTTAATGAGGAGTTGAGTAAGAAATAGTCTGATGAAAGAAGCAGGTACAACACATCTTCTCTCCTTAAGCTACTTTCTCCTTTTGCCTCCTGCCTAAACTAGATAGGGAAAATGTCCTTAAAGGTATCGTCACATTTATCCTAACACTACCTTAGAGCCTAGAGGCAGGTAGGTTTTAAGACATGACCGCATTTAGGGTTTATCCACACTTACGGTTTGCCCCACACTTTCCAGGGACAGCTCTGTGCGTTCCTAGTCCATGTCTGCCCCCCCCCCACTGCTTTCCCCAGGAAAACCCACTCTTTACCCCTGAATCGGAGCAAACAGCAATTTGGCTTTTCTGTGGATTGCTGTTTTCTCCGGTCTAGCTGTAAAGAGTGGGTTTTTGCAGGGAAAGTGGTGGGGCAAAATACAGAAAAGAAGAAGAAAAAAAGAAGTGGTCCAACATAGATCTGGAAAGCACAGACCTGTGCCCAGAAACGCAGAGCAAAGTTAAGGGTGGATGTAAGGAACTGACATTTCCAAGTAGGGATGGGAGAGAGCCCTGCCTGAAATCATGGAGAGCCACTGCCAGATAGCCTAGGCTATATTGAGCCAGAGGGACATCTGACTCAGTATGAGATGGTTTCCTTTGTTCCTACATTAGTGGTGAAAAAGTGGGCCCATTCAGGAAGGCCCCCCCAAATAAGCTCAAACAGGCATCATGAGGATGTTTCCTGTGGCAACCTAAAATGGCAGATCTGATTATGAACAATGAGACAGATGAACCACACAGCAGAAAGTTGTTTCCGGGGTGGGGTGTGGGGTGGGAGTGCGGAATAAAGACAACCATGACAGGACTGTTCCGAACGAAGGGACATTACCTTGCAAGACATTTCTCTTCAGCAGCGCAACGCAGGGAGTAGAGATGAGCCCTTTGGACGTAGGTGGAAGCTTGGACATAGTTTGGGTCAGGAACAAGGTCAGGGAGGCCTGTCGAGAGAGGCAGGAGTTAGTTAGCTGTGATGATATAGGTTCAAGAGCAACCAGCCAAAGGTGGACTTGGGGGTGGGGGGACCCATAGAGATTTTCAAAGCAGAAGACAGCTTTCATTTTTAGCTAAAGAGCCTGCCTGTCTAAGCCTGACCCTGTTAGTTTATTTTGTGTGTGTTGGCAAATAAAAAACGTACCTTGTCCAAGACCACTTGGCTGTTCTTCTGGAGTTGATTAAATCAAGTGTTTTCATTTCGCTAGGCTGGCCCCATCTAGAGCATCAGTGGTGATTTTGCCCCCTGTAAGCTCAGGGTGGCCACGGGTCCTACTGTCACCGTTCTCTCTAAGGTTAGAGGATTGTTAGATGACAGGCCCCTTTTTGAAGGAGTCCTCTGTCCCAAGGGCTCTCTCTGCCCATGTGTGGCTTGAAGAGAAGGAACCACAAGAAGGGCAAGTGGGGACCTCAAATACTTTATCACCTGCATAGTGGGTTGAGCAAACCACCTATTCCACCTGGGCAAAGCCTTCTCCCTGGTATGGTGAGATCTACTATATTTCTGTTTAAACGTCCACAAAAACACATGGAAAGTGTTGACCCGTGTTTGGTGTAATGTGTGAACAAGCCTCAAGCGAACAGGCAATGACATCAAGTTAAGAGCAGCAGCCCAGCCAGCAGGATCCAGGGGTTGGCAGGACCCCTTGCAAGATCGTGGACATTGGAAGTGTCAGTGATGCCTCCCACTGATGCCAACCTCAAAATATGGGAATTTGGGCAGGTAGGGGTAGGAAGACTACTACCGTATTCACTGACTGGAGTAATAAAAGCTTGTGAGAGATTTCCCCTCTCTGCCTTGAATATTGTTATTACCCCTGAAAATCCCCCCACCCAATGTCTCAGTACTGCAAAGGGGGCCACCACATTGAGGGTGCCATTTTGGCCCAGCCCTATATTCATAGGAGATTTACTGATACGAGTGCTTCCAGACCATGGCTATTTTCAATCACATGAATTCAGGCCATGCAACTGAAGCTGATTGGATGCTCTTGGAGGAAAAAACCCTTTCTCTCTCCCACTCCCCCAAAAGCATTGGGCTTTTTGCTGTAAGGAAAGTGATGGGGAAAATCCGCTGGAATGTCTGGGATAACACTTGCTTTGACATGTCATCTGACTGCCCCGCAAACAAATTGAAGTGAATGTTTGTTAAATAGGCAACATCATTTAACCTTAGACTGAATGCTCGATGAGCATATTAATTAATTGCCTGGAAATATTGCCTGGAATTATTAATTAATTGCCTGGAAATGCCTTCAGAGGCACACAATGGAGGGTCCTGTGGTTTTTGCCATGAGCGTGAAGACATCCCAGTGGTAACTCTCGGCTATGTTCATACCAGTGGTTTGCGAGGTTTTGCTTTGCAGTGTTTCAAGTCGCATTCTGATGCCCGTTCCCCATTCCCTGAAGCTGTCATCTGAGCATGCACAACGGCTACCTGAAATGTGCACACCTCAACTTAACGGCAGCTCCTGCTTTCAAATCAGATGGAAGCTGCTTCATAGGAAAGTGCATCAAACGGGAGTATTTCTCAAAAACCTATGGGATACCTATGGATTGGGGCTAATTCCACTTGCCCCTAGCAGTGGGAGCATACTGGAGTCAGGGTAAGGAGCGCAATGGGCACACGGCCTTAAACTCTGGTCGTAATGATCTTGTCTCCAACACCTACCTCTTTAGATGACCATGTGTGGGCCGAGCCAGCTCTATTGTGGCTGTCCCCCACCCCATATCCTCTCTTGATGCACTCTTGCTGTGTAAAATGTGAAACCCGCTAATGGGCCATGGGGATTCTGCTTGAAAATGAATGCTGACTGTTCAAGGGGAAAGCCTGCTCACCTCTGATCCAGATTTTAATGGGCGCACCATTGGCCCCTGATTTCATTTTTTTACTGAGAGTGAAGAAGAACAATGCTTTCTTGTTTCATGGGCTGTTCTCCCCGGAGGAATCACATCACCACATTGGCTCTCGTTTCCTGCCTCTCTGCTTAGTCATTCCTGTTGATGTAATCCCCAAGGGATTCTCACGTTAAGGGAAGACTGGGGGGGGGGGAAGGGAGGTGTTGTGGAGGGGAAGGGAAACGGCTTCTTTAACTGAGCTATTCCCTTCTTAAAAAGTGAAACGTGAGACTCCCCCTCCCCCAATTCCTTGAGCTGATTGTCAGTGTTTAGGAGAAGGAATCTTTATGACTCAGTGATTTAATACATGCATTAAGAGGATGGGGGGTGGGGAGAGATTTGTCATCACACACACACACACACACACACACACACACACACACACACACACTCTCTCTCTCTCTCTCTCCCCTTATTCGCAATAACTCAGGGATGAGGAAGCTATGGCTCTCCAGATGTTGCTGGACTCCAGCTTGCATCAATCCCAGTCAGCACAGCCCATGGTCAAGGCTGATGAGTCCAGCAACAACTTGGGCGATGCAAAGGTTGCCCTTCCCTGGATTGGTGCCCCACCCTGCAGATCTTCACATGCAGCAGTGGGCTGCACATGATGGGGTACAGTGCCCATATCTACCTGCAGAACAAATGGATGGCGTCGGACTACAAGCAACATATATTTATAAGGGAGTGGATGTGCAAGG
The DNA here is from genome assembly GCF_963506605.1 of Zootoca vivipara. NCBI lineage: Eukaryota > Metazoa > Chordata > Lepidosauria > Squamata > Lacertidae > Zootoca > Zootoca vivipara. The sequence goes on along the minus strand of NC_083289.1, from coordinate 9,891,622 downwards.
GCATTCCTATTTCTCCTAGAGAGCCACTGCCAGTCAGTGTAGACAAAAGGTAAGCAAAAGGATAAAGGACCCCTGGACAGTTCAGTCCAGTCAAAGGCGACTATGGGGTTGCAGTGCTCATCTCGCTTTCAGGCCGAGACAGACAGCTTTCCGGTTCATGTGGCCAGCATGACTAAACCGCTTCTGCCAACTGCCCCTGCTCAGTCCTTGTTAGGCTGCTTTTGCAGGTTCCCCCCAAAGCAGTACTCCTGAAAACCTTTGGGATCCCCCAACCGATGGGCATGGTTGGTGCTGTTTTCACTGTTTGGCACATCATTTTAACTGAGTACCCTCTGGGCTTTTAAATTAGTGGAAGAAAGGCTATGTCATTGTACCATTCAGTAGGTGGAATACAGCCTATAGCAGGGTGAAATAGCAAGCCAGGGCATGTTTTTGGATCCTTCGTTCAAGACCAGGGTTGTTACATAAGCACATTTTCACCTGTAGCACGTTGGGGGTCCTGGTTGATCGCTACCAAGCTGTCATAGCAAAAACAGGAACTGATGGCTCCAGTACCAATCCAGGAAGAATGCAAGGCATCCAGATGTCACGCATGCTGCAAAGGAATCCAGCTTTCTCCTGCCTTCTGTTTCCAACCAGTTATTACAGGAATGGGAAACCAGAGCTCTGGACCACTGGTTATGCCTTGGTCCCTGAATGGTTTCTCAAAAGTTCTGAATCATCCTGCTCAGCACTGAGACATGGGTGGCGCTGTGGTCTAAACCACCGAGCCTCTTGGGCTTGCTGATCAGAAGGTCAGCAGTTCGAATCCCCATGACGGGGTGAACTCCGGTTACTCTGCCAATCTAGCAGTTTGAAAGTACACCATTGCAAGTAGAAGTGGCGGGAAGGTAAACGGCATTTCCGTGCACTCTGGTTTCCGTCACGGTGTTCCGTTGAGCCACATAGGAACACAGGAAGTTGCCTTACACATAGACCATTGGTCCATCGTATTGTCTGAACTGCTCTCTGGGCTTTCAGGAAAGTCTCTCTCCCAGCCCTGCCTGTCAGGAATGGAACCTGGGACCTTCTGCAAGCAAAGCAGATGCTCTGCCATTGAATCACGGTGCTTCCTCTAATGTCGACTGTTGATTTTGGGGGGAAACTGGGAGCGGGTAGGAATGGACTAGAGTCGGTGGATCTGGAAGAAGGAAGACCAGTGATGTGGGTTTTCGGGGTGGGAGGGAAGGATGTGTAGATATTTTCCTGGAAATTAGGCTAATTTAAACTAATTAGGCTAACTTGCACAGGGTGATTTGCATTGGAATAAATCTTACTATGCTACATGGACCAGTTGTCAGACTCTGGCCTGTGCCCACACCATATGTTCAAAGCACATGACTTCCCCCTCCCCAAAGCCCTGGGGATTGCTGTTTGCTAAGGGCGCTGGGAACTGTAGCTTTGTGAGGGATAAACTGCGGTCCCTGGGATTCGTTAGCAGAATGCATGGGCTTTAAATTTATGGTGTGTGTGCATCTTTATAAGGCAGTTTCCGATACTCCTTGCCTTCCGAGACAGGGGAGGCTTTTGGTGGGAAGAGGGCCCTAAAAGCAAGTTTCTCTGGTCTCACTTAATGAGGCTTGGGCACTGTTGGGTTTCCTATGCAGCCTGGGAAACATCTGGGCATGTTAAGCCCAGCTCCTTCCTAAGTGGAATGGACAGCTCTTCTGTGTTAGCAGTGCTTTGCAAATATTGTTTATAGGAGAAGAAGTTCGGTAATTGGAACTGCCCGGGGAATTTCTGATAAGCCAGAAACGAATTACTCAGATGGAAAAGCATCCAAGAGACGCAGATTCTCCCTCTCCCTCCTGCGAAAACTGTCAAGGAAGCTTTCAGGGCACCCTGGGTCAGGACCTTGGTGTTACCTCTCAGCAGAAATCCAAGGAATTGCCATCCACTTTAAGCGAGCGCATGGGGAACAGGGAAGGAATGTAGAGACCTGGTTATCTTGCCAGTATCCCAGGGTCTGAGATTCAGACCAACTTGCAAATGGGAAAAGGGGGGGGGCAAAAATTACCCCAACGCCCACGCGGTGAATCAAAATCCCGGTGGGAATCCAAGACAAATATGCGAAGCCAAGCTGTTGCTAAGTGATCCTCGTACATATACGGAAATAAAATGAAAATAAATCTAATCAGAGACATGTGGAGGCTGCAGAGGAGAAGGAAGCCAGCTTCAAGCAGAATGCCTCTGTTGGTCATTGGGTCAGACTTGAATTTAGAAGACAAGTGTTTTCTTTTAAAATGGCAGATTACCATTGCAGGGCCTGGTCTAGGTTTTAGCTCACTTTCGATCTGATCCACTGTCCTTGTGGGCTTTGTGGTGTTGCTCTTTTTGTTTTCCGAGGAAGCTGTTCCTGCAGGCTTACAGAAGTAGGATCAGCTTTGCAAGAGCTAACCTGCTACGTCAATCCAGAGCTCCTTGCGAGAGCACAGCTCCTCAGTGGCCAGTTAATGGACACAAGGAAGAGAAAAACTTTAAAGAAAAATGCAATCACAGTAGAAGGACAAAAAAGCAGCAACAGCAACTTTGATCGGTAGATTAGCTCTGAGATCTGAATTGCCATAATGGTGCTGGTTTTTATATGGTGTTAGGAATTTGTTTGAAGTATGCATGGACTGATTAGAGCCCTGCACAGGTGACAGTTCTGGGGATAATTAATTCTTGGAGGGATAGATAAGCATCAAGCCCATTCTGGCCTCTGCCCAGAATACCTGCAGGAGCATCTCCACCCCCATCACTCAGCCCGGACACTGAGGTCCTCCTCTGAAGGTCTTCTGACTGTTGCTCCACTGTGCGAAATGAAGTTACAGAGAACCAGACAGAGGGCCTTCTCGGTAGTGGCACCCGCCCTGTGGGACGCCCTCCCTTCAGATGTCAAGGAAATAAACAACTATCTGATTTTTAGAAGACATCTGAAGGCAGCCCTGTATTGTGAAGTTTTTAATGTTTTACTATGTTTTATATGTGCTGTAAGTTGCCCAGAGTTGCTGGGGAAACCCAGCCAGATGGATGGAGAATAACAACAACAACAACAACAACAACAACAACAACAACAATTTCCACATGTTGATAAGCTCATCTACCTATAGAGTGGTACCTCGGGTTACAAACGCTTCAGGTTACAAATGCTTCAGGTTACAAACTCCGCTAACCCAGAAATAGTACCTCAGGTGAAGAACTTTGCTTCAGGATGAGAACAGAAATCATGCTCTGGCGGTGCGGCGGCAGCAGGAGGCCCCATTAGCCAAAGTGGTGCTTCAGGTTAAGAACAGTTTCAGGTTAAGAACGGACCTCTGGAACGAATTAAGTTCTTAACCAGAGGTACCACTGTATACAGTCTACATCCACACGTTTTGGACATGTGTAGACATTCTCCATGCAATCTCTGCTCTGAACAGCTTCCTTCCTCAGTTGCCATCTACAATTTTTCATGCAGTAGAGGCTGGTCCATTAGGAAAAAATGGGACACTGCTCCACCAACTCCAGTTTGCTTTCAGCCAGGGCCTACCTGCCTGCCTTCTTACTTACAGCCTGTCCAGGGGTTGTCCTGCCTGCTAACTTCCTCCTCTTTGGTCTCAGTGTTGGCCTCCGAGATCTCAGTAGGAAGGAGGATATGGACCAAATTAGAATTAGCTGTCTCTGCTTGTCATTGGCTCTGGTGCCACCAACTGGTGGGCTCCCTGTCTTCTGCTCTACCAGTCTCAATGGGTACAATTCAACACTTTTACACTTTTATGAAGTGATTTTAAGCAGGCTACTGATAGGTTAGCACTAGGGTTGCCAGACTCAATAGAGGACAGGACTTCTGTGCCTTTAATTGCCCTGCTCTATTTTTTGAGTCTGGAAACCTTAAAGAGAAACCAGCAGACCCTTTGCTTAGAAATTAAACAAAGGGTCTGCTAGTTTCTCTTTAAGGTTTCCAGACTCAAAAGAGAGCAGGGCAATTAAAGGCACAGAAGTCCTGTCCACTATTGAGTCTGCCAACCCACTGTCCATATTGTGCTTTTAATTGTGCTGGCCAGATTGTTGGTTCCCCCCCCCCCCCCGTGTTACCCAATTTGATGTTTAGACATTTGAAGATTTTAATTTGGTTTGCTGCTGCATGCTATGTTTGGTATTTTGTGAGGAGATTGTTCTTAAAAAATGCTTTCAATTTTTTAATATTAAAAAATCCTATTAAACAAATAAAATGATGCTTCTCATGGCAAAACACTGAATTAATGTTTTTGACTCTCAGGCTATTGAATGTTACCAACATGCAAGAGAATGTGAAAGAAACATCAAATGTATGTCCTGGCTGGTTTGAGGTTCTTGTGCTTTCAAGTTTGATTGAAGGACCATTGCAAATGAAAGGAGCAGCATGTGGATACTGTTGTTATATAGCTTAGCCACTAGGTGGCCCTAGACCTAGTTGTTTCTGGGTGGAGTGAAGAGTTTCCTGCTGCAGTTCCGTCCCTGTCGGGGAGAAACAATTGTGTCCTGGTCTTGCTTCCTGTTTGCTCTCTCCCGTATAAGCCTTTCAAGATGTGCAGATTTCCCCTATTGCTTCGTAAGGTTGTATTTAATAATCTTTTCTTTTCATAGCCTCAAAAGTTCCATTGTTTGTTTGTTTGCTTTCTCCATGGTTCCTAAACTCTTTGGCAAGATGTCCAGGCTTGTTTTGATATGACCTGGCACATGATGAACAGGGGGTGGGAAAACTTTATTCCCTCCCCACCCCTGTCCAGCACTGCTCATGCTCCCCCCCCGCACGCTCTCTGTCTTCTATTGAAGACTACATGCTGGCAGTGAGAGGTGCCAGAGTAAAAAAATGGGCAGGGTTTGCAATGTTGCAGGATTGTAAAGCCCTCTCCCTCCTGTTTGCCTTATTGTCTCTGCGGAGTGCTTAAAATTCAGGCTGCCAGAAACTAGGCTGAGGGCTGTAGGGTCCACACCCCTACTGGAAGCAGAGGAGGCTGGCCTACCACTGCACACAGGGCCCTGCCCCATCAATCTCAGCCTGCCTTTGATGTACATCTGTCAGCGACTGGGCAGAGGAGGAATGATGGAGACTGCCTTCCCAGCCTGATCCCTCCAGGGAGGAGGAAGAGGAAGACAGTTTAGATTTACAGCAGGGGTTTGAGGGAGGTCACAGCTCAGAGGCAGATGAGGGGGAAAGATGGGAAATAATGGGAGAGGAGGATGGGACATAAGGGGAGTGGCAGCTGATGGATGCCTTTAGAAAGCTTTCCAGACCCCCACCCCTCTCTCAGAACCCGGCAGGCATTTAAAGTAGGAGAGCAGAGAGCTCAAAGACAGAGGGCATGTAGCAGCACCTGTAGAAGTGATGAATGAGGAAGTGGGAGAGACAGCGGGTGGAGATTCACTCAGTATGTCATTGGCTCTGGTGCCATTTATAGTTGGGCTTCCTGTCTTCTGCCTCACCAGTTCCAGCAGGCACCACTCACCAAGGGCCATGAACAGTTAGGAAAAAAGAAAGAAAAAAGGGATAGGCAGAGACGTTTGTACCTATAGGTTCAGAACAGGAGGAATGGTTCAGGACCACAATCCTCAAGGACTGCCTCTCCCCATAGGAACCAACCCAGACCCTGAGATGATCATGTGAGGCCTTTCTTCATGTGCCTCCTCCACGAGTGGTCTGGAGGGTTGCGTTACGAGAACGGGCCTTTTCCACGGTGGCTCCCTGCTTGTGGAATGCCCTCCCCAGGGAGGCTCACCTGGCACCTTGGTTACATATCTTTGGGGCCTTTTCAGTATTGGCTCCCTGATTGTAGAACACTCTTCTCAGGAAGACTTGCCTAGAGCGTACTTTAAACAAAGTTTTAAAAGAAAAACCCCAGGCTTAAAAAAGAAGAAGCACATTTCTATTAGCAAAGTAATCTCTGCTTCTTGCTGTCGTTTTAGGGCAGGGATGGAGAATCTGTAGCCCTCCAGATGTTCACAGAATCATAGAATCGTAGACAAAACAAAAATTCCTTCCAGTAGCACCCTAGAGACCAACTAAGTTTGTCATTGGTATGAGCATTAGATGAAACCCTGAGGATCATCATTTAATCCAGGAGTCAGCAACCTAAGGCCCATGGGCTGGAAGCAGCCTGCGGAGATCGTTTGACCGGCCCCCAAACTGAGTTGCCTGCTCGCGCGCTGCGCTAAACTGGCACGGCATGGGGACTTGCTTCCATGGCGCCAGAAATCATGTGAAAATCGCGGGTGCACGAACTCACGCATGCACGCAATCCAGCCCACGGAGGGATCTCCGTAGGACCGATCTGGCCCAGGCAAGATAAACCTTGCTGACCCCTGATCTAATCTAAAATACTGCAATGCAGGAATCTTTTGCCCAACATGGGACGTGAACCCTCAACCCAGAGATTAAGAGTCTCATGCTTTACCGACTGAGCACCACCTATCAGCCCCAGCCAGCACGGCCAATGGTCAGGGATGATGGGAATTGTGGTCCAGCAACTTTTGGAGGGCCACAGGCTGCACGTCTCTGCTGTATGTTGTGTTCTAGCTCTGCATTGATGTTTTAGGACTCTTTGCATTGCATTATTAGGGCTAAGAAAGTCCCATGAGTCCAGGGCATAAGAAAATCCTTCCTGAATCAGCCTGCAATGGAATGAACTCTGCTCGGCCCTGGTTTGACAAAGGCTGAGTTTCTGAGCAGTGATCTGTCAATGTTTTATATTTTTGGTCTGTTTAAAACAAATGGTTCCATGTCCAGAGAACCTTGGTGATGAGATGTCTGAGACGAGATGAGATGTTCAGTGGCACCTTGGTTTAAGAACAGCTTAGTTTATGAACAACTTGGATTAAGAACGCTGGGAACCCGGAAGTAGGTGTTTTGGTTTGTGAACTTTGCCTTGGAAGCAGAACATGTTCCGCTTCCTGTTGAGTGTGTTCCATTTGTAAATTGAGTCCCCCGCTGCTATGGGAAAGCACACCTGGGTTTAAGAACACTTTGGTTTAAGAACGGACTTCCGGAATGGATTAAGTTCATAAACCAAGGTACCACTGTACTCAGTTAATTGATAATAAATAAAAAAAAATCCAGGGACATTCAGGAATGCGACTCATTAAAGACAGACCTGGCTTCACATCCTGTAATCTGAATTTTGCTGAACAGCTGAATTCTCCACAGGGCTTGATTGAAGAGAAATGTTTGCATCATCCCTAACTGGTGTGAGCTAATATAGGGAGGAGAGTGCAAAGGGCAGTACCAGTGGAACGAAGGGGAGTAAAGTAGGAGTTTGTTTTTATTTTAGAGAAGCTGACACATGTCAGAGAGAGCTGACAAGGATATTCACACTCATGGCTCCACTTAGCCTCTAGAGCTCTTGGAGCCAGGCCCAAATCAGATGAGGTCAAGCTAATGAAATTAGCCTTTTGTTCACTCTTGCTTGCACAAAACGTGGAGTGCACTCCAAGGAGGAGGAGGTCTAATCTCAGGAACATGCTCGGAGCTTGGCATCCTCATGGACCACTGGGATTTCCCACCAGTCTGAGAGACAGTTTGTGACTCCGGTGCTAGGGGTTATCTAATCAGGAGGCACCAGGCCTTGGGAGAGAAAAAGAGAGCCAAAGGCTGGCCCTGCCATTACTCAAGCATAGTTCTGGCATGGTCTTGTTGCACTGTGAAAGGAATTCTCTCGGGTTCAGACGTAACAAGCCTGTTCTGGTAAACCTGGGGCCTTCCAAGGTACTTGTTCAAGTTTGCTAGCTATAGTTGTCAGTGTCCAAAGTCCAGCTCTGTTCTCAAGCATCGGTGGCGGATAATGGTGCAATCATCTACATGTCTACTGAGATGTAAGCCCCATTGAATCCCATGGGATTTGTTCCAGATAAGGGTGAATTTGACTGGGTACATAGGTAAATGCAGGGATGAGGAACCTGTGGGCCTCCAGATGTTCCCGGACTACAACTCCCATCATCCCTGACTATTAGTCAAACTGGCCAGGTCTGTTGGGAGTTTTGGTTCAACAGCAACTGGAAGGGCACAAGTTTTCCATCTTTGGGCAAATGCATTCATGCAAACTCTAAAGCTGCAAAATGGTCTTCTATGCACACTTCCCCGGGAATAAGTCCCATGGAAGATAGTGGGCCTCACTTCTGAATAAACTATATACACTTGTGCTGTAAGTCATCATGCAATGCCTGTCGATTTGCAAGCTGCAGCTACTGTGCTTCCAACCGATAATAATCACTGTAGGACAACCCTGGTTTCCTACTATATCTTTAACAAACCAAAGAAACATCACCCTCTTGGCTTTTAAAGAAGCAGAGGATGGAGTTACTGCAGAGGAAATGAATAGACCACATGCAAATATGGTGAAGGGCAGATCACTACCACAACCCACAGATCTTCAGACACAGCCTCAGGCTGTAGGCACATGTTCTTTGCACATTCCCCTGTAGAACAAGTAATTGGTGCTGGCTTTGCAGAGCTAAGAAAGTTCCGTAAGTTCAGGACATAAGAAAAAGCCCTGCTGGGCCCATCCAGACAAGCGTCCTGTTCTCACAGTGGCAAACCAAAAGCCATGGGGAAAGTCTGAAAGCAGGACCTGAGTGTAAAAGCACAATCTCCATTTTGACTCCTGGCAACCATCAGCGTAGCCAAAGCAGCTGCCCACCCCCATATCAAGTAAAGCCATAGAAATACTCAACTAACTGACCAATCACATTTGTTCTGCCCCCCCCCCAACAAAAGCCCTGCCCCCCCAAATCCTGGCTACGCCCATGCTGGCAACTGGCATTCAGGGACATATTGCCTCCAACATTAGGCTGATGGGGTCCAAAGAAAAGTAGAGCAAGATGTTTGGCACCAGCTGGGCTGCAGGAGTTGCCGGAAGGAGGTGTACAAGTTAACCAACCAACCAACCGTCTTAGGGACTCTACTCTGGATTTGTGTTGGGTTTGCTCCTTCATCTTTTCTTCTCCCAAAAGCTGGGATGAGCCACAAGGCAGCGGAGGTTTAGGATCAGCATTTCCCTTTTCCTAGATGGGCTACTTTCCCAGGTTGTTGGAGCCCCACCTTCCCCTCATTTTCCTCTACAGCTCGTGCAGAAACTGCCTTCTTTGTGGCCAGGAAAGGGAGAAGTAAGGGTGGGTTGTTATTATTGTTATTGTTATTATTATTATTATTATTATTATTATTATTATTATTATTATGTGCGTGATAGTGCTAAGGGTGTTAGCCTCCTTTGTTCTTCACAAGTGGGGTGGAGAAGCTTTTTAAACCCAAGGGTCACCTTCCCTTCTGGGCAACTTTTTTTTTGGGGGGGGGGTCACAAATCAGTGGTAGGTGGAGACTAGGAATGGAAGGAGCAGTCCATTTTGGCTCTCTCTCTGTTTCTCATTTTTCCAATCTGCACTTCTCTAGATTTCTGCAACAACTTCTGTAAATCCTCCTGAAAATTCTCCCGTCTTTTTGTGCAGATTTCCCCCAGTCCACACACTTTTTGCTTGCATTCTGAGGAATGTAATGCAAGCCATTTTACCTAACGCAATGTCTTTTGTGTGTGACTCTCACCGATATATATCAATTTTATGCACCCTGATGCATTTTTGTAAACGTTTGGCTTCAGAACCGCAGCCCAAAAATGTGGAGCACTGCTGCTTTTGAAAGAGGGCTGTGCTTCAGGTCTCAAAAGTGCAAATTTGATAAATTGGCTTTAAATGTGAACTGAATCTGATTTCTCCCCCATCTCTGGTGGGACAGAGGCAAAAGTGGACAGAGGAATTCAGGCAAATCTTACCTTTGTAGGGCGGTCCAGTTTCTTCACACTCACCTACCCCTCTCTACCCTCCATCTGTGCAAACAAGTAGCATGGTCGAAGTTTCAAGGAGATGCTCCAGCCAGGCAGAAATGCTCAAGCAAAGTGCAAAGCAGGGCAAGTGATGGGTGTGGCTCAGGTGTGTGGCTCAGGTGTGTGGATGTGTGGCCTGGGGAGCATCCCAAGGGTCAAACAGAAGCTCAGGTGGCCTCATTTGGTCCCACAGGCCTGAGGTTCCCTAACCCTGCCCAGTTGCATGACAGGCATGCCTAGATTAACAACGGCAGCTTCTCTGCCCCCCTCCCTATATCCAGTACAGGGGAAAGCTATGCCTGTTGAATTTCTGGCACATTCCCCACAACATCAGACAGGCGTCTTCGCTATGCACCTTTCAGCACCTGCTAAAAACATTTTTTGTTCAGGCAAGCCTACCCAGACATGTGGAATGCCTATGCATGCTTTAATCTGCTTTTATTTTTTGCTGTTTTATTTATTTTTTAATGTTTTAAATAGTTGCTGATAATTTTATGTACTGATATATGCTATACTGATCAGGTTATTGTCTTATTCTCTTTGTAAACCACTTTGAGTTTATTTTTTTAAAAAAATAACCACCACGCATGTAGAAATTGTTATGAAAGAAATAAACAAACAGCAATCCTAGCAATAGCAAATTTGTTTTCTCAGTTTGGATGTTGGAAACTGAAAACTGCAGCTAATGCAAAACAGGAAATTGCAAGTCACACATCAGAAATGAAGAGAGTGGGGAAAGTGCGCCTGCACTTGTGGCTTGTTTCTGATCCTACGAACCAGGGGTAGCCAATATGCCCTCCAAATTTTGTAGACTAAAACCCCCATCATCTGTGACTGTTGACAACGATAGTTGAGGCTGATGGGAGTTGCCTAAACATCTGGAAAACACAATGTTTTCTTCCCCCTGGTCTTAACCATAATATTCGGGTTTCCCAAACTGACCCTGTGTTTTCCTTGTGTCTGCAGATGTTGTAGGTCAGACATCCCCAATCTCAGCCCCCAGATGTTCTGGGACTACAATTCCCATCATCCCTGACCACTGGTCCTGTTAGCTAGGGATGATGGGAGTTGTAGTCCCAAAACATCTAGAAGGCCAAGTTTGGGGGTGCCGGTTCTAGGTGGAACTCTCCCCTATGCAAACCCCATACAAATGATTAGGAATTAGCTATCAGTCGCTTTTGCCCAGGGATAGAGAACCTGCGGCATTCCAGGTGTTGTTGGACTCCAGTTTCCATTTACTCCAACCAGCAGGGCTGGTTGTCACAGGTGATGGAACTTGTAGTCCAACAATATCCGGAGGTCCATCAGTTTCCCATCCCTGTTTTTGCCCAATTTGGTGTCATCTAAAGAGATTTCCAGAAACAATGCCACTAGCCAATTAGGTTAACTTGGCAAGAGCCACCAGCAAATGAGTAAGATAATGGCAATGGCACAGCCTCCCTAGGGGAAGACGTGCAAGGCCCTGGACACCAACACAACTGTTTCACACTTTCAGGAAGCTATGGCACAAATATGCCCCAGTGTGAAGTAGAACCTCTTCTCCTAGACCCTATAGCTATATGCAGCTCAAGTAGCTATGCAGCTCATTGCTCAAGCAACTTCACTAGAAGATAAGGGATTTCCTAGCTGGTCTCCTTAGGAAGAGTAGGAGGGATTCAAGCTACGACAAGGTGCTGAAGGTTCTTTCTTGGACTGCCTCGTCCCTAGAGGTCTACAGAAAGGAATCATCCCACAACCCACTGCTTCCTCTCCTCCCCAGCACCCCTCCCACCAATCACTGGGGTCCATGACTCACCCCGTCCATTCTGATTGGGCCGGTAGACGCTGCCCACGCTGACCCGGGCCTGGTTAACACCTTGGCTGTCTGGAATCTGTTGGGGAGGCTCAGAGTTCCGGATGGGAAGGTAGGGCTCAGGCCTAGGCACCCCATGGGGGTCTAAGGGCCGGAAAGGTGGCTGAGGTTCCACGTTGCGGGGAGGGACGTAGGGTTCTGCAGGCACCTCCCCAAAGGGAGGGTACTGCCCTGCCCACGGCTCGTTTCCATACCTGGTTCCAGCACTCACGGGGGACCCGGAGTTGATGTGCAAATTGTCTGCCACAGGCACCCCTTGCCCCGCAGACTGCTGGTTCTGGGCATAAGGGTCCTGGACACTTTGGTCATAGCTAGTCCCAGTGTCATGGTAGAGGCTGTGCGAGTACCTTCTGTCTAAGCCGTCCGAGGGCTGTGGCTGTTGGGGCACAGGGACATAGGGTCTTTCCTGCACTGGGTAGTATCCTTGGGCTCTGTAGGGGTTCTGCTCCTCGGCATGCTCCTCGTATCTCACCCTGGGCTGGAAAGGGTAGACGACCCCAGCGCTGGCTGCGGCTGCGGCTACAGCACCCCCTCCGGTTCCCGTTGTGCGGTAGTAGGTGTAGCTCTCGTCATACGCACGGGGGGCCTGCGGGTCGTAGGCCTCATATTGGTTGGTGAACGGCGGCTGGGGTTGGGGGTAAGAGGCCTGCGGGTAGAGCTGTCCAAACGAGGAATGTGCAAAGGAGGAAGAAGAGGAAGCGGAGCCAACCTGACGCTGCCGAACGGTGGGCGACCACGGACGTGGAGAGTTGGAGTGACCTTCCCCGGTGGCCCCATCCCGCCAGTTGTCAGGGACCTGTCCAAAGCCAAACGGATGCCGTGTTTGGCCCCGGATGGTATCGGATCCTGCCCGGACTGGCAAGGTGGGAGCCTGCCGCCGGGTGTTCCCCGGGACCCTTCTGCTGCTTTGGCTGGTGGCAGCGTCAGCCAGCATGACCCTTGCGCTGCTGTCTGCCCTTGCGTGGCTGGCTGGGACATACTCGGAGCCTGAGTTCAGGAGGCTGTACACTCTGCCGTTGTTCTCCCACTGGATCATCTGCCTCCATCGACCGGCGTCTGCATTGCTGCCTTGTGGGTGTTGCCCCCGGACCAGCAGGACAGCCCCAAAGCCCATCAAAGCCCACAGGTCCCAGAAGCTGAGAGGTGCCATGGTGATGCCAAGATGAAAGGGATCAATGACCTTGATGGGTGTTTTTGACGGGAGGAAGTTGTGGAGGAGCAGCCTGGAGGGCCTGTGGCAGCAGCTTGCGCCTTTTCTCTTTCTCCGCTGCCTTCTCTTCTTCCTTAGGTGAATCGGTCTCAACTCTGTCCATTCCCTGTTTGTTTGAAGGTGCTCCGGGGGTCTCCCGCAAGCTTCATGTTGAGCTTGTTGGAGGAGAAAGAGAAAGGGAGAGAGGAAGATGAACGAGTCTCTTGAGAACTCAGGAGAGCCTGGAAAGTTTTGTTCCTTGCGTATTTCTTGCTCCTGGACGTCGTCTTCACATTGCTGCTTTGCCCATCGCAAGGGACGTCAGTTGATCCTGCTTACTCTTGGCTGGATGTCTTTGCTTCTGGTCTGAATGGATAAGCAACGGGCTCTGAAAAAATGCTGGGAAGTTTCAGGACTCTTTTGCGAGTGTCTGGTATGCAGGGTCCTAAAAACCGCCCACTTTTATTTTGTTAGCTTCTCAGTGTTTCCCCACCCCCCACTCTCAAAGCACCTCGACCAAATGGCTTCAATCGAGTGTTTCAGAGCAAACTCCGTCTTCAGGGATAACAGTGAAACACCCCCAAAGAACTAGACATAGCAACTTAAACATGTCCTTATGTTTTGCCAGTCCGTGATAGAAGGGCAAAATGAAGCCCTCAGGATTATACACAACATACGGTACCCAGAAAATACAGCTGAGCGTGGGTTTTCCAGCATGCAAGAAAACTTTGCTCTTTATTTGACTCTGTATTCAAGGGTTTTTTCTTGGGTGGAGGTGAAGGGAAAGGGTGGAGGCATTTCTATGTAGGGAAAATTTGTTGCTGTGTCAGACAGGCATGGGGAACCCGTGGCCATTCAGACATTATTGGACAGACTCCAGCTTCCACTGGCCTTTTTGCCCTGATGACCAATGGCACATGCAACCTGAAAGATGGAAATAAAGTGGATGGGGTTTCAGCAAGGGTTTAGGATTGCATCACAGGGAACAGGGTCCCATGCTGTTGGATGTGAAGGGGGCCCTCAAAACTGTGCATTATTTGTAGGCCGAGGTTAGTCTCCGCCTATGATTTTATCCCAGCTTTGAAAGCATCACATTCGTAGTGCTTTGACGCTTCTCAGGATGGAAACCACCCAGTTGTGCACGGAAGAAATATTGCAACCAGGTGTGTAGTTTTGGTCGTCGAATTGAATTTGACGATCGTACCTTGGGGATGGAGGAAACTATGGAAATCAGTCGTCGTGGAGGAATGAATCCGGCATCAATAAATATGCTGCTGTAGCCTGAGGGGAATTTGAGGGGCTGACCTAGCTGGCTTGTTTATAGAATATTCTTCTGGGAGGGTTGGCACTGGCCCAGATGTTCCTGAACATTATTACTAAGAGCCCAGATTCACAACTGACCTTCCCTTTCCTGACAGAGGCTGCTGAATCTTTAATGTCTGAGTAGGAAATGAATTGCACCGCCAGTTTCCTCCTTCTGTCAGGAAACCACCATCGCCACTCAAGGCACTGGCAAAGGCCGGAAAGGAGATTTTTTCAGCCCAAGGGCCACATTCCTTCATGGAGATACTTCCAGGAGCCACATGCTGGTGATCAGTGGGGCCAGAGGCAGAAGTGGGCAGAGTGATGGAGAGGACGCTTGTAGAATAGGCTACTTTCCAGCCAAATAAAAGTTTGGGTTTTCTATAGCCTTGGTGTTATCAGCACCACGCTTGAAGAAACTGAATCATCCAGGCCGCATGTATTCCCATGCTGAGGATGTGTGATGACACTGGGGTTTATATCAGCCATGCCCTGCTTATGCCTCCATCACATGCCATTTGGTCGGCAGTAACAGGCATCGCTTGGCAAGGCTGAAGAGCTGCAAGCAACAGGAGCAGGAAGAGAGAAGGAAAGATTAGATACCTACCCCCTTTTGTTCAAAGCCTGAACAGCATGGGTGTAACTTACCTAAAAAAGTCATCTTCAATCAAATAATTATTCCCATATACAATGATCTAGCTCAGGGGTCCTTCTTGGGAGCCCACCATTAATATCTAGAGGTTTCCCGGGGATGCACAAGAGAGGCTTTCTCAGTGGTGGCCCCTTAACAATGAACATCCCCCCCCTTTAATAAAATATAGTTTCCAGGATTCTTTGGAGGAGCCAGGACTGGTATAAGAGGGCTTTAAATGTATGGTGAAGCTGTGGTCTTTGCTTGCAGAGCTGCTGGGCATTTTGCAAAGCCTATCGCCAATGAGATCTCCAACCATGCATTGCTTTAATATGTACCTCTCTCGTTATATAAATTAGCATATGCAGATTTGGTGCAGATTTATGTCAGGGGGCTGTACCCTGATTCTTTCAAGTACTTAGCCAACACCTCTGTGAGCAGGCTGCTGTCCACAAACCTGTTGGGCCACAGCTACCAGGCACAAGCCAAGGTGACTCTTGTCCATACACTCTGACATGAAAACTGGTTTCTGGTCTGGGATCTGCCCTCTAAGACCAACTGCTTGAAATGCCTTCATGCATTTTTTAAAATATATGTTTCTTCTTCTGTGGAAGTTGGTTGGCTCAGGCTGAGATCTTGTTGGGAAGTGGCGTTGGGGAGGGGAAGAGAATATAGATGGCAAAGAGAGGGACTGAAAAGGACTGGCTGGAGCCTGTGAGTTTATCCAAGATTTTATTTCTGGCGAGTTCTGCCTGCTCGTGACATCAGCTCTGGTATTTCCAATCCCTGAGGGGAGAAAGGGGGGGAAGGGGAGAGGGGGGAAGAGAGAGGAGGAGGAGAGGAAGAGAGGGGGGAGAGAATAAACAGGAAAACAGCACACAAGGGCACAAAGTTCTTTGGGGTCCTGAACGTTGAGCTGTTGTTTGGCCGAAGCATCTCATTGCCAGCAACCCACTCCAGGGTGTTAGGAAACCAGTGGCCTGACAAGGCCTTCCCAAATGCGCTCGATTTGGCCTCCAAACATATCCCTCTTCCCTTTGCTTGAGCTGGCCCCATTCCCCAGTGCTCAAGCTGAGAATTGGAAGCAGCAGGGGGAAAATAAATTAAAACACGGTCAGAGTTTAAAGATACAAAATCCTCTTGTAACGTTTTCTTTCAACAGCCGGGCTCCCCATGTAGTTACACAGGACGCAAGGCTCAGTTGACTGCAAGTGAGCCTGAAGTTTGGGGACGGCAGGCAGACAGGCGGGACTCCTGCCTCTGCGGCATCCCCCTCCGGCTGATGGAAAGAAGGGCATGCTTATACTGCCCCTTAATCTCCTACTGCAGATCATTTTGTGAGGCAGATCCCCCATTCAGGGATGTAGAACCTTCTTCGGTCCAAGGTCCACTTTCCCTTCAGGGCAAGTTTTCAGGGGCCACATGCTAGTGGCAGTAGGAAGGATCTAATATAGGTCTCTTAAGATCCAAAACAGTTACTATAGATATGGTCATTCCTTTAGATCACAGATGGGCACTTTCTTCAGGGCCACATTTAAAGTCCTTTAAACACGGATGGCTTCTTCCAAAGAAAATGCAGTTTATTAAGGATGCTGAGAATTTCCAGGAGAGCCGTATTCCCCTGTTCCCTGGGAAGGGGTATTGTACGTTAATCTGCTCTGGGAATCATAGTTCTGTGAAGCGTCGCCTGCCGAGCAAGAAGAACATGGGGTGGCGGGTGGTGTCATTCCCCAGGCGAAGTTCTGACTCAGAGTAAGGCAGCTTCTAAGGAATGCGGACAGCTTGCTGACCTAATTTTGCTGACAAGAGAAACTCAGCCAAGAGAGTGAGCAAGGAGGTTCTTAGAAATGGGAGATTTGCCTCTGGGGAGCTGGATCTTTCAGACTGTGATGCGTGGAGTCCAAAGCACCGGAGGAAGGACTCCAAGGCACTGTGAAGTAAGTTATCAGGGGGAAAGGTGAAGTATAAGGTGGAGTATAAATATGACAACAATAGGAACAACAACAACAACAACACAAGTCCTGCTGAATCCGACCAAAGGCCTGGGGTGGACTTGAAATTTACAGCATGTTATTCTTTGACGGAGAACTATTTGAAAATGATTCATAGATTGTCTCTAACTCCGAGTAGGCTTGCTAAGATTTACAAGACTGAATCAGATAAGTGCTGGAAGTGCAAAGAGGTGGAGGGAACGTTCTTTCATATGTGGTAGACATGTTAAAAGGTAAAAGGGTATTGGGAAATGATTTATAATGAATCGAAAAAAATGTTTTAAATTACTCCCCCCCCCCACGAAAAACACCCCCAGAGTCCTTTCTGTTGGGGATAAATTGGGTCCTCCCTGCAAGAGAGGGCACCCTATTGGTGGTCCCTCTGACGGGAGCAATTGGGCTAAGGGCATGTCAGTCAATAGGCAGAGGGACCACTACTTAACTGCTACACGTGACCCTCGAGATCCTTTTCTCGGCTCACAGTGCATCAGAACACCCACCCACCTCTCCCTATTTTTAGGGCTTGCACATGACCTTGCTATGCTGTCGTGTGTTGCTTGTTTTGGAGCAAGGGCACGGTAGGAATTTCCCCCATTTGGCTGATTGGCTGTTGCCACTTGGGTTTTGCCTGCCATGTAGCAAATTGTCACAACTTGTAAGGTTAACGGATAGGCTCTGGTTCATGCTGATAGGGGTGGCAGGATTCCTAGACAACCCTATCCACAGGTATTCCTGTAAAAGGAATCATAGACCTCCTGGTTGGTCTTCCCCAAGCAGGGTTGTGCCCTGATCCAGAGTTCAGGGCATATCTGGGGGGACCAGGGCCGGACGGTCATCTGTCCTCCCTCCCAGGTGTTGACCTGGCTGACTCATGGTGCGCCCAGAGTCAGCGCTACGCTAGGTAGCTTTGGGAACCAGAGCCTATGCAACCACTCACTTGATTTTGTAATCAATAAAGTTGTGGCCTAAATTCTGCCAAAAACTAAACCAAAATTTGAGTCCTGTCTGAATTTATTTCTAGGCCAGGTTAAAGGGTCTCCACACGCAACTCAGGCTGAAATCCCCAGGTGTCCGAAAAGATTATTTATGTATGCAACAATTGCAGCCTGTGTTTTATTAGACCCAAAATGGAAAGTGAGCGAGGTCCCAACCCAAGAAGAATGGCAGCTTAAGTTGACAAAATATGAACACCTTGCAGGCTTAACATGCGGAATAAGAGAGCAAGAAGAACATACAGTGGTACCTCGGGTTACAAACTGATGATAGAATTTATGGAAATGGCTAAGATGACCGGACGAATCCGCGACCGAGGAGAGGAGGCGACGGAAGAAGAGTGGAAAGATTTTAAATTATATTTAAAAATATATGCAAAAGTTACATTTTAAGAATAGAATTGGGTGTTAAATAATCTGTGGAAATTAAGAATATGTTAAGTATTTGAGATTATATAGGTTTTTCTTTATAAGGTGATTAAAATGGAATAGAATTTGCTAAAATGTAATTATAATAAGAAATGCAGGGAAAGGGGCCCCGAGGAGGTCCCTACAAAGAATGTGATTGACAAAGGAATAATTAATTTTTTATGTGTTTATTCTTTTTCTTCTTTTTCATTTTCTGTGTATGTTTTTTCTCTTTCTGTATCTTTAAAGGAAAATCTTTAATAAAAATTATATATATATATATATAAAGAAAATAGGAGAGCAGAGAACTCAAAGGCAAAAGGCACAGCTCAGCCACCGTAGTGATGACACGTAATGGGAGAGACGGAGAGGGTGGGGCTTCGCTCGGAGCAACACCATTGCTCCAAGAGGCTGCATTTCTAAGCCTCTCCCTGTGAATATTGAATAAAAAGCATTGGTAAGAAAAAAAAGAGAGCGGTAGACTTGTAATCTGGGGAACCGGGTTCGCGTCTCTGCTCCTCCACATGCAGCTGCTGGGTGACCTTGGGCTAGTCAGACTTCTCTGAAGTCTCTCAGCCCCACTCACCTCACAGAGTGTTTGTTGTAGGGGAGGAAGGGAAAGGAGAATGTTAGCTGCTTTGAGACTCCTTAGGGTAGTGATAAAGCGGGATATCAAATCCAAACTCTTCTTCTTCTTCTTATACAGCCTGGGGTGGAGAAACGTTTTGAACTCGAAGGCCACATTCCCTTCTGGGCAACTTTCTGGAGGTCACATGCCAGTGGTGGGTAGGGCAGGAGGCAACACTGGGTAGAGGCCTCAATGTGATTTGTAACTTTCTAAAGCAGGCTGGTTTCTACGCACATGCATTCACACCTCTATCCTCCATCCACCCAAGCAGGAGGCATCATCAGAGTTCAAGGATGTGTTTCACCCAGAGGAAACCCCTTCCCCATTTTTTTTGGGGGGGGAAAGAGGGTATGGAACAAGACCTGGGGAGGGTCCCAAGAGCCAGATAGAGAGGCTGGCAAGTCTGCATTTGCTCCCCGAACCTGGGATTCTCCCTCGTCCCCCTGCCTGTGCTAAAACATCCTTGGTCCAGAAGATGGACATCGACCATGTTGGAAAGGATGGTGCACTAGGTGGTGCCATAATCCAACAGTTTAGTCCAGCTGGTTGAAAGATCCATCGATGAAAAAGCAACGGCTGCCTTTGACAGGGTGGGACCATCCTGGGCCTGCCCTGATAACATATCAAGCCAGGAGGGCAATTTGAACAGGGAATCTGTGCAAGAGAGTGTCCCATTGGATGAGTGCCCTTTTTGGGAAGGTCTGCTGCTTGCACACTCGTCTGAAGTGCCCTGAGTGTGCAACCCTCCTCCTAATAGCTGGCTTCCACACACAGAGAGGAAATGATGAGTTGCGTAACTTTGGTTAAGAAGAAATAGATTAATTATATCTCCCGTTCCTTTTGTGAAAGGGTATGGAAGCTAGCAATCTGTCTGCCAGTCAAAGGATGCGGAAATGATTACCTTTCACCTGAGTTTGGGCAAGGTATCCATTATCTGTTGTTTACTTCTCAGAGAAACAATGGCTTCCTCCCCCCATGGGTGCCTACTTGAACTTTGCAGGCAGTGCTGTCAACACTCTGCCAAGGTATATGGCTCAGCATAATGATACCTTTGGCTCAGCTTTCTGTCACTTGGGAAATGAGTCCCGATGTTGCAACAGACTAAAAATTATCTCCTTTTTGTTTGTTTGTGGGTGAGCCTATTTTCAAACAGAGGAGGTGGGGAGAGGGAGGAAAAGCCTGGGGTGCCATTGCTAAATGAGGAATTCTCTTTCCAGCTCATGTTGTAGTTTACAGCTGGGGTCATGGCTACGTTGGCTAACAATCTGACAGACACAGACACAAATATATATATATACAGGGTTCGATTCAAATAAGAGGATTGAACTTGCACCCCAAAACCTGTCAATAGGTTTAAGCTGCAGTAATAATAGGTGCTGGAGGAGACTCCCATGGACTGCAAGAAGATCAAACCTATCCATTCTGAAGGAAATCAGCCCTGAGTGCTCACTGGAAGGACAGATCCAGAAGCTGAGACTCCAATACTTTGGCCACCTCATGAGAAGAGAAAAGACCCGGATGCTGGGAAAGATTGGGGGGACAAGAAGGGGACGACAGAGGACGAGATGGTTGGACAGTGTTCTCGAAGCTACCAACATGAGTTTGACCAAACTGCGGGAGGCAGTAGAAGACAGGAGTGCCTGGCGTGCTCTGGTTCATGGGGTCACGAAGAGTTGAACACTACTAAACAACTAAACAACAACAAAATAATAATAATAAGCAAATCACTCAATTTCGGTTTTTCTCTGTTCCTCATTTGTTCCAATCTTAAGTTTAGTTCCACATCTGATTTTGAATTTAGTGTGAATTGCATTCCATATACACATTTTTAAATGCAACATTGCCTAATATACAGTACATATTTTGCAAGTGAATATAATATAATGCATTTATTGTATGTTATCTTCCCTAATATATGCATTTTTGGTAAATAAAATTTTATTGTATTTTCAACAGAGACAACATCCCCCCCCCACAAAAAAAGACAGTGAGAAGATAGCAGAAGAGAAGAGAAAAACAGAAAAGGGAGAAAGAAGGAATGGAGAAAGGGAGAAAACCATATAAAACTAGATTAAGCGACTTCCCCATGTTCCTGGCATGCACATTATAAAACTCAAAGTAAAGCAGTAGACATCTGGATCACCACAATTTCAGTAAACACAGAAGAAAGGAAGCATGTAGACAGCATATGACATTCAGTGGGTGACCCCAAATATCCCAAGCATGAGCAGATGGTTGTTGAAAGTTTCACTTTATACACACTTGACCCTAGTTATGCCTTTTTCTACACATTACTTGGCAGGGGAACGGCACTGCAAAGTTCAGAGAAGTGTGAACCCGGGCAGCTCCCCTTTTACAAAGGGGTCACATTCTGAGGCCCCACATGTTTAAGTGACATCGCATATATTTGAGACACCATTGGAAAAGCCTGCAGGCGCCCTCTAAGCCTCTGTTTTGCATCCTGCGTTTAATTTCTTGTCTTTTGTTCCATGCTGTTCTTTGTAAACTGCTATGTGACCTTTTCTGATGAAAAGTAGTATGTAAGTCCTTTAAATAATAATAAAGAGGGGAAGACACAGTTCTTCTTTGGTGATCCCTTATAGCTGAGTAAGATTGCCTTCCATAAACACGCTTTTAACAGTGAGTCCGTAAGTGACTGTGGAGGCCAATTCTGGATCCACACATCCTTCCACAGTGGGGACATAGGTTTCCGAGTGGGAGTTGATCACAGTGAGGGTTTGCCAAGCGTGCCTTCCTCTTAGCACATTTCTCCCTTTCGTCCTGAGTTTGTGCATCTTCAAAGTCCATGACACCTTTGGTAAAAGCTGTTCTCCAACTGGAGAGCTCGCAGACCAGTGTTTCCCGGTTGTCGGTGTTTCTACTACATTTTTTTAGATTTCCCTTGAGAGAGTCTTTAAATCTCTTTTGTTGACCATCAGCATTACGCTTTCCATTTTAAAGTCTGGAGTAGATTAGTTGCTTTGGAAGATGATCATCAGGCATCCACACAACATGACCAGTCCAACGAAGCTGATGTTGAATCGTTGCTTCAACACTGGCAGTCTATGCTTCTTCCAGTACACTGGTATTGGCTCGCATTAGAACTGGCATTAGAACACACAGTATGACGCCAAAGGCCAGCTGCTGGGAAGCAGCAATAGGGAGGGCTGCCT
Source organism: Zootoca vivipara (assembly GCF_963506605.1). Classification (NCBI taxonomy): domain Eukaryota; kingdom Metazoa; phylum Chordata; class Lepidosauria; order Squamata; family Lacertidae; genus Zootoca; species Zootoca vivipara. The sequence continues at coordinate 9,869,608 of NC_083289.1, read as the reverse complement.
TGCTTCCATACCTCTCTTGTGAGCTTCCCAGAGGTGTCCCGTTGACTGCTGATCAAGGGTGAGGAGAACCTGTGAACCTCCATCCCATCATGCCTGATCATTGGCCTCTTAGAATTTTGAAGTGTCAGGCATAGCTCTAGTGGCTTTAGCCCAGGCGTAGCAGAGTTTTCCTGCACAGCACAGAAGCTAGTTGAGGTGGAAATGACTAGTTGGCTAGACGCAGAATAACTATTTACAGGATTTATTAAAACAAAATAAAACCAGCAGAGTTTCTGCATACAAAGCAAAGCAAAATAAATCCTCTCTGTCTCTCTCTCCAACCATACGCAGCACTCCTACTCCTAACACCCAACAAGAAACAACTGTGCTAGCATTCCTAGATAACAGAGTTCAGTGCTGGTCATTAACCAATCAGAGCGCTGTTGCCAGGCCAGGCAGACCTTGGCTTTCTGCCAAGAGTAAATTGACACTGCCTTGAGTTAATTGTATGAAGCAAGAATCTGTAAGTTTCCCATGAGAACCAATTAACAGAAACGGAACATGGCCAGCCTAGCAGGGGTTGATGGGAGTCGGCACCCAACTACATCTGAAGGGCTACAGATTCCTCACCCCTGGACTAAATTGTCACCCAGAAGGGCTCTTATGACGTTTTGGTGGGAGCATGTCGGTACAGGAATTGTGTATCATCTCCATTATGATACTTGCACTCCCCTGCTTCTGAAAATTCATCTTCAGCTCAGTTTGAGGATGTTAGACAGTCCCTCCCCAGGGGACAAGGAGCAGAATGAATTCCACCAGGGGTGAGTGTAAGTGCAAGCAGAGACGAGGCAGAAAAGGTATTCCACTGTGCTTGTTATGTGTAATGGCTTTCCCCTATACAGCAACCTTTATAAAACGCAATTAAACTGGGTAATGAAATGAAACAAGGGTGGCAGGACCCTTGCTGCTAGCCCAGCATTGCTCTACTTGACTAGCAATATCCATGATTGCTAATGATTATGGATGAGGTTAGCACAACCTGGTCATAGACGTGGTCTCTGTGGCTGAATTTGCCACAACTGATATAAGTCTTGCAGCGCTTTTTCAAAGGAAGAGCAATTCTATAGTTCCTAATTTATTTATTTTTTGAAATGGACGTTTTCTTGTCTCAGTTTTAAAATGCATGCACTGATAACTGGATAAAATGGATAGCTTGAAAGCATTACAAACCAAGAGTCCTGTTTCCCCTTAAGAAGTGGTAGATTTTATTATGGCATAAGCCAGCCTTTCCCCTTCATGGATCAATGCCTTGTCGTGGCGAAGGGGCTTGAATAACTCAGAGAAGCTATGAGCTATGCCATGCAGGGCCACCCAAGATGGATAGGTCATAGTGGAGAGTTTTGACTAAACGTGATCCACCTGGAGAAGGAACTGGCAAGCCACTCCAGTATCCCTGCCAAGAAAACTCCATGGACAAAGACAACAGGCATATAAAAGTTATGACGCTGGAAGATGAGCCCCTCAGGTCGGAAGGCGTCCAACATGCTACTGAGGAAGAGCGGAGGACAAGTACAAGTAGATTCAGAGCTGATGAAGCGGCTGGGCCAAAGCCGAAAGGACGCTCAGTTGCAGATATGCCTGGAAGCGAAAGGAAAGTCCGATGCTGTAAAGAAAAATATTGCATAGGAACCTGGAATGTAAGAACCATGAGTGGAGGTAAGCTGGATGTGGTCAAAAATGAGATGACAAGAATAAATATCGACATCCTGGGCATCAGTGAACTAAAATGGAAGGGAATGGGCGAATTCAGTTCGGGTGACTATCATATCTACTACTGTGGGCAAGAATCCTGTAGCAGAAATGGAGTGGCCCTCATAGTCAACAAAAGAGTGGCAAAAGCTGTAATGGGATGCAATCTCAAAAATGACAGAATGATCTTGATACGAATCCAAGGCAGACCTTTTAACATCACAGTAATCCAAGTTTATGCACCAACTACCGGTGCTGAAGAAAGTGAAATTGACCAATTCTATGAAGACCTACAACAACTTCTAGAAATGACACCAAAGAAGGATGTTCTTCTCATTACAGGGGATTGGAATGCTAAAGTAGGGAATCAAGAGATAAAAGGAACAACTGGCAAGTTTGGCCTTGGAGTTCAAAATGAAGCAGGGCAAAGGCTAATAGAGTTCTGTCAAGAGAACAAGCTGGTCATCACAAACACTCTCTTCCAACAACACAAGAGACGACTCTACACATGGATATCACCAAATGGGCAGCATCGAAATCAGATTGATTATATTCTCTGCAGCCAAAGATGGAGAAGCTCTATACAGTCAGCAAAAACAAGACCTGGAGCTGACTGTAACTCAGATCATCAGCTTCTTATAGCAAAATTCCAGCTTAAACTGAAGAAAGTAGGAAAAACCACTGGGCCAGTAAGATACAATCTGAATCAAATCCCTTATGAATACACAGTGGAAGTGAGGAACAGGTTTAAGGATTTAGATTTGGTGGACAGAGTGCCTGAAGAACTATGGATGGAGGCTCGTAACATTATACAGGAGGCAGCAACGAAAACCATCCCAAGGAAAAGGAAATGCAAGAAAGCAAAATGGCTATCCAACGAGGCCTTACAAATAGCGGAGGAGAGGAGGCAAGCAAAATGCAAGGGAGATAGGGAAAGATACAGGAAGCTGAATGCAGATTTTCAAAAAACAGCAAGGAGAGACAAGAGGGTCTTCTTAAATGAGCAATGCAAAGAAATAGAGGAAAACAATAGAATGGGGAAAACCAGAGATCTGTTCAAGAAAATTGGAGATATGAAAGGAACATTTCGTACAAAGATTACCATAATCAAGGACAAAAGTGGTAAGGACCTAACAGAAGCAGAAGACATCAAGAAGAGGTGGCAAGAATACACAGAGGAATTATACCAGAAAGATATGGAGGTCTCGTACACCCCAGGTAGTGTGGTTGCTGACCTTGAGCCAGACATCTTGGAGAGTGAAGTCAAATGGGCCTTAGAAAGCACTGCTAATAACAAGGCCAGTGGAAGTGATGATATTCCAGCTGAACTATTTAAAATTTTAAAAGATGATGCTGTTAAGGTGCTACACCCAATATGCCAGCAAGTTTGGAAAACTCAGCAATGGCCAGAGGATTGGAGAAGATCAGTCTACATCCCAATTCCAAAGAAGGGCAGTGCCAAAGAATGCTCCAACTACCGCACAATTGCGCTCATTTCACACGCTAGCAAGGTTATGCTTAAAATTCTACAAGGCAGGCTTAGGCAGTATGTGGACCGAGAACTCCCAGAAGTGCAAGCTGGATTTCGAAAGGGCAGAGGAACCAGAGACCAAATAGCAAACATGCGCTGGATTATGGAGAAAGCTAGAGAGTTCCAGAAAAACGTCTACTTCTGCTTCATTGACTATGCAAAAGCCTTTGACTGTGTCGACCACAGCAAACTATGGCAAGTTCTTAAAGAAATGGGAGTGCCTGATCACCTCATCTGTCTCCTGAGAAATCTCTATGTGGGACAAGAAGCTACAGTTAGAACTGGATATGGAACAACTGATTGGTTCAAAATTGGGAAAGGAGTACGACAAGGTTGTATATTGTCTCCCTGCTTATTTAACTTATATGCAGAATTCATCATGCGAAAGGCTGGACTAGATGAATCCCAAGCCGGAATTAAGATTGCTGGAAGAAATATCAACAACCTCAGATATGCAGATGACACAACCTTGATGGCAGAAAGCGAGGAGGAATTAAAGAACCTTTTAATGAGGGTGAAAGAGGAGAGCGCAAAATATGGTCTGAAGCTCAACATCAAAAAAACCAAGATCATGGCCACTGGTCCCATCACCTCCTGGCAAATAGAAGGGGAAGAAATGGAGGCAGTGAGAGATTTTACTTTCTTGGGCTCCTTGATCACTGCAGATGGTGACAGCAGTCACGAAATTAAAAGACGCCTGCTTCTTGGGAGAAAAGCAATGACAAACCTAGACAGCATCTTAAAAAGCAGAGACATCACCTTGCCGACAAAGGTCCGTATAGTTAAAGCTATGGTTTTCCCAGTAGTGATGTATGGAAGTGAGAGCTGGACCATAAAGAAGGCTGATCGCCGAAGAATTGATGCTTTTGAATTATGGTGATGGAGGAGACTCTTGAGAGTCCCATGGACTGCAAGAAGATCAAGCCTATCCATTCTTAAGGAAATCAGCCCTGAGTGCTCCCTGGAAGGACAGATCGTGAAGCTGAGGCTCCAATACTTTGGCCACCTCATGAGACGAGAAGAATCCTTGGAAAAGACCCTGATGTTGGGAAAGATTGAGGGCACTAGGAGAAGGGGACGACAGAGGACAAGATGGATGGACAGTGTTCTCGAAGCTACGAACATGAGTTTGACCAAACTGCGGGAGGCAGTGCAAGACAGGAGTGCCTGGCGTGCTATGGTCCATGGGGTCACGAAGAGTCGGACACGACTAAACGACTAAACAACAACAACAACAACAACAAGCCAGCCTTTGCCCACTGGGTGCCCATCAAATGTTACGGAGTGCAGCTCTCATCAGCTCAAGCTGGGTTAGTTCAAAACATCAGGAGGGAACCAAGTTGGCATAAGGTTCCATGGCCTGGAGGCCACTTAGAATCATAGAGTTGGAAGAGACCACAAGGGCCATCCAGTCCAACCCCCTGCCAAGCAGGAAACACCACCAAAGCATTCCTGACAGATGGCTGTCAAGCCTCTGCTTAAAGACCTCCAATGAAGGAGTGGACTTCAGTGGACTGTAAACTGTAGAAGCTTATGCCATGATAACTTTCGTTAGGTTTTAAGGTGTCTTTATTTGGTTGAGTTTGCTGCAATGCACTACTGGAAAAAAAAACTTTCATTAATCCCAGAAGCTCAAGGTGGTATTCATGAATTGCACGGGGTTGGACTAGAGAACTGTTAGGGTGCCTTCCAGCCCTACACTTCTATGATTCTATGGTTCTTCCATTCCCCATTTTAACCTCACAGCAACCCCGTGAAGTAGGTTAGGTTGAGAGACAGTAACTGGCCCAAGGTCACCCAGTGCCTGAGTGGGGATTTGAACCCTCATCTACTAGGTCCTAGTCTGAAACACTAACCTCTACACTATACAAGCTCCAAGTCTCACATACATGTGGAAATTTTAATACAGGGTACATGGATAAACCTGTACGGGTATTTACCCTATCTCTATTTTATTAATTGTATCCAAGTATTCTTTTGTAATTGTATCCAGGTAATTTTAAATTGTATCTAGATACTTTTCTCATCATTGTGTCTGTGTCTTTACTACTTGTAAATGCGAATCCCTAACGTGACCCTTATGTAATTGTTACATCTGGGATCTTTGCAAATGGAATTGACCCCTTTGTATCCTTGTGCCTTATCAGCATTTGTTCGACTTCACAATGAATGTAACTACTTTCAGGAAAAGAACTGGAACCCATGTATTCAGATCGCACCACTTTATTGTAACCATGAAAGTATAAAAGTTCTTTTTAGCTTCAGACTAATCACTTCCACTCAGCTCCCCTTCCTTCTTCCATAAAGTGCCAGAGGACCAGATCCATTTCCTTTGAACCTGTAGGGAGATAAATCTAGCTGTTGGATGACACTCGCATCGCTATTGTTATTCTAGAAAAAACAGATTACCATATCATTTGCCATCTCTTCCTGGATTTCTAGGTATTACCTTACTCATGTGGATAGGATTTGCGCCCCACCTTGTATTTTGCACCCAAACCTCCCTTTTGCACCCTCCACCCATGTACCCCCCTTATCTTGTAATTTGACGAATGTGACAAATATGTTATAAGAATTTAAGGTCTCAAATATATAAAATAAATGTTCATAAATGTACCAGGCAAACCAACCAACCAACCAACCAACCAACCAACCAACCAACCAACCAACCACATGTCTTAAAATAGTACAGGAAATCAGTCCTGAAACCATTTTGACTCTCCCCAATTGACCTCAAATGTTTTGAAATGGGAAAACCTCCCCATTGTCTCTTTGCTCACAATTCCTGTCTTAAGGGCATACCTGTGTATGAATAGGGTGAGCCTGTGACCTGGATTCAGGAACTGAGTATTTACCATCACAAAAGAGTCCAGGTAAAAGCAATCAGTGACCATTATCAGGTGCCCTGGCAAACAGGATTTCCGCTGTAGACCGCCTCCTTCTGTGATGTATGTATGATGTTTCGGGTGGTGGTGGTCTTGGGCTACAGGGTGGGCAGTTTCAAAAGTCTATATAAGAGCTTGCACACCAATGTTCTGGGTCCCTCCTGCCTCCTGCCTCTGATTGTGAGCACCCTGTTGCAACAGTTAATAAAGATCAGGCTTACTAGCTGCTTTGCTTCTCAATATTCTTTGGTTGGCCTCTGTTATTTCCTTCTGCTGATAGGGGACCTACATAAGGACTCTATACGGGCTCTTGGGTACCCCATAAGGGAATCTGGGAAAGTTTTTTTCTTATAACAAATAAGACCACCCACAATTGTGACTGTATACAATTCTGGACTTATATTTGGGCGGGGCTCCTTGTACCTTTTGTCATCTTTGTGTAGGGAACCTGGTGGCAACTGAATAAAGGATCTTTGATTTTAAAAAGCTGCTTGCTGCTTTCTCTCCCTGTTTGGACATCACCCGTCTTCTCTGACTGTAGCGGACCCCTTTGGGGTCCCGAACCAAAATCCTAAGTTTTTTTACATCAGTACTGCTTGTCCCCAGTCAAGCTCCCAAATATCCTGTCCCCACCTTATTATAGTTACTATATTTTTATCCTGCAAGGAGCTCAGTCTGATGTATTATTGGGGGGGGGGCTCAAAGGGACCCCTTAGATTTGGAGCCAGTGACCTGAGGGATCTCCACTCAGCCCTGAAGCTCACTGGGAGACTTTGGGGCAGCCATACTCTCTCAGTCTAGCCTGCCTCACAAATCTTACCAACCTGAAGATGTTGTTATATATAAAAAAAGACATCTCAGGGCTTTCTTACTCCCATGATTGTAATCCGTTGCAACTTCCTTCTCGTTTTTAAATTTTAAATTGTTGCAGCCTCCCCTGGGACTTTTGCAGGTAGTAGTTGTAGAGGCACTAATTAGAATAATATGAAGACCTAAAACAATAGAATTGTAGAGTTGGAAGGGTGGGGTTATCTAATCAAATTCTTTTCTCGGTGCATCTTGCAACTGCAGCATCCCTAACCGGCAGCAGTTTAAATCTCTAGATGTGGTTGACAGTAGTACACAGTTTTTTTCTGGGTAAGATTAGAAGCTATCACTCTCTCTCTACACCCTGACACTTTCAAAAGGAGAGAAAAACTCATGACCTACCTTGCCGTTGTGCCATCGATAACTTAATGGTCAGCCTGTTCTTACAATTGAGCCTGCAAATAGAATAATTACATTTTAGCTCTTTTGCAATTTTGGCTGCAATCCCATCCACCGTCTCCTCATCACCTCAGCAACGTCCGACTCTCTGTCTTCTCCTTCTTTAATCTGTGCCCCCTCCCTATATCGTTTTCCTAATCTTTACCTCATCCACTATTTTACATTAAACAATCTAAGCCATTTGTAGCTGGCCCCATTTATGATCAGTCAAAGTGGACTGGTGGAATGCTGGATCTCTGAAATCATTTCTTAAAGAGCTAGTTTGGATGGCTATTATTTCCTAAATGTTCTGGGGAAATCAAGGGACGGGCCTTTTGGGAGAAGGGATGTGACTCAGTGCTAGATCACCTGCTCTGTATGCAGAATGTATTGGGTTCAATCCCTGGCACCTTCAGTTAAGACTAGGAATGTCCCTATGCCCTTTTAAAATGTGGCTCCTTTTTCGGACAGGGGTGTTATTGGGTTATTGTTTTCATTTTGATTATATATATTGTGATTTTATGTTGATCTTTTCTGGGAACTGCCCTGAGACCTCTGGGTGTAGGGAGGTATAATAATAATAATAATAATAATAATAATAATAATAATAATAATAATGTCCCCTGCTTGAAACCTGGAGGACTGCTGCCCATCAGTGCAGGCAACAATGAGCTAAATGGAACAATGGTCCGATTCCTCTGTTCCCTAAGGAATGTGAGAAGTGGAAATGAAAGGTAATCATCAGTTAACATTTACTCAGAATAGACCTATTGGGAATTGATTGCCATACATTTGTCATAGGATGTAGGTGGTGCTGTGGTCTAAACCAGGGGTGGCCAACTCCCAAGAGACCGCGATCTACCTACAGAGTTAAAAACTTGCTGTGATCTACCCCCTTTTTTGGGGTTCAGGTCAAAGTTGTTGAGCTTTTTTGGGGAGGAGGAAGGCCCGTTTTTAAGGCATTCAGATCAAAGTTGTTGTTGAGCTTTTTTAGGGAGAAGGAAAGCGCCATTTTGGGGGGGTACAGGGCAAAAAAAATATGATTTTTTTTAAGGGGAGCCAAAGTTGTTGAGCTTCTTTGGGGGGAGCCAGTGATCTGCCATTGATCTACCACAGGCGTCCAGTGATCTACTGGTAGATCATGATCTACCTGTTGGACGTGCCTGGTCTAAACCACTGAACCTCTTGGCCTTGCCAATTGGAAGGTCAGCGGTTCGAATCCGTGCGACGGGGTCAGCTCCTGTTGCTCTGTCCCTAGGGCTTGCCGATCAGAAGGTCGGCGGTTCAAATCCCTGCGACAGGGAGAGCTCCCGTTGTTCGGTCCCAGCTCCTGCCAACCTAGCAGTTCGAAAGCACGCCAGTGCAAGTAGATAAATAGGTACCGCTGTGATGGGAAGGTAAACAGTGCTTCCGTGCACTCTGGTTTCTGTCGCGGTTCCTGTTGTGCCAGACGCGGTTTAGTTCTGCTGGCCACATGACCCAGAAAGCTGTCTGTGGACAAATGCCTGCTCCCTCGACCTGAAGCGAGATGAGTGCCACAACCCCATAGTCACCACTGACTGGACTTAACCGTCCAGGGGTCCTTTACCTTTACCTTTACCATGGCCATTAATTTCAGTGTGTTGACTCTGAATTAAACTTGGTACCACTGTATTGCCAGGTTTGCTTCCTCAGTCTCAGCTCCACTCATCCTTCTGTGACTGACCTGTGGGGGCTCCCTGGGTCCCCATGGCCTGGCTTGGTTGATCTTCAGTACCGATTTTTCACTTGGGCTTGGCCAGGTCCTGTGGTGCACTTTTCGGCCCAGGAAGGGCAGTGGTAGCAGTTGCCTAAGCTGCCACCCCAAGGCCCACCACAGGAACCGCCGCTTCACCATATCCCCACGACACGTGGTCAAAGGCATGCTTCCCTGTCCTCTCGGTGTCCTCTCCCCACTCGCGCCTCCTTCTTTTCCTGCTCCCTTGAGCTCCCTCTTCCTATGGCCACCCAGAGCTGGAACAGAGGGGCTCCTGCGGAAAATATATATCCGGCAGTTGGGAACAAACAGAACACTTTAGAACATTCTGGAACCCCCATCCCCTCTTTGACTGTGTTGAGAGTTCATAAAAAAACCCCACAGTTCCCCCCCCAACTTCAGATAAATTTATTCTAAGTTAAACTACTAATAACTTTTTTAAAAATCCTAGTCAATATCTGTGCTGAACTTAAGGTCATTTTTACAGATTCAGTTTTTTAAAACTGTTTATGCCACCACACTTATGCTGACCACTAAGAAAATATCTTCCGTAATAGCTAGTGGATCGACTGATTTTAATTTTTTATATGGTTTTTTGTGTGTGTGTGAGAGAGAGAGAATAATCATATTACAGTGGCTAACAAAACCTAAACAAAACATTCCAGCTTCTGCCTTCGTCAATTGCTCTCATCGAAACGATGCTGTATCTAAGGTGGCCTTTATAGAGCTTTCATTACTATCTGTCTCATCTGGGGCCACATTCATGCCATACATTTAAAACACTATGATAGACAGTCATGACTTTCCCCAAAGAATTCTGGGAGCTTAATTTTTTAAGGGTTTTGAGAGTTGTTGAGAGACCCCAACTTTCCTCACTCAGCTGCAATTCCCAGTGTGGTTTAATAACCAATCTCTCTTCCGAAAGGACTCTGGGAATTGTAGCTCAGCGAGAGGTTTAAAGGTCTGTTAACGATGCTCAGCTCTCCTTACAATGAATGCTCACATTATTTAAGTGATGTTGCTAACAACGATTAGTGAGGAGAGAGTTTAGCCATGAGCCCAGATTCAGACAACAAAGATGCTAAGCTAAACCAGGATGGCCAGAGAGGAGCAAAATGGCTGTAAATTCCAGGAGTTCGCACATTTGTATGGTCCTGGCAAGCCATTGTTTGGCTTATCATCATCTCGTGCAAAGCAGGCATTATGTGTGTGCTTTCACTTGGAAAAAATAAAAATGACTTAAAAAGCAAAACTATAGATATTGTATGATGTTCAAAAAGGAAAAGAAGCAAAACCCTGGAGACATTTTTCCAGGTGCATACCACCAGGTAAAAGTGTGTGATGATCAAACTGTGATCAGGCAGTCTTTCCGTTTGACTGACAGCTTCTGATAAATTAAAGTAATTGCTGGTGTTTTGCATTCCTTTACATCAGAAGTGATTCAATTACTTGGCAAGTTGACTGCCTAAATATTTTGAAGTAATTTGCAATAACTAGTCAGGCGAGTAATTGGATATCATGTTATCAAATTACTAGGCGTTTGTGTAGAGTCAAATGTATGAAGTAATAGTAATTAATAATGATGATACCAGAAAGGAGACCATGATGGTGTTTGGGACTGTAATATGGAGCATTACAAGCTAGAATATCACCTTGCAGATATTCTGACTGCAGGAAACAAGCAGGGCTGCAAATACACAAGGCTTTCTGAATGTCATTACTGCAAGGGAGACGAGGCCAAACAAAATGACGGTGCAGAGGATATTTGAACAGGACCTCCCACTTTCTTTTCTTTGATGTGCTAATTCAGAGGTTGCCAACCGTTCGTGGCTGGTGGGGACATTTGCAATTTTGAGAAAGTGCTGTGGCTGCCAGACACAAAATGGCTGCTTTGGAGAGTGGGGCAGTATATTTCTTTCCATTAGACACAAGTGGCCAACAGTTAGATATACCTTCATATTACTTTGCCTTTATGAATGCTGCTACTGTGGCCCGTGTTTTGTGGTAGCCCCCAAATGGAAAATGAGTGAGGTCCCAAATAAATTGTGTCCTCCCTCAAAGAGGGCACATGTTGCGGAGAGACCTGGCAAAAAAAAAACCCCTGTGTTGTGGGTGGGTAAGACTGGATAGCCAAGGATACATAACAACCAGGCAACACGACAACAACAAACATTTCGGGTGTAAAACAGGGACAGTGAAAGGTGTGGAGCATTCTGAGGGCCAGGCAGAGAGTCATGGAGGGCCGCATTCGGCCCCGCTGCCTTACGGGTTCCATTGCTCTGATCTTCCCTTCCTTGGTTCTGAAAGAACCAACCTCAGTCATCGAAAGCGTTCAAAAGAAACCGCAACCAAGATTAAAAGAAAATAAAAAAACCCGAATTTTCTCCACTTCCTTCTGATCCATTTAATTCTCGAGATATGCTACCGCAGAACAATTTCATGGAGAATTACTCAGAGAAAGGGCATCTTTGTTTTCCGCATCAGCAGTCCTGCCATTCTACTTCCAGCCCCCTCCAATTTATTTGTGTTTCCCTTTGAAGTCCCAAATAAACCCACAGAAGGGGGAAAAAATTAACACTTTTTTGTGGCATAGTATTGTGCTATCACGTATAAGCCTCACATGGGGTGAGGCAAGCTGGGCTTAAATTTAGCCCACCCTCGCCACCCTTCTCTCGAAATAGGTTTATCAACCTGATCTGCAGAAATTCAGCTAAGAAGCTGCCTGAAACTGAGTCTAGCTCTGGGTCCCATACGAGGATGGGGAACATGTGGACCTTCAGATATTGTAGGACTCCATCTTCCATCTCCCATCATACTGGACCCTTGCCATGCTGGCTGGGGCTGACGGACGTTGGGGTGAAACAATGGTTTGCTTCGTGCAAAATGGTATGCCAAACCATGGCTTATTGAAACTGTGTGACTGTGTAGGCAGAGGCAGAGCTAGCTGCTCCGGCACCTGGACCAGCGCACATGCTAAGCACCCTGGGGCAGGGTCCCTGGGGGTGGGGCGAGCGCCCCAGGGGGTGAGACGCCCACGGGGAGTGCAGTAAGCCGCCCTTAGCAGGCTGCTTCTTGGGCAGGGGCGGGGGAGGTAGCTGAACCACATTGCCAGCAACCTCCCTCCCTTCCCTCTTCCTTTTGACAGCTTGGGGGAGGCTTTCACCCCCGGAAGCTTCCTGGGAGGGGGGGGCAATGGCGCACCACCCACCTGCGATTCCCAAGCCTCCCCCAAGCTGTCAAAATGAACGGGGAAGGGGGGGAAGGCTACCGGCAAGGCAGCGCAGCTCCACCCCTTCCCCCGACAGCTTGGAGTAGGCTTGGGAGTCATGAGTGGGGGGTGCAGCAAATGTCAACCTCCTCAGTGATGACACCCGGGACAGACCCCTGTGTGCAGGCAGCCAAAGATCAGCCTGCAGCCACTTCGCTCCTCCTCGGTGCTTTTGACTGCTGCACTGGGAGAAGCGGAGATTTGGGTTTGCATGAACCTAGACTCATAATTAAGCGTCACTTATTTATTTACTTACTTATTTCATAAAATTTGCATGTAGAAGTGAGAGATTTTACTTTCTTGGGCTCCTTGATCACTGCAGATGGTGACAGCAGTCACGAAATTAAAAGACGGCTGCTTCTTGGGGGAAAAGCAATGACAAATCTAGACAGCATCTTAAAAAGCAGAGTCATCACCTTGCCGACAAAGGTCCGTATAGTTAAAGCTATGGTTTTCCCAGTAGTGATGTATGGAAGTGAGAGCTGGACCATAAAGAAGGCTGATCGCTGAAGAATTGATGCTTTTGAATTATGGTGCTGGAGGAGACTCTTGAGAGTCCCATGGACTGCAAGAAGATCAAACCTATCCATTCTGAAGGAAATCAGCCCTGAGCGCTCACTGGAAGGACAGATCCTGAAGCTGAGGCTCCAATACTTTGGCCACCTCATGAGAAGAGAAGACTCTCTGGAAAAGACCCTGATGTTGTGAAAGATGGAGGGCACAAGGAGAAGGGGACGACAGAGCACGAGATGGTTGGACAGTGTTCTCTAAGCTACGAACATGAGTTTGACCAAACTGCGGGAGGCAGTGGAAGACAGGAGTGCCTGGCGTGCTATGGTCCATGGGGGTCACGAAGAGTTGGACACGACTAAACAACAAGCAACAAAGATGTAGAAGACTAAATCAAGTAAGTGTGGGGGATGCAATGAGGTTGAGGGAACGTTCTTTCCTATGTGGTGGACCTGTAAAAGGGAAAAAGAATATTGGGAAATAATCCATGATGAATTGAAAAAAAATGTATTGCATTCAGGGAAATCACTTGCAAAAATGTGCGCATTACCCAAAGCTGCATACAAAAATGTTTTTATTGGGAGAACTTTGCACTGGCATGCTGACAAATGTTTATGAGGATTTTAAAATGAAAGAAAATCTCAGATGTGAGAAATGTGAGAAAAGGAGAGAAACCAAAACTGGTGGATTCATCCAGCCCTAAAAGGTAAAGGTAAAGGGACCCCTGACCATTAGGTCCAGTCGTGACCAACTCTGGGGTTGCGCGCTCATCTCGCATTATTGGCCGAGGGAGCCGGAGTATAGCTTCCAGGTCATGTAGCCAGCATGACAAAGCCGCTTCTGGCAAACCAGAGCAGCACATGGAGCGGTACCTATTTATCTACTTGCACTTTGACATGCTTTCGAACTGCTAGGTTGGCAGGAGCTGGGACCGAGCAACGGGAGCTCACCCCGTCACAGGGATTCGAACCGCTGACCTTCTGATCAGCAAGCCCTAGGCTCAGTGGTTTAACCCACAGCGCCACCTGGGTCCTAGTTTGGCCTAATGTGGTGTGTGAACTTGATCAATATCCGAAGACCCGCATGCTCCCCAGCACGTCTCCCAGGATTCAGACAAGGCCTAACTGGGGATGATGATCATTGCCTTCCTTCTGGGGGCACGAATGCCATCTCGGCTCAGCCGTGTGCTACCCATTATCTCTTCCTATTGGAAAGACAATCGGGAAATATGACTTTTGAAAGATTTCTTGCAAGAAAATCATTATTGTAAGGCAGGGCTTCCCTATTTCTCAGCTCTACACACCAGCCGTGGCAGCCGGTAAGTGTTTTCAGCAGGGCAATGCATTTTCAACCTCATTTGTGTGTCAGCCTAAATGGAACACACTTTATTACCTTTATCCCTGCATCTCAATAAAGGGGGGAAAATGCTTTGCCAGTTGAGTGGAAACGCAAGCAGCACCCTTTCAGTGCCATGTGCTCATACATAGGTCACTCCTGGATATTTGCTTTATTGAGCAGTTTGCAGGAAGGATACATGAGCCTTCCTTCTGATTTTTTTTTGTACAGGTGTTCGACAATGTTGTGTCAAGCAAGGGAATCTCCCATAGTTTCCAGTGCAATTTTCCATTCTTTTCCATATTATACAAAGTCAGATTTCATGTGTGTGGTTGTTGTTGTTGTTGTGGGCTGAATTTGCTGCACAATCAACTTCAGTTGCCTAATCTGAATGTGCAGGTTTGTCATTGAACCTCACCTGAAAATAGCAGCTGTCTGGAAGCACCTACAGACACACCCTCCCAAATTGGATTTCCTAGGATCAGCAGGGCTCTCCAATTTCATCTTCAGAAATATATTAATATGGCTTGGAAAATGACTGGCTTAATCTCTCACCAGGTCTATGTTTGACTGCCCTCTGTTGGGGAAAAAATGCTTCTAGTCCATTGTGTACAATGGGCAGTTGTGCTGGAACAATTGGAGACATTCTGAAATTTCTAAGGCACGCGCACTCACACACACACACAATTTTGGGCAGCTGAGAATGCTTGGGAAGAGGGATCACATGTCATGATGCCCACCCCAGTTTGTATTTTTGGTTTTATTTGTGTCTCTTGTTTCATTTTTGGTTTTCATTGTATGTCTGGTTTGATTTGTCAGCTTGGGCACCTCCATTTTGCAGGGGGAAAATTGGGACAGACAGACAGACCATACCTGCCAAGTCCTGGATGGAAAAATCTGGGATCGGCAGCCTGCGACACTGGATGTTGCGTAGACGCAACTTCCGGTGGCGTTTTGCCCTTCTATGGGCACCAGAAATGGCGGCGCCATCACCGGAAGTCGCTTCTACTCATGACCAGAAACACGTAAAAGCGACTTCCGGTGCCGGCACTGCCATTTTCTGGTGCCCATAGAAGGGCAAAGCGGCACCAGAGAAATGGCTGCTGGCAGAAGCAGATTTATGGGAGAATAACGGGATAAAAACCTATACGGGAGATCGCCGGGAAACGGTAGGAAAAAAGGGGGGTTTCCCGGTGAAAACGGGATACGTGGCAGCTATGCAGACAGACAGACAGACAGACAGACAGACAGACAGACAGACACACACACACACACACAGAGAGAAGCAAATAAATAGGCTTGGGAGCAGGTCAGTCTCGATACATTTTTATGCCTGAGGCAGAAATGTCAAAGGGTGTGGAGTTATGTGACCCCTGAGCCAAGGAGATACAACCTTTAGAAGACATCTGAAGGCAGCCCTGTATAGGGAAGTTTTTTAATGCTTTGTTGTGTGTGTGTGTGTGTGTGTGTGTGTGTGTGTGTATATATATATATATATATGGAGTTATCTGATCCCTTGTGAGCCTTGGCTCAGGGATCACATAACTCCATACCCTCCAACATTTCTCCAATGAAAATAGGGGTGTCTTAAGCAAAAGAGCGACATTCCGGGATCAAATCACAAACTGGGATGCCTTCTGTAAATCTGGGACTGTCCCAGGAAAACAGGGGCACTTGGAGGGTCTGAGTTTAGACTCCGGGAGACATGCGAGATCCCGGAGTGCCCACAATTCTACCTTAAAGTTTCCTACCTCCTCCTTCCCCAAAACCCCATTGTTGAAAATATAATTTGTTTTAAATTCTTTCTGAGACTAATGGGATTTAGCTTGGCCTCGAAGCTACATTTAAGAGGAGCACTTTTAATGGCAGAAGCAGGAAGTGGCACGGCAGAGCACCGCCAAGCAAACCGACTCTTTGTACTGCTTTTGCTGGAGGTTCCTCTCTGCTCTTGTAAATTTAATAAAGATGTCACCCTAATATAAATGGTTCTGCTTGAGAAACATCCCTTCCCTTATCTCCACCAAACTTCCTGCCTCAGGTTTTCGGCCTCCTAGGGGCTGCTTTAATGTTCTTGCAATACAACCCAGCTCTTCGGAAAGGGAGCCAGGGAAATGCAGCAGATCCAACTCAACTGGCCGCCCCACTTGGAGGCCAAGAAGACGCTTCATGGAAAGAGGAAAAAGTTTTAGAACTGAAGCATAAGGACACCTGTCCCCCTGAACCCAAGCAGAGAGGGAAGGCTGATGGTGGTCCTTTAAAAAATTTATTTAGCTATTCTGTTATTTAAAAGAATGAAGAATCTGTTCATTATCTGTTCTAATAGCAAATGGCTATTAGCTATTACTCCATGGTCATTGACACTACAGTGGTGCCTTGCAAGACGAATTTAATTCGTTCCGCGAGTCAATTCGTTTTGTGAAAAATTCGTCTTGCGAATCGCAGTTTCCATGGGAATGCGTTGGAATTTCTTTTTTTGCCCATAGGAACGCATTAATTAAATTTCAATGCATTCCTATGGGAAACCGTGATTCGCAAGATGAATTTTTCACAAAACGAATTCGTCTTGCGAGTCACCATCAGATCGCAGGACGCATTCGTCTTGCAAAAAATTCATCTTGTAGGGTATTCGGCTTGCGAGGTACCACTGTAATGCTTCTGAATGCCAGGTGCTGGGAACAGCAGGAGAGAAAAGTGCTCTTGTGGTTGAATCCTGCTTGCAGATTTCCCACAGGCATCTGGTTGGCCACTGTAGAACAGGATGCTGCACTCGATGGGCCATTGGCCTGATCCTGCAGGATCTTCCTTTGAAATCCTGGCAGCCCTAGATGATGGGCTTGAGAGCATCCTGAGCAAGTTTGCAGATGACACCAAATTGGGAGGGGTGGCTAATACCCCAGAGGACAGGATCACACTTCAGAATGACCTTCTGGACACTGTATTCTGCTCTGGTCAGACCTCACCTGGAGTACTGTGTCCAGTTCTGGGCACCACAGTTCAAGAAGGATACTGACGAGCTGGAACGTGTCCAGAAGAGGGCAACCAAAGTGGTCAAAGGCCTGGAAACGATGCCTTATGAGGAACGGCTTAGGGAGCTGGGTATGTTTAGCCTGCAGAAGAGAAGGTTAAGGGGTGATATGATAGCCATGTTCAAATATATGAAAGGATGTCATATGGAGGAGGGAGAAAGGTTGTTTTCTGCTGCTCCAGAGAAGCAGACACGGAGCAATGGATTCAAACTTCAAGAAAGAAGATTCCACCTAAACATTAGGAAGAACTTCCTGACAGTAAGAGCTGTTCGGCAGTGGAATTTGCTGCCAAGAAGTGTGGTGGAGTCTCCTTCTTTGGAGGTCTTTAAGCAGAGGCTTGACAGCCATCTGTCAAGAATGCTTTGATGGTGTTTCCTGCTTGGCAGGGGGTTGGACTGGATGGCCCTTGTGGTCTCTTCCAACTCTATGATTCTATGATTCTAGTGATACTGGAGGAATGGCAGAACTGAATGAACTGGCAGATTCGCCGCAGGAATTCACACCTCAGGGATGGGAAGCTGAACTAAAAATTGAATTTTGCCTGCGGACTTTTTGCTCTCACCTGCGAAAATCTCTCTCCACACCCCAGTCAGTCATAGATGAAGGAGAGTTAGATCCCTGAGAAACAAAGTTGACGGTTGCAAACTCCTTGTTGCGCCGACGTCTCCAACCGATCCAGTCTCAGGTCGGGAGCAGCCAGACTGCCTTGGGCTGGGTGTGTTCGTCTAAACTTTGGGGTAATAAAAAAGGATGCTACAGATTCATCAAGAGTTAGGGAACTGTCGCTGGAAAGAGACATACCCTGCGCGATGGGGAGAAATCCATACCCTGCTCTAATGAGCACACCGAACAGCAGAACAAAGCTATTTAGACCCTGTCACATTTTATCTCTTCTGCTCTTCAGCTTTATCAGGCTAACACAGCAGAGAATGCACTGGGAGAGCAATAGCGAAAAGAGGCAATGGAGCCAGCCTGGGCGAGTCTCAAAGCTGGGCCCTGCTGCACAGGCGGACCAGAGTAGGGAAGGGGGAGAAATCCGATTCAGTTCACCTCTGAAGATGCATTTACCCAATTTGCACTTTCCGAAACAACAGATAAACCGAAATCCATCCATCGGAATTTGCATTCCTCTGAATTTTTCAAATTGCTTCTACAGCGAAGCATAGTGTACAAAAATGTGTGGTACAGGGTAAAGGGTGCATAAAAATGCATGCACGCACCCACACCCACACACCCCTATGGTGTATTTGTTGCACCAGGACAACTGATGGGTTTAATCCACTTTTAAATGCACAGACCTAAAGTTCTAGCATGTGCTTGAATCCTCCTACAAAATACTGACAGTCTGGAGGCCCCCAGAGTCTGCCGGCCTCCCACTCAGCTGCCCTACAGCTGGGGGGGGGGGGAAGGCAGCAGGCGGACAGTTTGGGCAGCGTGGAGCCTGCGCGCACACAAGCCACTGCATCTCTCCCAGGAGCAGGGGCGTACCCAGGATCAAAACTAGGGGGGGGGGCAAGGGGCGGGGCCAAGGCACGGGAGGGGAGGGGCCACAAAGTGGGAATGTGGGCGGGGCTACAGAGCCCAGGTGAAATCAAAATAAACAGTAAAAACTACAGCAAACTGATCACATATTTTAGGAAGGGGTCCCCAGAGTTGTTGACCTTAGGGAACTGACACCACACTTGCGTATTATACCCCAGAGGACAGGATCACACTTCAAAATGACCTTAACAGATTAGACAACTGGGCCAAAGCAAACAAGATGAATTTTAACAAGGAGAAAAGTAAAGTACTACACTTGGGCAAAAAAAAATGAAAGGCGCAAATACAGGATGGGGGACACCTGGCTTGAGAGTAGTACATGTGAAAAGGATCTAGGAGTCCTGGTAGACCACAAACTTGACATGAGTCAGCAGTGTGATGCAGCAGCTAATAAAGCCAATGCAATTCTGGGCTGTATCAATAGGAGTATAGCGTCTAGATCAAGGGAAGTAATAGTACCACTGTATTCTGCTCTGGTCAGACCTCACCTGGAGTACTGTGTCCAGTTTTGGGCACCACAGTTCAAGAAGGATACTGACAAGTTGGAACGCGTCCAGAAGAGGGCAACCAAAATGGTCAAAGGCTTGGAAACAATGCCTTATGAGGAACGGCTTAGGGAGCTGGGTATGTTTAGCCTGGAGAAGAGAAGGTTAAGGGGTGATATGATAGCCATGTTCAAATATATAAAAGGATATCATATAGAGGAGGGTGAAAGGTTGTTTTCTGTTGCTCCAGAGAAGCGGACACAGAGCAATGGATTAAAACTATAAGAAAGAGGATTCCACCTAAACATTAGGAAGAACTTCCTGACAGTAAGAGCTGTTCGGCAGTGGAATTTGCTGCCAAGGAGTGTGGTGGAGTCTCCTTCTTTGGATGTTTTTAAGCGGAGGCTTGACAGCCATATGTCAAGAATGCTTTGATGGTGTTTCCTGCTTGGCAGGGGGTTGGACTGGATGGCCCTTGTGGTCTCTTCCAACTATGATTCTACATCAACTAAGAATGTGTTGTCCCTTTGGTTGATATTTTCCTTCGATGGTCTTGAGTATTTCTTAAGTTGTCCTATTATTTTATTTTTGCCTTTTTTACTGTAATTCAAATCTCAAATGTTTAAGATGAGTAGAAAACATTTAAATACATTAAAAAAACCTTTTCAGTATCCAGAATATACTCTCTTTACGTGCTTGCTCAAAAGTTAAGTTCCAACTTATGTTTGTACAGATTGGTAGCATAAAAAAGAAACAGAACACATTACTATCTATGGTAATATTCCAATTCTACAGCAATTTATCTACAGCAATTTACAGCCCACTGAATTTGGCAGACTCACTTCTGAGTAGACATGTAGAGGATTGCCTAACATAGGCTACTTACAGCATAATCTTAAAAAGGATTCTCAAACTTTTTTTGTAGAAAGGAATAATCACACATGATGTTCAACAGATGATATTATTTCCTAAGAAATACTGGTAATCCCCATGTTTAACTTGTGGAATCAGGGGAGAGGATTGATGGGAAGAAGGATTTTCAAATTGGGGGGGGGGGAGGCGGACGTGAACCTGAAGCGACGGCGGCGAAGGGGAGAAAACCAGCGGCCGCCTAGAGGAGAAGAGGGAAGTCTGGGGTGGGCGGGGGGGGGAGAGAAGGGAACCAGGCTTGGATCGGGGCCTCCGCGGAGGTCTGGAGCGAAGCCCCAGCCTCCGCGAAGCTATCCGAGGCTCCGTTGCTGCAGCGGTCTGGCAGGCGCCAAACGACTCCCGACGTTCGGGAGACCTTTGAGCACAGCCGCGCTGTGCGCATGCGCCCTGCACGGCGGCCGCCGGAGTCCACAGCCGCGCTGTGCGCATGCGCCCCGCTTTGCGCATGCGCAAAGGTCTCCCGAACGTCGGGAGCGTCAGCCCTTGCCCCCTCCCACACAGCGCGGCTGTGGTGGACTCCGGCGGGCGCCAGAGACTGCTGCGGGCGCCGAACTCGCGCTCCGCTGGGCTGTCCTCCGCCTCTGTCCACCAGCCCCGCCGGCAGCGCCACTCTTGCCCGCAGCTGCCCGACCGGCCCTGCCTCTAGAGTAGGGCAGCGGCCCCTCCCTGCCCCACGGTGGGTACGCCCTTGCCCAGGAGAGATGTGTGGCTTGGGTGCGCTGCAGGCGCTGCAGTGAGTGCTGCCCAGAATTTTGTCACCCCCCATAGTGGTGACACCCGGGGCGTCCTGCACCTACTGCACCCCCTTTTTCCATCCCTGCTGGAGGCACCCACAGAATCACTAAGGGAGAAAGGCCCATGGAGGTCATTGATTAACAAAGGGAGGCAGTGGCTAACTCGGAGCTGCCAGAGAGTTTTAGTGTGCCAACATGCGTGCATGTGAAAGAGGACCTATCCGAGGACCAAAACAATAGTTATCACTGATGAAACATTAGCCAAGAGATTGTGGACTATTAACCACCAATCTGCTTAATAAGAAATGCTTGCCCAGGGTGCCTAACAACTTACCACCCGGTAGTCTCGCTTTGAGCAGGGCATCCTGGATTTACAGAAACTGCTGGGGCAATGGCGGTGGCGGGTGAGGGGGTGGTGGCAGAGGCATGGTGTGTGGTTGTTGTTGTTTTTTTGGGGGGGGGAGAGAACACCCTGGATTAGGGTGAGAAAATGTTGGAAGGTATGTAACCATATTAGACTCTGGCCCCAATTGTCACTTACTGTTAGTACTGTATCAACATAGTAGCCAGATGACACGGGAGATAACGCACACATCGTGGAGGAAACTGAGATGCCTATTTAGGGTTTGGGGTGAGATATGGGCCCAGGTTTTGCCCTGGCAATGCCAGAGGTCTTTTTTGCTGCTGCAGCCAAGATGCTGGTGTTGGGAAGAGAGGAGGGCTCATTCACATGCAAAGGAGGTTGCTTTCATTATTCCTGCAGCCCATTTCCTAGGCATTCCAGAAGCAGTGAGGTGTAGTTGGAGCTAATTAGCTCAACCATTACCTCCCATTATTCACTCTTGGGGGTGTAACATCCTCCCCTTGCCCCCCCCATTTTCTTTTTGCAGGGAGGCTACTTTGGGCTAGGGCTCAGGCTATGCATATTTGAAATCCACAAGAAGCTAGAAGTGTCTAGCGTGCCATGTCCGGTAAACCAAGCAGTGGGCTGACAAAGCGTGAAATTCATTTATTTTATTTATTACTTGGAATTATTGATATACCACTTAATGCCATTGTAGGCATCTAAGTGGTTTCCAAGTATAGAAACAGTTGACACAAACACCGAAATATTAACACCCATCATGAAACGACGCAATAAACCGACCCCATTAAAATCATGTAAACACCCGTAATTAAAATATGCAACCAAACAATCCTGCTAAAGCAATGTAGGAATTAAAAGCAGGAATGAATAGGTGGCAAATTAATGAGGTTTTCCATTGTGTGCTCTGGGCCATGGGTTCCCCTAAAATAAATGGACATCAGGAAACTTCTGGGCCAGAGGGTTGTGCTTTTAAATCATAAAATGGAGCCAGACCTCCAGATATTGTTGGGCTCCATCATCTCTGATCTTTCAGGATGCAGGTGGGGCTGATGGAAATTGGAGCCCAACAGTATTTGGAGGGCCGCAGGTCTCCCAGCCCAGATTTTGTGACATTCCCTTATTTTGGACGCTAGTCAAACCCTTTCTGATACAACGGAAATTGGTGGACATGCTCGAAGGGCTCATCCAGATTTCAATTTGTGCTGCATTTCTAGGCACAGGTCTGTGCTTCTCCAAGCCCCCACATTTCCTCTTTTTTTTGCCCTGCTGCTTTCCCTATGAAAGCTCTCTCTTTATCGTTGAATTGTAGTGAACCCCCCACCCACCAATCCTGGACATGACCTGGGGTGTGTTCACAGGGCCACAAAGGGAGGCTTGAAAGGCCAGAGGCTCAGCACTCCTGCCCTGAACCTTTTTTGGCCCTCGTTTTCTTGTGAGAGCACCGCATGAATCTGCCCTGATTTATTGGAAGTCTTTTGTTGGGATTCTTTAGCAGCGGACTTCTCATGAAGGGCTTTTGGCTTCCTGAGCTGTCCAGCTGCTCATCGGTACATGGTCCTCTGGGTGCTGTATGGTTCTCTTTTCTTAATGCATTGCGTCCAGCAAGCTCACACTTAGATGCCAATTACGAGCCGGTCTCCAATATGTCTGTGTTTTAACAAGCCCCAGAGTTGCCGTGTGCCATGAACCTGTACATGCTGTTAACAAAAGGCCATAGTGCCTTCCCTTTCCCCAGGCTTTCTTCTGCACACGTATAAAAACAAAAAGATTTCCAAGGTTAACTTTGGACTCAAAGCAATAATCCAAGTTGACTTTCGCCATCATTCACCCCGTCAAGCCTTGAACAGAGGCAAACTTTTGCATTCGTCCACTGAAAAGGCAACTCCGGGCAGGGGCAAACAAAGGCGTCGTGACACTGAGGCCGCAGGGCAAGCACCCCGTGGGGTACCTTCTTGTCACCCTCCCAGATGTGGAACCCGGGGTGGACTGCCCCCCCCCCATTGCAACACCGCTGACTCAGGGTAATTAAAGGTCCCCTGGGGAAGAAAGCATTGCAGCCTGAGATAGTGATCCTCAGAGATGACAGGGGGAGTGCTTTCAATGAACTGCAGAAAACGAACCGCAGCACAATGAAAGCAGCACTGCGTGCAGGGCACATAGGACAGCATGGAAAAAGACGACCTTCTTCCATTCCTACTTAGGATTTCTGCCCATGCCGCACACCCTTCTCAGGGACCCCCTCTCTCCCCAGGCCATGGAGCATGCAAGAAGGGAGCCACATGATCTTGTTCCTGCAGATTCCAAACCCTCTGGCCGTTCTGCACCAACCACCCCTGCCCGGAAAGTGTCAATTGAAGCCTCGCCTCTTGAAGATGGAGCGGTTTGAAGGAAACACGAGCCCTAAGAAGCAAGAAGAGGCATATCTTGGTGTCTTCCTTTTTCACTTTTAAACAAAGTTTTATTAAGACATTACAATAAAAAACCAACTAACCTAAAAAAGGGGGGGGGGAGGAAAGAGAAAAAGAATGCAAAATCACGTTTTACAGGTAAATCTTGACTTGTCCTGCATAGGGAAAGGTGAACCTTTCCAGCTCTCACCTGGAAGCTGGCCTTTCTTCTTCCAGCCTCCCACCCTGGGAGATCTTCTTTTCCCTGCCTCTTACACAGGGCTTTAATCAGGAGTCCACCATAGTTCTTCCTTTTTCTACTGCAGGGCTGGGGAACATCTGGTCCAAGGGCAACACAAAGCCTTTGAGCCTTTCTATCTGGAACTAGGCAGTGTCCCCAGGACAACTCTTCCTGGCACCAAAGGGTGATTTTATGCCAAACATTGCAGGGGGCCATTTGCCAGGGTTTCCTGCTGCTTTCGAGTGAATTGTACGGTGCCGGGCTTTTGGCGAAACCGTGACGCCGAGGGCTCATTTTACGGCCTACCATGAATTGTGGGGTTTGCACTGCCAAACGTTGCAGGGGGCTGTTTGCTGGGGTTTGGTACCACTTTTGAGTGAATCGGATGACGCCTGGTCTTTGGCGAAACTGTAACCCCGCAGTCCCTGCTTTGTAGCCACCTTGAGTTCTTTCACTCTGTCCATTTGTCCTGTCCATTGTCCTTTCATCTGCTAGCACACGACTAGATTGGTTTGCTCAGAAGGGAATGATTCACATCCAGAATCATAAAGGTAAAGGGTAAAGGGACCCCTGACCATTAGGTCCAGTTGTGACCGACTCTGGGGTTGTGCGCTCATCTCGCATTATTGGCCGAGGGAGCCGGCGTATAGCTTCCAGGTCATGTGGCCAGCATGACAAAGCCACTTCTGGTGAACCAGAGCAGCACATGGAAACACTGTTTACCTTTCCGCTGTAGCGGTTCCTATTTGTCTACTTGCACTTTGATGTGCTTTCGAACTGCTAGGTTGGCAGGAGCTGGGACCGAGCAACGGGAGCTCACCCCGTCACAGGGATTCGAACCGCCGACCTTCTGATCGGCAAGCCCTAGGCTCAGTGGTTTAACCACAGCGCCACCTGGGTCATAGAACCACAGAATTGTAGAGCTGCAAGGGACCATGTGGGTCATCTAATTTAACCCCCTGGAAAAGCAGGAATCTTTTGCCCAATGTGGGTCATCCATGACCCTGAGATTAAAAGTCCCATGCTCTACCGTCTGAGCTCCCGAGAGTCCTTTTGTGCTGTGGAGGGAGAAGCTGAAATGCTTTGTGATAATACGCCTGTTTAGTTAGTCACTGTAATCTGTGTACGGTATATTAAGGAGAAATGTGTCCTATGTAGAAGCTATTCAGGATTCCAGACAGGGAACATTTCCCATCCTACCTGGAGGTCCCTGTGACCTTGTGCATGCAGTGCAGATGGTGTCTGGTCGTGGTGGTTCAATACCTCTGTCTGACTATCTCCACGAGGTCCCATAGCAGTGGATTTTAAAGCCTACCTGAAATTCCATGGAACAATAGTTCCTTTGTAACAGGCCTTCTGCTGGGCTTCTCTCCATCTTGCCAGATGGCTCACTTGCCCTTTCTCCTGTCCCGTGCTGCTCTCAAGAGTTCCAGATTCTTTAAAAATGGATCTGCAGTTTTATAGTCCTCTTGAAAAATTAATACAGGTGCTTCATGCTAAGCTGAGAGGAGGAAGATGAAAAAGCAGGCATGCATGTGGTCTGCCCATTACATTGTCATTTTTATTGTTATTAGTAATAGGCTGTTAGGTTGTTGAACGGAAAATAACATAGCGAAATTGACGTGCAAGGTGGTGTGTTGTTCGATAAGAGATTGAGTGTTGGGAGGGAGGGAGGCTCGTTTAATTTCATTGTACACAGGTTGTACAATGACAATAAAAGGTATCATCATCATCATCATCATTTATTAGTCTACTTCATAGACAGAAACCTGAGGCCCCGTTTCAGCCCAAGGGTACCCTTTCTTCATTTCCCTGCCTGAAACAAGGCAGCAAAATGGGCCATCTCAGGAAAGGTCTCTCTGCCTGAGCCCTTGAGAAGTGCAGTGTGGTGTTGTGGTTAGACTGTTGGACTGCAACCTGGGAGACCAGGGTTCAAATCCCCACTTGGCCGTGTAGTTCACTGGGTGAGCTTGGGCCAATCATGGTCTCTTAGCCTAACTTATCTCACTTTCATGGACTCATTGGACACAGAGTAATGGTGGGAGGAACCAGCTGGGGAACATCAAGGGGAGAAGGCTCAGAGCCCGTGGATTGGTGGTGGGATGATGATGAGTGGTCAGAGGGAGAAGAGGGAGAAGATTGTGAGGGGAGAGGAGATTTCGGAAGCTAAAGAGGTAAATAGGGCTTAGAGAGCTGGGAGAGTCTGTGGCAGAGAGAAGTTCAGAATCAGAAGCAGGAGAAGAAGGAGTCCAAGAGGCAGAGTGGCTGGTGAAGAGGCACAGGCATCTCCTGCTGCTGCTGTGACAGCCTCCTCTCCTCGCTGGTCTCCCAGATTCCGCAGAGGCATGAAGCGGGAGGAGCAGAGGACAGGCATGCTGGCGCAGTCTCAGCCTCCACAACTGCCTCATAGAGACAAGACCTAGCAGAGAGAGTTGGTGTGCTCATTAGGCCTGACACTCCTGTGCCGATCCTAGTTTTTCTAATGAAGAGTTAGCTTCACTTAACACTGTGTGATTTACTGCTGGCTGGCTCCTGACACCGACGGGTTTTTTGCAGGGATTAAAAGTAAAGGTAAAGCCCCCTGGACAGTTCAGTCCAGTCAAAGGCAACTATGGGGTTGCGGTGCTCATTTCACTTTTGGGCCAAGGGAGCCGGAGTTTGCCCACAGACAGATTTCCGGGTCATGTGGCCAGTAGGACTAAACCACTTCTGGTGCAACGGAACACCATGACGGAAACCAGAGAGCACGGAAACACCATTTACCTTCCCGCCGCAGCGGTACCTATTTATCTACTTGCACTGGTGTGCTTTCGAACTGTTAGGTTGGCAGAAGCTGGGACAGAGCAATGGGAGTTCACCCTGTCACGGGGATTTGAACTGTCAACCTTCTGATCAGCTATGAGGAGGGGGAGACCCATGTAAGATGCCCTGTTATGCTCATTAGAGAAAATGGTGAGATAGAAATGCAATGAATGAATAAACAAGGACTCCCTTTCCCACCCTTGGGCTGGTTGGATGAGTGGCCTGACTCAACAGAACACAACTTCATGCCTTCATCTGTCTGCACCGCTCATTCAGGGAGGTTGCTGTTACAAACTCTGTTGGAGCGCCACAGTACTTAGCCTCCATCATTTGTTTGTTTGTTGCCAAGATCCATTGATGAGCGGAGAAAGAGGGGGAAATCTTCACAGGGAAAGAAAACACACCTCCAGAACATCGTGTTCCTGGGCCATGTGCAGACTCCATGCTGCGCCTAGGAGATAACTTATTTATAGGTGAACGGTTAACATGCAATGGCTCTGCATATTTCATAAGCTCTGGCGCTGAATGGAGATTAATTAAGCCAAGGCATGGCAAAGCAAAGGGCTGTGGGGAAATGTAGGCTCCGTGGCAATGGGATGCACAAGCGTGTGACACTGCAAAACTGGCACACGCCCCAGGCCTCTTGTACTCCCTCCCTGGGAGCTAAATTAAATTCAATAATTAATAGAGCTTTATTAGTCTCCCTCCCTCCGACGGCAGCCGTTTCCTATTAATCAACATGTGTTTACATGAGCAACGGGGGGAGAAGATAGGAGGCAGCTTCATACTGAGTCAGGCCAATTGCCCATCTGGACCAGAATACCGTAGGGGAGCATTTTTGGCCCAATGGGGCAGATTATTATTCCCCCACCCCCACCCTGGCCACAGACCAACTTTGTCCTGCCCACCTGTCAAAGTTGGCCCATGGGATTTGGGCAGGGGGAGATAGCAAAAAAGCAGGACTGAGCTCCCCTCACAAATAATTAAATAAGAAATAATTGCTTCATTCTATTGGCCAGTGGGACTGTTTCCAGGCCACTGCTTCTACATAGCCTCCAATATTTCTGATGAAAATAGGGACCTCCTATTTAACAACAATGCCTGTTGTCTTTGTCCATGGAGTTTTCTCGGCAGGGATACTGGAGTGGTTTGCCAGTTCCTGTTCCAGGAACTCCAGTTGATGCTTTTGAATTATGGTGCTGGAGGAAACTCTTGAGAGTCCCATGGACTGCAAGAAGATCAAACCTATCCATTCTGAAGGATATCAGCCCTGAGTGCTCACTGGAAGGACAGATCCTGAAGCTGAGGCTCCAATACTTTGGCCACCTCACGAGAAGAGAAGACTCACTGGGAAAGACCCTGATGTTGGGAAAGATGGAGGGCACTAGGAGAAGATGACGAGATGGTTGGACAGTGTTCTCGAAGCTACGAACATGAGTTTGACCAAACTGCGGGAGGCAGTGGAAGACAGGAGTGCCTGGTGTGCTCTGGTCCATGGGGTCACGAAGAGTCAGACACGACTAAAGGACTAAACAACATTTAACAACAATAATAACAATAGTAACAATAATAACTGTTGTTGTTGTTGTCGTCATCATCATCATCGCCGCCGTCATCATCATACTATTTATACACCACCCATCTAACCGGGCAGCTTCCAACATTTAAAAAATATATTTAAAAAGTCAGAAAACATTAAACATTTAAAAAAATTCCCTGTAGAGGGAAGGTCTGCGATAGACGCTGTGAGTTTTGTGCGTGCAGGCTTCCCGCTGTCGAAATGGTCCGACTGCTGGCTCCCCCTCAGCTGTAGGGCGGCAGGCAGACTCCTCGTTGCAAGACATGCGATATCCGCAAAAAAAAGCTCAACAAGTCTGGCTCCCCATAAAAAGCTCAACAACTTTGGCCTCTGGCTTCCCCCCAATATGAAATAAAGCCAAACCATTTTTGCAGGCTACACACACACACACACACACACACACACACACACACAATGTGGGGGGTGACAAGAAATTTCCCACACCGGGTTCCACCTGACCTTGCTTCGCCACTGGCATGGGCTCCAGGAGGCTTCACAGAGTACAGTACTTTTTACAGCAGGGCAGCAACAATACTGCTTTATTCCAGTGCTGTTTCGAGGAATGGCCACGAGATGGCAAACTCGAGGCAAGGTGGGCCTCTTCCAGGCAGGAAAAATTTCTCCCTAGCAGTGCGGAATGCTAAAGCAAAGGGGTTTTGGGTGCACCCAAGTTTAGCAGCAATTTCCACATTGACAGGGGAGACAAGCCAGACACGTTACCAGGAACAAGGCTCGCAACTGCATTTGCAGCACACACACCCTCCCCCCCAGGATAAACATGCCCAAGTTGCTTTGATGAGCATCCTTTCCCATTATCGCCCCCCCCCCACCTGCCGCTTCCAGCTCCTTAACCTTTTGAATGTCAAAGTAGACGGAGGCGCCTCCTTTGCATTTTGCCCCGACGTCTTTCTGAGCCGCCCCCCCCCGCCGCCCGTTTCCGTCCTGCCGAAATGGAAGAGAAGAACTCATTAGCAAGGCAAAGTAGATAATTACATGTTTTAAATTTGCCTGCAACGTGTTTCCCACGGAGGAGCTTATTTATAGGGAGCCGGCTACAATTTTACAAATCAAGCTCTAAACTTCCTAGTAAGTTGCTCTGGGCTGTCCCCAAGCGCAGCAGCTTTTCGTGGCTGAAGGCAAGTATCAAATAAGATACAAGAAAGTTGCCTGAATCTCACAGCCCTCTGAAATTGGGTTTAGAATTTATTACATGTTCTTTCAAGAAACTCGGGCCAGTACACATGGTTCTCCATCCCCCCCCCAAAAGAACCTCACAGAGTTTATTATCATAATACCTGCACACTGCCCAGTTCAAACAGAAACAGTGGCGGAAGCATGCATTTTATGGTGTCAAAAACTTATTGCAGATAAACTCAGTAAGAGTCCCCCATGCAACTTCCCCCAATTTTGTGCCTTCCTGATGCTTTGGACTACAAATCCCATCAGCCCCAGCCAATATGGTCAATTGTTAGGGATGATGGGACTTGTAGTCTTAACAGCATGAGAAAGGCTAGGAAAAGCTGGTCTACAGCAGTAGCAGTATAGGGCAGGGGTCAGCAAACTTTTTCAGCAGGGGGCGGTCCACTCTCCCTCAGACCTTGTGGGGGGGCAGACTATATTTTGGAAAAAGAAGAAGAATGAATTCCTATGCCCCACAAATAACCCAGAGATGCATTTTAAATAAAAGCACACATTCTATTCATAGAAAAACATGCCAATTCCTGGATCATCCGCAGGCCAGATTTAGAAGGCAATTGGGCCGGATACGGACCCTGTACCTTAGTTTGCCTACCCATGCTATGGGGTTTCAGAGAGGTGAGTTTTCAGATTCTACCTTGAGATGCCAAAGATTGAACCTGGGGTATTTTTGTCTGCAAAACACATGCTCTTCCACTAAGCTATGGCCCTTCCCTGTGGGTCATGGACTGGGAACCTGCAGCCCTCCAGATGGTGTTGGACTGTGGCTTCTGCCAGGTTCAGCCAGCATGGCTATTGGTCAGGAATGATGGGCGTTGTGGTTCAAAACATCTGCAGAGTGCCAGGTTGGGAAAGCATATCTTTTGCTAGAAACAAAATACCAGTCACCCATGGGCTTTCAGATCACTGAAGGATGGAGCTAATGCACCGTGAAGCAAGACAGAGTGGAACCACAGAGCCGAAGGAGACCTTGTATGCCATGTAGTCCAAATCCCAGCTCAGTGCTGAAAATCCTGAGTTAGAAAATCTCCAACAGATGGCATCCGTTGAACCAGGCACTCCCAAAAGGCAAACACAGGCACAATGATTTTCTAAACAGGGACAAAAGGAGCACATTCAATTGTTGCAACAGACTTACCTTTCTGCCTAGGCTTTTCCTGACCCATGAGACTGCAGACTGTTTTATGGGTCTGAATCCCCAAATCTCTGTTTAATTTGTTTTAATTTGCTGTTTTATTGGTTTCAGGCTGCATGTTTGTTTTAACGGATATTGTTTTTATATTGTACACGGTGTGCAGTAGGCTGCTTAGAGATTTTTGAAATCGGAAACTTTCGTGAACTATCACATTGCACTATCCCACATGGTTCAAAAGCCACTCACTGCCTGCAAAGTGTTCCATGCTGTTGCCTTAAGTAGGCAGGATGAGGTCTAATGGGCCTCCTTTGCAAGAGGGTTAATTTCTGTTGAATATTAGGAGAAACTTCCTGATAGTAAGGAGGAGTCTGACAATGCAACCAATGGTGTTGAGCAGGGTTTCCCAAACTTGGGTCTCCAGCTGTATTGGACTACAATTCCCATCATCTCTCACCACTGGTCCTGCTAGCTAGGGATGATGGGAGTTGTAGTCCAAAAATATCTGGAGACCCAAGTTTGGGAAACCTTGGTCTAGAGCAGGCATCCCCAAACTCCAGCCCTCCAGATGTTTTGGACTACAATTCCCATCATCCCTGACCACTGGCCCGGTTAGCTAGGGATCATGGGAGTTGTAAGCCAAAACACCTGGAGGGCCGCAGTTTGGGGATGCCTGGTCTAGAGTGATGGTGGGCTCTCCTCCAGTGGTGGTCTTTAGACAGAGGCTGAGGAGCCTTCTGCTGAAGATGCTCTCATTTTGGGTTTCCTACACCAAGCAGCAAGCTGGCTCCAAACCTCAAGGACCTGCATGGCTTTCTGGGCTTCTCCACCTGGCCCCCAGGACTGCCCAGGCCACACTCCTTCCCCAAGCCACTGCCTCATTGCTCCATGATATCCTCTAGCAATTTTTCCTGGCTTGAAGGCGTCATTGAACTGCAAACCTCCTGCTTGCCTGCATGGAGGATGGGGAGTGGTGTGTGTCAGGCCACACCCACTTTTGCCACACCCACTACTGGTATGAAGTCCCCAGGAAATTGCCATTGAGGGTATGTAGTATTCAGGCTGAAACAAATGTGTCCCTACCCCTTATTCTGGGGTTTTAAAAAGATGTCAGGAGTTTTAGTTGCAGAACTGTTACATTGGTCAAAGCAAGAGATTAATATTGCCCTGGATCCTGACCAGTATACGGAAATATATGTGGGAATGTTCAGGGAGGCAGGAGAGGATATATTGTTTATTAATATCCTTCCTAACTTGCACTAGCAAGTTCCTTTACTTAGCAGAGTTTACATTCCCATTTTACATGCACAGCAGATAGCTGGTTGCAGGCTTGTTTAAGCCTCTCACTGTGATACAATTCAATCTGTCTAAGTCCTGGTAAGTTCCCTTTTAATCCCTCTTAAAAGAATAAACATGCCACAATCTTGTGTACAGTATATAAAAGTAGTTTACTCACATTCTGTCCACAGTTGGACCTTAGTCTGCCTTAGTTACAAAATATATATATGTAGAGCTATCCCATATGGGGATAATCCTAGTGTCCTCTGTTGGCTGGAAGCATCTCTAGCTAAAAAGCTGCTCCAACGACAAAGGAAGCGAAAAAGAGAGAGGGTGGCAGCATGCCTTGTCCTTTTGTTACCTGGACAGGTAAGGTCATGCTCACCTCTAGTCACATGCAAGAGGAAGTATGTCCCAGCCAGGAGGAAACAGGAAGTTTTCGACTGGCTGGACCAAACATTCCCCCGCATGTCCACTCTAGGAAAACAAGGAATGTTGTACTTGACTGCTACTTATGTATCACATCCCACAATATATAGTATGGAAAACTCCATGGGATACTGCTCTGAGGTGCTGTGATTGCCTTAATATGAATCCAGGAGCATTGCTTTGCATCTTTATTTTATTATTATTATTATTTTTTTAAAAAACACCTCTCCTGGTTGGCAGTCAAATCTACATTGAGGATTTAGAATGATCTGGGAATAGTGACGTGGGGCGTCAGGCTTCAGAAATAATCAAAGGAGCATACTGGATTACAAGGAAGTTGGGATTTACAGAAACTGAGAAATGAGAAGACCAGAGATGAGCTGAACTGCAATCATGCACTAGGCACCATGCAAATCTAGAAAGCTCTCATGTTCAGCCAAGTTAGACCCACATTGCAAAAAATAAAAAATAAAAATAAGAGGACAGGGGCCCAGACCTTTGCTCCAGAGTTTGTCAGGAATGCATGGTGCCACCATGGATGGGCAAAGCTGTCGATTTTGTTTTCTCTCAGATTCTCATTTTCCAAACCCTAGGTTCAGTTCTGCACATTTCCACATCCATTTGCAATGGTACAATGGTAAGAATCACACCAGAAGAGCCCTGGGGGAATCAGGGCAAGGGCCTGTCTAGTCCAGCATTCTGTTCTCAGAGTGGCCCACATCCATATTGACTCTTGCCTGCCCACATGGCAAGCAGCCCCTGAAAGATGGAGGAATGCAACCCCCAAGCTGAAAAAACATGTCCACCGTAATGCCTGCATTGATCAAAAATTAGTTTTTGTTGTATTGTCTTGGAGGGAACCTAGAGATGGAGCTTGCAACGAAGAAGGTCTGCACTTCAGAATATGCCTGTCAGGGACTGTCAGGAACTCCTCCAGGGACTGGAGGAGAAATGGTGGAGACAGTTCCCCTCCTTCTCCTGAACCTTCCCAAGAAGAGGAGGGCAGAATAGAATTACAATGGTGGCTTGCAGAAGGTCATGACTAAGAAGAGGGGAAAAGCTGGAGATAATGGAAGAGGAGAGGGGAGCAGCAGGGCCGGAGCAGCTGGCTGACATGTTATCATTAGAAAGCATTCCTGACCTCCCTTCTCCTAGAACCCGGCGTGCATTGAGAGTAGCAGAACAGAAGGCTCAGAGGCAGAAAGCACAGATCAGCCGGTGCAGGGATGACGTACAATAGGAGAGAAGTATGGTGTGGGACTTTACTCGGAGCAACGCCATTATCTAGGAGAGATGGCATTCCGACATTCTCTCTCTGTAAATATTTAATCAAAGACTTGGTAAGAATTCTTCCTTTTTATCTGCTTCTTGGCTGCCACTGTGGGAAGGATTGGATTCTCTGAAGCCTGACAATGTCAGAACTTCAACAGCCCCTCACTTCCTTCCTTGTCCCCATTTTGCCTTCCTCACCCTACTCAGCTATTGCATGTACTTAGAAGCCATCTGCCCCCAGTCAATACCATCTAGCATAAGGAAGGGCAGAGGAACCTAGGAACATAAGAAGAGTGTGCTGGATCAAGCCAACAGCCCTCCTAGCCTAGTATCCTGCTCTCACAGTGGCCAAGCAGATGAATATGGGAATTCCACAAGCAGGACATGACTGCAACAGCACCCTGCCCACCAGCAATTCCCAGAGCCTTTGGTGGCCACCACTGCCTCCTGTGGGAGGAAGTATCCATAGGTTAACAGTGCTCCGCACGAAGTACTTTCTTTTCCCTGTCCTGAATCTTCCAGCGTTCAGCTTTATTAGATGCCCCTGAGTTCTAGCGTTAGGAAATGTGTCAGAAAACGGGAGGAGGAACAAGCAATAGAATGGGGGCCTGGTGCAAATCACCAGGTGGACATCCCCAGTGGACTACCTGCTCACAACATCCTTGTGTCTGGGACTGAACTCAAGGGGGCAAGATGGAGGAGGAATGGTGGAGATCACCCACACCCCACACCCACATTCTCCTGGCGCTGTAGGAGAAGAGGAACACAGCATTGATTGACAGCAGGGGTTTGAGGAGTTTTAGGAAGGTCACAGTTCAGAGATAGATGGACAGCAGAGTTGGGAAGTGTTAGAAGAAGGGGGAGGGGAGACTGAGGCAGGGCGGCCAGCTGACACGTTGCCACTAGAGAGTATTTCTGACCCCCCTTCTCCTAGAACTTGGTGTTTGTTGAGAGTGCAGCAACAAAGGACTCAGAGACAATTGGCCACCATAAGCAAAGACGCTGTTGCTAGGAAGGAGGGAGGAGGAGAGCAGTTGGAGAAACGCCATTGTCAGGGCTTGTTGCGTTCTGTTGTCTCTCATTACTATGAATGAATAAACTCATTAAAAAGGACTCTACCTTGTTTTCTCTGCTCTTGCTGCAACCGAGGGAGGGATAGCTTTCCCGAAGCCTTGACACCATGCTTCTTGGGCACATCAATTTGGACATCACCTTAGAGAAGGACCATAGTGCAGTGCAGGGCCAGCCGGAGACCTTTTGTGTGGCGATACCCCGATCCCTCCCAGAGTAAATAAAGACACTGGACAAATTGCATAAGGTTAGTGGGCATTAAAAGGCCACAACTTTATTGATTACGGATGTAGAGAGGTGTTGGCTTAGGCATTGGATCTAACCGTCTATATCCGACTCCAGCCCGTTCTGCTGGCAGTCTGTGAAGGGTTAACCACCGTTGGGTGAGTCTTGTGATGCACATCAACTAGGACTCACCCTGGGGCCACCGCTAGGGGGCGTGCCTTTTGGCCCTCACCTACCACAGCTTCGGACTTGGCCACGCCCCAAACTCCTTAAGGGAGTACCCGTCAGCATTTTGGGGGAGGTGATGGCAGCAACCTCCCCCCCCCCACCTGTAACCTTTCAGAGATAATCCAATGCCTATCGCCCAAAACCAAAGTTGTGACGAGTTGCTACGAGGTAGGCGAAAACCACCAGGCCAGAGCCAATTCGCCAAGTGGGAAAATTCCTAACAGGCCCCTCAAGGGCGACCAACCAAGGTCCATAGCAATGTCAAAAAGAAGGGCCCTGCTTAAAGGGAGGGTGGGCAGGAAAAACGAAGCGGCTGGGGGTCAGGAAAGAGAGACTGAATCCCAGCCGCACGCTCGCTTAAATTAGCAAGCCACACCCCCTTGGAGCGTCCTGATTGGACACACCAAGGGCGCGCCGTGTCTGGGAGCCAGCCAATGGGCTGGGAGAATGGCAGCCATTCTCCCAGCACGTGCTCGGGCTCGTG
This sequence comes from Zootoca vivipara, assembly GCF_963506605.1. Taxonomy (NCBI): domain Eukaryota; kingdom Metazoa; phylum Chordata; class Lepidosauria; order Squamata; family Lacertidae; genus Zootoca; species Zootoca vivipara. Next base: position 9,833,962 of record NC_083289.1, on the reverse strand, counting down.
GCCCACCCACAATCTCACCTCCTTCTACGTGGGAAGTGACTTTGGCAGCTGAGGTAAGAGCGCTCCCCGCTACATCTGGGCCCATGCCCCAGTGGGGTGGGGGAAGCATGCTGCTTGAGGTGGGTTGCCTCAGATCACTCCATTGGTGCTCCGGCCATGCTAGGGAAGCAGCCTAGCTCAGAGTAGATCACGTGGCACAGCTTTTTAGCCCCTTTCCACTCCTCAGAATTTGCTGCCCAAGGCAGCTGCCTCACTCTGCCTCATAGGAGGACTGGCTCCAGTTCAGTGGCAGAGTATGTGTTTTGCATACTGTTACAAAAGTTGGATGCCACCCCCTCTCTCTGCCAAGCTGAAGCAAGATTCCAAGGCACTCCCCCAGGGTCTGGCATCCTTTGGGGAATTGAGACATGGTGGAGACTGTCGTAGCTTTAAGAAATATGATTTATTTACCAATTTTTGCCTTTAGTCTGCCTGGAGGGAGTCCAGATCTTACAGCATGCTCATTTCATGAGGGTCTTGTACCCCACAGCAGTGCAGCCCTGGAGTCTGAGGCATCTCTCCCAGCCAGCCTGCAGCCAACCTGCCCAAGATGGATTGCTTTCTTTTCTTTTCTTTCTTTTCTTTCTTCCTCCCTCCCCCTCCTCCCCCTCCTCCCCCTCCTCCCCCTCCTCCTTCTTCCTCCTCTTCCCAGCAACCCTTGCTCACAGGGCCGTCTTAACCTTATCGGGCACCATGGTGCAGGGATCCCTCAGGCGCCCCCACCCCACCCTCACATTTCCCTCTGGAGGGACGGAGACTCCATTTTCCAGAGGCACCGCTCTCCCTCCCCCGACGCTGCCATGCCGTGCCTTCTGCTTCTCGCCCTCTGCCCGGAGCATCGGCAGCGGCGATGCCGGACTCGTGCTCCCCCGGCTGTGCCAGGCACGGCAGGCCATTGGAGGGGGCGGCGCTGCCATCCAGGGAGCCCTGGCTGCCGCGCCGATGGGAAGCTCGCAGCCGGCTTCCCCACAACGGCGCCCGCAGCCCGAGAAGAGGCGGGCGAGGGTGCCGCTGCCGGCGGGGCACCGCAACTCGAGCTGGCGTGCAGGGAAAGGCTGTCTGACGGGCGCAGCGCGGCACCCTCTGGCGGTCCGGCGCCCTGGCGCCTTAGGGCCGGCCTTGCTTGCTCAAGACTCTCTTTTCCTGTCACCTCACACCCAGTTACCCTCCCAAATCCCCGGTATTTTCATACCTCAGGGCAAGGGGGAAGGACGGTTCTCTTGCATTGCCAATGACCCTGTATTGTTTCTTAAACATGGCTTGGCCATGTCTGTCTGTCTGTCTATCTTTTTTTTTTGCATAGGCTAGCTCAGGAATTCCATTGCAGCTTGTATTTCTCCCTTGAACCCTTCACATCTCCAATAATCAAAATCCAACCATTTGTTAATCTCTAGGTTTTTTTGGGGGGGGGAGGGGGTCCTTCCTCCCAAATCTATAACACTACAGAAAGTCCCTGCCTCAAACCCCAGCATCACTAGGAACAATCGCTAAGAACAACCCCTGTCTGAAACTCTGAAGACCCAGTGCTGCCAGTCAGAGTCAAGAATACAAAGTGAGGTGAACCCAAGGCTTGACTTCCACAAACCAGTTTCCTCTGTTCCTGCATTTCATGACCCGAAGCTCCGCATCTCCTTTTCTGCAAGTACCCTTTCCAAACTGGTGCAGTCAGGCTCAATTTCCAAGTCAAATGGAGAGGCTTAGCCTTCCATTTTGGCGATCGAAAGAGACGCAGAATGTCAAAAAGAGTTTTAGAAGCCAGAGCTCAGCAAACGGTGAGCATAAGGAGTCAGGATTTGATTGAAGCTCAGCTGGGCTGGGTGAGTCTCTCTCTCTCTCTCCCCCCCCCACCCCCCATCCCGCATTCACTTCCTCGGATGGGTTTAAGGTTGCGATAACAAAAACAGAGGGTGAAATGATCTGATCAGATGACGCTAAGAAGAAAGTAAATGATGTGGCACAGACACAGGCTGGGGAAGAATATTGATGACTTTGGGGGGCTCTCAGAGCATACGGGGCTGTGGCAATGTTTATGGATAAAGAGCCAGGCAGTAGCAAAAGCTGACAGGCTGGCAAACACGGCTGCGGAAGTGGGAGAAGGGAGGCTTAGCAACAGAGTGGATGAGAGAACAAGGGGGCAAGAGTCAGGATTTATTGCAGAGAATCACAGAATGGCAGAGTTGGAAGGGACCCCAAGGGCCATCTTGTTCATCCGGAGTTGCAGCTCAATCATCCCTGACAGGTGGCCACCTAACCTCTGTTTTAAAACCCCCAAGGAAGGCGAGCCCACCAGCTTCAGAGGTAGCCCATTCCACAGTCAAATAGCTCTTATACTGAGAAAGTTTTTCTTAACATTGAGTTGAAACCACCTTGCAGTTTGAATTCATTGGTTCAGGTCCTTGGAGAAAACAAGCTTGCTCCACCTTCTATGCGATGGCCTTTCAGGTACTTAAAGATGACTATCCTGTCTTCTCTCTGTCTTCTCTTCTCCAGGCTAAAGTTGCCAACTTTTCCTTATAAGACTTGGTTCTGAGACCCTCTGTCACCTTGGCCACCCTCCTCTGCGCACAATATTATCAATATTTAAAATAAGTAATATTTATCAATAATATTTATTATTATTATTATTATTATTATTATTATTATTATTATTATTATTTGAATCTATATACCACCCTATACCCGGAGGTCTCAGGACGGTTCACAGAAAAGCTCAATATAAAAACCACAATATATATGATCAAAACAACAATAACAACCCAATAATACCCCCCAAACTTTGGTGCTTAGAGCTGGACATGGTACTCCAGGTAGGATCTGACCAAGGTAGAACAGACCTTGCTCTAATGCTTATCAATTTCAAGATCAAAAGCTTACACACACACACACACACACACACAGTGGTACCTCAACTTACCAATTTAATCCGTAAGTCGAAAAATTTGTAAGTCGAAGCCAATGGGGGGAAAAATTAAAAAATCCATAAGTCGAACAAATCCTATCTAAAAATTTGGAAGTTGAAAAAATCCTATCTAAACCGCATCCAAAATGGCGGACGGAACTCTGTCCGTAACTCGAAACATTCACAAGTGGAGTCATTTGTAAGTCGAGGTACCACTGTATACACACATATATACACACAGTATATTCCTGCGTATAAGACTACTTTTTAACCCAGGAAAATCTTCTCAAAAGTCAGGGGTCGTCTTATACGCCGGGTTGTATTTCTTATACGGCAAGTATATCCCAAACTTTATATTTTAACTGGAAAAGTTGTGGGTCGTCTTATACGTCCAGTCGTCTTATACGCCGGAATATATGGTGTGTGTGTGTGTGTGTGTGTGTGTGTGTGTGTGTGTATATATATATATATATATATATATAGGACACTTTATTTTCTATTCTTTTAACACATACCAAAAGCAGTTCAGCTGCTTTCCCTCACCTGCCCAGAGCGGGAATCATGCTGAAAATCTTACCCGTCCATCTCAGGCCACCCACCCAAGATTCTGTACACCCCGCGGGCTCTTCAGATTCAATTGCCCTTCGTGCTTAAGTGATCTCGGAGAAAACGACAAGAGCGCCACTAATACTAAAAGTCCTCTTAGCTAATCCAACTAGCGGTGGGCAAGGCAGGGTGTTCCAAGGAGAAAAAGGATAACTTCAGGAAGCGATTATTTATTTAAGAAATGTGTTTATTATAAGCGCTTGCTTCAGCCTCCAGATTCCCCTACGGCATTAACCACACATGTAATTGCTTTAGCACTATTTGGAAATCAGTTGGCTATTTAACCATGTACTTTATATTTTATGATTCTCGATCTAGGTCAACTTGTGATAAAAGGCAGCCACACACACACAACCACGCGCGCGCACACACACAAAACACACACCTCATTGTTCTACCTTTGTTTCATCTCCACCACCCTCAGCCACCCAACAAGTTTCTCATTCCCTGATTATATTTCCTGCCCTTTTATTTTTTATTTCATGCTTTTATTTTTGTGTTAAGATCCCCCCCCCCGATAATGCAGTAAGGTATAGAAAACTAAAACAGCTGCAAAAAGTAAAAATAGAGTCCTCTCCTAAAGGGGTGTGTGTGCGTGTGTATAATTTTTATTCAATTTCTGTTGTACACTTTAGAATATTCATTTAAACAACCTTAAAATGTCAGTCACTTCCCTTCTTCTCTTTCCATGGTTCATTTTGCAAATAATAAATCCCTGCATATTTTTCATAAACTAAATCATTCAGTATTCCATTATTACATCCATCAAAACTTGTTTACACTGTTGAATTTATCTTAATGCTGCCAACGTTTTCAAGTGTATGCAATTTTCCCTGATATATTCAATAAACATTTCCCAATCTTCTTTAAATGTCCGTTCTTCTTGTTCTCTTATTCTGTATGTTAGGTCCGCAAGCTGCACATATTCCATCAGTTTAAGTTGCCATTCTTCTTTAGTTGGGACCTTGCTCGTTTTCCATTTGGGGGGTAACAAAACATGGGCTGCAGTGGTGGCATACATAAATAATCTTTTTGACACCTGGGAATTTCCATCTGAATTATCCCCAACAAAAAGGACTCTGTTTTGTTTTTTGTTTTTGAAAAGTACTTTTAAACATTTTTTTTCAATTCATGATGAATTATTTCCCAATACTCTTTTACCCGTTTACAGGTCCACCACATATGAAAGAACGTACCCTCGACCTCATTGCACCTCCAGCACTTATCTGATTCAGTCTTATACATCTTAGCAAGCCTGCTCAGAGTTAAATACCATCTATAAATCATTTTCAAGTAGTTTCCCTGCAAAGAATAACTTGCTGCAACGGAAGGCAGTTGTCCCTCCCAGCTCAGCTCTCATCTGGGATCTTTCCTTTCTCCTCTTATCCTTACCTTCCAAATCCCGGACTGCAGAATCCGGGACCGGCAGCTATGTGACACCGGAAGTTGCGTCGACGTAACTTCCGGTGTCGCTTTGCCCTTCTATGGGCACCAAAAATGGCTGCCGCCGGCTTCAAAAGTCGCTTGTACACATGTCAGGAAGTGCGCTGACGCAACTTCCGGTGTCGCTCCGCCCATCTATGGGCACAATAAATGGCCGTCGCCGACACCGGAAGTCGCGTCTATGCACTTCCGGACATGCGTAGATGCGACTTTTGAAGCCGGCGGCGGCCATTTCTGATTCCCATAGAAGGGCAAATTGGAAAGAAAAAAAATGGCCACCGGAAGGAGAAAATAACGGAGAAAAATGGGAGATGAAGTGATACGGGGGACCACCGGGGAAAGGTAAGTAAAAATGGGGGTTTCCCGGGGAAAACGGGGCACTTGGCAGCTATGCTCTTATCCCCTCACCTTAGGAGCATAGCTGCCAAGTTTTCCCTTTTCTTGCGAGGAAGCCTATTCAGCATAAGGGAAAATCCCTGTAAAAAAGGGATAACTTGGCAGCTATGCTTAGGAGACCAACAGGGTCCCTCTACCAACCACCTTTCCATCACCATGAGTGTGAAGTCCTTGGGCCCAAATAAAGGCCCCGAGGAAAGACAAATTGATTTCTCTTTTAGACCACCTCAGAACTTCTTCCCAGAATGCCTGTGTGATTCTGCCTCTTTTATTTCCTTTAAAACTTTCCTACCTTTCCCACAAGTAGGGAAATTCAATTCCATTCTCATCTAAAGGTGAACTTAGCGAAACTGTGCTTTCCAAAAGAACATGTGAACCAAAACACAATCCCCCTTGGGACTCTAAATTTCGCAATGAACTTCTCCAGCCAAGTCTTGTTTACAAAAGTGTGTGTGTGATGCATGCATAAAAATATCACCACCATCATTATTTATTTCATTTTAATACCACTTTATATTTTTAAGAAAAAAATAATTATCTCAAAGCCGTTTACAACCTACCTTGAAACAACCCAGAGTAAAACCTCCCCGAATAAAGTCAAATATAAAGTATACATTCAAAGCAACGTAATTAACAGGAAGCTGAAATGTTATCGTAAAGATTTCAAAATAAAACATTACAAAGGAGGTCAACTGCAAAATACACAATCAACAAGGCAAAGTTAATCTTAAACATTTTAATAGAAAACATTACTAAAGGAAGTTTTTTAAAAACCCACTAATTTAATACAGCATAATTAGCAAGAGAATAATTTTGTTCTTAAGCACAGAACATAATTGCTGCTGTTGCTGCCAATCTTGCCAATGGTTTCTCATGGCAGGCAATGGCTGTGGAAGCTCAGGTTCAACGACCCGAGTCTGCACTATGAGACCACCAAGACGGTCTCTGGCCTCTTCAGCAGCCTCAGCTTTTGTAGCTGGAATCAGTTAGGGCCCCACCCTTCCAGGCCAGGTGCGAAAGGACCTGCAAGGCAGGGAGCATGTCCTCTAGGAGCCAAGATGCATATATTTGTGAAAAACAACATGCAAAATGCATTCCATTAGGGAAAAGTGCTTTGAAATCTGTCAAAACAGTATAGAAAAATATTTTCAAGATTTTTTAAAAAACTAAAATGCAGATGCATCGTAACAAGGATGTGCAACTGGATGCAGGCACCCCACCCTGGCTCATCACAGGACGGTGGCTGAGGAGAAGGCGATGGCCTTATTTGCACATCACACTTAGCCAAACCATAGCTTAGTGTACATCATGTTTGAGTATACAGCACAGGTGGCGCTGTGGTCTAAACCACTGAGCCTCTTGGGCTTGCCGACCAGAAGGTCGACGATTCGAATCCCCGCGACAGGGTGAGCTCCCGTTGCTCGGTCCCTGCTCCTGCCAACCTAGCAGTTCAAAAGCACACCAGTGCAAGTAGATAAATAGGTACCTCTGTGGCGGGAAGGTAAATGGTGTTTCCGTGTGCTCTGGTTTCCATCCGCCGGAGGCCACATGACCCGCTGAACTATCTGTGGACAAACGCCGGCTCCCTCGACCTGAAAGCGAGATGAGTGTCACAACCCTATAGTCACCTTTGGTTGGACTTAACGGTCCAGGGGTCCTTTACCTTTACCTTTTACCTATATATATTCTCCAGAGGAGCAGATTGGTCTTTGCAGGTCATTCTGCTCCTGTGTTGTGCTCAGCCAATGTATCATCTGAACCTGGTTTAGCTCTCTCCAGACTAGGAGTGCAGGAAAACCATCCCACTACAAACAAGCCAGAAATTAAATCATTATATATATGGCTATGTAAAAAAAAAAAAATCACATAATTTTCTTTTGCTCTACAGCGCCATCTGGTGTTGCATGTTTATAACACACTCAAAGTGTTTTTTGTTTTTTTAAATAATGTAGCTGATTCCGAAGTATTACCTGTTTCCAAGGTTTGGCCTATGCTCATGGTTTGTTCAGGAGAGCGAAACCCTTGGCCTACATTTTTTTTTCTTAAAAAACCTTTTTATTTAACATCCAAACAATAACAATAACTATCACAACATTCACTATTCACTACATTCAACCATCCTTAATAAAACATAGTATTACAAAACATCACAACAACTGGATCAACATTCCATATATTTTTAAACTTTTATCTATTTTACATAACAAAGAAGAAAGAAGAAAAAAGAAGAAAAAAGTGAAAAAAGTAGAAAAAAGAAGAAAAAAGGGAAAAGAGAGAAAGAATAAAAAATAAAGGAAAAACGGGGAAGAAATAAATAAATTTGACTTCTCATTAGACTCATTGTATTGTTGTTCCTATTATTGTTTTAAACACAGTTTCAAATTACCATTTATTGTCTTTGTTCTTATAAAAAAGGAGTTGTTATCAATACTTTTTTATTTTACAAGAACCATTCGAGTTCTGCCAGGAGATTGCTGGTGTTACAATAATTTTTCAAATACTCTTAATTTTTTTTTCATTCTTTGTGTACTTTCTGTATTGGATACCCTCTGATTCTCCGTGTCCTCATAGCCAACTGCAGATACTCTATCCTTTGGACCTGCCACTCATTTCCAAAGACTCTATTCCGTGGTGGGCAACTTTACCCAGTCCACCTGCCACAGTGGTGGGCAGAGCCCCAAATATTGATTTTACCTTTGTATGGTAAAATTCGCACAGTCCTCTCTTATCCTCCATCTAAGCAAGGAAGAAGCACCCTCAGGGTTCAAGGACAAATGCCAGCCAGGCAAAATCAGTGAAGGGATGTAGCCTGGAGAGAAAGAGTATGGTCTGGGGAGAATTCTGAACCAGGCTGATACAGATCTGCAGCTTAAAAGGCAGAACGAGGACAGAAAATACAACAACAAAGAACTGTGAAAGTTGAGGACAAATTGTAGTGATGCAGCCGGGATGGTGAGATATGGGGCATCTCTCCCAGGACAAAAAAAGTGCATGCATTCATTTTCCTGAGAGCTTCTGTGAGAAGCTACAATGCCGGCAGCCCTGATGAATGTTGCTTTTGTCTTGATCCCCGCACAGAATATATAATGTCCGGAATGCAGTGGGTGTTTATCCAGGGCGGGAGGTATATAAATACAGAGTGAGTTTTAAATGAATAGTTTTGTTTGTTCTGCACTTATCTAATTCAATAGCTTCTGGGTGAGCAATGACTCTCCGTAACAAGAGCGCAAAAGCAGCATTAGGATAATTGGCTGCATCTCTCCCTGCCCTGTGGAGCATAATGCAAGCTCCAAACAGTGGCAAGTGCTCTTCAAATAGGCTCCTCTGTAAAGGTAAAGGGACCCCTGATCACTAGGTCCAGACGCGGACGACTCTGGGGTTGCAGCGCTCATCTCGCTTTACTGGCCGAGGGAGCCGTCGTACAGCTTCCGGGTCATGTGGCCAGCATGACTAAGCCGCTTCTGGCGAACCAGAGCAGCGCACGGAAACGCCCTTTACCATCCCGCCAGAGCGGTACCTATTTATCTACTTGCACTTTGATGTGCTTTCGAACTGCTAGGTTGGCAGGGACCAAGCAACGGGAGCTCAGCCCGTTGTGGGGATTCGAACCGCCGACCTTCTGATCGGCAAGCCCTAGGCTCTGTGGTTTAACCCGCAGCGCCACCCGCATCCCAGGCTCCTCTGTACTGGATTCCTAAAAGCAGGAGGCAATCATGCCTCATCTTGCTCCCCACCTGCACAAGCCCCGGGAGAAAGAGGAGCAGGTTGCTTATTCAATGGTTGTGCTGATAAGGTGGAAGAAGGAGGATCGGGTGTGTCGCTTTGGGGGACGACGACTTCCGGATCTGCTACTGTGGCAAGAAGTGCGTTCCACCCGCTTTGGCTGGTGGTCCAGCTATGCAGCAATCTGGGCCTAACTTCTGTGAGCTATGCCGCGGCAACGTCTGGGATTTGGTGGCAGCAATGCATTGTGCGTGGGGCTGCCTTTGAAGCTTGCTGCGGCGGAAACTGCAGCTGGGGCAGAATTCGGTGGCCAGGTTGCTCACCAGGGCAAGACAATCTGAGCGCCAACCTGGGCCTGACTGCGTTGGCTGCCGATTAGTTTCCAGGTTCAATTCAAAGTGCTGGTTTCAACCTATAAAGCCTCAGGATCCCAATAATCATTGATCTCTCATCACGTGAATCAACCCAGACCTTGTGTTCATCATCTGAGGCCCTTTTGGAGGGTGGTGACAACAGAATGGGCCTTCCTTGTAGTGGCTCCCTGTTATGCCTGGTGCACACCACTGCCTGTTTTCAGGTGACAGGCAAAAACATTTTTATTTATACCCAGGCTTGTGGCCCTTAATTTGGGGGATACTTAGGTATGCTTGTGGTCTTTTCCTCCATTTATCTTTTCAATGGGGTGGGTTGAGTGAGATCTACTATTGTCATCTCTCTCTCTCTCTCTCCATATATATATATAACAGATATATAATATAACAAATGGGTATTTTAGATTCTTATTTAATTCTCATTCTTATCACAGAATTGTAGAATTGGAAGAGACTCTGTGGGTCATCTAGCACTCAGACCTGACTCTGGGATCCCACCTGCTAATTTACTCCAGACTTCTGCCCACAAGCCCAGCCTCTCTAGATCTCGTTGGACTCCAGTTCCCATCATCCTTGAACCATTAGCCATGATGCCTCGGGGCTGATGGGAGTTTGAGTCCAACAACATCTGGAAGGCCATAGGTTCCCCATCCTTGGCTTACTCAAGTGTAAGAAGCAAGGTGCTGCAGTTGATTGGTGGTTGGTTTGATCCAACGGGGAATCTGCCTTCGAGTTGCTGTTTTTCCAAAGCAAGCTGGTGTGATGAATATAGAGAGAGACAGCCTGTTTTGAAAAGATGCCGAAGCAGAGACTTATTTCCAGGAAGAAGCCTTTGCAGCCTTAATTATAGCATTCTCTTCACAGCGAATGCTGGATCCTCTCCGGAGGGGCTCAAGTAGCAGGGGAGTCTTTGGAAAGAGCTGCTTTATCCTGCAATAATCTGTTCCCCCTGTTATTACTGACAGAATTAGTGTTTGCTTATCGGTGCCTTCTTTTACGATTCAGCAGCTGCTGCTTAATCCCACCGTGAACATGTAATCTTCCTTTTCAGGCGACCCAAGTCGCCGGTCCAGATTAAAGAATAACATCCCCAACCCTTGTCACCTTTCCCAAGTTACATCCTCAGCTGCTGCGACATGGAGCGCTAATCCGGAGATCACAGGCAAAGCCAAGTTCCACGATCACGGGAAAGTGACAGCTCGAGGTGTATCATAAATAATTCTTCTCCAGGGGGTGGAGGCAGGAAGGGAATTAGTAAAAACCCTCAATCAGAGGCATAGATCCAGGTGTGCCAAAGGAAGCAGCGCTAACACACACACACGCACACACACACACACACAAACCCCACCTTTTCCTTCAGGAGTCTAAAATGGCACACACAACTCTTCTGTGCCCTGTTTTAACCTCGTGAGGTGGGCTTGTCTGAGAGGTCAGGGTTGTCCAGTGAGCTTCATGGTAGAGTTACAGGTAGGTAGCCGTGTTGGTCTGCTGTAGTCGAAACAAACAAACAAAAAAGTTCCTTCCAGTAGCACCTTAGAGACCAACTAAGTTTGTCATTGGTATGTATCTGAAGAAGTGTGCATGTACACGAAAGCTCATACCAATGACAAACTTAGTTGATCTCTAAAAATTTGGTTTCCTCATGGCAGAGTGGGGATTTGAACCCTGGTCTCCCAGGTCCTAGGCCGATACTCTAACCACCACACTACACTTGAAGCCAAGGTTCACAGCTGCAGCCAGAATCATAGAATTGTAGAGTTGGGAGGGATCCCCAGGGTCATCTAGTCCAACCTCTGCAATGCAGGAATCTCAGCTCAAGCATCCATGACAGGTGGCCATCCAACCTCTGCTTAAAGACCTCCAAGGAAGGAGAGTCCACAACCTCCCATTTCGCTGTTGAACAGCTCTTACTGTCAGTAAGTTCTTCCTGATGTTTAGTCAGAATCTCCTTTCTTGTAGCTTGTGTGTGGCTTGAGCCGGTCATCTCGTGCAAGGCTGGGGGGGGGGGGGAAGACTGGCCATGATCTACTGCCTGATCTCTGGGTGACTTGATGAAATATACTCGGAGTCGAGAGTGAATTTCATGCTCTTTATTCAGCTCGTAGTCATCAAGGAGAAGAAGAGAAGAATGCCCTTTTCCCAAAACCATCTGCTTATATACATTATTTACACAATGGGCTTTGCGTGATTGGCTACTTCAGGGCTACACCTGTGGGCCAATCAGTTTGTGGATTGACTTCTGCCAGCAGCCTGATTGGCTGCTCCTACAGGCCAATCAGGTTGCGGATTCACTTCTGCCAGCCGCCTGATTGGCTGCTCCTGCAGGCCAATCAGGTTGCGGATTCACTTTCACCTGGAGTTGGATTGGGTGGCTCCTGCGGACCAATCAGACTGCTGATTCTGGATCCTATTGTTCTATGATTCAGCTCAGTACATAACACTTGAAGTAGAAAAGCAAAGATTTCTAACTGCCAATTGTTTAACGAGAGCAAGAGCAAAACAGCTTCTTCCCCCAGCACCCGAAATTATATTGCTGAAAGGAAGAAAGCCAGAACAAGGTAACTAGGAATGCTTTTGAGTGAGGAAGGACTATGAGCCTCTTTCCATTCTGGTACTCAAAACAGATTTCTGGGTGTAGCTCTTTTGCATCTGTCTCTGTCTGGTGCCTCTTAGGATTCTAGTAAAAAAGTAATAACAACAACAACTACAAGCTTAAAGTTTGCCAATTCCTGATCTAAAGGCGGGTTTAGGGGAGTGTGACTGGTTCGGTTGCACTGGGCACTGAGTTTTGGGTGTGCTGCGGGGGATATCTGTGTGGGGTAGTGGTTAGAGCAGGAATGCCCCAAGGACCCCCTTAAAGATGGACTAACCCTCTGCGGGCCACACCCTCTCTCCCATGTGCTCCCACATTTATGCACCATACAGTCAACACACACAAACTCACATGTGCAGACCAGACCGAAACACCAGCAAACACAACTCTCTCTCTCTCTCTCTCTCTCTCTCTCTCTCTCTCTCTCTCTCTCTCTCTCTCTCTCACACACACACACACACACACACACACACACACACACACACTTGTGTGTGCAGGCACAAGCCACACTCATCCTCACTGCACCATTTCAAATGGCAGTTGCTGAGAATCACAGGTGGGGAGAGTTGGGCTCCGGCCCACCTTGTGAGTTTCCCATAGGGATCTGCTTGGCCACCGTGAGAACAGGATGTAGGGCTAGATAGGCTTTTGTCTGATCCGGCAGGGCTGCCGTTCATAGCGTCCCCTCCTTGCTCTTGCCAATATCCAACAGCGCACTCCAGATTCGGGTTGGATCCCGATGCCACAGATGACGCACGGAGACGCAAGAGGTGGCAGGTCAGCAATGTAGGCTGCAGGCAAACGCGGCGTATCTGGGAGGGATTGCATAAAACATTCCGCTCGAGGCTGAGCTGACCTCAGCGGCCTGGGAAGTGTAGCAAAATGGTCCTGAAATGCAAATCCACGGTTGTTATCTTGTGCAGAAATAGAGTTCATAGAGACTTCCGCCTCCCTGCCTCCAGCAATTACACAGGCGTCGGGGGAGAGAGGTGTCTGTTTTGCCTCTGGGATATCGCAGGAAAGGGGGATGGTATGCGCATTGAACTTTCGAACCAAGAACAAAACCTTGCTAATTCTCACTCCGCTTTCTGGGAGAGCTTTTATAAAACCACAAGCAACCTACTAAAAGGCAGATGCACCAGCGGTCGGTCATTTAACTACTTTAGCTACTTACCTACTGCAATGTGCTCTATGTGCAGCTGTCTTTGCAGATGGAAAACTACAGTGATACATGAAACTATGCCCTATGCCAGCATGTGGCTCCCCTGGGCAGCTGTAGGGGCCCCTGTGAAAAGTACCTGCCTACCAGATTCTGATCAGCACTGGACAGCAGGATCTGGTAGCTGCCATTTTTATTTCCCACAGTGCCCCTTGGGTAGAGTCACTGTGGGGCTTTGTGGAAGAAGCAAAATGGCCGATCCTAGCTGATCAGAGTGTTACTGCTTCTGCCACTACCTGGGCACCAGAGCATGGGTAGGTGTGTTGGGCAGCTGGCTAAGGGACCCCTCAAACCCACGGTTGCCCCAGTGCAGAAGGCAGAGGTCCACTCCTTGAAGTTTGTGTGTGTTTTGGGGCATGTGTGGAGAAGTAGGAGTGCAGTATCGTCACTTGGAAGTCCTGTCCTTTGAATTTATACCCGTCAGGAAGCTGTCAGCGGCTCCCGGCTGGTTGCCCAGGAAAGTATAAAGACAAGGAAAATTTTCTTACCCTCCTTTCTTATTTCAATCTTTACAAAGAGAGGTTATAGAACCCAACCTCTTGGATAATAGCATTGTCCCAAGTGAATCCCCACCTTCCTTCTCTCCCACTTCCGCATTAATCACTTCTACGGGTGCTGCTACGTACCCTATGCCTTTGAGCTCTTTGCTCTCCTACTTTTAAGGCTTGCCGGGTTCTGGGAGATGGAAGGTCTGGGATGCTTTCTAATGACAACATGTGAGCTGGGTTTTGTTCTGGCTCTCCCATGATTTCCCAGCTTTCCCCCTCATCTGCCTCTGAGCTGCAACCTCCCTCAAACCCCTGTTGTAAACCTATCCCGTCTTCCTCTTCCTCCTCTCTGGAAGGGTCAGGATGGGGAGGCAGTCTCCACCATTCCTCCTCTGCCCAGTCCCTGACAATACCAAGTCCAAATGATTCAGATTAGATTTCAACACTGTATTCAGGGCATACCCAGGTGGGTTATGGCCCCACTGTCAGGGCGCATGTTTTTTTCTTAAATTGCTTTTATTAAATATTATCTTGGTTTACAAAAGTACATCCACCATCTCTGTTTTCAGATCATAAAGTCCTTTCTACAGGTCAGTTATAATTGATGTGAGACATTAATGTTGTAGACAATATAAGGCTGTGGTAGTAAATTTTCATTCTTTTACATAGTGCATGTGCAAGGTTTTTGTGTCAGTGTCATGTGGGAAGCTTCTCTTTTTATTCATTTGTTAGTTGTCATTGGCAATGAGAGAGGTTGTGGGGGGCAGGCTGAAGGCCTGGTTGGCTGCCCTCAGTTGTCTGCAGTGAGTTGTGTTTAATGTGTGAGGGGGTGGTTTTTGGGTCAAGTTAGTCATATTGATTTGCATGCTGTTGGTGGGTTCTTGTTGAGGTCTTGTTGGGCTGTGTGTGTAATAAAGGGGAGCCACACTGGGCACTCAGCTAAATTAGTCAAAAAACAGTGTTTTGAATGCATTATAAACATACAACACCAGATGGTGCTGGAGAGCAAAAAATAATAATCCTAAGCGATTTTCCATAGGCCCCCCCCTTTTGTTATAACGATTTAATTTCTGGCTTATTTATAGCGGTTTTTTTTTCTGTGTGTAGATCAGGCATCCCCAAACTGCGGCCCTCCAGATGTTTTGGCCTACAACTCCCATGATCCCTAGCTAACAGGACCAGTGGGCGGGAAAGATGGGAATTGTAGTCCAAAACATCTGGAGGACCGAAGTCTGGGGAAGCCTGGTGTAGATCCATCCTGGGTGATGGTATCTTCTTTTATTGGTCCCTATGCTAGTTCCCAATCTCCACATGTGGTGGGAGTGCCCCCAAACCCAACCCTTTTGGACATCAGTCCTACAAGAAAGATGCAAAATAACTAGACAGGTATTAGAAGCCACTGGCCCTATTGAATATTTTCCAAGACAACAATGCATACTCACACTACAAAGAACTCATACGCCACCCACTCTCAGCAGCCATGAGCATCATAGCTTGACAGGAGGGACCTATCAGGAGTGAACATGGACAACTGGTAGCATACCATATAGGAAACAGCCCCACGGGGCATGTTCTGAGGAATTTGGAAAAGTAGGTCCCTTGGCTTGGTCTAGGGCAGGGGTGAAGAACCCCAGGCCAGATGCCCTCCATGCCTCTCTATCTGGCCCTTGGCACCATCTCCACCCCACACTCTGCCTCCATCCTTCAGGTATGAGACCTGGCCATGGAGGAAAGGCAGGCATGCTGTTCTGGCTTACCTTCCAAGTCCCGGACTGCAGAATCCGGGACCGGCAGCCGTGTGACACCGGAAGTTGCGTCGACGTAAAGTCCGGTGTCGCTTTGCGCTTCAATGGGCACAAAAAATGGCCGTTGCCGGCTTCGAAAGTCGCCTGTACGCATGCCAGGAAGTGCGTCGAGGCAACTTCCGGTGTCGCTCTGCCCATCTATGGGCACCAAAAATGGCCGTCGCTGACACCGGAAGTCGCGTCTATGCACTTCCGGACATGCATAGATGCGACTTTTGAAGCCGGCGGCGGCCATTTTTGGTGCCCATAGAAGGGCAAATCGGAAAGAAAAAAAATGGCTGCCGGCAGGAGAAAATAACAGAGAAAAATGGGAGACGAAGTGATACGGGGGACCACCGGGAAAAGGTAAGTAAAAATGGGGGTTTCCCAGGGAAAACGGGGTACTTGGCAGCTATGCGTTCTGGTGATGTATACATCAAATCTTCCACGTGAACTGTCTTTGGGAACAGTGAGACTTCTTTGGGGGTGGGCTTTATTCTTACGCACCATTTCGCCAGCCAACCATCATGTCATGTTTCACTGATGCTTCCCTTGACAGACAGCAGCCTATGCTGTGGTTGTTCCATACATTCTCTTTAAAAACCTGCTGGTTTTGCTTTGCTGAGCCTGATTGACTGAGAAAAGCTCATTAAAAGGCTTGATCAAATAGCAGCGCTGGTCAACGCTACACCTGGCTGTCAAAGACAAGTCTGATTTACTGTTTGTTTGTCGGATGGGGAAACTGGAGGAAAAATAACAGGACAACGCAACAAAAGAGATTCAGATGCTGGTGTTTGATCCCTGATGGTGGAGAAGTATTCTGCAATGTATTTAACTTGGAGACAGCCAAACCGGTGCCCTCGACATTGCTGAACTCCAACTTCCATCATCCCTGACCACTGGCCATGTTGGCTGAGATTGATGGAAGTTGTGGTCCAATAACACCTGGAGGGGCTTACCCTCATTATTCCTGATTTAACTTTCCTAGCTCACCTGCCTCACCTAAAGATTCCAAGCCATCAAATGTCAACGTGGATCGAAAATTCTGAACACTGATTCACTCTCTGAGCCCTCCCATCATCTAATGAGCAGTCTAGCCAAAGGTTTATTAAAGGGCAGTTGCAGGATCCATTAGCCAAACGAGATACAGAAACAGCAAAGGTATCTAGAGATTCTCCACCACCTATCCGGTCATAAAAACTGAGTTTGGAATAGAGAAATATCTGGGTGCCTTTGCACGGAGTTTGCAGCCTTGAGGTTGCAGACATTGAAAACCAACTTCCTGGAAGGGTGATATAAAAATACAGTATCCCCAGAGAACAGCGCCTCTGTATCTGTGCATGTCAGTCAGCTGAGGACACCAATCCTTACTGTAAGCTGTAGGAAATTATGAGGGCTAAATACTTAAAGAAACCAATTGCCATATTGGGTGACATTGATAAAATCAACTACCTGCGGTCTAGTTTAAGACAGATGAAGTTTGCACTAAGAGCTTCTCAACTCAGGAACGCTACATAGTCCTGTCTTGCATGCTGACTTTCCCCACCATTTCCCGCCATTTGTGTATATCTGTGAAGTGTTATATATTGTTTTATATGCCTGTTGTCTTTGTCCATGGAGTTTTCTTGGCAGGGATACTGGAGTGGCTTGCCAGTTCCTTCTCCAGGTGGATCACGTTTAGTCAAAACTCTCCACGATGACCTGTCCATCTTGGGTGGCCCTGCATGGCATAGCTCATAGCTTCTCTGAGTTATTCAAGCCCCTTCGCCACGACAAGGCATTGATCCATGAAGGGGATACTGGAGTGGTTTGCCAGTTCCTGTTCCAGGAACTCCAGCTGATGCTTTTGAATTATGGTGCTGGAGGAGACTCTTGAGAGTCCCATGGACTGAAAGAAGATCAAACCTATCCATTCTTAAGGAAATCAGCCCTGAGTGCTCACTGGAAGGACAGATCGTGAAGCTGAGGCTCCAATACTTTGGCCACCTCATGAGAAGAGAAGAATCCTTGGAAAAGACCTTGATGTTGGGAAAGATGGAGGGCACTAGGAGAAGGGGACGACAGAGGACGAGATGGTTGGACAGTGTTCTCGAAGCTACGAACATGAGTTTGACCAAACTGCGGGAGGCAGTGGAAGACAGGAGTGCCTGGCGTGCTATGGTCCATGGGGTCACGAAGAGTCGGACACGACTAAACGACTAAACAAATATATTGTTTTAATCATATTTGCTGGAATATGTTTGTTCTTGGCTATAATCTGTATTTGGTTGACCAATAAAATCTGATGAGGATGATGATTCACTTATGTATCTACATTTCCCACCCGCCACATATCTCTCGGCTTTCCTGCTTTAAGCAGGACACTGCAGGATTACAGAAGCCGCCCTGGCTTCTGACTGGATCCCAGGATGTCCCATTTTGGCTCCTGCAATATTACAGGGATAAGGAGAACCCTGAGGTCACACCCTGAGGCATTCCTCTTTCAGCCCTGCCCTGATTCTCTTTTTGTGTGTTTAGTTTTATTTATGATTTTCAGATTTATACATTCCACTAATTTTACAGTCATTTTAACATTTCAAAACTTGACTTCCTTCCCCCTCTTTCTGCGGCTCCTTAAATTTATTTTTAATATCTTCTGCATGTCCAAATTCACTTAATTTGTTTATTTATTCATCTATTTTAAATATATACTCTTATGAAACTGCAGGATATTACAATAATCCTGCCAATGTTCTTCTCTGTTTACAATTTCTCCGTAAATATGAAATAAACTATTTCCATTCATTTATAAAAAGTTTGTTATCTTGATTTCTCATTTTCCGGTAAGTTTCGCAATTTCTACATATTCCATAAGTTTTTGTATCCATTCTTCCTTTGCTGGGACTTCTACTTCTTTCCATTTTGGGGCAAGTAACATTCTTGCCGCTGTAGTAGCATACATGAATAAATTTCAATACAGCTTGGGTAGTTCTGTCCCTATAATTCCCAAAAGGCAACCCTCTGTTTTTTTTTAAACAAACATTATTTTAAACATCCTTTTCAATTCATTATATATCATTTCTCAGTAAGCTTTAACCGTACTACAAGACCACCGCTTATGATAAAAAGAACCTTCTTTCTCTTTACATTTCTAACACTTATTTGATTTAGATTTATACATTTTTGACAATTTACTCGGTGTTAGATACCATTGATATATCATTTTCATATAATTTTCTCTTAGACCATAACATGCTATAAACTTTATATCTATATTCCACAATCGTTCCCAGGCTTCCATGTCTATATTATGACCAATATCTATTGCCCAATGTCTCATTGAAGATTTTAGTTGCTCATCCTTTGTCTCCCATTCCAATGACATACCAACAGGTCCTCTCTCCAGCTGTGATATTTGTTTCCCAAATCAGCCCTGCCCTGATTCTAGAATGCCAGCATGGTGTGCTGGTTGGAGGGTCTGATGAAAGCCGAGAAGAACCCTTGCTCAAATCTGCCTTGTCCCTGAAGCTCACCAGGCAACCTTGGGTGAGTCTCTCTCTATCAGTCTACGCCTCCTTGCTAGGTTCTTGTGAGGATAAAATGCTGGGGAAGGACAGAATAGTGACTGCTTCCTTGATCATGATATACATGCTGGTGGCGCTGAGCTCTAAACCACTAATCCTCTTGGGCTTGCTGATTGGAAGGTTGGTGGTTCAAATCCCCACAATGGGGTGAGCTCCTGTTGCTCTGTCCCAGCTCCTGCCAACCTAGCAGTTCGAAAGCACACCAGTGAAGTAGATAAATAGGTACTGCTGTGGCGGGAAGGTAAGCAGCATTTCCGTGCACTCTGGTTTCCATCACGGTGTCCTGTTGCACCAGAAGCGGTTTAGTCCTGCTGGCCACATGACCTGGAAAGCTGTCTGTGGACAAATGCCGGCTCCCTCAGCCTGAAAGCTGAGGGATGAGCGCCACAAACCCATCATCGCCTTTAACTGGACTTAACTGTCCAGGGGTCCTTTTACCTTTTTACCTTTTACATCAAAGAACAAAGAAGCTTGTGTTAGGTGAGAATAAATTATTGTCACCTCCCCCCCCCCCGGCCCAGATTCATGAAGCCGTTGCAGGGTAGTTCCCTGAACAGGAGACTGCATCTTCCTCTTCTGTTTGTGTTACCTTTCTGGAATAGAAGAGTCTTGTTGCTATGGCGGCGGATGCTCGGAAAATAATAAAAAAAAACAAAGAAAAAATCCACCCAAATCTAGGCTGGCTCTGCTGCTTGCCTTTTGCAATATCGTAACAGGAAGAGTCCCTTTTAAATTTACACTCGATGGCAATCTGGATGATTAGGTATAAGAGCACGCATATCCGAGGGAGGCTGGGAGGGAGAAATTGCACAGTGCTGTCATGTATGCCTCGCAGTTTTCCGGGGAAAAGGCCCGAGGTAATCACTCAGATTAACATCTCCTCTCTGGCTCCTTACCTGTGGAACTGTTTACTTCACCCCTTCCAGTTCCACAGTGGGTGTGAAATCAGAAATCCCGGCTTGCTGAATTATGCATGAGCCGTTGGTGAATAATGGCACCTCGGCTCAGAGTGGGGCCCGCTTCGCCTTTGCGTTCACCTCCTCCCAGATTTCACGGGGAATGTTTGCTGCAAAACACCAGCAAGGGCCCTTGAAAGCATGGAGTGGGCTGGGAAAGGAGCTCCAGGGGCTCAGCGACATTCTCCATGCAGGACAGAGGCATATCTGAAGAAGCTCACGACGGCCATCTAGCGTGCTATTGCCAACACGGGTGGGCAGCAGCTGTCCAAGGTATCAGGCAGGGTGTCTTTTCCCAGGCTTACAGGGAGATGTTGGGGATTCAACTTGAGACCTTCTGTATGCAAAGCAGATGCTCTGCCACTGAGTTATAGGCTTGCCCCCCGAGGTCATGGGCAAAGGGGTTAGTCATTTGCACCCCCTTCCCTCTCCAAAAGCAAATGAAGGCCATATCAAGGTCCACAGAGGCATCTGGTCAATGCTGGAGAGGGTATTTTGGAGCAGATGGAGCAACAAATAAAACTTTATGTTCCAATATGAAAAGCAAACAAGCCACAAATTTCCAAGCTGATCAGAACATAAGGAAAAGAGCAAGCCCTCTCAACTGAACAACTTGTGCAGCATCCTACATCCCATGGCAATCAAACAGATCTCTCCGGGATCTGTCATAATGGAAATTGTCAGCAGGCAACAGGTCATATAGGTAATTGTCCCCCCCCCCATGCCACCCGACAGTTCTTGTTATTTGGAGGTACACTGCCTTTGAACATGGATGTTCAACTCAACTACTGTGATTAACTGGCACGGCTGCAACTATCTTCTGTGAATTTGACTAATCGTCTTCTAAAGCCATATAAGCTAGAGGAGATGTAGGGGAGTAGGAAGGGGGGCGGTGGGGCGGTCCACCCCGGGTGTCATCCCAAAGGGGGGGTGGCAAAATCCCCCTGGGCGGATTGCCATGCACCGATCGCCCCCCTGGGCAGATCGCCCGGCCCCTGGGTGCACGGGATATGCGCCGCTGAGGAGATGCACACAAAACAGAGCACTTCCAGTTATAGACTTCGTGGCTCTTGACCAACCTTTCCAGGCAGGCCTGGCACCAGTGGTCAGCCAGGCTGGGCAATATCTGATGGTCCCAATGGCTCAGAAGTGAGTCTCTCACCAGCCCATCATGGCTGTGGTACCTTACAACCATCTTTGTCATCAGCACCATCATCCTTGCAGTATTGGGCTATGAACTGCAGAACCATGGCCCATAGATCTATGAAACCCATGGGCCAGGGCATTTTAACCTAAATTAAATCAGTTTTATATGCATTTTTGACACATTCCCTAGAGCTGAGCACTCATAATTTAGAGAAGTGCAGAAACCAAAGGCAAGGGAACTCTGATCCACATGGCAGCCCAGGCTTGTGTGAAGCAGGTGCTGGAAGGCATCCTTCTAACCAGGCCTTCTAAGCTCTCCTGAAGTACATCAGACTATTCTTCTAGCTCTGTATTCTTCTCCTCCCATGGTTCATTTTACATATCTTATATCCCTGCATATTTTACAAAAACCATACCAATCGGTTTTCCATTATTACATCCATCAAAACTTGTTTATAGCGTTGAATTTATCTTAATGCTGCTGGCGCTTTCAGCTGTACACAATTATTTCCCATATAGTTCATAAACGTTTTCCAATCTTCTTTAAACGTATGTTCTTCTTGTTCTCTTATTCTATATGTTAAGTCTGAGTTGTGCATATTCTGCCAACTTAAGTTGCCATTCTTCTTTAGTTGGGACCTTGCTCGATTTCCATTTTTGGGCTAACAAAACATGGGACGCAGTAGTAGCATACACAAATAACCTTTTTGGACACCTGGGAATTTTAGTCTGAATTATCCCCAACAGGAAGGACTCTGTTTTGGGGGGAGGAAAGTACTTCTAAACATTCCCCCCCCAATTCATTATGGATCATTTCCCAGTACTCTTTTACCCTTTTACAAGTCCACCACATATGAAAGAAAGTTCCCCCCACCTCCTTGCACCTCCAGCACTTATCTGATTCAGACTTATATATCTTAGCAAGCCTACTCAGAGGTAAATACCATCTGTGAATCATTTTCAGGTAGTTCTCCTCTGTATTGTTTACCCCGGCAGAGGCTCTCCAGGGTACCAGACAGGGGTCTCTCCAAGCCTTACCTGGAGAGCCCATGACCCTTCTGCACAACAGGGCAGAGCTGTGTGTCCTATGTTGCCTGCTCAGCTTAAGCCAAGTTGCCGACCTCAGATGCTAGCTCATTGGCATACATGGAAGGAATATTCATTTGGCAGTCCAGTTGGCCATGGGCAGACTTCAGCCTTTCAAATTTCAGTGGCAAAATTTGGCACCTCTCGCCTTCCGTTCCACGCATGCACCATGTCATAGTGAGGTGCCCCCTTCAGCTAGGAGCCCAATGCGGGGGAGCCAGCAGCGCTGCCCTAAATCTGCCTCTGAACTGGCTCTGCATGTGGAGTGGAGAAGACCAACCAGCCCATCCATTGCTTCAGGCATCAAAATGTCTTGGGCCAGCCCCGCTCAGATTCATAGCTGTGGCACAGGGCAACCCGCCTGTCTGAAGACTAGTAGCTGCAGGAAAGGTCGTGGTTACAGCTGCCTGGGAGAAGGAGGTGCAGTTTAGCTGTAAAAGGTAAAGGTAAAGGGGCCCCTGACCATCAGGTCCAGTCGTGTCCGACTCTGGGGTTGCGGCGCTCATCTCGCTCTATAGGCCGAGGGAGCCGGCATTTGTCTGCAGACAGCTTCCGGGTCATGTGGCCAGCATGACAATGCTTCTTCTGGCGAACCAGAGCAGCGCACGGAAATGCCGTTTACCTTCCCGCCGGAGCGGTCCCTATTTATCTACTTGCTCTTTGATGTGCTTTCGAACTGCTAGGTGGGCAGGAGCTGGGACCGAGCAATGGGAGCTCACCCCGTTGCAGGGATTCGAACCGCCGACCTTCTGATCAGCAAGCCCTAGGCTCTGTGGTTTAACCCACAGAGCCACCTGGGTCCCTCCACAGAGCCACCTGGGTCCCTGCAGTTTAGCTGACACCAGGACAAAGAAGTGCCTTCCTAACAGATGGTGGACTCGAAATCCTTAAGTTTACTGTATAAGGTTTCATGAAATCCCAGTGGGTCTCCCCCCCCCAAAAAAACCCCACAACCTGTTATAAAACTTGGATATCGGTCTATCGGTTAAACATGCATCAACTCCTTAGGTGGCATTTTTTTGGTCAGGGAGGAAGAGAATTCAGTTTCTACCCCTTGATATGCCTTTGATGATGGTAGTGGCCACTGACGAGGAGGGGACATTGCCGTGATAAGCGACACTTTGTCAAAAAGCCCATTTGCCAGTAGCAGGATAAGCGTTAACCCTAGCGTGAAGAAAAGAGAAGAAGTGTTGATGGATTTTGGAATAAACTCTTTGCCCTGTCCCTGTCACGCAGCAGAAAAAGGGCATTCTGAGTAAGCGGCTGATCAAAAGGAATTATGCTGCTGTGGAGTAATCTATATTAGCACCACTTATTCACAGGCTCCAAGATCTGACACTGGAAAATTAAAGAGAGCGCTCTAAATGGTCTCGGACTACCTCAGATCCTTTTAACTACAGATGCTTGTATCTTGTATCATGTATAACACATGTTCTTCCTGTGATCTTGCAGTCCCTCGCCTTACATCATCAACAGGGAGATGGGAGAGAGCAAGCCAACTCAACAAAATGCTGCCATCTTGCTCGGGGCTGTGAGACTAGAAGAAGAGGCCTGCTGGATCAGACCCAAAGTCCATCAAGTCTAACTTCCTGTGAGTCTAACTTCCTACCCAGGGCCGTCTTAAGCATATCTGGCACCCTGGTGCCAAGATCCCTCCGGCGCTCCCCGTGAGTGAGGCGGGCAGGAGGGGCGTGCGGGGAGCTGAGAGGCGCGGAGGAGGCAGCCCCAGGCTCATGCTCCCTGTGCGCCTCTGTAGAGCGGCCTGAAGCCGCTCAAAAACGAGAGGCGTGGAGGAGGCAGCCCCAGGCTCCCGCTCCCTGCGCGAAGCTCCGGAGGCGCGCGGGGAGCGCGAACCTGGTGCCGCCTTGCTGCGCCTCTCAGCTGTTTAGGCGGCCCCAGGCCTGCGCTCCCCGTGCGCCTCTGGAGAGTGGCCTGAAGCCGCTCAACAGCAGAGGCACGCGGAGGCAGACACCAGCGTTCGGCGCCCCTTCTGCGCCCCTGATAGCCAGGCGCCCTGGCGCCTTGCGCCACCCAGCCTGGGCCTAGGGACGGCCCTGTTCCTACCAGAGTCTTCTGGGGAGCCCCCCTAAAAGGGCTTGAAGGTAGGGAGGTGGGATGCATTTGATCTTGTTTGCATTTAAAGGTGAGCTTGCAGAATTCACGTTTTTGGAAACAACCTGGGAACTGAAACGCAGCCACCCTCTGCAATTCGCCCTTCTCCAAATGATGGAATGCAGTTTTCTAGCCAAGTAGCCTGTACAAGAATGATATGCTAGGGAAAAGTGTGCACATAGGGAAAGGGACCTACAAAGATGCCTTTTCAATGCTGACACATCTTCACAAGGACTTGAGAAGAAAATCGCAAACTAATGTGGAGAACTGAGCTCAAGATTGGAAAGATGAGAAATGGAGAGAAGCCGAAATTGATAATCACCCATCCCTACACAGAGGATTTTACACATCCTCTTTTTTGGTATTTTGTAAGACTTTTTAAATATAAAAATGTTTTTCAAAATGACAATTTAACAAAGAAAAACTGAAAAAAACATGTTGAAGAAAAAGAAAGATATACACTCACCTCACATTAAGATACAATAACCATTGGTACACCCATGTTAACTGAAACATACTGATCCATATACTGTAAGCCTTCCAAATGTCCAGATAGGAATCCACACAAATAAACATTATCATTTAAATAGAAAAGCCATGCACCTCTCAGTATTGAGGAATAAAATGGTGACTAGTCGACCTGTGTGCCTGCTCTGTTCTTGATGTGTTGTCGGTGGGCAACTTCAAGGTCACCAAAGCTCTCTCATCTTATTATTCTTTATATTTAAACCACACTTGGAATGGGCAGCCTTTCAAATGGAGGGCTACTGCAAAGAGATGACTATCCTCTGTAGGGTAAGACACACAGGCTATTTCCCCATCTTTCTATCTACTCCAGGTGGTGGAGGCTGATCAAGAAAGACAAATGGGGCTCTGCCCCACCCACCCACCTCAGCCCACCCACCCACTTTCTTATTTACAATGAGTCCAGAGGATGACATCCTCCACGGGGAGGATGATGGGGTCAAAACTGGAGTCAGTTGAATCTCCCTATTATTGGGCCTCCCTGTCTTCTGTCCAAGGAGTCTCAAGGGGCACCAACCACCACTGACTCTAGCGATGGAGAACCTAAGGTCCTCCAGATGTTGTTGGACTACAACTTCCATCATCCTTGGCCATTGGCCTTTGTGACTGGGGCTGATGGGAGTTGGAGTCAACAACATCTGGAGGGACACAAGTTTCCAACCCTTGATTTACGTTGACCGGAGATCAGTCTGGAGAGGCCAAGAAATGAACCGTGGGGCCATTTGCATGTTCAAAATCTGAGCCATGATGGTCTCTCCTCAAGTAAATCTGAGATGAGACAGTAATTGTGGGAGCACATCATGCACATTCACCATGAAGTTGCACAAAGACCCTGTGAATCGAGCAAAAGCACCCAGGCACATGTTTGCGCAAGCAGAGAACATGAGCACAGCAATAGTCTTAGTCTAATACGCAGCTTTTAATTGCCAGTGTCTCCAACAGCTCACTCTAATGATACCCAAGTCACCATGTCAATTGTTCTGGCCTGGACGTTTTATAAATGAAAGATTTTATTTTTTTTAAAAAACAAACTGCTCCAGCTTTGCCTACTGTACAGCCACCCCAAGGCCAAGTCATTAAAATCAGCTCCAATGGTAACACAATGACCTTTCATTAAAGAAGCAGCGTCGTCTGACTCACCACCCGCATTTGCAAGATTAATGGAAGACTTGCGCTTCCTCTTTCTCACGTCGGAGATCTGTTGTTTTCTAATTAGAAAAGAGATGAAATCATCACTGCTATTACTAATAAACTTTACCCCCCCTCCCCTGTTTTGCTGAGACAATGCTTTCCTCCAGGTATGCACAGAATCCATTAGCTCGAAATCCACATTTGGAAAATTGACCTACATTTTCCAACCTGGACAACTTTCCATTTAAGCAGTTAAGAAACGGAGGACACCGATTTTGTTCTGCCTTGTTTAGTGACCCTTTGGGCTGAGAGTTGTTAGGAGACCTCTGTTCCTCTCCCAGAGTGGTTTAAGAAGCAATCCCTCTTCCCAGGGAACTCTGGGAATGGCACCTCTGTGTGAGGGGACACTGGGAGTCTCCTAACACCCAGTGGCGTTGCAATGGGGGGAGGGCAGTGCACCCCAGGTGCCATGTCTGGGGGTATGTGTGACAAGAAGGCACCCCGCAGGGGCTCGCCCCGTCACAGCAGCGCAAGAAGCCATTGCCCCACCACATTCACATGTGGAGGATCCTCCATTCGCGGCTGCAGCTGCGAACAGAGGATCCCACTGCCTGCGGAATACCGCTATGTACAGCGCATGTACGGTGTTGGTACGTACGGAGCATGCGTCGTACGTAGCAACGCCGCACATGCGCCCTACGTAGCAAGGCCCGCCCTTGGTGTCACGATGGCTTCGGTCGCCCCTGCTAACACCTCTCAGCCTCCTGATCAAACTACAGCTCTCAGGATTCTTTCATGACTGTTTAAAGTAGTACAATCCTGCTTTAAATGCATAGTGCAGACGGGGCCAAGGATTGTTGTCCGCTTCACAGGTTGTGTAGTGGCTTCCTTTTAGCTATGACACATCCCTTTTCTTATCTGGTCTATGTGTGTGCCTGGCATAGAGGAAGTTTGGATGGTAGGTAGCCTTCTGTGTGTGTGGTGTAGTGGTTAAGAGCGGTAGACTCGTAATCTGGGGAACCGGGTTCGCGTCTCCGCTCCTCCACATGCAGCTGCTGGGTGACCTTGGGCTAGTCATACTTCTTTGAAGTCTCTCAGCCCCACCCACCTCACAGGGTGTCTGTTGTGGGGGAGGAGGGGAAAGGAGATTGTTAGCCGCTTTGAGACTCCTTCGGGTAGTGATAAAGCGGGATATCAAATCCAAACTCTTCTACCAAAGAAGAAAGAAACAAAGAGAGAAACAGAAACACCAGAATGATCTGTCCTGCGTGCAGATGAAACTTGCAAGAGCAGGCCAATCTTCCGCCGTTTCCCCCCCCCCCCTGCACTTTCCGCTCCTTCTCCCAGCTGTTCCCTAGTTCAGAAAAATCCACTGCCCTCATTTCCAATTCTGATTTAAATCCAATGAATATTTTAATATCAAACTGTTATTTCGCAAGGGAAGGCAAAGCTTCTCTTCCTAGCACTTCTTTTGCTCCTTCGTAATCTTCCGGTACCTTTCTGGGGGCTTCTCCTTCTGCTGGGTTTTCAATTTTCAAGGTGGATTCGAGAAGCAAGCTAGGTTTCAGGCTGAAGCAAAGCATTTGGGTCCGAAATAGGCATATCCCCTTCATGTCTGGTTCAAGATGTGAGAGGGCCCTCAGCAAAGGGCCCTCCATTGACCTATTTGACCATTTCAGCTTCTCATTACCCTGCCCCGTCTTAAGTTCAGTTTTCTGCATTTCAACATCAGGTTAGCAAATTCATCATCATCATCATCATCATCATCATCATCATCATCATCATCATCATCAAAAATACTCCTTAAAATTAACTGGCATTTTAGTGCAACGTTCTCCTGATATACAAATTATTGCTTGCAGTTTTGCCTAATGCACACCTTTTTGCCAGAATTGTTCAAAGAAAGAGGAAGTGGTGCTTGAAATTGCCCCGGGACCACCTGGACATGAGTTTTGAGCAGACTCTCGCCTCCATTGTCCATGATCTTCTCCACTGTGGCGAGTTGCATTGCATTTCTGATTAAAGGGGAATGCACTGCAATTCTGCTTCTAAATTTGTGTCTATACCAGTGGCAGCTGGTACGCATTGGAACTGGTAGAGCAGAAGGCAGGGAGGCCCAAACAGAAGGTGGAGACAGAGCCAAGGAAAAGTCAGAGCCAACTGAGGACTCAGCTATACGCCTGCACATAAAACATGTGTGTTTTAATCAACGCTTACTCGTTCATGGGGGAAAATTGCAATCCCTGATCCCCATCATGAATGGGCTTCAACGGGTTACCCGCACCTGTCGGCGTAGGGTACACACACGCTGAGCCAGTCAGTGTAGTGCGCATGCAGCCCCGGACATCTAAGAGTATCACAGACCTGTTATTGCTCAATCTCGAGTAGTTGAACACCACTTGTCCCTCTAAGCAGTTTTGTGTTTTAAGTTCAATCTACAATGTGACACTGGGACGCGGGTGGCGCTAAACCACAGAGCTTAGGGCTTGCTGATCAGAAGGTCGTCGGTTTGAATCCCTGCAACGGGGTGAGCTCCCAGCTCCTGCCAACCTAGCAGTTTGAAAGTACATCAAAGTGCAAATAGGTAAATAGGTACCGCTCTGGCGGGAAGGTAAACGGTGTTTCCGTGCACTGCTCTGGTTCACCAGAAGCAGCTTAGTCATGCTGGCCACATGACCTGGAAGCTGTCTGTGGACAAACGCCGGCTCCCTCAGCCAGTAAAGCAAGATGAGTGCCGCAACCCCAGAGTCGTCCGTGACTGGGCTTAATGGTCAGGGGTCCCCTTACCTTTACCTTTTTACAATGTGACACTAGATGGCTATGGTGAGCCTTATGGAAAATTCAATGTTATTTGTTAAATCACTTTTTAAATAGCATTTTCAAAGCAGTTTTTTAATATGTGTCTAGATTCCACCTAAGCCTTGTATTGTCCCCATCTTCCTTTTCCCTGCTGAGTTCTATCAGAGGAAGACTGTGACTCAGGAGCACAGGAGCCAACTCCTATGGGCAGTGGGGGCTTCGGCCCCCATAGTGAAATATTTGAGGAGGCCGGACTCCCACAAAGTTGTTGGGCATTCAGATTCAAATGGCGGGTGGGCACTGCATCATGTGATTGATTGTGCAGGGTGGGGCTTACCTGGGCCCCCACAACATTTTATTCAAGTTGGCACCCCTGCTCAGGAGGAGGAGGAGGAGGAGGAGGAGGAGGAGGAGGAGGAGGAGGAAGAAGAAGATGCCAGCCAGGGCAGGCAGGCAGGCAGATGCAGGTTGGCTAAGAACTGACTGAGGTTGGTGACGCAATGCTCCATTCACCCTAATGCACTGGATATAAATGGGCACATAATGCAAATCTTTATCCTTTCTTAAGTGGCCACCCACCAAATTCCCATTTCCAGGGGCAATCAGAGAAGGGCTTTCATCAGTGTCATATTAAGCAGACTTCACACACCTAATGAGTCCGAGCGTTTTGTGGCAGTGCTTGTGTATTCATGCTTATTATGTTAATCTTTACAATATTGCTATTTTTTTTAATGCAATCAATTCCATCATGGCAGAGAAGCATTCATTGACTGGATGATTGAATACTTGGAACATGAGCTCTGCAAGGTTGCCAAAGGGGGTGGGGAACTGGGTTACTGGTGGCAATAAACAGGAATTTTGTTTATTGTCAACATTCCTTGGAACTGTCACATTTCCTTACCTTCCAAGTCCCGGACTGCAGAATCCGGGACTGGCAGCCGTGTGACACCGGAAGTTGCGTCGACGTAACTTCCGGTGTCGCTTTGCCCTTCTATGGGCACCAAAAATGGCTGCCACCGGCTTCGAAAGTCGCTTGTACGCATGTCAGGAAGTGCGTCGACGCAACTTCTGGTGTCGCTCCGCCCATCTATGGGCACCAAAAATGGCTGCCGCCAACACCGGAAGTCGCGTCTATGCACTTCCGGACATGCGTAGATGCGACTTTTGAAGCCGGTGGCGGCCATTTTTGGTGCCCATAGAAGGGCAAATCGGAAAGAAAAAAATGGCCGCCGGCAGGAGAAAATAACGGAGAAAAACAGGAGACGAAGTGATACGGGGGACCACCAGGAAAAGGTAAGTAAAACGGGAGTTTCCCGTGGAAAACGGGGTACTTGGCAGCTATGCATTTCAGGAAGGTTGTGCCAATTTGCATAGAGACACCCTCATATGATGTCCTTTTGTCACCTGGTCCTTTCAATCCCAGAGGATTAGTCTGTAATCCTGAGCAGAGAGCAATGGAGGCTGGTCTCTTAGGACAAATGGGGCAATAACCCACCAATCTCAGTCTGCTGTCAGCTAACGGGGGTGGCACTGGATGTCAGTTTCCTCTTTAGTCTCATCATTGCCTTTGGAGAACTCAGCAGGGAAGAAGATGTGGACAAAACGAGGCTTAGGCTGGATCTACACTGACCTTTTAAACATTATTGGAATGATATCACACCATATATTGGGACGCAGGTGGCGCTGTGGGTTAAACCACAGAGCCTAGGGCTTGCTGATCAGAAGGTTGGCAGTTCGAATCTCTGCGACAGGGTGAGCTCCTGTTGCTCGGTCCCAGCTCCTGCCAACCTAGCAGTTCGAAAGCACCTCAAAGTGCAAGTAGATAAATAGGTACCGCTGCAAGCGGGAAGGTAAACAGAGTTTCCGTGTGCTGCTCTGGTTCGCCAGAAGCGGCTTTGTCATGCTGGCCACATGACCTGGAAGCTGTACGCCTGCTCCCTCGGCCAATAATGCAAGATGAGCGCCACAACCCCAGAGTCGGTCACGACTGGACCTAATGGTTAGGGGTCCCTTTACCTTTTTACACCACATATTACACCAATTCTGATCTGACTGCACTGGCTACCAATTAGTTTGTGGGACCAATTCAAAGGGCTGGTTTTGACCTATAAAGCCTTAAATGGCTCAGGACTGCAATACCTCAAGGACCGCCTCTTTCCACATGAACCTACCGGGACCCTGAGATCATCTTCTGAGGCCCTTCCTCAGAGAGGTCCGGAGGGTGGCAACACGAAAATGGGGCCTTCTCTGCAAAGGTGCCCTGTCTGCGGAATGCTCTCCCCAGAGACGTTTGCCTGGCACCTTCAGGCGCCAGGCAAAAACATTCCTTTTTAGCCAGGCCTTTGGTTGATCTGATTGACATCCTATGCATAGCTGCCAAGTTATCCCTTTTTTACAGGGATTTTCCCTTATGCTGAATAGACTTCCTCGTGAGAAAAGCGAAAACTTGGCAGCTATGATCCTATGCCCTTTTAAAATGCAGCTCTTTTTTGGGGTGTGTGTGTGTTATTGGGTTGTTGTTTTTATTTTGATTATATTGTGGTTTTATATGTTGATCTTGTTCTGTGAACCACCCTGAGACCTCTGGGTAAGGGACAGTATAAAAATTAAATTAAATTAAATTAAATTATTTCTAAAACATCACAGGGCATACTGGTAAATTAAAAACGTTCCTTACCTTTGGCAACACAGTTTCCCTATTGCTGGTAGCTGGTTGCTCTGCAGCGCCCTCTGTTGGCACATATTAATAACACATTATTAATAGCACATTATTAGCAATACATTACATTGTGAAATTCATTCCTTAACCCTTCCTTAATACTATAAACCACGAGTGTAGATCTACCCTTAGTAGGCTCTACCTGCCATTGGCTCTGCCTCCACCTACTATTGATCTCCCTGTTTCTACCTTGCCAGTTCCACACGGGCACCAACCAGAACTGGTAGAACGTATAAAAACCTTAGAGACACAACCCTTTGGCGGCAAAGACCACCAATATAATGACAATTATATTCCAGCAGAACATGTGCTGATGTGTTGTGTGATTAAGAGCGTTTGAATAAATGAAACTAAACCATTTTTGACAATTAGTACGTTTGCCACCATCTCCCAGGTTACTTTTATTACATGGGCATCCACCTTCTAAGAGACTTTCCTGAAATCACCCTGAGGAACCCATATCCCGGAAAGCTCCAACCATGGAGCTACATTTCTTTTAAAAAATGAATTAGATGCAGAGTTTGACATCCCTCGGTGTGCTTCTCATGCCAAGGCACTTTTTCTTCAAATGTTCCCCACTCTTTGAAGTTGCCGGCAAAAACGCTCATTGATCTGAATGCAGCAGGACTGAGCCCAAAGTCTGGTTCACTCGATCCAGAATAACCAAAAGCTTGCAAAGGCCAACTTCAGATTTTCTCTGATCATACGATTCTGAAAATAACTTAGAGGCAAAATTTGCTCATCCACACTTGATCCCTCCTTGAACTTGAAGTGATAGTCTTTCAGGTGCAATGTTTTGCAGTCGTTTTTAAAGTGTCAGAAAGAAAAAGAAGGCATCTCTCCCCGTTGGAGGGAGGGAGGGAGAGAGAGAGAGAGAGAGAGAGAGAGAGAGAGGAGAGATCCTCACTAGCGTTGCTTTGAAGTTTAGCTATAGTATAGGTGATAGCAGCCCCATAAAAAAAAATTCTGGCAGGATTTAGACCGTGAGCTCTTCCTCTGCTCAGCCTGAAGAACCTTTTCTTTGAATTTTGTCTACCCTTATCATAGAATCACAGAACTGGAGAGTTGGAAGCATGACCCCCTAAAGCAGGGGTGGGGGGCTTGCGGTCCCCCACAGGTTGTTCAGCTGCATAATCTCTGACCCATACCCTTCAACATTTCTTTGATGAAAATAGGGACATCCTAAATCCTCATTGTCAGGGGGACTCCTTACAGGGAGCCCCCCCCCAGTCATCCTGACGAGCACTTCGCCCAGAGGTAGCGTCAGCAGCGGGTCAGGAGGGAGTGGTATGGAGGGAGGGCTCCAAGACTGGAGTGTCTTTACTCGGGAGTAGCCGCAACAGTCCCCTGACAATCATCATCATCACCACCACCACCATTATCATCACCATCATCCTATTTATACCCCACCCACCTGACTGGGTTCCCCCAGCCACTCTGGGCAGCTTCCAACATATATTAAAACCTAACAAAACAGGTTGACAGTTGCTTATCTCCTTGGCTTGGGGGTTGGATAACTCTATACCAGCATAGCTGCCAAGTTTTCCCTTTTCTCGCGAGGAAGCCTATTCAGCATAAGGGAAAATCCCTTTAAAAAAGGGATAACTTGGCAGCTATGTATACCAGGCATAGGCAAACTCGGCCCTCCAGATGTTTTGGGACTACAACTCCCATCATCCCTAGATAACAGGACCAGTGGTCAGGGATGATGGGAGTTGTAGCCCCAAAATGTCTGGAGGGCCGAGTTTGCCTATGCCTGCTCTATACCCTCCAACATCAAATCAGAAACTGGGGCGGCTCCTGTAAACCCAGGACTGTCCCTAGAAATAGGGACACTTAGGGGGGTCTGCTGGGGACCCAGGTGGCACTGTGGGTTAAACCACTGAGCCTAGGGCTTGCTGATCAGGTCAGCGGTTCGAATCCCTGTGACGGGGTGAGCTCCCGTTGCTCGGTCCCAGCTCCTGCCAACCTTCGAAAGCAGTTCGAAAGCACGTCAAAATGCAAGTAGATAAATAGGAACCGCTACAGCGGGAAGGTAAACGGCGTTTCCATGTGCTGCTCTGGTTTGCCAGAAGCGGCTTTGTCATTGTCACAGTGGCCTGGGTGGGCTACTTCAGAGTAACGACTCCACACAGCTCTGCATTTTATCCTTTTATTGGTGCTGTGTATTTACAGTGCTAAAGGCAGTGCTATTTACAGAGAGTGGCACATCTTGTCAGTCTTCCTCAGTACCTCCGAATGGAGGTTGGCGCGTTTTCATCCAGCATAAAAGCTTGGGGAGACCCAGCCTCTTCCCACGACGTTTCTTGCGCAGATCGGCCTTCCCCCCTTGCTACCCCCTTCCTGTCCCACCTTGGGCAGTGGCTCCGCTACCTTGCCTGAGCCTCGGACACCACTTCCTGCTTCTCCACTTGAGGCGGAACTCTCCCTGCTTTCCCCAGCGCTCGGGGATGGGCTGGAGCTCAAGATGGGAGGGACCTCCCGGTATCCCCTGTCCCTCACAGTCATGCTGGCCACATGACCTGGAAGCTGTACGCCGTCTCCCTCGGCCAATAATGCGAGATGAGCGCGCAACCCCAGAGTCGGTCACGACTGGACCTAATGGTCAGGGGTCCCTTTACCTTTACCTAGGGGGGGTCTGCTGGCCTATACTGGTGGGGGCTGATGGGAGCTGGAGTCCAATGACCTGTGGAGGGGCATAGGTTCCCCACCCCTGATCTAAAGGTAAGAGCAAATAAGAGCCGAGTCTAAAGTTATACAACTGCCCCACTGAAATCCATGCAGAACAGCATAAGGTATCACCGCAGAGCCAATTGCGCAGGATGTGTGTGTGTGTGTGCGTGCATGCATGCCCATCTTTCCCTGTTGCTCTGTTCCCCACACCTTCGAGCCCTTGCTGCTGGCAGCCAGAAAACCTTTTGCAAAAGCAGCTGCCAGTCGCCTTCAACAAGGCAGGCAGGGAAGGCCGTGTGCATTCCTACCGCTGCCCACACTCTGGCTGCATTTGCGACGTGTTCTGCCGCTTAATTGCCTGCAATGGTCTTGATTTACTCTGATGGCATCCAGACGAAGGGCCTTGATGGAACGCGCCTCATTAACCATTCTGCAAAGCACTTTGTATCTTATCAGTCGGCAATGAAGCTGCCCGAACACCAGGCAGATTTGCAGCATTAGAATGACACGAATAGCTGGGATCTTACAAGATGGTTGCGGGGAGGCAGAGAACAAAAAGGGACTCTACGTAGTGTTTTTTTTTTAAAATCACCTTGGCTGAACTGAAGTAAGAGAAACATGGGTGTTTTTGATGAACTCTTCTCGCTTGAAATGGATTAGCCCCAAATAACCCATTAATTCCCCCTCAAAGTCAGGAAAGAGCTTGGGTTATTTCCGCAGCATCTTTCCTCCCTCCTCCAAACTGCTTCCTCCTTTCTGTCCCACAGCTGGCAGTTGCTAAAGCAGGGCTAATCCACCTCCAGATGTTTTGGACTACAACTCCCATCAGCTCCAAAGAGCACAGGCTGTGTTAGAGGAATGGCAAGCAGATAAGCAGGTGGAAAGAAAGAGCCGAACTCAGGGGGGGGGGTCATTCCCAGACCGTTGGAATCAGAGCCTGGGAACAACTAACTTCAGCAACATCTCAACGGAGCTGGGCTTTAAGTCATGGCTTCTTCTTTGGGTTTGGGGGCAAATCGTGCTTCATCTGATTTGCAAAGCATGGCAAGCTATGGTTACTGTGAACCAGGGAGAGCACATCAGGGAGGGAACATTGCCTGTTCTAGTTGGCCAGATCATGATTTGGATGTAACATGTCAACTGGACCAAAGGGTGCTTCCAGGTGATCACTAATTCTGGGACAGATTCAATCACACACCAGCAAATTCAGGTTGTGCAATTAAAGGTGACTTGGAGCTCTTCTACAACAAGCTCATTTCCTCTCCCCCACCCAAATGGACATTTTGCAATATGGAAAGTGAAGGGGATAACACTTCCTTGATGCAAAGGTGCCTAACTTTATAGGCACATGGGAAGCTGCTTTCTACTGAGTCAGATGGTTGGTCCATCTAGCTCAATTGTCTACAACTGTCAGCAATTCTCCAGGGTTTCAGAGAGAAGACATCCCCAGTCCTACCTGGAGATACCGGGGATTGAACCTGGGACCTTATGCGTGCAAAGCAGTTGCTCCATCACTGAGCTACTGCCCTTCCCTGCAAACAAATCAGAATGAATGCTCAGCCAAAAGCTGATGTCGTCTAACCTCCCTGCAAACAAATTGGAACGAGGGC
The DNA here is from genome assembly GCF_963506605.1 of Zootoca vivipara. Lineage (NCBI taxonomy): Eukaryota > Metazoa > Chordata > Lepidosauria > Squamata > Lacertidae > Zootoca > Zootoca vivipara. Next base: position 9,798,081 of record NC_083289.1, on the reverse strand, counting down.
TCAATAAACAGCTCGTCTGAATGGAGCCAAAGTCTTGGCGCTTTCTTTTTCTACTTGCAGGTTTCACTGGAAGGGTTTCATAAGAATTAAAATAACATCAACAATAGACTCAGTCCTCTTTGAAATGTTTTTGGAGGTCCCGTAGAGCAGGCATGTCCAACAGGTAGATCGTGATCTACCGGTAGATCACCGGACATCTGCGGTAGATCACTGGTTGATCATTGGCTCCCTCCAAAGTAGCTGAACAACTGTGGCTCCCCTAAAAAAAGCGCAACATTTTACCTCCTCCCAGCTCAACAACTTTGACCTGGACCCCCCAAAAGGGGGTAGATCACTGCCAGTTTTTAACTCTGTGAGCAGATCACAGTCTCTTGGGAGTTGGCCCACCCCTGCCGTAGAGGATTCTCCATTTTTATTTTTATTTTGGTGTTTCTGATTATGATATTACCTTCCTCTTGTGAGTGGGTGGTGTCATTTAGGCTACCATAAGGAATGACATTCAGAGATTTGAGTTTGCTTCTTAATAAATATAAATATATGACATTTTCTCCAGGGAAGTCAAGGCAGCCTCTAAGATTCTCCCTCTCCTCAATTTTATCTTCCCAGCTGGGACTGGATTTTCCTTGTTCAGGAGATTAGATCAAAGGCTCTTTGAAGGGGAATTGCAATCAGAGTCAGTCCCAGAGGCAAGTCGGCAGGATGAGCTCATGTTTTCTGTGTCCTTTGTATCTGAGGATGTTGTGCTGCCATCCTCTGAGTCCGAGGACTCTATTGCAGAGTCTCTATTGCTCAGTCAGAACAAAAGATTGCCGGAGCTGGTTCTTACCTATCAGGTTTAGTCCTGATGGCCACATGACCTGGAAAGCTGTCTGTGGACAAATGCCGGCTCCCTCAGCCTGAAGTGAGATGAGCACCACACCCCATAGTCAAATTTGACTGGTCTTACCTTTTTACCTTTAAACGTAAAGGGACCCCTGACCATTAGGTCCAGTCGTGACCGACTCTGGGGTTGCGCGCTCATCTCGCATTATTGGCCGAGGGAGCCGGCGTATAGCTTCCAGGTCATGTGGCCAGCATGACAAAGCCGCTTCTGGCAAACCAGAGCAGCACATGGAAACGCTGTTTACCTTCCCACTGTAGCGGTTCCTATTTATCTACTTGCATTTTGACGTGCTTTCGAACTGCTAGGTTGGCAGGAGCTGGGACCAAGCAACGGGAGCTCACCCCGTCAGAGGGATTCGAACCGCCGACCTTCTGATCAGCAAGCCCTAGGCTCAGTGGTTTAACCCACAGCGCCACCTGGGTTTTACCTATCAGTAAAAGTGGAGTTTACAGTGGAAGCAGAACTGCTGCTCCTGAGACCTTCAGCCAAAGGCCACATTTACACCATACATTTAAAGTCCTATCATGCCATCTTAAGGAGTCTTGGATTTGCCCAAAGAATTCTGGGAGATGTAGTTTGTTAAGGGTGCTGAGAATTGTTAGGACACTCTGCTCACAGAGCTACAATTCCCCGGGTGGTTTAACAATCAACCCCTCTTCCCAGGGAACTCTGGGAATTGTAGCCCTGTAAGGGGAATAGGAGTCTCCCAAGAACTATCAACACCCTTAACGGACTACAGCTCCCAGGGTTCCTTGGGGGAAGCCACAACTCCTTGAAGTGGTATCATAGCCCTTCAAATGCATGGTGTGAATGTTGCTGAACAACAGGAGAGTGCTATTTCCTTATAGCTCTTGTATGCAACCATAGCACCAAGAACCCTGTGAGGTGAGTTAGGCAAAGAAGGAGAGGGGAAGGGGGAGGGAGGGAGGGAGGGAGGGAGGGAGGGAGGGAGGGAGGGAGGGAGAGAGAGAGAGAGAGAGAGAGAGAGAGAGAGAGAGAGAGAGAGAGAGAGAGAGAGAGAGAGAGCCCAAGATCATCCTGTGGGCTTCAAGGCTGTGCGTGGATTTGACCCAGAGTCCACTATACCACTCTGGCTTTACTACTCACAATTGTTGTTGCTGTAGGATGATGGAGACTGCAGTCAATTCTGGCAAAGCTTTGCAACCAAATAGTGTACGGCTGGTGTCAGGCTTCAGGGAATCTGATCCCCCTCCCTCACGGCAGGCTGCCAGTAATGGAAAAAACCAAGAAACTCTTACCAAGGTATTTTATTCAGTATTCACAGAGATAGATGTAGGAAGCAGTCTCTCAGATAATGGCGTTACTCCGAGTAAAGTCACATGCCATCCATCTCTCCTTTTGTACACCATCCCTGCTTCGGCTGATCTGTGCTTTGTCCCTCTGAGCTTTCTGTTCTCCTACTCTCAATGCCCGCCGGATCCTGGGAAGGGGGGGGGTCAGGAATGTTTTCTAAAGACACTGAGTCTGTCAGCTGCCTCTCCCCTGGTTCTTCTTCTTCCTGCTGCTCTCCCAATATTTCCCAGATTCTCCCCTCCGCAGCCTCTGAACTATGACCTTCTGCAAACCACTGTTGTAAACCTATACTGTCCTCTGCTTGGGAAGGTTCAGGAGGAAGGGGGGGGCAGTCCCCACCATTCCTCCTTAGGCCGGTCCCTGACATCCGGACACATTTCTAAACCTTTCTTCTGCCCCTGCATGAATTTGCAATGTTCGGATTTCAGGCGACAACAATATATTTCCCCCCTTCGACAGTCTCACACCTGTTCATATTTCAACTTTCATGCAGTTGTTACACACTGCTCAATTCTGCTTACAAGTTAGGAGAGCTGGGAGGAAAACCATTGCCATCCATTGATTTTTTTTAAAAAGAAAACATCTAACACAGCAGAATTTCTCTTTTCTCTCTCCTCTTTTTTTTTATTTTAAAAAAAGCATAGCAGCGCTGCTCAGACAGAATAATCTTGTTAAAAAATCTCAGCGGGGATTGAACATAATTAATATGAGCAAATTCTTTTTGGAACAATCCCTCATTCACCTGCAAAATAAATCCACAGCTGTCACACAGTTCATTTCTCAATCACAAAGGGTGAGATTGCACCCGCCCCTTCCCACAGTCTAAAAAAATAAATAAATCAGGGCCATTTCCCTCCAATGCTGCCAGGCCAGATACAATTAACACAGACAAAAACTGCAAGTACAATAAATCCTCCCTGATCCTAGCAGGTCATTGTGTTGCTGTTTGCTGGGAGGAGGTGGTGGAGGTGGGAAAAAGAGGATTTTCTCCCTTGTCACAGCTATTCGTTGTTCCGAAAGAGCAGCGATGGGCAGCCATTTAAAGCCCAACCTGTCCTTTGTGATAGTTACTTCTTCCGTTGTGTGAAGTTGCGCCACAACTGCCTGACCTTCTCTGTTGCTTCACAGATGAAAATAAGGTAAAAAAAAGAGGTAAAGGTAAAGGACCCCTGGATGGCTAAATCCAGTCAAAGGTGACTATGGGGTTGTGGCGCTCATCTTGCTTTCAGGCCGAGGGAGCTGGTGTTTGTCCACAGACAGCTTTCCGGGTCATGTGGCCAGCAGGACTAAACCACTTCCGGCACAATGGGACACCGTGATGAAAACCAGAGTGCACGGAAATGACATTTATCTTCCTGCCGCAGCCGTACCTATTTATCTACTTGCACTGGCGTGCTTTCGAACTGCAGGAGCTGGGGCAGAGCAACACAAGCTCACCCCGTCATGGGGATTTGAATCGCAGACCTTCCGATCAGCAAGCCCAAGAGGCTCAGTGGTTTAGACCACAGCGCTACCCACGCCCACTGGCGGAGGAAGAGGAGCGGGGGGGGGAGTGCACCGCCCCCCGGCAGCGCAATCCTCGTGGGGTGCCATCGCGGCTGCCCCTCGTCTGTGCTGGACGTCATGCCCCCGCCCCCCATGCGCACCAGCCCCACCCCCGCCTGCCCTCCACCCCCCGGTGCCAGAACACGAAGCTCCGTCACTGCCCACGTCCCTTTTAAATGAAAATATGAATCTGCACATAACATGCCTCTTTTTCTCCCATGGATCATGATGTCCATTGCCTCGTCCATAATCACCCATTGCCGAAGGCTTCACTCCATGTCTGTTTTGCTGCACATTGGGAAAAGAACAAGGCCCAGTAGGTGGCGCAAGCAGTCAGCTTCCTCTTCCATAGTCTCCATATTGTCATTATAGAGCTCAGGATTAGGGAGGACCATACCTGCCAAGTTGCTGTCAGAGAAATAAGGGACCGGGCCGGAAATAGCAGCCCGGAAGTAGCACTGCCACCATTTTGGAACTGGGCGGAGCATTCTCAGAAGTGACTAGCACTGCAGCCATTTTGGAACTGGGCAGAGCAGCATCAAAAGTTGCTTTTGAGCATGCTCCGCCCAGTTCCAAAATGGCCGCCGCGCCAGAATAAACCGGGGAAAAACAAAAAAATCCATTTTTTCAGCTAGGAACAGCTGGAAAACGGGGATTTCCCAGGGAAAACAGGAGAATTGGCAGCCATGGGGAGGACGATGGGGACAACACAAGAATTAGTGGGCTCCACCTATCAGTAGCTCTGGTGCCACCTACTGTTGGGCTCCCTGGGGCCCGTTGCAGCCACAGAAGAGCCCGACAGGGCCGGCTGTGGCTGCGGGTTGGCCTAGTGGGGCCTGCCACAAGTTCTGGAATACTGAGGGGGCCTGACCCCTCCTTGAAAATTTTGGGGTGCGTCAGCCCCTTGGCCTTCCCCTAGATGGCGCGCCTGCCACCTGCCCTGCCACCACCAATATCAATGCCGAATTCTGGCAAGATCGTGTGCAATTTTGGTGAAATCTGTGCCGATGCTGAAGCTGCTTCTCTGCCAGTTGCGGTGGCAGGTTGGGGGGGGGTCACCGATGGGGGAGGGATTCACCATACCTAATGACTGGGCACCACCCACCATTGGGTGTGGATCCGTTTTGCAACTCCTTTCTGAGCACAACTCCATACCCGCCAACATTTCTCTGATGAAAATAGGGACGTCCTAAGGAAAAGCAAGGGATGCGGGTGGCGCTGTGGTCTAAACCACAGAGCCTAGGGCTTGCCGATCAGAAGGTCGGCGGTTCAAATCCCTGCGACAGGGAGAGCGCCCGTTGTTCGGTCCCAGCTCCTGCCAACCTAGCAGTTCGAAAGCACGTCAAGTGCAAGTAGATAAATAGGAACCGCAACAGCGGGAAGGTAAACGGCGTTTCCATGTGCTGCTCTGGTTTGCCAGAAGCGGCTTAGTCATGCTGACCACATGACCCGGAAGCTGTACGCCGGCCCCTCGGCCAAAAACGTGATGTGAGCACCGCAACCCCAGAGTCATCTGCAACTGGACTTAACGGTCAGGGGTCCCTTTACTGTTTGAGGAAAAGCAAGATATTCTGGGATCAAATCAGAAACTAGGACAGCTTCTGTAAATGTGGGACTGTCCCTGGAAAATAGGGACACTTGGAGGGTCAGAAATTGCCACACTTATCCAAGTTAGTTAGGCCACCTGTACAGTTAAACTTCACCTCTTGAATATTTGCATAACTCACGAAAGAGAAGCCATTGAGAAGGAAAAAGGCGATTCTCAGTGCTGCAAAAGAAGACAGAAAGAAAGAAATGGTCCTGATATTGAGTAATCGCCCCAACAGGGAAAAGTAATCAATCAACCATGTGACAGATCTATTATGTACACAACACATCTTGTTATAAGTACATCTTATAATATATTGCAGGGTGATAAAACTATGATATATAAAAGACAGAGCTGTGGCAGTGTAGTTATAGCACGCATATAATTGATCTGTCACAAGGGTTATTTTAATTTATTTTTTCTCTGTTTGGGTGATTCTTCAAAATCAGAACCAGGGCCTGCTCTCCAAGATGCAGGAGACCAGCCAGAAGAATAAGGGGATAAGTATAAAAGGGCCATAAAACACAAAGTGAAAACCATATTGGTGCCAAGCACAGAAAGTTAAGGAACCCCTTGGGGGTTCCAGCAAGGGAGACTGGGAAGAGATCTACGATGGTGTGGTAACTAAGAGTGCCAGATCTAGGGGCAGATGTAGCTGTCCCAATCTTTTGGCCTGGCCTACCTCGCTGGGTTGTTGGGAAGATGGAAGGGGAGATTCATGGACCTACTTGTCTGGGGAGATTCTGACAGCCCTGACAGTTTATTATTTGCAATATTGCACTACCAAAGCAGCCCACAGCTTCCCTGCTGGCATCTGGTACTGATTTGTTGGTGCTAAATGCCAGGGCTTCATTCAGGTTTTCCCGCTGAGTTCACAGGAACTCAGTTCTGGCACCTCCCAGGTGGGTTTTCAAAAAGAACAAGGGAGGTGTTTATAGTGGGTCCTGGCACCTCTTTTTCTAGAAAAATAGCACTGCTGAATGCCACATTGTGATAGCTTTCTTGCTTTTTTCCCTGAGCCAAGGAGATAAGTAACTATACTACCTTTAGAAGACATCTCAAGGCAGCCCTGTAGAGATTCCGCCCCCAGAAAAAGTCCTTTTTGGGTGGGAAATCATGGTGTGAAATCTCATGAGATCATGGCATAAAAAATGACTGTTGTTCTTTTGTGAGAAAAAACGGGATGTCCTATTTTTTCCAGGACACCTGCAGGGTATGTGAAGCCTGAGAAACTATTGCTGCAGCTCGAAAAGTCACCAGTCCTGCAGAAAACCCTCTATTGCACAAAGTAGCAATATTAGATTCCTTTGAGTCCAAAGTGTGTGTTTGGAGTAAGCACGCTTGAAATCCTTGCATGACTGGTGCCTAGGGTTGCCAGACTCAATAGTGGACAGGACTTCTGTGCCTTTAATTGCCCTGCAATCTTTTGAGTCTGGAAACAAGGTGGTCACCTAAGTTGTTTCCTCATTCCCAGTGGCTGTGCATGGTCTTTTGCTAGAAGGGCAAGAGATGGGAGTGATGGCATTGTGATGCTCAGGGGCCAGGGGAGAATGGTTTTTGTTAGGGTGAGCCCATTAGTAAAGCGGTCCTGGATGCTTTGCAACAATTAATGAGCATCTGAGGAATGCTGGGATGGAGGTGGCCAGAGGTGAGACTGGTGTGTGTGTGTGTGTGTGTGTGTGTGTGTGTGTGTGTTTGTGCAGAAATCCAAATCTATTCATTTGTCTCTTGGAGGGACCAATAGAGAGTCACGGGTGGATCTGCTTCACCTTCCTTGCAAAGCTGTTTTTCCTTGTCAGGATTGGACTCCTTCAAAAATTCACTTTGATATATCCCTCTTGTCAATCCCACAGTTGTGTGTGTGTGTTGTGTGTGTTGTGGGGAGAGCAAGGGGAGGAGAGAGACAAGGAACCCCCTGTTGAGATCTTAAAGAGTTACATTCATTAAAATCTTTCTCCCATGGATGCCAAACAGCTGGAGAAGCAGGTTTTAATTACAGAAACAAAGGGTTGGGCTGCACAGAGATTTCAAGTGCTTTTTTGGTTCGGGGACAGTCTGTTTGCCTGGGATTTCCTGAACGGAAAACTGCTGTGAACAAGCCACCACCGCTTTAAAAATATTTACATTTACTTTCTTTAGCTATTTATACTGCTACCTTTCCTAATCATTCGAGGCAGCAAACAATCAAGGGAGAGGCAGACAAGATCTTTCTCTCTCACACAAAAATATTCAGGAATGTGCATACAAAGTATTAGTGGCTAAAATAATAAAGAAAAGTGGCAGGAAACATTCACTGTCAACAGAAGGGGTGGCAGCCACTGCTAGACCTACCTGAATTTAACCCATTGAAGTTGATGAACACGACTATCTTTGGCTCATGCATTTCTATTGGTCTACTCTGAGTAGGACTAGCATTGAAGAGCACTGACTAATGCAGGTATGGCAAATCTGCAGCCCTCCCGGTGTTGGCGAACTGCAACTCCTGTCACCCCTGGTCATTGGCCATGCTTGCTAAGGCTGATGGGAGTTGCAGTTCAGCAAAATCTGGAGGGCCAAAGTTTCCCCATACCTGGTCTTATGAGATGAAAGACCTACCAATGGCAACCAGCATCCTGTGGGAAACTCTTTTGAGCCCGAGGGCTGCATTCTCTTATTGCAACAAGCACCTGGTGGGTGGAGCCAGAGGCAAAAGTGTGAGGTATAACACATGCAGACGTTACCTTTGTACAGTCACCTGGTTTCTGCACAGACTCACCTGGCCCTCTCTGGCCTCCACCCAAGCAAGAGGCATTATCAGAGTTCAAGGATACAACCAAACCAGGCTAAATCACTTGAGGAGGGTGCAAAGAATGGCTTGGGAAAAGAGGGTCTACCCGGGGTGTGTTCTTGGGGGAGCACATGGGTGACACTGTGGTCTAAACTACTGAGCGTCTTGGACTTGCTGATCAGAATGTCATTGGTTCGAATCCCTGCGATGGGGTGAGCTCCTGTTGCACGGTCCCAGCTCCTGCCAACCTAGCAGTTCGAAAGCGTGTCAGTGCAAGTAGATAAATAGGTACTGCTGAGACGGGAAGGTAAACAGCATTTCCGTGAGCTCTGGTTTCCATCACGTTGTTCCATTGCACCAGAAGTGGTTTAGTCCTGCTGGCCACATGACCTGGAAAGCTGTCTGTGGACAAATGCCAGCTCCCTCAGCCTGAAAGCAAGATGAGTGCTGCAACCCCATAATCACCTTTGACTGGACTTAACCGTCCAGGGGTCCTTTATATCCTCTTTATCCTTTTTATCCTCTTGGGGGAGAGTGTCGAGGGTCTGATGGAGAGGCTTGGAGGACTGTATTTGGCCTCCAGGTTTGTGGTCCCCCAACCCCAGTCATAAACAGAGCATGGAGACAAAAGCTACTCCTAGTTTTGCACCCCAGAAACTGGTATTCAGTGGTGCGCTGCCTAATTTAATGAAAACCCTAATTAAGCATGTGGTCAGGAGGGGGAGGAGAAGGAAACAATGTTGACGGCTGCATCTTTAATTAGGGACTTTATATGGCCCCCTCAATTTTGTCTGAGGCCCAGATCAGTCCACGTCAGAATGGAGCTTGCTGTGGAGAGACTGAACTCCTGGACTCCTCACTGAATTGGAGGTGCTTAGCCACAAACCTGCTCATAACCCCATCCAAAGACACATTTTGTAACTCGCACAGCAACCCCCTCAAAAAGCCCTGTGATGCATGAAGGGCCAAAATAATGGGAACACGAATTTGCCAAAGGTAGAAGAGGAAACAAAGATACTCTCCCTGGAGTATATGGTATGGCCATCCAAGGTCTTTTGCCCAACCCTGGAGTTGAATGTGATGGATCCTCTGTCCTGGGGGAGTTTCCTGTTCCTGCCTCTTTCTCCTGCTCAACTTGTATTGCCTTCTAGATGAAATGTGTCAGCCTGTATTAGCAGAGACTCCCCTGATTCCCACCCAGGGAGCTTCCATTGCAAAACAAATAGTCTGGCATCAGCAGAATGTCTGGAATAATAAAAGCCACTGGCTGGAAAAAGGAAGATGTAACTCTATATTAATGTTCACTGGACACCTTCATAGCTTATTAGTGGCTCTGAATATGATATCGGCAGTTTTTCTGCTCTGCCTGCCGCACTGCAAGGATTTCCCTGAGATGATTTCCGATAGCAAGAGATGGGGAAGGCAAGAGACCCTGGGAAGCCACTGCCATTCTGAGTAGACAAGGGGAAGCCAAGATGGTGCCCTCTGGATTTTGTTGTGGTGTTTCTCTCCTCAATGGTCTGACAATGTGGTCTGACCTTCTACCAAACAGGTTCCTTCTCTCTATTCTGATTGTGCCAAGATAAAGTGTTGTGCATTTCTTGAGAGCATCCAAAGGGCAGGCCTCTCCATACAGTCTTAGCTGCCAAGTATCCCATTTTTCGCCGGAAAGCCCCGGATTTTAATCTGTTTCCCACTGTTCTCCCGAATGGAGAAAAATCCCAGAAATCCCCCGGATTTCCTACCTGCCAGGGAGCCTCCATTTTGGGTGCTGCTCTGCCCATGTGTGGGCACCAGAAATAGGGCAGAGTGGCCCCGGAGGTTGCTTCTACACAACTTCCGGGGCCGCGCCACTGCTGATTCCGCATTTTTCAGAGGGAGACTTGGCAGGTATGCACAGGATACACTATTAATGTATACAATGAGAAGCTGCTCCTGGCAGGAAACATATTGAAGGGTCTGTTAAGTATAATTGCTGTACATTGAAATGGAAAAAAATGGGTCTGCATGAGTATTGTTAAAGGGAACATTGGAGAAATTCCACTGAGCTAGAGAGCTCTCTGAGCACTTAATGGGTTGATGATTAACTGTTACAATATATCTCTGCTCTGCTCTGTCACGTGGTGTTTAACTTGAGATCGCATGAGTATTGTATTCAGTTGCAAATCGCCATTTTGAGGGAGTCTTTGTTCTTCAGTTATTGTAGAATAAAGGTGTGCTAATGTCTCTCCCAAAGAGAAAACAGCTCCAGGCTGTAATGGAGGCTGTGGAGAGAGACTCACCTTTGATTTCAGGTCTGTTTGGAGTTATTTCATATTTGTAAGAAGCTGAGTCCATGGGCGTACCCAGGATCAAAGCTGGGGGGGCACACCAGCCACGCCCCCAGCCATGCCCCCAGCCACCCGATTGGCTAGCTGGCAATGGCGTGGCCAGGATCCCCCAGGAGGAATGGTCAACGTCCACGACCCCCAGAGGAAAGGGGGCCATTTGCAAGGCAGCACACGGAGCCACCTGCACTTGCACTCCTGCCTCTCCTGCTCCTTTAATGGCAGCGGTGACTAAAACGAGGCAGCAGCAGCGAAGCTGCCTCTGTTGAAGCAAACCTGGACCTGGACCTGGGCTAACTTCAGCCCACACTCTTTCAAGTCACAGTGAGCACAGCACAGAAAGTGCTGCCCCACAATGCGCCACGGCACTGCCATTTCGCTTCAGCCAAGCAGGCTGAGGTGGAGCACAGCAGGCAGCGTCCCTGCCTGTTCTCTCCAGCTGCCCTGCTTCTAGGTGGGGGCAGCTGCCCCCCTTGCCCCATGCTGGGTACGCCCATGGCTGAGTCTGTTCTTGGACATGCATATGATTTTATGCAATGATTTGGATGTATCATTTATTGTTTTAAGTCTGTTTGAAGAAAGTTCTGTTAGCAAAGCTTTGAAACCATATTTTGGGTCTGGACAATTTTTATTCGAAGATCAGTCAGTTTTTATTCATCCTATTGTTTCAAGCTGCACAATATTAATATCTGCAATAGAATTGGTAGGAATGGGTGTGTCAAAAGGAAGGCCTAAGGTGGCTATGTGTTTTATGGAGGGAATATTTAGCCTGGAGAAGGGAAGACTGAGAAGTGATATGATAGCCATCTTCAAGCATCTGGAGGGCTGTCACATGAAAGATGGAGCAAGCTTGTTTTCTGCTGCTCCAGCAGGCAGGAACCAAAGCAATGGATTCAAGTTGCAAAAAGGAGATTTCAGCTAAACATTAGGAAGAACTTTCTGACACTGAGAGCTGCTTGACAGTTAACAGGCTACTTTGGAAGGTGGTGGGCCCACCTTCACTGGGGGTTTATAAATACAGGAATTCTTTAGGTCTGATTCCTGTATTGCAGAGGGTTGAACTAGATGACCCTTGAAGCTTTATTTACAACTCTGCAATCCCATGATTCTATGAAGAGGACAGTCTTCCATGTAAAGGAGTCTTCTATTTGAAGGGCTGGCTGATCCAAGTCTGGCTTAAAGGAAAAGAACTCAGAAGAGAGTGCAGGAGGGGCCCTGAAGTTGCTCATTGACAGGGAGTCTGAACTGAGCAGGCAAAGAGGTCACCTGGTCATGCAGTCTTCCCTCACATGAGATGGATTGTGTTTCTATTAAAATCATAGTGACTGTTTCCATACCTGCCAAGTCCCTGCTTGAGAAATAAGGGACTGGACCGGAAGTAGTGCTGCCATTTTGGAACTGGGCGGAGCATGCTCAGAAGCGACTTTTGATGCTGCTCTGCCCTGTTCCAAAATGGCCGCCGTACCAGAAGTTGCGCTGCAGCCATTTTGGAACTGGGCAGAGCAGCATCAAAAGTCGCTTCTGAGCATGCTCCGCCCAGTTCCAAAATGGCCGTCATGCCAGAATAAACCGGGGAAAAACAAAAAAAAACCCTGTTTTTTCGGCTGGGAACAGCTGGAAAAACGGGGGTTTCCCGGGGAATACGGGAGACTTGGCAGCTATGTGTTTCTCATTATATATCCATGCACATACAGTATATGGGATCCTTTGGGAGGAAGGGAGGGATATAGATTTAACAAGAAGAAATTTATACATACAAATTAGTATTTGTAAATTGTATGCAAATCATACAGACTTTTGCTGATGGGTAAATGGCCACCCTAAGGAAGGCTTTGACTCCCTGGAAGGAGAACAAGAAGTAGCAATGGATGTGTTGAATGGAAGGTAAGAGCAGAGGTGAATTATCTGGTAGACTCTGCCTTTGCAAGATGCAATGTGGGACTCATGACACTATTCAGAGCTGGGGATTACTCTGGGTGCAGTATTTTATTTATTTAGATAAAATCTTGGACCACTTTCCCAGCTTGCTTAAGAGTACTCAAAGTGACGCGCAAACACTTTTTTTCCTGGAAATTTTTAAAAGCATCCATTAAAACAGAAAACTCTTAAAACTGCTGAATGGCAAATTAAAATAACAGCAGTCAGCAAAGGGGAACGAAACCACACACAACCCTTTTAAAAAACACAGTGTTAATCAATGGAGAGAAGTGGAAGCTTTTCCTCCCTCCTCCCTTTAAAGAAGGGTCTTAAGGATTGCAGGAACAGAAATAGCAGCCCAGTCCAGCTCTTTGGATGGGCTTATTTCACTTATGCACTTATTTTCAGCTTGGGTACACAAGGCAGCTTGTAATGGCTACTCATCTCCTCCCCTACCCCCCTCTTTTGGTGCCTCATTGGGACTACTATATTCATAAGTTGCTCAACAGCATAGGGGTTGAGTCAAATGGGACGCGGGTGGCGCTGTGGTCTAAACCACTAAGCGTAGGGCTTGCCAATCGGAAGGTCAGCGGTCGGAGCGACGGAAGGTCGGAAGGAGTGACAGAGTGAGCTCCCGTTGCTCGGTCCCAGCTCCTGCCAACCTAGTAGTTCGAAAGCACATCAAATTGCAAGTAGATAAATACGTACCACTCCAGCGGGAAGGTAAACGCCGTTTCCATGCGCTGCTCTGGTTTCGACAGAAGCGGCTTAGCCACGACCCGAAAAAACTGTTGCGGACAAACGTTGACTCCCTCAGCCAGTAAAGTGAGATGAGCGCTGCAGTGCCAGAGTCGTTCACAGCTGGACTTAACTGTCAGGGGTCCTTTACCTTTACCTTTTTTCCGTGGTGGTGGGGTCAAATGTGTGAAGGATCCTGGGGCTGCCTGGAATGTACCACATAGAACAATGGTAGGCAATATGGCGCCTCTCCAATTATTGTTGGGCTCCGAATTCCATCAGCCCCAGCAAGCAGAGCTAATTGTCAAGGATGATGGGAGCTGGAGTCCAAGAACATCTGGAGTCCAAGAACATCTGACAGGCTACAGGCTCCCCATCCCAGGTGCACAATGAACGCAGGATCTCAGCTGAGATGCTTGTATGTGTACATAAGGAGCACTGGAGCATCTGGAGAAGCAATAGACGTGCTGAATTCACACAAGGGTCAGAAAATATGGCTGGAGATCATGAAGAAAGATAAATTAGCTCTGCTCAGTACAGCATCTCCCTTTGAAGAGCATCCCCCAGCACATGTTCAAACATCCCTCCACAACTACGAGGAAACATTTTTCAACAAAACAAATGGATAAACAAGCAGTAAAGTTAAGAATCTCACCAATTAAAATTCTGTACCAGATACTCGATTCCACATGGAATTCCATGCTTGCAGAATCACGTAAGATGAACAGCTTCACTAATAGGCAATGGCGCAGCCGCCAGCTGTTTGTTCATAGAGGTGGTCTTTCATGTACGATGCATCAGGATATAGGATTCAGAACACCTGCCTACATGTCTCAAAAAGTCATTTTAATTATGAAGGGGTTCCCTCTCTTCATTGCTGGTTCCAGGACTGGCCCAAGGCAATTTTCTATCTGAGACTAAAGACAAGATGGAACTGCTTCCCTCACCTTCCACTTACAGTTGACCAGAATGTCAGTTGAATCTTACTTTTTGACGCCAGCCACAGTGCTGTGTCTTCTTGAGGGGATCTGGCTTAATGTAGCTGGGGCACACAGGTCTGTTGTCCAATGCGCCATTGCTACTTGACACCTGTCACCTGAAGAAGTGTGTGCATGCACACGAAAGCTCATGCCAACAACGAACTTAGTTGGTCTCTAAGGTGCTACCGAAAGGAATTTTTTAAATGTCACCTGAGATAGTTCCTTTATTCTGCCTAATGATAGGGCTGCCCTGCACTTTTATAGCCAGCTGGTCAACACTTCTAGCAACCTCCTTGGGATCGGTGCTCCCTATTGGGTACTCCATAGCGCAGCCGATGCCTGGTGGGAAATGCCAGTGTTGATTGGCTGTTATTTCAAGCCCACAGAGTTCCTCATTGAAGCCTGCTTAGGGTAAGTTGGGATGTAAGAAGGCTGCAGTCTGTCCTCTGCCAAGAACAACATTATTTGTCTCACTGTCTGTGGTGGCAAAATTACAGTAACTTGCATATGTAATTAGGGACCCAGGTGGCGCTGTGGGTTAAACCACAGAGTCTAGGGCTTGCTGATCAGAAGGTCGGCGGTTCGAATCCCTGCAACGGGGTGAGCTCCCGTTGCTCGGTCCCAGCTCCTGCCCACCTAGCAGTTCGAAAGCACATCAAAGTGCAAGTAGATAAATAGGCACCGCTCTGGCGGGAAGGTAAACGGCGTTTCCGTGCGCTGCTCTGGTTCGCCAGAAGCAGCTTTGTCTTGCTGGCCACATGACCCGGAAGCTGTCTGCGGACAAACGCCGGCTCCCTCGGCCTATAGAGCAAGATGAGCGCCGCAACCCCAGAGTCGGACAGGACTGGACCTGATGGTCAGGGGCCCCTTTACCTTTTACATACGTAATTAATTACATAAATTATGTAAGTTACATTGTGATCACCTCCTTCGACCTCTGGCATTTCAGTGCAAAGGGAAAATGATGCATTTTTTTTTGGGGGGGGAAGTATCATTTGCCAATTGAAAGCAGCAGCAACAAGAAATACTAATTGGATTTGCTACATTGAATTCTGTTCTGGAGAAGGGGCAAATAAGGGGACACTGTCAATTTCCACTCCGTTTTCTTTAGAATCCCCCAACATCCCTTGCTGTAAGCTGGAATTGCTGCTGGCAATACAAAGGATCTTCAGCTACTGTACATAAAAAATAAGCCTGGGTCACATAGTGTCACAGTGGCCCAACCCACCTGCCAAAATGGCCCCCTGGCCAGAGTCTGCTTTGCATCCCTCCCCTGTAGAGCCTTAGGCTGCTGGGGAAGGAACTGGGTTGAGAGCGTTTTGGAGGGCCAGGACCTCCCGTCCTCGCAAGTGCTTCATTAGTAGGCAAGACCTACTGGGAAGAGTTGCTGTGCTCACTAGGCCTGTGCTGTTTTGATTTATTTGAATAAAGTGTTAACTTCACTGACACTGGTGTTTTTTTTATTGACCTACTCCTGACTCCAACTGAGATCTGTTAACCGAATAAGCCAAGGATTAAACTGGGTGTATCCTCTACATGCAAAACATGCGCTTTGCACAAAAATAGACATCAGCAGGAGTACCTTAGCTGCTGACACATCACTAAAAACAGGGAATAAAGGGGGGGGGACACCACCAAAGAGGAAAGAGATTTGCATAAAATTTGCACAAGTTAATTCATATGTAAAGCTACAAATTTAGAAGCAATTGTTATAATTTATTTAGGAATTCAGTGTATCTCACTGTAGTGCAGAAGACTGGCCTGTGTGCCTGCCTCCTCCATTTGCTGTCCAGCTCTAGAGCTGAGCAAGTCTAGCTCTAGAGCTGAGCAAGTCCTGGGGGGAATGTTGAGAAGCTGCCCCTCCCTTCCCTCCCACTGCGTCTCCCTCTGTCGCATTTGATAAGTGTCAAATCAAGGTTCTACCAAGTCTGTCAAGGTCACTTTCAACATGTCACAGTTCGGCGGGCAGCCTCGCTCCACTTCGTTTGCAATTTTCTTCCTTTCGTGTTTGTTTATTTGGCTTTTAAGTAGCCAGGCGCCCACGGAAACCGATGCCTGCACTTCCAGCTCGAGGAGAGGCTAGCAGGGCAGAAGAAAAGAGCGGACTGGGGGTGAGGAGGCCAATGGAAACATTTACTCGGCAAGGACCTGCTTCCATCTCCCCATCTCCGTTCAAGTGAAAGTGCATGTTATGGAGTCGGTTGGCGTTTCATGCTACTTGAGAGCTGGAAAGTCTCAAAAGAAGTGCTGAAGTTTTTGCCCAGAGGACGGAAGCAGCTTGAATTGGGAAGCCACTTTTTGCCACGCTGCACCATTTGACCCATTGGCCCAGCACTGGAGGTGTGGAACCAACCTGTAGCCCTCCAAGCATTAATGGTTTCCACCTCCCTTCATCTCAGACGATAAACCACGCTGGCTGAGGCTGATGGGACTTGGAGTCCAGTGACATCTGGGCAGTCACAGTTTCCTCATCCCTGGTCTACATTGACAGGAACAGCTCTCTGGGGGCTCAGGCAGAGATGGCTCATTGCCACCACCTGATCCCTTTCTCAAAAGGAGGGCTGTTAACATATTTCCAGGTAGTCCCGACCATGGGGAAATGTGAAACAGAATCTTAAATAAAGTGGTGCATAGGAACAGAGGAAGCTGCCCTATCAGACCCTCGGAGCAGCCACCTTAGTGTTATCCACTGTGACTGTCAGCCATCCTACCCGGAGAAGGAAGGGATTGAATCTGGCTGGGGCCTTCTGCATGCAGAGTTACTCTGAACTCTGCCTGTTCCTTATGTTCAGTAGGGGAGCCAGCCACATCACAGGTTCAATCATCTTTATGAACACGGTATCCTCTTAAGGATGGAATCTTTCTCTCCATCTGTGGATCTGGTCTGGCTTCAACTAGCTTGATGCTCCATTTGGTGCTAAGACAACAGCACATGCAGTCATAGCTGCCAAGTACCCCGTATTCCCCGGGAAACCCCCCGTTTTTCCTTACCATTTCCCGGCGGTCTCCCGTTTGAGCTCCTCTCCCGTAAATCTCTCTTAAATCCGCTCCTGCCGGCAGCCATTTTTCTGGTGTCGGTTTGCCCATCTATGGGCACCAAAAAATGGCCACCGCTGGCGCCGGAAATAGCTTCTACGCATGCCTGGCGACCATCTTAGGAGTGGCCACATGGTGGTGGCCATCTTGGAGGTGGCCATATGGCCACCCCTAAGATGGCCGCCGGACAACTTCCTATGCAACTTCCGGTGTCGCTGCTGCTATTCCCATATTTTTCTGTGGGAGACTTGGCAGGTATGCATGCAGTTAGGCTACCTTTCTTGCTGTGACTCACGTCAACAGGAGCAGAGAGAGGACATCTGCCCCCAGTTGATTTCCGTTCTGTGTCACTAACACCACTCAGGCCACATGACTCTTTGGATTTTTATAACATGGCACCTTTATTATGGTGACTGGCCAAAGAACTCCTTGAACTCCTTTGGAACCTGAAGACAAATGGAGGACATATCAGCAATCTATATAAGAAAGAGAATATTTCATTGGTCACCTCTCGCCACCGTTTTTTAACTAGGGAAACTGCCTGGAGTGGCAGGGAACAAATGACCTCTACAAAGGCAAACAGGGGTATTTGCACCAGCTGTACCCCCCACAGTGACATTTCTCAGGCTTTTGCCCGATTAGTAACAAAGTCTAGTTGCGTTTGAGTTTGAGCTGCCTTTGTTTGTTATTGTGAGGACAGCCTTTTTTTTTTTTTAAAAAAGAAAAAGCATAAGCCTGTGTATCGAATCCTTCCCTGAACCCAGAAATATTATATTGGAAGGAGAGTTCAGTTCCCCCCCCCCTTACCTTATCTTTATATTTCAGGAGAACCTCATACGTGTTACAGGATTTGGAGATCAATTCATTGGCATCCAGATCTACGATATTATTGCACAGCTGTAACAGAGAAGAAAAGTGACAGCTTATCAGTCACCTAGGCTTGCTGTTTCACAGATTATATTGCTATTTCTGTTTGCTTGCAAATGTATTGTAGTCTCTGATATGAAAATATTAGAATGTAAGAAGAATGTTGAGTGATCAGACAAAAGTCGGTCAGCTCCAGCACCAGTGGGAAACATCCTGCAGGATGGCACCGTCAATCCCTGGAGCCTCCCGACTCTGCTATTACTCTTCCTTGCTGTCATTGAGTCTTGTTCACACATTACACCAAACACAGGTCCATGTGTTTGCATAAAAGGGCTAGACTTGTTGATTTGTACTACTCAACTTGTGTGCCCAGACTGTGCACTCATAGATTGTTATATCTGAATTAAACTCGGAGCTTAGAAAGCTATTATTTTAGGGACTAGTTTTCAAAATGTCTAAAAAGGAACTAATACTTGTTCGTGCTCATCCCTTCACAAAATGAACTAGTCCATTCACATTCAGTTCACAGTTCAATTCAAGTTCGTCTAAATAATCTTTGGCATTTCCCCCCAGGGAAATGTTACAATCTGCTGGGTTACAATCTGCTGTTACAATCTGCTGGGCTGATGTATAAAGCATATTTAAGAATATTAATAAAACATTTAAACACACACACACACACACACACACACTGGAATGTGATCTGTTAATTTCCCCCAACTATTACAATCTTCACAGAATAATAAAATTGTAGAGTTGAAAGGGACCATCTAGTTCACACACCCCCCCCCCGCAATGCAGGAATCTTTTTTGCCCAACGTAGGGCTTGAACCAAAGAGCCTAAAGAGTAAAAAAGCACATGTAAGAGAATGAACTTGAAGATGATCTTGAAGGTGACCTTTATCAGGAGAGTAACCAATTGGCAACAGCAGAGATCAAGAATCTGTGGCCCTCAAGATGTAGCTGGGCAACATTTCCCATCATCCTTAACCATTGACCAGGCTGTCTGGGGCTGATGGGTGTTAGAGGTCAACAATATCCAGAGGGTTACAGGTTTCCTACCCCTTGTTTATAGCATGGTTGCTGAATATGGTTAGCTCGTATGGATGCATTATAATCTTTGTGGCTGGCAGCAGCAAAAATCTAGAAGTTCCCTAGGTATGCTCCGTTGCTTTCCTTCCAACCCTACAACTTCACTATTTGTTTGTTTGTTTGAGTATGTGTATGCCACGTAAAATATCAATGCAGCATACAATATTCACCAAGATTTTTGTAGGTAGCTTGCATATGTGGGAATTCCAGGGTACCCTGGATTATAGTCCTGGTGCTTAAATTGCATCTCATGTAACTTTTAGGTGTTCTGATAGTCTGACTCACCACTAAAATGTCGTCTCCATTCATGTCTTCTCTGAGGATCTGATCTCTCACTGTCTGCAACATTGTGTAGGCTACAATCACTTGAAAGTTTCTGCAAGGCAGCCCAGTCAGAAACACCTTGGAGGAGACCAACACAAGAATTAGGGGTGAACGGTTCAGTTTATTCCCAGCCTGTGCCAGTTATATGTGTGCTCATTCATACATCTGTTCCATCTCTGCATTCATCTGTGATATTTTTTTTCCATTACAAAATCTGAACTCTAATTTTGTATGGACAGAGAAGATTTTTCCCCCAAAAAAAGTTAAAAGAAAAGTAAAATACCAGCATTATAAATATTCTGGAGGGTGTTGTAACAAATGTTGCTTATGCATGATCTATTGTTCTTGTGTGAAGCAAACATTTTGAATATTATCTTCAGCACATTTTGTTGTTATATAACATCTTGTCCTGTGTTTGTGTATTTATTATGACATTTAAAAATTAGCTTTAACAAATCGTTGCACTTATTTAACATTCATTCCTATATTTTCATATAATGGGATACATTATACCATAGAATCCTGTGCCAAATTCCTGGCTCCCATTCTGTTATAGATGGAACTTGTTCCCCCCACCCCAATAAGGACATATGGAGAGCCTGCAGGATCAGGTCAATGGCCCATCTAGTCCAGCATCCTGTTCTCACAGGGGACCAACCAGATGCCTGTGGGAAACCCACGCAG
Organism: Zootoca vivipara; assembly: GCF_963506605.1. Classification (NCBI taxonomy): domain Eukaryota; kingdom Metazoa; phylum Chordata; class Lepidosauria; order Squamata; family Lacertidae; genus Zootoca; species Zootoca vivipara. The sequence continues at coordinate 9,778,019 of NC_083289.1, read as the reverse complement.
AACCTGGGAACAAGAGCACTCTGCCTTGCTGGGGTCTCCAGCAACTGGCATTCAGAAAGGCCTCTGACCCTGGAGCCAGGGCAAACACATGCACACCCTACATGTTCTTCCAAGAAAGGCTCCAGATATCACCAGGAGAAAGGCATACCTGCCAAGTCTCCTGCTGAAAAATGCGGGATCAGCAGCGGTGCGGCACCGGAAGTTGCGTAGAAGCAAACTCTGGGGCCGCTCTTCCCATGTGCGGGCACCGGAAATCGGGCAGAGCGGCACCGGAAGTCGCTTCTACGCATGCCCGGCGGCCATCTTGGTGGTGGCTGCATGGCGGGGCCATCTTGGTGACCGCCACATGGCGGCGGCTGTCTTCATGACGGCCGCTGCCATGCGGCCACCACCAAGATGGCGATCGGGCATGCGTAGAAGTGACTTCCGGTGCTGCTCTGCCCGATTTCCGGTGCCCACACATGGGAAGAGCGGCACCCAAAATGGAGGCTCCCTAGCAGGTAGGAAATCCGGGGGGTTTTCCGGGATTTTTCTCCATTTGGGAGAAACGGATTAAAAGCCGGGGGTTTCCCGCAAAAAACGAGATACTTGGCAGCTAAGGGAGAAAGGTTTTAAAAAAAGAAGAAAAAATGTAAAGGACCCCTGAATGGTTAAGCCCAGTCAAAGGCGACGATGGGGTTGGGGTGCTCATCATGCTTTCAGGCTGAGGGAGCCAGCGTTTATCCACAAACAGCTTTCCGGGTCATGTGGCCAGCAGGACTAAACCGCTACTGGGACAACGGAACCCCCATGACGGAAACCAGATCACATGGAAACGCCGTTTACTGTCCCGCTGCAGCGGTACTTATTTATCTACTTGCACTGGTGTGCTTTTGAACTGCTAGGTTGGCAGGAGCTGGGGCAGAGCAACGGGAGCTCACCCTCTCCTGGGGATTCGAACCACCGACCTTCTGATCAGCAAGCCCAAGAGACTCAGTGGTTTAGACCACAGCAACAAAGCTAAAGAGGTAAATAGGGTTTTGTGAGCAAGGAGAGTCTGTGGCAGAGAGAAGTCCAGAATCAGAAGCAAGAGAGGAAGGAGTCCAAGAGGCAGAAAGTCTGGCTGGTGAAGAGGCACAGGTGTCTCCTGCTGCTACAACAGCCTCTTCTCCTCGCTGGTCTCCCAGAACCCGCAGAGGCATGAGGACAGGCATGCTGGCGCAGTCTCAGATTGCTTGCAGAAACCTTGGGAGAGGAGGGCACTTAGGCAGCTGTGTGAAGGCAGGGACCTCCAGCCTCCACAACTGCCTCATAGGGATAAGACCTACCAGGGAGAGTTGGTGTGCTCATTAGGCCTGGCACTCCTGTGCCAATCCTGATTTTTCTAATGAAGAGTTAGCTTCACTTAACTCTGTCATTTACTGCTGGCCGGCTCCTGACACCGACAGGGTTTTTGCAGGGATTAAATGAGGAGCGGGAGACCCATGTAAGGAGCCACATCAGTGAATTAGACCACAGTCCCACCCGTATCCATTATGGCTAGTAGGCATTGATTGGCCTGATCCTCCATGAATTTGTCCAATCCTCTTTTCAAGCCATCCAAGTTGGCGGCCTCACTGCCTCCTGTGGGAGCAAGTTCTAGAGTTTAACTGTGTAAAGAAGTCCTTTCTTTTCTCTGTCCTGAATCTTTCGTCATTCAGGTTCGTTAGATGCCTACAAGTTCTAGTGTTGGGAGAGAGGGAGAAATCCTTTCTCTATACACTTTCTCAATGCCATTCATAATTTTATAAATTTATCATGTCACCTTTTCCTCGCCTGTTCTCTAATATCAAATGCCCCAGATGCTTTAACCTCTTCTCGTAGGGGAGTCACTTCATTCCCTGGATTATTTCGATTGCCCTTTTCTGAATATGTGGCTCCTAAAATGCTCCCTGCAACCCAAATATTTGCCACTTGGCGGGATATCAGAAATGTATTAAGAAAAATTATTGGTTTGTTTTGCTTAATTTTATTTTCCTTATATATATGATTTCTTATATGAATTTATTTTATCCTTATAATCATTTATATGGTTTCTTTTACATTATGATTTATGTCTTATAATTTATGTATTTATGATTTATGTATTCATATTTTTATGCATTTAAATTTTTTTCCCCTTGTATAAATTTTTGATCTGAAAAATAAATAATTTTTTTAAAAAACAACAACAAATATTTGCCACTTGCTGGTTGTGGTTGTTTTTTTTTCTTATTTTAAAAAAGTTCTGGACAAAAGTTTTTCTTAAAATTCGCATTCTCCATCACTGTACATATTTTAACACATTTCTGCAATTTTGGGCACCCTTTGCTACATTTTGAGCTGAAAACTGTATTGAAACATTCAGAGAAGTGTAAGATCTGGAGGATTATTCCATCTCACTCGGCACATTGGTCTGGGAGCTGCTGCAGATCAGATCAATTTGCACCGGAATGCACAGAAACTGAATTCTTCCAGCGTACCTCACTAGAATCAGTGGATGTCATGGGGGTGGGGGGCAGGGAGAGGGAGAAGGTTGAACTGCTTGAAATCTCTGCTTAGCATTTATTCTACTTTCTCTTCCCCATCAGTCATTTTAGGCTGACAGCAATGTGTGCACCCAAGTGTTGTTTTGTGTAAGACATACACTATGTCTGAAGGAGAAAGGATGAAAACAAGGTGATATGAGCCACACTGCGATGCCCAGCTATTATAGAAGATGCCTGCTTTGCAACACCAGAAGATCACACTGCAAAGAATCTTATCCCTGACTTATCAGGATCTGTATAGAAGGAGCAGTTCAGCACACCATTCAAGGAAGTGTCTAGTCTGACACATAGCTGGGTGCCAGAAGAAACCACAAGGCACCTAGAGCCTTAGAAATGAGTCAATTTCCTCTGTGACTTCCTTTGTTTTTCTCCTGATTTGTTTTGCTCTGTGTGCCACTCATCCCAGATTCTGGTTTAACTAGGAAAACGGCAAGCAACAATTTCAGAATTCATTCACAGCTTTCCATTCCTTCAGAGAATTTGCATCTCTTAGACCCCTCCGCTGTGCACAGGTGCATTGAGAAAACACTGCAAAATGGCTCTCTTGGTGTGGTTGCACATCAAGAATGTTTTTGTGCCGGTGCTTTGGTCTTGTGCATTAGTAAAACATCACACCAAAAGAATCATCATTAGTTATTGCAACACAGAATTAGATGCGGAAGGTGCAACTCTTTACCCACACGTTTGCCATGTGGGGTGTATATTTTAAGAACTCACCTTATTTCTAGGATGCAATATGTTTTAAACTGCTTTTAATTTTATGTTTTAATTGTTGTAATCTACCCTGGGACCTTAGGGTGGAGGGCAGCTTATTTATTATTGTTGTTGTTATTAAGAAGGCTTTTTTGTTCCACCTTTTTTCTAGGCTTGTGTGTGAATTAACGATTGGGGGGGGGGAGGAAGATGTGAATGCAACAGAGTCACTGAAAGTTGTAGCAGAATGTGCATTTGGTGTGTGGCACGTGCAACGTTTGAGAGTTTATAAGCCAAGAAAAATGGAGAATTCTCAATGCACTGAATCTACTTTGGAAGCAAAGGCAGGCAATTCCAGAACTCTAAAATGCAGGGACAAAATTGGAAGATGGGGATCCTAGGTGTGGATGTGACCATTGTGGGTTTATCCTGTCACAATGAGGCCCACCTTCAAGATTTGGAGGAAACCAGATAACTTACTGTTCAGGTGCTTTCCCTTCCCCATATTTTCCTTTCCCACTGCATGCCCTGCCCAAGATTAGGATACTGAGTCACTGCAGCCTTAAGGAAATGAAGCAAAGCCCTTTATGAACAGAAAAACTCAGATTTCCTGTGGAAGCACAGACTGATCTGGACTGAAAAGTTTTTTTCCGCATGCATATTTTTAAATAGAGCTTAGCTAAATCCAATTCTGCCACATAGCCAGTACAACAGAGAAGGTGACCTTTGTTTATTTATTAAGCAAGACAGAAGTAAGCTAAACCAGTTCAGGGAAAACGAATGTGGAATTATTTGGTGGAGGAAAGCGGGCAGGGATAAGGTTGCTACTAAGACAGGCTTCCTGAAACTCGGCCCTCCAGATGTTTGTGGCCTACAACTCCCATGATCCCTAGCTAGCAGGACCAGTAGTCAGGGATGATGGGGATTGTGGTCTCAAAAACATCTGGAGGGCAGAGTTTGAGGAAGCCTGTACTTAGGTCTCCCATGGCTCAGGGGCCAGATGGTCTCAGCTGGTGCAGAAGGGGTGGAAGCTTTTAGGGGAGGGGTGGAGCCTAGTGACACTCTCAGGAACATCTGGATTGGTGTGGTGAACTACTGGACTGCAGGTGGTAGCTTCTCAGTGGATTTTTCATGCTCTGGATTGACTCTGCCCATTCAGGCCAGTCATTGGATCATTTTGGGCAGGAGACAGTATAAAAGGACTCCTGTTCCAGATGAGCTTTCTGTGAGCAGGAATGTCTTCTTGTGCTCTGGTGTGTCCCTGTTTCTTTGGTGGATGTTTGATTCTGGCTTGCTCCTCCGCTTTCCAGTGAGTCCTTCAACCCTGATTACTGGCTGGTTCCATGGTGATTAATTCAAGGCTCCTGGCTCATCCCAGACTTCTGCCTGTAACCCAACTATGACCAGCCCTGTCTTTAGCATATGCACCACCGGGGTGCAAAGATCTGCCCAGCACCCCCATATTTAGTTTAGCCCCCAAATCAACTTTTATTATGCTTATGTCAGACACCACGCTTACGCCTTATCTCTTGTTGTGAATGACAAGTGCCGTTCACTGAGTCTGACAAGCGCCACTGTTGTGAATGACAAGCATGGCACCTCTTTGGTAAATGAGCGCACAAAGTTGAAAGTCCTTTAGTGAAACAGTAGGTATACATTTCGGTAATACTTAGGTATATATGTACCATATTTTGTTTCTCTAGCTTGATCAACATTATTTATTATTTCATAACAGGTAGATAGTTAAGAGCTTAAGCGACTTCAGTGGCGGGTGCCCCCCAAAATTCGGCGCCTGGGTGCCTCGCACCCCCTTGCAACCCAGGTAAAGACTATGACATGGGCAAAGGAACAAGCTTGACTTAAGGCACGTAGGAAGCTCAGTATTTGTCTGCACTGATTGGCAGAGAGATCTTCTACATGCAAATCATGTTACGGCTAAAAATTAGCCACTGTTTCTTTGATACAAAAGGAACTGAGTCAGCATGAGTCAGGGGCCTACAATGAATCGTATATATACAGTGGTACGGTACCTCTACTTACGAATTTAATGCATTCCGAACGCACATTTGTAAGTCGAAAAAATTTGTGAGTCGAATCCCATAGGAATGCATTGGGAGAAAAAATTCGTAAGTCAAAGCAACCCTATCTAAAAATTCATAAGTAGAAAAAATCCTATCTAAACCACATCCAAGATGGCAGACGGAGCTCCATTCATAAGTAGAAACATTCGTAAGTAGAGTTATTCATAAGTAGAGGTACCACTGTACAATGAATGTATATATAGAGTGGTCATTGATTGTGTGTGTGTGGTGGGTTGGTCGGATGGTAGAAAGCGGGTTGCATTTGATATGTATAAAGCTGTCGATCATGGTTGGAGAAGAAGACTTTTAAGAATAAAAGCAGCATTCTGCAAAGTACTCTTTCTCAAGGACTCTTTGTACCAACCAGGGTCTGAGGACCAGGCAAAGGAGGTCAGAACCTTTTCCTTTTCAAACACTGACAAAACAAATGCCCCATCACTGGTCCACAGTCCTTCCTTTGCATGGTTTCTTGGTGATAGAGACTGACAGACGTTTGAGAGAGGGGGTTACAAAAGAAAAAAAGAAACCTCTTAAGCCATAAGGAAATGAACTTCTCCCTTTGATTGTGACCCTTCACCCTGAAATTTTACTCCTTCCACTAGAGACCCATAGAAGAACCCTGAAACATTAGCAGATCAGGTCAAACTCTTGAGGTCTGGCAACCCTAGGAAGGATAAGCAACATTTGCAATAAACTGCTTGAAGCCCAAAGACCCCTAGAGGAACTGGCTAGGAGGCCGACCTGCTACAGCAATAACACCAACGCAAATCCTAATGGCCCGGATTAATTGAGCTTCTTTGGAGATAGCGAAGAACTTTCCTTTCCCAACCCAGACGGAGCTTTGCCCTTTCACCTCCCTTCCACATAATTACCGGCAAACGGCTGGTGTGCAGAAGCCGACTCAGCAGGAAGGACAAACACAAGGGGAAAATTCTCTGCACATATTAATTGAAATAATGAAAGGCACCTGGGTACAGGAGGGGTGGCTGAGGCTGCTAAACAAATGGATGCTGTTTGGCGGGGTCAGAACATCCTGCTACAGCAGCAGTCCTAGCCTCCATTTGGGATTCGACTTAAAAAGGCAAAAAGAGAAAAAGGCTTTAAGAGGAGCTGTGGAGTAACCACTAATGCGCACCAGCTGTGTAGCTGGCAGGAATCACTGGCCAGCATCAGGGAGGCAACTGGCACAGCACCATGGAGAGGCTGCTTCTCGTCTGGCAAGGCTGCCAAGCCCCCTAATTTTTGCCCAGAGAGTCAACAGAACGGAGAGAACTGCCAGCCGTAGTGAAACAGACTTTGCATTTAAAATCCACTGTGGCGTCCGCTGCACGGACAACATTTTGCTCACTGGAATCTGAATGCAGGTTTCCAGGACTGTGCTGAGAATTTCCCTCTCTCTCTCCCTCTCTCACGATATAGATTCTCGTTTAATTATGCATTTGCTTCAGGAACTGCCTCTCTATCACTGTTGCTCTTAGGAATGACATGTGGAAGCAATCTAAATCCAGTTAGCCAGCATGGTAGCAAGCAAAATATGCCAATGCATTAAGATGCACAGATGAAGCTGCCTTATACCAGGCGAGACGATTTGTCCATTTAGTCACCCAAACAGGTACTGAGGGGTGTTTTATATCCAGCATCTCTTCAGGAGCATAAACTTCCAGCCATGTACATAGCAAAAACCACTCACCTCCCAAAGTCTCCAGACATCATCAAAAGACCTGAAAACTCGCTGGAAGAACAGGCAGAACCAAGGGAACAAGGACTGCACCACCCGACCTTTCTCTTCTAGAAATATTAAGGAAACAGAAGTTTAGAATCCATGAATCCTATCTCAACCCAGAGGGACGGGCTGATTGACCTAACAGAACAAAGAGGTACCTTTGAGCTCATCTAGTTCAACTTACTGCTCAACATAGGATCTGCAGTGCAGTGCAGTGCAGGATGTGACAACAATATCCCTGATAGGATGCCCTGCCAGCCACCATCTGCTTAAGTACTGATAGCAAAGCAGAGCCCGCTACCCCTGGGAATGCCTTCCTATTGTTGTTTTGTGAATCAATGATGCTGATGGTATCTTGGAACAGTAAGGTACAAGACTTCCTGCCCTGCTGCCTTCTGTGTTGAGGACAGAAGGTAGGAACATAGAATCATGTACGGTCATCTAAAGCTTCCTGCTCTATGCAGGAAATCCAGAGCTACAGTATTCTCAACAGATGGCTGTCCAGCCTTGGCTTGAAGACCTTCAACCTTTCAGTCAAATTATTCTGTTATCCAATTGCTCTTACCATGAACACATCTGTCTGTAGCTTTCCTTTTGGGAATTATAAGGACAGAACTACCCAAATTGTATAGAAATTTATTCATGTACACTACTAGAGCGACAAAAATGTTAGGTAAAGGTAAAGGGACCCCTGACCATTAGGTCCAGTCATGAGTGACTCTGGGGTTGTGGCGCTCATCTCGCTTTATTGGCTGAGGGAGCTGGCCAGCATGACTAAGCCGCTTTGGCGAACTAGAGCAGCGCACGAAAACACCATTTACCTTCCCGCTGGAGCGGTACCTATTTATCTACTTGCACTTTGACGTGCTTTCAAACTGCTAGGTTGGCAGGAGCAGGGAGTAAGCGACAGGAGCTCACCCCATCGCAGGGATTCGAACCGCCGACCTTCTGATCAGCAAGCCCTAGGCTCTGTGGTTTAGACCACAGCACCACCTGCGTTCCTAGAAATTTATTCATGTACACAACTACAGCGGCAAGAATGTTACCTGCCCCAAAATGGAAAGAAGAAGAAGATCCAGCGAAAGAAGAATAGATACAAAAACTTATGGAATATGCAGAAATGGCGAAACTTACTGGAAAAATAAGAAATCAAGATAACACACTTGTTAAAAAAGAATGGAAATGGTTTGTGGAATGCAGTGGTACCTCTAGTTACGAACTTAATTCATTCTGGAGGTCCATTCTTAACCTGAAATCAGGAATAGGGACTCTTTGCACACATATCTTGGCCTGTATAACTTCTGACCCTTAAAGCCAACAATACTTTTCACTACCCATATGTTGTGGCCTGCTAGAGTGGTTGGCAATCCCAAAACGTTTGCAGGCATGTTGGTGCAGCGTGATATCTGAAGAAACTGGGCAGGTGGCAGAACTTACCCAAATGCTTTGCAAAGGTTGGATCCATAAATGCAATCAAGGCTCTAAGCATGATCAGGTTTTTCTCCACCCCAACGTTCATAATGCAGCTATTCTCCTGGAAAACAAGAATCCCGGGCTGTGAAAATATTCAAAGGAGCATGATGAGGCCAGATGGCGCAGGCTGGCTGCGCCCTGACCTTGCATAGGTCAGTCCACGTGATGGGAATAAGTCCTCCCCAAGACACCCAGGAAACCGAAATATATAGTTGTTTCAGGGACACATTTGTACTCTGCCCAGACCTGTATGGGAGGAGTCCCTGTTGTGGATATCTAGCAAAATGCTGGATGTGCTAGCTTCTCTTCCCCAGCACAGAATGCAGAACAGGCACTGCTGCACCTCTGCTTCAACAGAAAGTCCTTTGCATCATTGCTTCAAGAGATTGTAATTGGAGCTGTGCACTGCCCCGTGTCTTTTATTTTGTTTTATAAAGAAAAACCCCAGCATTTCTTTGGAGTTCAGAGACCTTCCTACATCAAGCAAATGCACTCTTTAAAAATATTTCCACCCCAAGCTTCCCATCCACCAGGACCCACAAGATGGCTTAACAAATATATAAATGAGCTAGAGCACATGAGCCTTGTTGTATCAGAATACATGTCTATCAATAGGATCCAGCTTGCTGTTTCACACAGTGGCTGGGCGGATACCTCCAGGAAGTCCACAACATAGCTGCCAAGTCTCCCATATTCCCCGGGAAATCCCCGTTTTTCCAGCTGTTCCTAGCTGAAAAAAATGGATTTTTTTTGTTTTCCCCCGGTTTATTCTGGTGCGGCGGCCATTTTGGAACTGGGCGGAGCATGCTCAGAAGCGACTTTTGATGCTGCTCTGCCCAGTTCCAAAATGGCTGCAGTGCGACTTCTGGTACGGCGGCCATTTTGGAACTGGGCAAAGCAGCATCAATAGTCACTTCTGAGCATGCTCCGCCCAGTTCCAAAATGGCAGCAGCACTACTTCTGGTCTGCTACTTCCGCCCGGTCCTTTATTTCTCCGACAGCAACTTGGCAGGTATGGTACACAAGTAGGGTGTAAGCACAATTGCCCCCCTGCTCCCCTTCTGCTCATCAACATACTGGCATTCAGTGGCATGCTGTCTTCAAATATCTGAAGGGTGGCTGTTGTTGTTATTAGAATTGATATACGGAGGCAGTTCACAAACAATAAAAGCACACAGCCAAATAATGAGTATCAAACCAATTATAAAAATACAGCTACCTGTAATTAAAATAAATAAAATAGAAAAATTCCTTCCAGTAGCACCTTAGAGACTAACTAAGTTTGTCATCGGTATGAGCTTTCGTGTGCATGCACACTTGGTATCTGAAGAAGTGTGCATGCACACGAAAGCTCATACCAATGTCAAACTTAGTTGGTCTCTAAGGTGCTACTGGAAGGAATTTTTCTATTTTATTTTTATTTTGTTTCGACGGCAGACCAACACAGCAACACATTAAAACAACTATAATTAAAATACATAGTAAAGAAGCCTATTAAAACAGTGTAACAGCAAAAACCACAATCAAAGCCCGGGAATTCAAATCAGGAGGTCAGGAGAATGCTTTTGTAAACATGTGTATTCAAGAGCCGGTGGAATGCCAATTCTGATGGGGCCTCTCATATTAGTTAAAAGAACGTAAAAATGTATAGATGGGTTACAAAAAACTGTCTTATATCTCTTTACAACACACAGTATACTTGTTTACTGATGAAGCTAATTTGGCGAAACAAGGACCAAAATCTGGATAACCTTGTGCCTGGATTATGTGCCTCTTTGTGAGAATTTCAACTGCATTTGTTGGATTGGCGGGATTACAGAATTTTCGCCGGACTCCACAACATGTGCTGTACACCTTTGATAATTACTTTCTTACTTCATGGACTAGCAATACTACAAGCATTATCGTTGGAATGAACTCTTGCATACCTTTGAACTTCCTACAGTATTCTATGGGAGCAAGGGACTTGATTTGAATTTGGAAATATTGACGTCTTAGTTTTGGTTTAGTTTATATATAATAATTATGCAATTTTGAGACAATTATCAGCCGGTCACGTCTGTTTTGTGGCTGAGTGCCTCTCATATTTCAGCATGCAGTAGAAGATGGAATGGACTTATTATCAGCTGTTCCAGGACTAGAACTAAGGAGTGGAACTGGCTAGGAAGCCGTTTTCAGCAAATCTTCCTAATAGTAAGAGCTTTCTACCAGGGGAATGGATTGCATTAAGTGGGGATGGGGGCTGCCCATTGGTGCAAACATTTAAACTGAGGCTGGATAGTCATCTCTCGGGGATTCTGTAGAATCCTGCACTGCAGACCATGCATTAAGCAGAGGGTTGAGTATAAATCCCAAAGTCCCTACCAGCTCTAAAATGTTTTGACTGTGAAGACTGTGTGGACCCATAGTGGCTAACAGTACCTGGTAGAAACCCTCTCTCTGAATACCAGTTGCTGGGGATCACAAGTGGAGAAAGCCCTGTTGCACCTGGGCCCTGCTTGTGGGCTTCCCAGAAGGTTACAAAAGAATCCTGGACTAGATCCAGCAGCACTCTTCTTGTGCTCCTACCAGCTGTGGTGCAGTTGGTGAGAAACAAGGAGAAGGGTCTTCTGCGCAACAGCATACAGACTGCGGGACTCTGCCACTTTTCAGCAAGGATTTAGCATTCTGCTTGAGTCTTTAGCCTCCCCACTGTATTTTGTTTTGTTCTGAGCTGGCGAGTTCTTTTATTGTCTCCATTCTGATTTTTGCACATTTCTCGATTAGTTAAAAATATTGCAACCTGCTTTGGACACTTCTTCTTGCAAAGGCAAGGTACAAATCAATCAATCAATCAACTAGCTAACTTACTGTTTTTTGGAGGAAGAACTGGAAGAGCCAGTAGATCTCATGCTCCTTCTCCACAAGTAGGCGGAAAAGCAAGAGCATCTCATGGAAGCCTTGCTGATATTCTGCCAGAGAGCAGAAAGAGTGTGGGATGGGGAGACAGAGAGGAAACTTTCTGCCCATCACTCTTGTTCTAAAATTATTCTAGTTCCACATTTTTCTAACCAGAGAATTCACTGTTACAACTTGTCCCCAGTTACAACCCACACTCAAGCACCACTGATGTGGTGCCTCTTATCGTCCTTCCAGGCCAGAGGACACTGCAGTACCAGCCTCCTCTGATTCTGAAGACTTCCTTCCAGGAGAGCCCACATCACTCCCATGCCACAAGTGTGGGATAACCAGTCTCATATAACCAACATGCTTAAGTCTAATGCATGAAGGGGTTAAGACCAGAGTAAGCTGTCCTGCCAGACTTAGCCCAGGTCAACCAGGAAGTTTTAAACTAAGGGTACAGTAGCCTTAAAAAAAAGTCAACAGCACTTTGCCTGTCTACCATGAGACAAGCAGGAAATGCAATTGTATTTAAACAACAACTGTATATGCCAGAAATGTGGTCTGGGGAAAATGGGAGGAAAACAACAACAACACCTAAAATAGCGTGGCTTGGCAATAGCATCAGAATTAACCTCTACATAGGCCAGATATGATGGGATTTTCTGTTCATCTACTTACCAGCTTTCACATTGCACACATAGTTCAGCAGAAGGATCTTTTCCAGCTGGCTCTTGTCTACAAGTGTGTTGCCCTGTGCATCTTTGATGTAAAGCCTCTGGACATCAGATTCTGTGGAAAAAGAAATGGCCACGCGGAGCTATTGCCACAAACCAAGCCAGAGTACAAGGAGAGAAAGGTGCTGCAACCCTTCTGAGTGATATTGCCAGCTTGCTGCAAGCCAAGACTTGGATTCCATCTCAACCATTAGAATTTATGCTGTAGTAGATGCCAGTGAGCCAGGCAATACATTCACTTGCCGATTGGTCTCACAGCATGCATTAAAACATCTCATTTGCACATTAGTATCTCCTCTTTCTCCTCCTAATTCAGTCCAACTGTCTCCTTTTAATCTTTGGATCTTTTGATGAATGTCACCTACTCTGCTTTTCAGTAATGGCCCCAGGATATTTTGTTTTTAGTTTGTGGGGTAGGGCAAGTTTCTCTCAGCGCCCCCAATTTTTTGAGTGCCCTCCCTGGTGTTGCAATTGCTCAGGAGACTCCCAGATTGACAATGCACCCAAGTGAGGTATGGGTCTGGGTAGGTTCCATACACCTCCCACTCCAAATGTCCATATGTTGGCTAGATTTTAGTACATTCTCCAGTCATTATGCACAATCCCCAACCAGGGGTAATATGCATATATTGACTGAATTTTGTTCTTCGGCTGGCCATTACGCATAACCTCCAACAGGCTTTGGGGGATGACACATCTCAACTGCATTTTGTACATTATCTGGGCACTATGCACACTTCAGCCAGTATGGATAGTATCTAAGAAATGTGGCCTTTTCTATTTCTTCTTCAGAAGTGCGCGATCTGTACTCCCTAAGCTGCATCTAGCCCACTGCACAATCTGTGTCTCAGTCAGCAGCTTACCTTCCAAGTCCCGGATTGCAGAATCCGGGACCGGCAGCCGCGTGACACCAGAAGTTGCGTCGACGCAACTTCCGGTGTCGCTTTGCCCTTCTATGGGCACCAAAAATGGCCACCGCTGGCTTCAAAAGTCATGTCTACGCATGTCCGGAAGTCCGTAGACGCAACTTCCGGTGTTGCTCTGCCCATCTATGGGCACCAAAAATGGCCGCCGCCAACACCGGAAGTTGCGTCTATGCACTTCCGGACATGCGTAGACGCGACTTTTGAAAGCCGGCGGCGGCCATTTTTTGTGCCCGTAGAAGGGCAAATCAGGGGGAGGGGGGAATGGCCGCTGGCAGGAGAAAATAACGGAGAAAAACGGGAGACGAAGTGATACGGGGGACCGCCAGGAAAAGGTAAGTAAAAACGGGGGTTTCCCGGGGAAAACGGGGTACTTGGCAGCTATGGTCAGCAGCCCAGGGGGGACTGCAGGGAGAATCTGGCCTGAGGTCCCCCATCTCTGGACCATTTCACTGAGAAGGAGCGGCAGAAGCGATGGCAGTGCCATCACTTCTGCCGCTCCCTCTGCTGACACGGGCCACTCTGGGTCCCATAGCTCCAAGTTCTCCCTTTTTTAAGGGAAATTCCCTTATGCTGAATAGGCTTCCTCGTGAGAAAAGGGAAAACTTGGCAGCTATGCTGGGTCCACCCACTCAATATCAAAGGCAGAATCACAGGAGTTCTACACGATTATGCAGAGATCTTAGTCAAGTGGCGTGCCTACTCACGTTCAGCTGAAACGAAAACTTTTGAAATGAACAAATAAACTTTACTTTGAAAAATACAAACTAGCTCCTCCTCCTCCTCCTTTCTTGTGCAGCACAAAAGCAGCCCCTCATCCCCAGGGCCGGATTTAGGTTTGATGAGGCCTTAAGCTACTGAAAGGTAATGGGGCCCTTTATATGCCCAGCTGTCCTTTGTCAAGAACAAATTGTCACTGCTTTTTTGTGTTGAATATATGCTATATGGTAGTTTATGGACCTAATAGGTATCTAAAGCCATTTGCACATGCAGAAGGTAGGCACCCTATATACAGAAATGAGCAAACCAGTGATATTTTAGGGAGCAGACTAGCAGGTGGGGCCCATTACTTACAGTACATCACAGGAGCCTACACAACACAAAACACTGTTGCTGTATGTAGGTTTTATTTTATTTCTTTTTTTATCTTATGTTTTGGAAATGTACATCCTTGTGTTTTTTTCCTTTATTTTTTTGCCCCCCCCCCCCCGAGAGTGGGGCCTTAAGCTGTAGCTTGTTTAGCTTATACATATCAGCACTGCTTAGCCTGGAGAAGAGAAGGTTAAGGGGTGATATGATAGCCATGTTCAAATATATAAAAGGATGTCATATAGAGGAGGGAGAAAGAAGATTCCACCTAAACATTAGGAAGAACTTCCTGACAGTAAGAGCTGTTCGGCAGTGGAATTTGCTGCCAAGGAGTGTGGTGGAGTCTCCTTCTTTGGAGGTCTTAAAGCAGAGGCTTGACAGGCATATGTCAAGAATGCTTTGATGGTGTTTCCTGCTTGGCAGGGGGTTGGACTGGATGGCCCTTGTGGTCTCTTCCAACTCTATGATTCTATGATCCCCACAGACTGCTCTCCATGAAAGGTGTTGAGTAGAGCTCTGATAGAAACAGAGCCATGAGACAGAGATAGATGCAGGGAGAAGAAAAAGGCTGGAATGGATCTGTGGCTACTGCAACCAGAAGTCCTTCCCCCTTACTGCTACGGCTGAAGCTGATCAGCCACTTCCAGAGACAGACACAGGCAAAAGCTGCAGATTCATTCCAGATCCATTCCAGCCGGGTTGCAACTCTCTACTCCTTCCTCACCATGATTCCCAGTTAGTTAGTTAGGTTAAAAAAACACATTACTGCATGGCTGTGTTAGCAACCAACAGAGTTGCTGTCTTTCTCAGAAGAGCAAGAGAAGTGAAAACCGCTCATTTATGTATGCTAATTCATCCACACATCTAGAGGTTAAAGAGTTCATAGTCAAGTGAAGATACTGGTTGTAAAAAGGGAGATCTAAAATAAAAAGCAATGAGGTGATTTAAAACAAGACAGGAAATTTCAAAAATCTAATGGTGAAGGTGAGATGTCTTGAAACCCCGAGTGTCCTTGAAGTGCGCATCGTTGAGGAACTGCTATCTAACACGTTATCTTTTTCTATAAAAGTGGGAAATGATTTCATTTTAGACCAATTCCTGGGAGAACGAAGGGCAGGAATAAAGGGGAACATTTCCCTGGGTATGTGACCTGCTTAAGAAATCCTTTGCTGAGATGGAATATCTATTACTTCTGAAGGTCCCGCCTGGGTCCCACCTAAGCTGTAAATCTTTCTCTAGGCTCACTTGGCCAGATTTATGACCATTACATTGATTTGTAACATTAATTCTGCCGTATCGTTTAATATTCTTTTTTGTTATACAACTGGGAGACGTTTGCATGGGAATCTGAATATAATCATAATAATCACTTACGTGCTGCCTTCGTGTCATTTGTGAGAAAATATACTCTTTGGTGCTTTTGTGGCCTTGGACTTTGGGAACATCATTTTCTAACTCTGACCCCATCTGCACTATGCATTTAAATCAGTACCAAAGCAATTTAAACAGTCATGGCTTACCCCCCCCCCCAAAAAAAATCCTGGGAGCTGTAGTTCGTTAAGGGTGCTGAGAGTTGTTAGGAGACCCCTATTTCCCTTACAGAGCTACAGTTCCCTGGGAAGAGGGGATTGACTGTCAAACCACTCTGAGAACCAGGGCCGGCTCTAAGGCAAGGCTGGGTGGCGCAGGGCTGCCAGGGGGGGGGGGGCGCCGCATGGCTGCGCCCGCAAGACAGCCGCGGTGGGAAACGGTGTGTGTGTGTGTGGGTGCCAAAGCAATCTTCGCACCACGGCGCCAGGATGCCCGATATGCTTGACAGCTCTGCTGAGAACTGTAGTTTTGTGAGAAGACTATGGGGAATCTCCTAATCATTCTCCGCACCCTAAAGCAGGGGTAGGCAACCTAAGGCCCGGGGGCCGGAAGTGGCCCAATCACCTTCTCAATCCGGCCCACGGACAGTCCTTGAATCAGCATGTTTTTACATGAGTAGAATGTGTCCTTTTTTTAAAAAAAGCATCTCTGGGTTATTTGTGGGGCTTGCCTGGTGTTTTTACACGAATAGAATGTTTTCTTTTATTTAAAATGCACCTCTGAGAAACAGCAACTTGGCCACGACTGGGAGACCACACATTTGCACTAAGCCATGCAAACTAAGGCAAAGTGTGTTCCTGTGGTGATGGAAACCACTGAATCTGCAATGAAGATGACTTCACCATGAACACGGAGAGGGTTGTCTTCTTTCCATAGTTTAGCGGTGGTGTGCTGATGGTGAAAAGGATAACCAGGCCATTCAGTAACACAATTCTTCATTACTAATAGGGCTGCAATCCTGTAGAAACGAGGTCTCTTTTCAAGCCAGAGACAACCAATCGTGGTGGTGGTGGTGAGCCTGTAGCCCTCCAGATGTTGTTAGACTCCAAACCCGTCAGTCTCAGTCACCATGACCAATGGTTAGGAATGTGAGTTGCACTGCCAAACATCGAGATGGCCCCATGGCAGCTGCCCCAGGATTAGGTGGTTGGAGGTGACCAGAGATACTTTCGAATTTAACAGACCTTTCTTAGAAAGCTTTTAAAACAAAGACAAGGGTAAATGAAAACATGTTTATGCTAGACCTAAAGGGATGTGGCTGGGGAAGGGCCAGTCTCCAGCAGCTCCAGTTAGAAAGGTTCAGATAGCAGGTCATGAGAAAGACCTCTGCCAAAGAGTTGCTGCCAGTCTAATAATAATAATAATAATAATAATAATAATAATAATAATAATTTATTATCTATACCCCGCCCATCTGACTGGGTTTCCCCAGCCACTCTTGGCAGCTCCCAACAGAATATTAAAAACACGATGAAACATTCAAACACTAAAAACTTTCCTAAACAGGGCTGCCTTCTAGTGGGCTAGATCTGGGGTAGGCAAAGGATGCCTGCCATCTGTTGCTACCCACAACTCCCATCATCCCTGAGGCTGAGGCTGATGGGATTTGGCGTTCAACAACATCTGGGTTGGAGGGCATTATGTTCATTACCCCCAGCCTAGATGGAGCAATGGTTTAACCTAGGATCAAGTCAGTTTCCTTTGCCCATTGATTGCATTTAAGCCACCAGACCCCGTTTATTGTGAAAGCTCCCTTCATTTTGATCACTGCACTCCTGACTACTCACTGATGATGTTTCGCACCTCCATGAAATCCCTGTGCTCCGTCTCTAGCAGAGGTTGGATCTTTTCACACATGTTGCACAAAGATTCGTAACTTTTCCTGCAAGGAAGGGAAGAAATAGTCACTGCACAGAACAGAATATAAGCCAGTGCCCTCTGGTGGACCCCTCCTCTGTTTGAATTTCCTACAGTGCCCAGATTGAAGTGATGTTGTGGGGGCTTTATGGGGATATTAAAAAGGCTGCCACTATCAGCCAGACCTGCAGCTAGAACTTCTGCCACTGCTTTGGTGAATTAAGTGCTGCCACTGGGTTTGCTTGTTCCTTCATCTGTTTTCCCAAGACCTACATCTTTGGCCTCCTGTGAGCAGAGGCAGCAGCAGGGGCAAAACAGGAGGCTGGATGAGTATCATAGGTGCATCCCTTTCCCCCAGTGCCGTAAAACTTTTTAAAGCAGACCCATTCCTCCCCTGTACAAAGGTCTGTCAAACTGAATGCAACACTCCTTAGGAAAGGAGTCAAGCTGGATGCTGTAGTTGAGATTGCTGCATTGCAGGCAGTTGTATCGCAGGGCCCCTTCCAACCTCCCCCCCCCCAATTCTACAATTCTATGATTCTAACTGAGCATGCTCTCTGATTTTATTGCTCACGTGATATTTTGGATTGATGTAAAGTTCTTTTGAGGACTGCCCTAAGCACATATGCATAGCTGCCAAGTCTCCCGCTGATAAATGCAGGATCAGCAGCGGTGTGGCACCGGAAGTCGCTTCTACGCATGTCTGGACATGCGTAGAAGCAACTTCTGGTGCCGGCGTCGCCCGATTTCCGGTGTCCGTACATGGGTAGCACAGCACCGGAAGTCGCTTCTATGCATGTCCGGACATGTGTAGAAGCAACTTCCAGTGCCGCTCTGCCTGATTTCCGGTGCCCAGGCATGGGTGGAGCGGCAACGGAAGTCACTTCTATGCATGTCCGGACATGCGTAGAAGCGACTTCCGGTGCCGTGCTACCCATGCCTGGGCACTGGAAATCGGGCAGTGCCAGGACCCAAAGTGGAGCCTCCCTGGCAGGTAGGAAATCCGTGGGATGTATGGGATTTTTTCCCAATCCGGGCTGCCAGCGGAAAACGGTTTAAAATACTGGGGGGGGGGGTTCCATGAAAAACGGGAGACTTGGCAGCTGTGCTCATACGTGCAGCAGTGGCTGGTGCCCATTGGTTGGTGGGGCAGAAGGCAGGGAGACCAATGGTAAGTGGAGCCAGATCCAAGGACAGGCAGAGCCACACCCTGATTGGCTGTGGGTAAGAAGGCAGGCTGGTGGGCGTGGCTGAGGGAAGGGTGGAACAGTGCTCCATTTTCCCTAATGGACCAATCTGTGCTACATGTTTGTGTGTGTATGTGTGCATTTGTGTGTGGGTGTGGTTGTGGTGTGGGAGAACAGACCTGTTTCATGTGCTTACTGTCATCTAAGACAGGACTCTATACAAGAACTTTATAGTTTCCTTCCAGGGAGACAGCCACAGGAAGCTCCTGCCTCCACCCAGCCACAACTAAGTCTAGTGCCATCTAGTGACTAAACTGTATAATGACATTATCCACACACCGCCTCATGCTGTCAACTGTCAGTCTCTCATCACAGGAACTCCTCCAGGAGTAATAGCCTGTGAGAAACTTCCATGCTTCTGATCTCACAGAGGGATCCAAACCCTGCAACAACAACAAAAGGAGGGGTGAGGCCAAAAAAGGTGTGTCAGGTAGCTTACTCCATCTCCCTACCCCCCCCCAAGGGTCTATAATCTGGGCCATAGCTGCCAAGTTATCCCTTTTTTAAAGGGATTTTTCCCTTATGCTGAATAGGCTTCCTCGCGAGAAAAGGGAAAACTTGGCAGCTATGATCTGGGCAAGAATTGAGAGGCTATGTAAGAGGCTGAATCCTGATAAGACAGAGGTGCTGTGGTTGAGGTAGTTCCTGTGTACAAAAATTAGGTGGATGACCTATCCTGGGAGGGGCTTGCATTCCCCCTGATGAAACAGTTTCATAGCCTGAGACTACAGCTGGATCCCCCTATTTCACTGGGATGAAATGTCAGAGAATTCCAACGCAAACAGAAACAGGAGAAAAATTGTCAATGTTCATTTATTTGTCCTATATTTGGAATATAAATCAACCCAGCCAATACATTGGGTATTCACTGTTGCTGCGTTCAGTCTGCAAATGATTACATCCTGCCCACTCTTTGCATTGTGTTTCCTTTGCACTGGCATGAATGAGTTGGAATAATAAAATAACAATGTAAATTATATGTCATGTAAATTGCAGCATAGCAGACGGTGAAAAAATAACATCGTTACTGGTGAAACGTGAACTGCAGTGGAATGGAAACAGTGATGCATGTGCTGAATAAAGGGTGGAATGGGAAATGATGCATTCTTGCATCCATACCCTCAACAGCTTAGCTGTGTGTTGATGCCAGCAGAGACTAACCAATAGAATACCTTCACCCAAAGCCAAATTAAAAGCGCTAGAGAATAATTAAACTTGAGTAAGCAATCAGTGGCAATCAAACTGCTTTTCCAGGTAGAAAAGCAACAAGTTCAGAGGTTGAGAATAAGCACTCTCCAAGTCCCAAAGACAGATGCTGTGGCTTAGATGAGAAGGGGAAAGGATGCAGATGTGGAATAACTTGGCAATTTCGATAAAATTACACGAGAGACAAATGGGATCTGCCAAGGTCATGGCATTGGCTAAATTTATCAAGGCAAAGACTAACATTTATGACAGACTGTGGAGCTCTTGAGGGGGGAGAGAGAACATTTTCACAGCTCTCTTCAGAAGTGCTAGGTTTCCCTGGGTTCATTTGGGCTTTTGTGGCTGTCTCCTTCCCTCCAATGAAGGTGGGAAAGCACTTCTCACCGACTGAAGAAACAACTTTAGAATATGTAGACTGCTTGAAAAACCCCTTGCGTGATGGTGAAACTAATTTGCCAAAGATGTAATAGGGAGATGCAAAATGTCCAGCCTTTTCATCAGATTAATTGGCAGATGGATTGGTTGGAGATTACACTGTTGGATCTCCCATCATTCCTGGCCATTGGCTTATGCTGGCTGGGCTTTATGGGAGCTGAAGTCCAACAACATCTTAGAAGGCCTCACTGTCTTTAATGTGAATTATTTCAAGACAATGTGTAGGAGGATTGGATTGCAAAGGTTTCGACCACACCTATGGTTCTCCAGATGCTGTTGGAATTCAGCCCCATGAGCCACAACCAGGGGGGCATGGGCAGAGATGACTGGAGCTGAAGGAGTTCAACAACCATATATATGTATGTGTGTGTGTGTGTGTGTGTGTGTGTGTGTGTGTGTGTGTGTATATATATATATATATATATATATATATATATATATATATATTCTGTTTCATAATTTAAAACACTCATTTAAAAGTAAAGGGGCCCCTGACCATCAGGTCCAGTCGTGTCCAACTCTGGGGTTGCGGCGCTCATCTCGCTCTATAGGCCGAGGGAGCTGGTGTTTGTCCGCAGACAGCCTCCGGGTCATGTGGCCAGCATGACAAAGCTGCTTCTGGCGAACCAGAGCAGTGCATGGAAATACCGTTTACCTTCCCGCTGGAGCGGTCCCTATTTATCTTCTTGCAAATTGATGTGCTTTCAAACTGCTAGGTGGGCAGGAGCTGGGACCGAGCAACGGGAGCTCACCCCGTTGCAGGGATTCGAACCGCCGACCTTCTGATCAGCAAGCCCATCCTTAAAATATCAATGGCTTCCCTTCTTCTCTTTCCATGTTTCATTTTGCATATCATAAATCCCTGCATATTTTACAAAAACTAAACCAGGGGTCCCCAAACTACGGCCCGCAGGCCAGATGCAGCCCAATTGGCCTCCCAATCCGGCCCGCGACGACCCCCGCCGCCCGCTGCCGCCGCCCGCTCTCACGGCACACAGTGCGGCGGCGCACTTCTAGATCGAAAAAAGCGCCGAAAATCGTTTGTGTGCATGCGTATGGGCCTCTCCCGACCCAGAAGAGGTCATTTCTGGTGCACTTCCGGGTCGGGGGGAGGCCCATACGCATGCGCACAAACGATTTTCGGCGATTTTTCCGACCTGGAAGCGCGCCACCGCGCCAGTAAGTGTGTGTGCGTGCATGCGCACGGGTGCGCACTCCCCCGCCCTCCGGCCCGCAGCCGTGTAAGTCTGGGGACCCCTGAACTAAACCATTCAGTATTCCATTATAACATCCACCAAAACTTATTTACACTGTTGAATTTATCTTAATACTGCCAACCTTTTCAGGTGTACACAATTTCCCCCATGTATTCAATAAACATTTTCTAATCTTCTCTAAATGTATGTTCTTCTTGTTCTCTTATTCTGTATGTTAAGTCTGCAAGTTGCACATATTCTGTCAGCTTAAGTTGCCATTCTTCTTTAGTTGGGACCTCGCTCGTTTTCCATGTTTGGGCTAACAAAACACGGGCCACAGTATACATAAATAATCTTTTTTGACACCTGTGAATTTCTGTCTGGATTATCCCCACAAAAAGGGCTCTGGTTTATTTTTTTTGGGGGGGGGAATGTACTTCAAAACATTTTTTTCAATTCATTATGGATTATTTCCCAATACTCCTTTACCCTTTTACAAGTCCACCACATGTGAAAGAACCATTCATGGTTTACACAGCGTGCCTGTGGACAAGACTCATGCTGTTTAAAACATTTGTGGAGCATCTGTATGATGATTTCTCATATTTCGAAAGTTTAGACTATGGGTGCTAAAGATTATGTAGGCAAAACACTATCACCCATGAACAAGAGGGGAATCTCTACAGGCTTCAGGAAACCAAAGGTGTTTTTTTTGAAGTAGAAAGAAACATTACTGGGCCAGGGGGAACATAAGGGGAGGGGAACCCTTCCCCCCAAAACCCAAGTCTAATGGTGAATGAACATACTCAGTGGGCAAGAAATGTTGACTGACTGTTGGGATGGGGAAGAAAATGTGGTGGGGGGGAAATGGGAGGGAATGGCAGGAATCCAAAAAAGGAGCACTCCACACTGCAACATTTTGTTGCAGCTCCCACATGTTATTTAGTTGGTTTAAAATGTAGCTGTTCAATCCAAGTTTAATTGGTTGGCAGCTGTGCAACACGGATGATAATCATCCCCCAAGGTGGATTTCTCCAGTTCTCTCTAGGTTCTGCTGGAATGCCAGTGCATGGAAAATCCTTCTGACCCCAAACCTATCTGCCGGGCAAGACCGCTTCCATTGCCATGAAAAGAAACTCCCCTGGAGAAGAATCCTTTTCTGAAGCTGCCAGGGCTTCCGATTACCATGGCAACCTCACCTTGGCTCCGGAGATGTGCTAAATGAGCTAGCGGAAGGAAAGTCACAAATCTTTCACATGTATTAGATGCTCATAGACAGCTTAGTCCCACTCGGCCATTCAGGGATGTGGAAACAAGGCCATCATGTCCTTGCCCCAGTGATGCCTCTAAAAGGCTTATTTCCCCGCCTTATAGAAAAAAATCTGAAGCGATGAATCATGTAACAATACTCCCAGGAAACCACTCCACTCTCCCATGTCAGCTTCATTATATTTTTTTACCTTCGTTCTGAGTATTATTCTGTATGTTTGCAAAATAAATAAATAAACAAATGCAGGGCTGTAGCTCACTAAGGGGGTATTTGCATATGCTTTGGGAGTCTACTGAGCACAACTTGGTTGGTTGGTCCAAGTCTGGTTTAAAGATCAAGAACCTGAAGAAGAGAGGGTAGAATAGGCCTTGAGGTTGCCCATCAACGGTGAGTAACCGGAGAGCTGACTGAGCAGTCCGACAAGTAGAGATGGAGAAATCTGAGAGTTTCAGTTCTCTGTGTTCCACGTTTGCCCAGTCTTAAATGTTAAGAATAATTGTTTAATTGACATTGAAATGGGAAATAACTCTTGATGTGTTTGAATGTGTATTGCTGAAAGTTTAACACGGAAAATTCCACTGAGTCTAAGAAGAGCTCTCTTGGAACCTTACGGGTTACTAATAAACTGTTATGTATTTGCTCTACCTCCTCTCACATGGTGTTGAACTTTAGATCAGTGTTTCCCAACCTTGTGCCTCCAGATGTTTTGGGACTACAACTCCCATCATCCCTAGCTAGCAAGACCAGTGGTCAGGAATGATGGGAATTGTAGTCCGAAAACAGCTGGAGGCACAAGGTTGGGAAACACTGCTTTAGATCATGTGAGACGGTTCTTCAGTTGCAAATTGTCATTTTGAAGAGTGTTTCTTTCTCTGAAAGCCACTGAAGACAAAGCTGTGCTCAGGCCCGGCTCTAGGTATAGTCCCGGTGGCGCGGGGCACCAGGGTGCAGGGCCGGCAGGGGGGGCGCTGCGCGGCAAAGCCGTGCGGAAGCCATGCTGCGCGCTGCAAGGGCGGGGGTGCCGAAGCGATCTCCACGCCTCAGTGCCAGGGCGCCCGACCTGCTTGAGACGGCCCTGGGTGTGCTAATGAAGTCTCTCCTGAAGAAAAACAGCTCCAGGCTAATGGAGGCTGTGCGGAGAGACAGACCTTTGATTTTAGGTCTGTTTGGAGTTATTTCATATTTGTAAGAAAATGAACCTGTGCTGGATATGCACATGATATTATACCACTATTTGGATGTATCATTGTTTGTTTTTGTATTATTATTATTATTGTTATTGTTATTGTTATTGTTATTGTTATTATCATCACCATCAAAATTCATTAATTAATTAATACCCCACCCATCTTGAGTGATACACAAGTGGCCACTCTAGATTTTGTCCCCTTGGGTCTCTTCCAGAACCCTCCCCTGAATTGAATTAATTTTATTCCTTTCTCTCTATGATTAAAAACTTTTGGTGATGTTTGGCTGGATGCAGTGGGGAGTGTGACATTTTTTAACCCTACCTTTCCTTCAAGAAACTCAACGCTGTGTACATAGTTCCTCCCTTTATCCTCCTAACAGCCCTGTGAGGTAGGTTTGGCTGAGAAAATGTGATGGGCCCAAGGTCACCCAATGAGAGCTTCATTGCTGAGTGGGGATTTCAACCCAGACCTTCGCAGCTGTAACCGATGCTAACCGATGCCCCATATTGGCCTGGAGTAAAAACAGCAGCTTCCAAGAGAAAGGACATGCCATCGGCATTGCGAGGTAACATTTAAAGGGTAGATCTAATATTGCATGTAAAAAATTGGAAAATGATAGCAACAAGCATGAGAATGGAAACTGCCTCATCACCTCCAATCTGTATCCATTCTGCATACAAAACTGCCTTCTTGTATCTTTATTTATTTAGAAGATTTACAAACTACTTACTTGATTAAAAAAAAAGCTCTCCAAGTGGTGTGCAAATAAAATGAGAAATGAAACACAACTAAGCACACAGTGCAATTAAAAAACACTGTATATATATACACACATTACAAGCAAAGGTTCCCAGCTACCACTCACCCTTTCCAGGATTTTAGCTGAAATGAACTCTCTTGACTTGAGTAACTGGCCGCTCTCATCAAAATAACTTTGCCATTCTGAACTGTCAATGGGCAACTTCTTGATACCCTGGAAAACAAAGTCAAGGGATTGCCGTTCACCAGGATGCAATGTAAAAGGACTTCAGGATATCCCACCCCATGGTGTGGATACCAAACAGGTAGGGATGCGGATATTGGGAGAAGGTGTGTACAGCCACATTCTTTCTTTTTTAAAAAATAACATTTTATTGAGTTTTCCAATTTAATAACCCAATAAAAACCACATTATAACATTCCAAATTACAATACAATAAAAAAGAGACAAAGCCAAATATATTGCCAAATTATATATATTTAGGTGACTTCCCATGCTCTGAATTTCGTGGAATGCTAATCATCTAATGTCACATTGCATTTCTTTATTAGTAAAGGTACAAGGTAAAGGGACCCCTGGCCATTAGGTCCAGTCGTGACCGACTCTGGGGTTGTGCGCTCATCTCGCATTATTGACCGAGGGAGCCGGCGTATAGCTTCCAAGTCATGTGGCCAGCATGACAAAGCCGCTTCTGGCAAAACAGAGCAGCACATGGAAACGCCGTTTACCTTCCCGCTGTAGTGGTTCCTATTTATCTACTTGCATTTTGACGTGCTTTCGAACTGCTAGGTTGGCAGGAGCTGGGACCAAGCAACGGGAGCTCACCCCGTCACAGGGATTCGAACCGCCGACCTTCTGATCGGCAAGCCCTAGGCTCAGTGGTTTAACCACAGCGCCACCTGGGTCCCTTCTTTATTAGTATTAATTAGTCAATAAACTATTCCGATGTTAATCCTTCACTTGGTTTTCATTTATGTTTGTAACCACTGGTCTGTTCAAACTTTCGTCTTCATAGTTCTGGTGAAATATTTCCCCCTGATATTGTCCACTTCCAGCAATTCCATTTTTGGTTTCTGCCAGCAGAAACCATAATACTCCAGATCCCTGACAAAAAGAAACCATTAGCTCCGGGCAGCCGTCCAGAATACCCCTCCACAGTCTTGCACCATCTCCCAACACACTGGTATTTCTGCAAGAACAAAATAAACTCCAATCCAATTTTTTTTGCCTTCCTTCCACCGAGGAAACAGCAGCAGTGGTTCTTTCCAAACCCACTTGCGTGTTTCAAATCATTGCCTTTCGAGGGAGGTTTACTCAGTAAAACTGCAAATACTGTATATATACAGTATATCAAAAGATAATAAAAAAAGGCTCACCTCCCCCTTATAGTGCTATGATGCCACTTTAAAAAGTCACGGCTTCTAACAAAAAATTCCGAGACCTGCAGTTTAAGCTTGCTGAGAGTCTTCTCACAGAGCTACAGTTCCCAGAGTGGGTGAGCAATGCCAGAGGTAGCTCTGTGTGGGGAATAGGGGTCATTGTGGGAAATTAAAATGGCAGCTTCCCATTGTTCCTAGCATTTCAATTTCTCACAGTGCCTTGGAGCAATGCTACATTGCGGACACTGCAGAATTAAAATGGCATTTCACCACCCAGGGTTAATTCATGGTCCCACATGTAGCCAATCATGGCCGTGGACCCCAGCAACTGCTTGAGGGTGTTGCTGGGAGGTGCTGGCACTGAAGACAGCAAATTATATGCCATGGAAAGAAGGGTTTGGACAAAAATTCTTAGTATGAGAAGACGGATGTTACGAGAGTGTGAAGCATCAGAAGGTCTGCTGCATGGGTGGCCATGTGTCCTACTTAACAGAGGACGGTTATCTGTGTGAAAGAGTTCTCTATTTGTTTTGCAGGTGTTGTATTGCATTTTTTTAAAAAATTATTGATTCAGTGCATCAAAACACAAATATAAATAAATAAATAAATAAATAAATAAATAAATAAATAAATGATAAATTAATGGTTTCTAACAGACTGAGATAAACACAATTAAAAGACATTACCTGGTATTTATATCCCTTTCAGAAGGAATCTGTTAAATTAACAAATTTATGCCCATTTGTTTTTAGCGTTTGCTTTTATCAGTTTTTTTAAAAATGAATATTTGAATTGTTCTTTGTAAACTGCTTAGAAGTTTTCTGTTGAGTATGTGGCATATGGCTTCTGTTAAATTAAAAACGTATCAAATTAGGGTAGGTGAAAAACAGGTTTAAAATCTACAGTGCTGTAAAACCTGACAGGGGACTTATTGTACTTCTTCAGCTATAACTTGTGTAGATGCATATAAAAATCACAAAAAAACAAATTGTATGCCAATTTGTGTCCACTTTTTGTGGGAATTCATATATGGCCACACAAACCATTCTTGCCTTGAGCATTGCTTTAAATCCTTCCACAGGGTGATCCTCACCATTCATTGACCGATCTATTGGTATTGCAAAAGCTTTCAGTGTTCCAAATGGGCCATGTCATTTTCTACAGTGTACTGCAAAACTGTCAAAGAAAAAGTTTGCTGTGGAGTCATATTATAGCCTCAAATATATTTTATTCCCCATGTTGTTTAATCTTTGTTGTTGTTGTTGTTGTTGTTTAGTCGTTTAGTCGTGTCCGACTCTTCGTGACCCCATGGACCATAGCACGCCAGGCACTCCTGTCTTCCACTGCCTCCCGTAGTTTGGTCAAACTCATGTTCGTAGCTTCGAGAACACTGTCCAACCATCTTGTCCTCTGTCGTCCCCTTCTCCTAGTGCCCTCAATCTTTCCCAACATCAGGGTCTTTTCCAAGGATTCTTCTCTTCTCATGAGGTGGCCAAAGTATTGGAGCCTCAGCTTCACGATCTGTCCTTCCAGGGAGCACTCAGGGCTGATTTCCTTAAGAATGGATAGGTTTGATCTTCTAGCAGTCCATGGGACTCTCAAGAGTCTCCTCCAGCACCATAATTCAAAAGCATCAATTCTTCGGCGATCAGCCTTCTTTATGGTCCAGCTCTCACTTCCATACATCACTACTGGGAAAACCATAGCTTTAACTATACGGACCTTTGTCGGCAAGGTGATGTCTCTGCTTTTTAAGATGCTGTCTAGGTTTGTCATTGCTTTTCTCCCAAGAAGCAGGCGTCTTTTAATTTCGTGACTGCTGTCACCATCTGCAGTGATCAAGGAGCCCAAGAAAGTAAAATCTCTCACTGCCTCCATTTCTTCCCCTTCTATTTGCCAGGAGGTGATGGGACCAGTGGCCATGATCTTGGTTTTTTTGATGTTGAGCTTCAGACCATATTTTGCGCTCTCCTCTTTCACCCTCATTAAAAGGTTCTTTAATTCCTCCTCACTTTCTGCCATCAAGGTTGTGTCATCTGCATATCTGAGGTTGTTGATATTTCTTCCGGCAATCTTAATTCCTGCTTGGGATTCATCTAGTCCAGCCTTTCGCATGACAAATTCTGCATATAGGTTAAATAAGCAGGGAGACAATATACAACCTTGTCGTACTCCTTTCCCAATTTTGAACCAATCAGTTGTTCCATATCCAGTTCTAACTGTAGCTTCTTGTCCCACATAGAGATTTCTCAGGAGACAGATGAGGTGATCAGGCACTCCCATTTCTTTAAGAACTTGCCATAGTTTGCTGTGGTCGACACAGTCAAAGGCTTTTGCATAGTCAATGAAGCAGAAGTAGACGTTTTTCTGGAACTCTCTAGCTTTCTCCATAATCCAGCGCATGTTTGCTATTTGGTCTCTGGTTCCTCTGCCCTTTCGAAATCCAGCTTGCACTTCTGGGAGTTCTCGGTCCACATACTGCCTAAGCCTGCCTTGTAGAATTTTAAGCATAACCTTGCTAGCGTGTGAAATGAGGGCAATTGTGCGGTAGTTGGAGCATTCTTTGGCACTGCCCTTCTTTGGAATTGGGATGTAGACTGAACTTCTCCAATCCTCTGGCCATTGCTGAGTTTTCCAAACTTGCTGGCATATTGGGTGTAGCACCTTAACAGCATCATCTTTTAAAATTTTAAATAGTTCAGCTGGAATATCATCACTTCCACTGGCCTTGTTATTAGCAGTGCTTTCTAAGGCCCATTTGACTTCACTCTCCAAGATGTCTGGCTCAAGGTCAGCAACCACACTACCTGGGGTGTACGAGACCTCCATATCTTTCTGGTATAATTCCTCTGTGTATTCTTGCCACCTCTTCTTGATGTCTTCTGCTTCTGTTAGGTCCTTACCACTTTTGTCCTTGATTATGGTAATCTTTGTACGAAATGTTCCTTTCATATCTCCAATTTTCTTGAACAGATCTCTGGTTTTCCCCATTCTATTGTTTTCCTCTATTTCTTTGCATTGCTCATTTAAGAAGACCCTCTTGTCTCTCCTTGCTGTTTTTTGGAAATCTGCATTCAGTTTCCTGTATCTTTCCCTATCTCCCTTGCATTTTGCTTGCCTCCTCTCCTCCACTATTTGTAAGGCCTCGTTGGACAGCCATTTTGCTTTCTTGCATTTCCTTTTCCTTGGGATGGTTTTCGTTGCTGCCTCCTGTATAATGTTACGAGCCTCCATCCATAGTTCTTCAGGCACTCTGTCCACCAAATCTAAATCCTTAAACCTGTTCCTCACTTCCACTGTGTATTCATAAGGGATTTGATTCAGATTGTATCTTACTGGCCCAGTGGTTTTTCCTACTTTCTTCAGTTTAAGCTGGAATTTTGCTATAAGAAGCTGATGATCTGAGTTACAGTCAGCTCCAGGTCTTGTTTTTGCTGACTGTATAGAGCTTCTCCATCTTTGGCTGCAGAGAATATAATCAATCTGATTTCGATGCTGCCCATTTGGTGATATCCATGTGTAGAGTCGTCTCTTGTGTTGTTGGAAGAGAGTATTTGTGATGACCAGCTTGTTCTCTTGACAGAACTCTATTAGCCTTTGCCCTGCTTCATTTTGAACTCCAAGGCCAAACTTGCCAGTTGTTCCTTTTATCTCTTGATTCCCTACTTTAGCATTCCAATCCCCTGTAATGAGAAGAACATCCTTCTTTGGTGTCATTTCTAGAAGGTGTTGTAGGTCTTCATAGAATTGGTCAATTTCACTTTCTTCAGCACCGGTAGTTGGTGCATAAACTTGGATTACTGTGATGTTAAAAGGTCTGCCTTGGATTCGTATCGAGATCATTCTGTCATTTTTGAGATTGCATCCCATCACAGCTTTTGCCACTCTTTTGTTGACTATGAGGGCCACTCCATTTCTTCTACAGGATTCTTGCCCACAGTAGTAGATATGATAGTCACCCGAACTGAATTCACCCATTCCCTTCCATTTTAGTTCACTGATGCCCAGGATGTCGATATTTATTCTTGTCATCTCATTTTTGACCACATCCAGCTTACCTCTATTCATGGTTCTTACATTCCAGGTTCCTATGCAATATTTTTCTTTACAGCATCGGACTTTCCTTTCGCTTCCAGGCATATCCGCAACTGAGCGTCCTTTCGGCTTTGGCTCAGCCGCTTCATCAGCTCTGAATCTACTTGTACTTGTCCTCCGCTCTTCCTCAGTAGCATGTTGGACGCCTTCCGACCTGAGGGGCTCATCTTCCAGCGTCATAACTTTTATATGCCTGTTGTCTTTGTCCATGGAGTTTTCTTGGCAGGGATACTGGAGTGGCTTGCCAGTTCCTTCTCCAGGTGGATCACGTTTAGTCAAAACTCTCCACTATGACCTGTCCATCTTGGGTGGCCCTGCATGGCATAGCTCATAGCTTCTCTGAGTTATTCAAGCCCCTTCGCCACGACAAGGCATTGATCCATGAAGGGGCTTGTTTAATCTATGGCTTGTTAAATGTGGAGTGGAGGGCTTGTTGTTGTTGTTGTTGTTGTTGTTGTTGTTGTTGTTATCGGTATTATTATTTTATGTTGCATTATGTTTTTATTATGCCATGTAAATTATTATCTTAATTTTGTACACTCCGCTGGGATGTTTGGATAAAGGGTGGTATATCAAACAAACAAACAAACAAAATGTTTATATGACTGCTCTGAGGTTTTATTACAATCAAGTAGTATATAAACATTGTGTGCATATATATCTCTTCTCACTTCCTTCTCAAATGGTACATTTTCCAATTGGGAAACCTGAGCTGGGATATTTGTACATAGGTTTAGTTACAAAGGAGCTTCAAAACTGAATGTGTAATTAGTTACAAACAACCTGATGAGAGGAACTGAGGAAATAAAATCAATGCCATCAGGTAGAGGGGGCCATTTAAGTAAATCTCATCAGAATCACAGAAGGTCCGTGGCCTATGGAATTGAAAAAGAAATTATGGGTTTTTCGAGGCACATGAATCTCTTCGGGTCGAAAAATCATTGACGGGGAAATTGAGAGCTGGCCAAAGTCTGCTAGGAGAGAATGCTACATTTATACCTACTGATAACTTGATAGCCTTGGGTATTTGCAAGGCTTCCCATGATGACAATGCAAATCCAACAGGTGAGCACCCAAAAAGAATGGTTCCCCCCCCCAATGCCAAACAGGAAGGCCTTGCTGGCACCATCACCATTACATATACTTGCACTGAGCTGGACTGCTGGTTCATTCGGCTTACTATGGTTTACATCATGGGTAGACAACATCTTGCTGGGCATGTCTGACCAATGGTCAGGGAAGTTTCTCTTGATGTTTACCCAAAATATGCTTCCCTGCCATTCCCACCCCTTGGTTCCATCTGCAGCACGACAGAACACAGCTTGATCCATCTTTTTGCATGACACCCCTTCAGATATTTGAAGACAGTTATCATGCCTTATCATGATTTCCCCTTCACCAGCTCTTCCAATTGGTCCTCATTATGCTAATGGAGGGGAACTCACCAGTAGAGTTGAGATAGAAGCACTGAGTCCTACAATATTTTCTTCAGAGGACGTTGGGCCTTCAACCTTTTCTGCAGAAATCCCTTTCTGCATTGTCCCACAAAAATAGTCTTATATCGCTCCAAACCAAACAGATCTGAATTCCCTTTACACTTCTTAGAGAAGCCAAAGGCTCCCTTGATCTTCTCCTTTGTCTTTCCATCAAACAAATGAAGACTCATGGAGATGAAGTCAACTGTTTTCCGCTGCAGAACTGAAAATGGTTACCATAGTAGCATGAGGTCACAGAGGCATGAGGTCACTGGATGAAGAAAGGATTTTCAGAATGGATGTTCTCTCAAGGGGCAAGGGCATTTGGAGATGCTTAGTGTGAGAGATGTTTCTATATTTCTAGAATGGGGTTGGGAAACCTGTGGCCTCCTGATATTGCTTGACTTCAGCTCTCACCATCCCTGGACACAAACTATGTTGGCTGGGGCTGATGGGAAATGGAGTCCAATAACACCTGGAGGGCCACAGGTTATCCATCTTTGCTCTAGAAAATGGGCAGAACTGGCTTACTGGTGGGATGAGGTGGGTCATTGTCCTTAAGACAAACTAGCTGATGTAACATCAACCCTACCGTCTTCACCAGGGGCAAAGCCTTCTCCAGTGTGGTGTAGTGATTAAGAGCGGTAGACTCGTAATCTGGGGAACCGGGTTCGTGTCTCCGCTCCTCCACATGCAGCTGCTGGGTGACCTTGGGCTAGTCACACTTCTCTGAAGTCTCTCAGCCCCACCCACCTCACAGGGTGTCTGTTGTGGGGGAGGAGGGGAAAGGAGATTGTTAGCCGCTTTGAGACTCCTTCGGGTAGTGATAAAGCGGGATATCAAATCCAAACTCCTCCTCCTCCTCCTCCTCCTCCTCCTCCTCCTCCTCCTCCTCCTCTTCTTCTTCTTCTTCTTCATCTTCATCTTCTTCTTGGCTTGCTTTACCTGGTTGGTGGTGACTGATGCTCTTTCACATGCAGAGAGTATGTATCTTGGGCATTTAGAGTTGTACAAGTGGGCCCTGTAACAAAATGTTAGAAGGTTCCTGTCCCAAACACACACACAGCATTCCCCCCAAACACACACACAGCACGGCAGCCAAGAATGCTCAGTCTTCGTGAATCTGCTTTCTTTTATTTTAATGGAGTGCCCTTTAGGTTTTCTCTCCTAAATTGTTTCCATACTTCTGCAAACATTGAGGTTCCACACCCTACAATCACACAGCCTTTTGTCAATTTTGCCCACAATCCTCTTGCCACTTTCCACCTGAGTATATTATAGAATCCTGTCTTTGCTCTGAGATCCTTGCTGCTGGATCCTTGAGAGTCTCCTGGATGTAGATATCAATAGATATTCCAGCAGATATGCACGTGTGAGAGACAGTATGCCGCTAAATATCAGTTGCTGAGAATAGCAGCCAACTGCACTCAGGTTCTGATCACATGCCTCCCACAAGCATCTGGTGGCCACTAGATGGGCCATTGGCTTAATCCAGCAGAGTCATCTTATGTCCTTATGGATCATAGAATAGTCTATAGCACGGGTGTCAAACACAAGGCCCAGGGGCCAAATCCGGCCCGCCAGACCTCGTCATGTGGCTGCCGAGCGCCCCAGCCAGCGGGACCCAGCAGCGGGACCTTGCTGCTGAAGCGTCGCGCCGACAAAGTGCCGACAAACAGCTGGGGCCGGGGTGTGTGTGTGTAGAAAGGCGGCCGGAGCAGCGCCGCACGGAGAGTCCCGAGCCTCTGCGACGCAGAAGTGCTCTGTAGCACTTTGAATCCTCCTCCTCCTCCTGCCACGGCTCGGCGCCTGGAAACGGCTGCTGCTGCTGAAGCACAGACAAAGCACCCAGCAGCACCCCGTGGAGGAGGAGGAGGATTCAAAGTGCTACAGAGCACTGCTGCGTCCCAGAGGCTCGGGACTCTCCGCACAGCGTTGCTGGGCGCCGACCCAGCAAGCCGCCTCCTCCTCCTCCTCTTGCCTCACCTCCTCCTCCTCCTGCCGTGGCTCAACCTCATGAACGTGAGCTCAGCAGCAGCTCAGCCTCACGAACGTGCAACTCTGAGGCTTTACGCACTTCTCCTAAAACGGACACCCGCTGCCTCACGCTGCACAGGAAATGCTTTTTGCCCCTGGGTCCCTTCGCGCTCTTTTCTGGCGCTGAATCAAGGCGGCGGCCCCCCCTTCCCTTTCTTTCTTCCTCTCTCTCGTTCTTATTCTTTCTTTCCCTCTCCTTCCTTCCTTCTTTATCTCTGTCTTCTCTCCCTCTTTCTTTTTCTTTCCTTCTTTATTCCTTCTTTCCTACTCTTCTTTCTCTCACCTCCTTCCTTCCTCTCTCCCTCCTGCTCCCTCTTTTCTTTCTTTCTTTCTTTCTTTCTTTCTTTCTTTCTTTCTTTCTTTCTTTCTTTCTTTCTACCTTCCTTTCTTCCTTCTGTCCTTCCCATCTTTCTTCCATTCCCTCATTTTTATTCTTCCTTTCCCTCTACTTCCTTCCTTCTCTCTCCCTCTTTCTTTTTCTTTCCTTCTTTATTCCCTTCCTTATTTCCTACTCTTCTTTCTCTCCCCTCTTTCCTTCCTTCCTTTCTCCCTTCCACTCCCTCTTTTCTTCCTTCCTTCCTTCCTTCCTTCCTCCCTCCCCTCCCCCTCCCTCTCCTCAGAAACATAGGATGCTGCTTTATACTTCTGTCCCTTAAACCTTGGAACCAGGATAGCAGCTCCAGTGAGTCAACCTCAGCCAGTCCCTTTGGTGAAGGGTGGTGGCTCACTGGCAGAACATCTGTCCTGCATGCAGAAGGACCCCAGCATCTCCAGGTACTAGTAGCTCTGCAAAGGTCCTGCATGAAACCCTAGCGAGCCTCCACCACCCAGTACAGTTACCAAAAATCATTTTTCAATAAATTGTACAATAATTGTACATTTGAATATCTACTTGCCATTATTCTGACTATGTTTCTGCTTTCAGAGCTAGTTATTACTTACATTATTACAAAAAACAGTAATAATTGAATGCAGTGACAATAATTTATGATAATAAAGAGTGGACACATAGTCCTACAGATACAACCGGCCCTTTGAGGGTGACCAAACTGCTGATGCGGCCCCCGATGAATTTGAGTTTGACACCCCTGGTCTATAGTGACTCGCTTCCTTTGGAAACTGGTAACAATGGCAACATGGATAAGTACAGGTTGTGTGTAAGTTGTGGTCCACACGTCCCTATTTGTGTGCCCTTTGGTTGCCACGTCTATTGAGGATACTGACACAAAGGTAAGTAAGTTAATACTTTGCAAAAGGGATTCAAGTGCATAGCAGGAAATTTAGGTTTGTGCAATTGAAGTCTTGTCTCATCCAAGCACTACTAACTTTCTGCAGAGGAGGAATGGTGGAGACCGCCTCCCCAGCCTGACCCTTCCAGGGAAGAAGAAGACAGTTCAGAATTACAACTGGGGTTTGAGGGAGATAACAGCTCAGAGGCAGATAAAGGGAAATACAGGGAAATAATGGGAGAGGAGGAGGAAGAGGAGGAAGCACCAGGAGGGCAACAGCTGATGGACACAGTGTCTTTGGAAAGCACCCCAGACCCTCCATCTCCCAGAACCTGGCAAGCATTGAAAGTAGGAGAGCAAAGAGCTCAAAGGCAGAGGGCACTTTTCAGCACCTGTATCGATGACGCATGTGGAAGTGGGATAGACAGGAGGGTGGAGACTCACTCAGGACAATGCCATTATTCCAATAGGCTGCATTCCCAAGCGTCTCTCTGTGAATATTGAATAGAAAGCAGATTTTCCTTGTCTTATCTGTTCCTGGCAACCTGTTGTGGGGATTGGATCCTCTGCCACCTGACACTGTGGTTAGGGAAGCCATGGGGAAATACATTGAGGAGTACGGAAGGAATGATAGGTATTTATACAGGTAGATGCATAAATACCTCGCAAGCAAATCTGGATGAGTGCACAATGAAGCAGAATGAATGCTCAATAAAGGCAGGATATAATGTAACTTGTTCATAAACTTTGTGGAAGCAAATTAGGATAATTGCTCAATAAATGCTCATAAATGAAATAAATAATAAGTGGGTCATTTGAGGGAGTCCTAAAAGGAGGTTGCTGCTTATGGATGCATCTGATGGGCCCCAAATCCATCAGATTAGATTATGATGCCATCACCAGTGAAGCTTCAGTAGGGTATATGGAGCTGTAGTGGATATGGAGTCTTTCCTTGCCATAGAAGCTGAAAGAAATTGCAAATGGATTGGAAGAGTATGAAATGAAGAGGAAAAGAGAAAAACAGCAGAAGCAGAGGACCTCTTTAAACTCTGGAGACAGTTAATGGAGAAGGCAGTGTTGCTTGTTGGTTAATTAGCTGCCCTGAAAGTGATACACTAGAAAATGAATTTTTAATGGAAAAATAATGCACTTTGCTAGTAATGTTCATTTCAAGAAAGCAAAATGGGAGAGGCTACCAGACCTCCACAGGCTTCACCGGCGCTTCGCTCATTGGGTTGCAAACAATATTGGGGGGGGGGGGGTGATGATGAAGAAAGAGAAAATAGCAATATGCTTGCTGATTTAGGCAAGGGGAAACATCAAGGAGATCATTGTGTTAGCTCTTTGGAAGGTGTCCTTTAATTGAGTTGGATCATTTGTCCATCTAGCTCAGTACTCTATTCATTTGACTAACAGAAGCACTCTAGAGTTTTCAGTCCTACCTGGAGATGCCAGGAATTGAATATGGCACCATCTTCACCCCAAACACCTGCTCTACCCTTTCCAATCGGGCTTCAGTCTTCTTTCTAAAACTAAACACCCAATTTGCTCCCAAAGGTCTCCCTTCAATTTTCCACCAGGAACACTGATGTCATATAGTCACTGGGAATTCTCTGAATATTCGAATATTTGACGTGAATATATCCCAAATGCTCAATATCAGATGTACAATGAGTTTTCAGTTTAAGTTGATATATGACTTGAAGGGCAATTAGCACCTCCCTGTCTTTGATACCAGACATGAAATAGCATTTAATGCTCAGGTTTGATCCATGCAATGGTATGGATCAGGCACCCCCAGACTCGGCCCTCCAGATGTTTTGGGATTACAACTCCCATCATCCCTAGCTAACAGGACCGGAGGTCAGGGATGATGGGAACTGTAGTCCCAAAAAATTTGGAGGACCGAGTTTGGGGATGCCTGGTATGGATACTATTTGATGGTTGGTGGCATGCTTTGTTGTTGTTTAGTCGTTTAGTCGTGTCCGACTCTTCGTGACCCCATGGACCATAGCACGCCAGGCACTCCTGTCTTGCACTGCCTCCCGCAGTTTGGTCAAACTCATGTTCGTAGCTTCGAGAACACTGTCCAACCATCTCGTCCTCTGTCGTCCCCTTCTCCTAGTGCCCTCAATCTTTCCCAACATCAGGGTCTTTTCCAAGGATTCTTCTCTTCTCATGAGGTGGCCAAAGTATTGGAGCCTCAGCTTCACGATCTGTCCTTCCAGGGAGCACTCAGGGCTGATTTCCTTAAGAATGGATAGGTTTGATCTTCTTGCAGTCCACGGGACTCTCAAGAGTCTCCTCCAGCACCATAATTCAAAAGCATCAATTCTTCGGCGATCAGCCTTCTTTATGGTCCAGCTCTCACTTCCATACATTGCTACTGGGAAAACCATAGCTTTAACTATACGGACCTTTGTCGGCAAGGTGATGTCTCTGCTTTTTAAGATGCTGTCTAGGTTTGTCATTGCTTTTCTCCCAAGAAGCAGGCGTCTTTTAATTTCGTGACTGCTGTCACCATCTGCAGTAATCAAGGAGCCCAAGAAGGTGAAATCTCTCACTGCCTCCATTTCTTCCCCTTCTATTTGCCAGGAGGTGATGGGACCAGTGGCCATGATCTTGGTTTTTTTGATGTTGAGCTTCAGACCATATTTTGCGCTCTCCTCTTTCACCCTCATTAAAAGGTTCTTTAATTCCTCCTCGCTTTCTGCCATCAAGGTTGTGTCATCTGCATATCTGAGGTTGTTGATATTTCTTCCGGCAATCTTAATTCCGGCTTGGGATTCATCTAGTCCAGCCTTTCGCATGATGAATTCTGCATATAAGTTAAATAAGCAGGGAGACAATATACAACCTTGTCGTACTCCTTTCCCAATTTTGAACCACTCAGTTGTTCCATATCCAGTTCTGACTGTAGCTTCTTGTCCCACATAGAGATTTCTCAGGAGACAGATGAGGTGATCAGGCACTCCCATTTCTTTAAGAACTTGCCATAGTTTGTTGTGGTCGACACAGTCAAAGGCTTTTGCATAGTCAATGAAGCAGAAGTAGACGTTTTTCTGGAACTCTCTAGCTTTCTCCATAATCCAGCGCATGTTTGCTATTTGGTCTCTGGTTCCTCTGCCTTTTCGAAATCCAGCTTGCACTTCTGGGAGTTCTCGGTCCACATACTGCTTAAGCCTGCCTTGTAGAATTTTAAGCATAACCTTGCTAGCGTGTGAAATGAGCGCAATTGTGCGGTAGTTGGAGCATTCTTTGGCACTGCCCTTCTTTGGAATTGGGATGTAGACTGATCTTCTCCAATCCTCTGGCCATTGCTGAGTTTTCCAAACTTGCTGGCATATTGGGTGTAGCACCTTAACAGCATCATCTTTTAAAATTTTAAATAGTTCAGCTGGAATATCATCACTTCCACTGGCCTTGTTATTAGCAGTGCTTTCTAAGGCCCATTTGACTTCACTCTCCAAGATGTCTGGCTCAAGGTCAGCAACCACACTATCTGGGGTGTACGAGACCTCCATATCTTTCTGGTATAATTCCTCTGTGTATGCTAGACTTCATAAATAGCACCTGACAAAATCAGAGTAGACAGCTGTCAACTAAATCCAAAACACTTCATTTAAGGCTTTCCAGATCATCTTTGGAGAGACCTGTTGGGACAAGAAAAAAAAAACATAGATACTATATTAATAAAACTTATGGGGGCTTGCGATTGACTATGAATTCCTAATGTGATTATGCCACATGCAGGTGCAGTGAAATAGATATGGGGACATGCATCACATAAAGGTAAAGGGACCCCTGACCATTAGGTCCAGTCGTGACCGACTCTGGGGTTGCACGCTCATCTCGCATTATTGGCCGAGGGAGCCGGCGTATAGCTTCCAGGTCATGTGGCCAGCATGACAAAGCCGCTTCTGGCAAACCAGAGCAGCACATGGAAACGCCGTTTACCTTCCCGCTGTAGCGGTTCCTATTTATCTACTTGCATTTTGACGTGCTTTCGAACTGCTAGGTTGGCAGGAGCTGGGACCAAGCAACGGGAGCTCACCCCGTCACAGGGATTCGAACCGCCGACCTTCTGATCAGCAAGCCTAGGCTCAGTGGTTTAACCACAGCGCCACCTGGGTCCCCATGCATCACATATGATGGTGCAAATTGTGCTTCCCTGACATCAGGTAGGGTATGGAATATCCCCTGCCTGAATTCCTGAAGAGCTGCTATCGGTCCCAGTCAATACCGAGCAAAATGGGCCAATATAAGGCAGCTTCCAGTGTTCCCAGCTCCCAGTCTTGCAGGATTCAATGTCTGACCAAAGAAAACAGCTTGCAAAGGAACTAGCTGCCCAGATGCCATGAAAACAATGAAGCCATGGACCAAGTAGAATATTGCCACCAGGTAAAAGGGGAGGTGGTGCTGGTGAGTTTCTTATTGCAAGCGCATGGATCCAGCATATTCATAATAACTCTTTTAGCTTCTCTGACAGCCTCTTCCATCTTGAACGGATGGGGGGGGGGTGAGTATTCCTTTCCCTGCCTGTATTTTCAAAAACCTTTTATCCTTAAAAAACAAAACAAAAAAAACTGCTCTATCAAAGAGATCTATGAAAGGCTCATTTCTCAGCCGCTGAGCCATCTATTTAAAGTTTACATACCCGGCAACACTCTGGAAGATGCATTAATGGGAAATTGCCAAAGAAGTCTCTGCCCACAGGTTTGCACAGAACGAACACGGAGCCATCAAAGTTTAATGTTCCCCAGTTAACAAAATTTAATGTTCTCTCGTAATTCTTCTCCTTCCACTTTTAAATGCTTGAGAGAATTGTTTGGTTATTTAGTGCCCGCGAGAGGCGAGTGGAATGGGGAGGGACTTGTGCGCTTCTATCCAGGCACTGAGGGCCGAGCAGCTAACCACTGCTATCAATGCACAGCTTTGCTGCTGCAAAACTGATAAGCAATTCATTTGCTGCCTCCCTGCAAAAAGTGTCCTAAAGAAAAGTCCGCAGAAGGATTTCGCACAAATCTGATTTCTTTCTGTTTTGACCATTTTGATCCCAATGTTCTTCCCAAGCGATGCTCTGATTTTGGTTCAGCATTGTAAATAGAGTGCCAGGTTCCCCTCAATGTGTATTTTGAAGCCGAACACTGACATTCAGATTGTAGCCGGTGTTAGTCCTACTCAGATTAAACCCATGGAGATTAATGGATGTACCTGGTTGGCGTTGACTCATGAAGGGATCTTTTCGGTGATGGTCCCTTGCTTGTTGGCATGCCCTCCCTGGTAAGGTATGTGTCTCTATTATTAATGACTTTCAGGAGGAATTTGAATACACCCCTGTGTACCTGGGCGTTTGGTGGCTGAAGGACACTGTTCCAGGCAACCCTGAGACCACTGGGTGAGAGAATGTGCACTAAAATCCCAACAAATTTTCATGAGGGGTTTCTTAAAAATAATAATGACAGCTGATGCAGAGATATGGCAAACTGTCTTATTCAGTTCTAGCAAAATCGCTGAAACTCATCACATTAATATTATTCCCATTGAAGTCACATCCACTTGAAACACATTTAACGCACATGGCTCCCTCCAAAGAATTATGGGAACTGTAGTTTGCCCCATCACAGTCACCCAATTCTCAGCACCTTTAACAAACAACAGTTCCAGTGGTTCTTGGGTGGGGATGCCATGTGCTTTAAATGTACGGTGTGCATACTAGGGACGATTAAGTCAAATCAGTAATGATAAAATGGGTGCAAGGCATTGGGCACAATATTCAATGTTCATCTTGGGAAAAATTATGGAGGGAAAATTTACATTTTGCTGTGCGTCGAAGAAAAACTACCATATTTTTCGCTCCATAAGATGCACTTTTTCCTCCTAAAAAGCAAGGGGAAATGTCTGTGCATCTTGTGGAGCGAATGTGTGGTCAATCGCTGGCTCCCTTTCCGGCCCTGCCCCCCTGCCCAGGCCTCCATTGTTGAATGTTCTGCAGATGGAGGTTGTTTGTTTCCCCAGCGACATGTGACTGGCTGATTAGATTATCTGTCTGGAAACTGTAGAAACGGCTCCCTTTCCTTTCCTAAAGAAGCTACAGAACTGTGAGTCGAACCCCATAAAAACAGGATTTTTTCCCTTTGCAAAGTAAGGTCAACAACTTTGAGCTGATCCTCAAAAAATGGGGCTTTCCCCCTTTGTAAAAGAAGCTGCACAACTTGGAGCTGATCCTCAAAAAAACAGGGCTTTCCCCCTTTGCAAAAGAAGCTGCACAACTGTGAGCTGATCCCCCCCAAACCGGGCTTTCCTCCTCTAAAAACTAGGTGCGACTTATGGGCAGGTGCATCTTATGGAGCGAAAAATATGGTATATGAAAATGATGTATCAGTGGTACAGCGGACGCTCGGGTTGTGAACGTGATCTGTGCGGGAGGCACATTTGCAACTGCAGTGTTCACAACCTGCAGCGCCGCGTCTGTGCATGCACGGGTCACTATTTGGAGCTTCTGCACATGTGCAAAGTGTGATTTAGCACTTCTGCGCATGCGCGAGTACCGAAACCCAGAAGTAACCTGTTTGGGTACTTCTGGGTTTGGCGTGGGATGCAACCTGAAAAAAATGCAACCTGAAACATCTGTAACCCGAGGTATGACTGTATTTGACACCTGGAAAACTAGCAAAAATTTATAGAACTGCTTCCAATGTTTGCTGGAAATGTAAGGAGAAAGAAGGCACGTTCTACCATACAGTTTGTGGTGGACGTGCAAGATAACTAAAGCATTCTGGGGGATGATTTACAATGAGTTGAAAAAAATGCTTAAAATGACATTTGTGTGGGGGGGGGAACAGAGGCTTTTTTTGTTAGGCATGTTAGGTTTAGAGATTCTGAGGGAGCAGAAACAACTATTCATGTAAGCGACAACAGCAGTGAGGATATTACTGGCCCAAAGATGGAAAGAAAACAAAGTTCGAACCAGACAGGAATGTCTGATGAAGATGATGGACTATGCCGAAATGGCGAAACTGACTGGGAAAATCAGAAACCAGAAAGAGAAGAATTTCAAGAAGGAATGGGGGGGGATATAATGTACTTAAGAGAACAATGTAAACAACTAAAAACTTTGGCAGGATTTGAGTAATGCTTGTAATGTACAAAAAACTATAGAAAATTGATTATTATTTCTTTAACAAATTAGAGAAAAGAAGATAAGCAGTTGGGGGAAAAAAATTGATAACAGTAACCATGGAAGGGTGGAGGGAAGTCAAAGGATTCAGGGAATCTGAGATGAAGAGGTGAATGATGTGTTTGAATTTAAATTTGGTTATGTAAAACTTAATAAAAATTAATATATATAAATGTGTGTGTGTGTGTGTGTGTGTGTGTGTGTGTGTGTACCGTGCGGGTGTGACCAGAGGTTTTGCTGTTGGTTGGGGTTCTGTTGAGCTGCAAATGCTGGCAGTAAGTCACTGAGTTTATTTCTTTGAAGCAGACCTGAAGGAATATGAAGAGGTGTGTGTGTGGGGGGGAGGGGAAGTCCTCTTTTTCTTTGTAATAAAGCTGTCATTGTTACAAAGGCTGACGTGCAGTCTCTCCGGGTGAATGTTCTCCGATCGATTCTTTGCCCCCCCCTTTCCCACCCCCAACTCTTGCAAAGCCCCCAACTGCTTGCTCATTTGCCGTCCATGGCGGAGGAATCCAAAGGGAAATCCCTTCAGTCACCAGCCCAGCAAAACGCATCACAGCTGCCTACAGATGCTGCAGCTGTCGAGGGACAGGCACACTCTTCAGAAGAGATGTGCCCATGTCTGTTACATCTCATTTTTGATTTAAGGTACAGAAAAGGAAAAGGAGGAGGACCCATAAGAAACAACAGCTGCAACACCTGCAGCAGTAGGCATCAACAGCAGTGATCGCAGCAGATGAGACAAGACAGATGGAAACAGCAACTATCCTCTTAACATGTGTAAAGAAGAACGTAGCTGTACCGGTACTTTATTGTAGGGCTGAAGGACCTCAGGTCTAGAGGCTGAATGCAACCCTCCAGCCATGGCCCTCAGGACTCTGCCTAGCTACACCCCCACCCCAGAAGACACACCCACAATCTCCAGGCCACACCCCTCACTGTGTCTGCTCCACCTGGCTGGAATGTGTCCTTGAAGGGCAGTGATGCTTCTGGATCAGCAACAATGAAATGTGTTTGGAGGAGCTGCAGCCTCTGATTCACATCCATTGCTCTTCCCACTTTTGCCTCTGGCCTCACACACCAATGTTATGTTTCCCCGCCCCCCCGGAAGGTTGTCCATATTGGAATGTGGTCTTTGAGCTGAAAAGGTTCCCCCTTCCCTGCTTAGGGCAAAGGAACAGGGGGCAATCCCAAGTCCCGAAAAACCCAAAACCAGAGGCAGAGTTGCTATTACCTACACTATTTGTAGTGGAGAGAAACTCTGGTTATAATGCAGTTGATGTGTCATCCACAAACAATGACAGGTTGGGCCTTCACTTCTGGTGTGGTTTACCAGAGAACAGTTCAGAAAGATTAGATGTGGGAGTATCAGAAAGCATACTTTGTCTATCTATCTATATATAAATGTAAAATGTGCATGTTTGTGGGTCTCCAAAACCCCTTAACCGATTCCGTTGAAATTTGGACACAACGGTCCATTCTTATATGCGAGTGTTTGCATAACCTTAGATTGTACAGATCTCACACCTGGCACAGGTAAAAATGTGATTTTCTCCAAAAACCCATAGCGCCCTCCAGTGGACGTCCTTTTGTATAACAATAGTGCCATAATCCTGCCCCCTCCTCCTCCTACCTCCCCATCGAGGCCTCACCAGAACTGGATGTCGACAAGAGCCAGGCCTGGCCCCACAGGCCCCGTCATTGGCGGAGCCGACGCCCCGAGAGCCAGGCCGGCCCAGGACGCCATCCCACCAACAGAGCCAGACTACGACCCGGGAGGCCCTCCCACAAATGGAACCAGGCTGGCCCAGGAGGCCCTCCCACCAACGGGGCCAGGCCGCAACCTGGGAGGCCCTCCCGCCAACATTGTGATCTTCTAAAACTTTTAAAGGTAAACTTTTTCTTTCCTTTCTTTTAAATTTAATCCACTGAGCCACAGCAACGCGTGGCAGGGTACAGCTAGTAATATATACTATGTTCTCATTGCCTGTTACCTGCGACCTCATTGGCTTGACTGCCGCTATGTCATGGAATGTTCACTAACGTAACAGTTGAGGTGCAAGTGTCATTTGCAGGGGTTTTGTCATTCAGTGGCAGCTACTGTGAGGAAAGTGGACAGTTTGGCTGAGGGAAAAATGCAGAAACCTGGAGCTAGGTAAACAGGAACTTGCGCAAAAGAAGACCAAAAATATAGCGCCGGCTGATTTTCTCATTGGTTTGAGCTCACTAGGGAAAACAGTTGTTTACAAGTTTGAATTTATCTTCCCATTAACTATTTTCTATGCACACGAAAGCTCATACCAGTAACAAACTTAGTTGGTCTCTAAGGTGCTACTGGAAGGATTTTTTTTATTTTGTTTTCAATATGGCAGACCAACACGGCTACCTACCTGTAACTATTTTCCAGCAGTCCCATGTTGTCAAGGGGTTCT
This sequence comes from Zootoca vivipara, assembly GCF_963506605.1. Taxonomy (NCBI): domain Eukaryota; kingdom Metazoa; phylum Chordata; class Lepidosauria; order Squamata; family Lacertidae; genus Zootoca; species Zootoca vivipara. Next base: position 9,733,515 of record NC_083289.1, on the reverse strand, counting down.
CTCAGGACCCCACTTTATGAATGAATTAGAAAGGATTAGTTAGGGCAGGAATGCCTGGCGTGCTATGGTCCATGGGGTCACGAAGGGTCGGACACGACTGAACGACTAAACAACAACAACAGTTAGGGCAGAGATGATTTTTAAGGAGTGAACTATTTCACACCAGTTCTCTCTTCTTTCACTGTGCTTCTTGGCAGCTGCTTTGGCTCCTTGCCTTCTTCCTTTTGTTGATCATATATAAGCCATCTAATCACGGATCACAAAGCTGCCGTGATGACATCAAATTATTATCCCAAAGCCAAGCCAGAGTGTGGCCAATGCTTCCTGCCTTCACTCTGAAAGGGCGAAGGGTTTCACCTCATTTTGTGAGACTGCCAAACTACAGTGGTACCTCGGGTTACAGATGCTTCAGGTTACAGACTCCGCTAACCCAGAAATAGTACCTCGGGTTAAGAACTTTGCTTCAGGATGAGAACAGAAATTGTGAGGTGGCGGCGCGGCGGCAGCGGGAGGCCCCATTAGCTAAAGTGGTACATCAGGTTAAGAACAGTTTGGGGTTAAGAAAGGACCTCCAGAACAAATTACAGTGGTACCTCGCAAGACGAATGCCCTGCAAGACGTTTTTTTTGCAAGGCAAATGCGTTTTGCGATCTGATGGTGATCTGATGGTGACTTGCAAGATGAATTCGTTTTGCGAAAAATTCATCTTGCGAATCGCGGTTTCCCATAGGAATGCATTAAAAATTAATTAATGCGTTCCTATGGGCAAAAAAAGAAATTTCAATGCATTCCTATGGGAAACCGCGATTCGCAAGACGAATTTTTCGCAAAACGAATTGACTCGTGGAACGACTTAAATTCATCTTGCGAGGCACCACTGTAAGTTCTTAACCTGAGGTACCACTGTATCTCCACAGTGGGGAAAGAAGTTTTCACCTTGCAGAGGGTGGAGTTTTTCAAGATGCATGCTGCTCTTTTCTTCATGTCAACTCTCAGTCAAAACTAATACAGAAAACAAAGTGGGATTGGGAGGAGAAAGAGAAAGAAAGGGCTGCGCAGAGAGTTGTCCCACTCACTTTATTGACAGGAAAAGCTTTATATTTTCAACTCTACTGCAGATTAATTTTAAACAACACTCCTTGTCATTGCAGAGAATAGGGAAGCCCATCCATACCAGGATTTTGCCTGGCCAGCAGCTTCAGAGGCAGCATCTTCCTGAATATCTGTGGCTGTGAATCTCGGGTGGAAAGAGCACTGTTGCTTGCAGGTCCTGCTTGTAGGTTTCCCATAGGCAACTGGTTTAGCCCCGACGAGAACAAGATGCTGGGCTAGATGGACCTTGGGCCTGATCTGGCAGAGTTCTTCTTACATTCTTATCTGTGTCCTTGGGTTCTGAATCCCCTTGGTCACCTTTAGCTGAAGCACAAAGTGAGTCTTCCCTGAGATTTCTCAGATCCTTTGTCATACCCTTTTATGGGCCCGTAAATTGTTTAAAAGCCTTTTTATTTAGTTATTTCTCCATCAGCACCCAAGTCGATTTCCTTACGTTTATAAAAGAAGCAAAGGTAAAGCCAGAGTTTTATATCCGTGCAGTAAAAGTCAAATCCGAGTTAATTCTTCACACCTTTCGGTTTGGGGGCTGTTTTGTTTTGTTTTGGCAGTCACATGACCAGGTAGGGGGCTCAATTGATAGGGGCCCTGATTTGGATCTAGACCATAGTGTTTGGGGGAGGAGGTCTAAACTTTCCCCTTTGCATTTTGGCCCTGGTCTGAATTACCTCCCTAGGTGGGAAAACATACAGGCACACTGAGTTTTAGTATCGGTACCTAATTACAGGTAGGTAGCCATGTTGGTCTGATGTAGTCAAAACAAAATAAAAAAATTCCTTCCAGTAGCACCTTAGAGACCAACTAAGTGTGTCATTGGTATGAGCTTTCGTGTGCATGCACACTTCTTCAGATGCACACATATCGGTAGCTAAGATTGTCTCTAGGGGAATGGTTTGGATTGCAGTGCTAGAGGGGGAAGAGAGGGGCACTTAGTCCACCAACCTCTCTTATTTGGGATCATAGCTCTGATAACAGTTAGGGTTTCTCAAAGCTTTTTTAAAGTGTAGGGGAACCTCAGACATGGGCTTTACGTATCAGCTAAAAAAGCTATAGCTTACGGCACCACTATCTTGGGAGCCCCCCAAAGAATTAAAGGAAGAAAACCCTGGATGTACATTTCCAAAATATAAGATGAAAAGGGAATAAAATAAAACCTACATTTAATAATACAGTGGTACCTCTAGTTCCCCTTCATGGATCAATGCCTTGTCGTGGCGAAGGGGCTTGAATAACTCAGAGAAGCTATGAGCTATGCCATGCAGGGCCACCCAAGATGGACAGGTCATAGTGGAGAGTTTTGACTAAACGTGATCCACCTGGAGAAGGAACTGGCAAGCCACTCCAGTATCCCTGCCAAGAAAACTCCATGGACAAAGACAACAGGCATATAAAAGTTATGACGCTGGAAGATGAGCCCCTCAGGTCGGAAGGCGTCCAACATGCTACTGAGGAAGAGCGGAGGACAAGTACAAGTAGATTCAGAGCTGATGAAGCGGCTGGGCCAAAGCCGAAAGGACGCTCAGTTGCGGATATGCCTGGAAGCAAAAGGAAAGTCCGATGCTGTAAAGAAAAATATTGCATAGGAACCTGGAATGTAAGAACCATGAATGGCGGTAAGCTGGATGTGGTCAAAAATGAGATGACAGATCGTGAAGCTGAGGCTCCAATACTTTGGCCACCTCATGAGAAGAGAAGAATCCTTGGAAAAGACCCTGATGTTGGGAAAGATTGAGGGCACTAGGAGAAGGGGACGACAGAGGACAAGATGGTTGGACAGTGTTCTCGAAGCTACGAACATGAGTTTGACCAAACTGCGGGAGGCAGTGGAAGACAGGAGTGCCTGGCGTGCTCTGGTCCATGGGGTCACGAAGAGTCGGACACGACTAAACGACTAAACAACAACAACAACCTCTAGTTACGAACTCAATTTGTTCTGGAGGTCCATTCTTAACCTGAAACTGTTCTTAACTAGAGGCGTGCTTTTGCTAATGGGGACTCTTGCTGCCACTGTGCCGGCGGTACACAATTTCCATTCTCACCCTGGGGCAAAGTTCTCAGCTCGAGGTAACTCTTCCAGGTCAGTGGAGTTCATAACCTGAAGCGTTTGTAACCTAAGGCGTTTGTAACTCGAGGTACCACTGTACTTTTAATTTAATATTTAATGTACTTCTTAATTTTATTTCAGCACTAGATGTACCCGGCCACACATTGCTGTGGCTCAGTCGGGGGCCCCGTTTCCCAGGACAGATGCATGACGTAACGACACCCCTCTCTCTGTTGCCCCTGGCGCTTGACATCATCTTCTCCCCATGTGACCTCAGCCTCCACCCTGACCCCCCTCTCTCTCCCCCCTCGCATACCGTATGACATTTTGGGGAGGGGCTGGCTGCTTCCCCCGATGGAGTCCGGTGGGCGAGGGGACAGGTGGACCAGCTGCAGTTCCTTATCGAAGGCAGATATGCCGAGGGCGGGGGGGGGGGGAAGAGCCGAGGTGGCGGCGGTGAAGGGACAGGATCCAGCCCCCACTCTCCCAGAAGGACCCACCGGCCACCCGCTCCCAGTACCCTCTGTGCGTTCGCACTGGAAGGACGCCACTGCACACCCCAAGGCATCCTGGGAGTAAAAAAATTACTACAGCATGTGTTGCTTTGACGTCCAACAGATGGCGCTGTTTTTCCAAAAAAGCATGTTTTTATCCAGGGGTCAGCAAACTTTTTCAGCAGGGGGCCGGTCCACTGTCCCTCAGACCTTGTAGGGGGCCGGACTATATTTTGGAAAAAAAATATGAACGAATTCCTATGCCCCACAAATAACCCAGAGATGCATTTTAAATAAAAGGACACATTCTACTTATGTAAAAACACCAGGCAGGCCCCACAAATAACCCAGAGATGCATTTTAAATAAAATGACACATTCTACTCATGTAAAAGCATGCTGATTCCCAGACTGTCCGCCGGCTGGATTTGGAAGGCCCCTGGGCCTTAGTTTGGGGACCCCTGTTTTTATCTGTCACATGTGTGACATCTATATAATCAAATTATATGCAAATGCTCCCGTATTTGAATGCAATATTGTGTCAAAATTTCAAAGCAATTGGTCAAGAACCTTCGGAGATTTTTGATTTTGTACAAATGGACATTTACATTTTTATTTATATAGATTAATATACTTCTTCTTAATTGTATTTCAGTTCAACAATTGCTTTGATAAAATATATATTTTGTTATGTGCAAATGACTTTAGATACCTATTAGGTCCATAAATTACCATAGAGCATATATTCAACACAAAACACAGCGACAATTTGTTGTTGACAAAAGACAGCTGGACATATAAAGGGCCCCATTACCTTCCGTAGCTTAGGGCGTCATCAAACCTAAATCTGGCCCTGGACATGGTGAGCCAAAAGTGGTCCTCTCTAAGACCAGGGATAGCTTGGTTGGTTAAAGCACGGTGCTGATATGTCTCTCTCTCTCTCTCTCTCTCTCTCTCTCTCTCTCTCTCTCTCTCTCTCTCTCTCTCTCTCTCTCTCTCTCTCTCTCCCCCTCAAAACGCCCCACCCACTCCTTACCTCCTCTCCTCAAGGCACCCCGCCCCCCACCAGAGCTGCTTCAAAATCTCCTTGAGTGTTTTGGCTGACTGGAAGATTTCTTTGAACTCTGATAATGCCACTTGCCTGCCTGGGTAGAGGCTAAAGAGGAATGTGTGTGCAGAAGCAAGCCTACTGCACAAAGGCAAAAATTATATTTATTACACCATCCTTTTCTGTCTCTAGCCCTCTCCGTGACTAGCATGCAGCCCCCAGAAGCTTGCCCAGAAGGAAATGTGGCCCTTAGGATGAAAAGAGTTTCCCCACCCCAGTTTTAGCATTATAAGAAGATGCGGGGATACATAATCACTGCTCTTGCATCCCACATCCCATCAAGTCTGGCCCCGATTCTAGGATGTTATCAGTATGTATCCTAAAAGCAGAAGCGAACCTCAAGAAATGACAAAACTTCAGCAAACTCTCTCCCCGCCCGTTTTTGGCTCTTGCACAAGGTTCCCCGCTGCTGCATTTCTCACCCTGGACAAAACTGCTCGGAAAAGCAAGTTTCTTCAAGGCTTAATGTGCCAAATCAGCAACAGGGGGAGTGGAAAAACTTAAAATTCTGGAACAGCCTAATTTCCAGTCTTTGGACACAAAGCTCCATTAATCTTTCATATTCTCTCTCAAACTTGCCACCAGCTTGTTCAGGTGTTACTAGGAAATGTGCAAAAATGGGGGCGAGGGAGGCTGGGAGAGAGTTTAGAACAGAGGAACAAACTTAGCAAGAGTAGATAAAGCTGATCTGCCCCCACAACACCCGCTCCACTTTTGATAGTGATAGCAACAAAGTTTTTTTTCTTTTAAAAAATTATTAAAATAACCTTAATGTGGACCCGAGTACTGAAATGCATTGGGCCCTTCTGGGTGTGGGGGAGGCAAGGATCCAGTCCCAAACCAAAGACTCCTCTTTTTCCAGTGTTTGGTAGAATTCAATTATCAAATAGCTGTGGAGGCTTGCCCATTCAGGTGAATGAGGCACTTAGTCCACCAACCTCTGCCCAGTGGTGCTGGGTTGCCCCCAAGACTGGAGGGGTTGGTGCATGGCGCACGTATGTGGCATCTGATTGACAGTAAGTGACTTGTCACGTCTCCCGATGCCATGCAGGCTGGTGCAGGCTTCTGTGAGGCCACATCAGTCCCTGCAGCGTTGGGAAAGAGACTGGTGCAGCCCATCGGAAGGCTGCAAAGGCCTGTGAGGTTATGGGAGTCATGGCGCAGGCAGGTGCAAGCTTCAGCAAGCTGCGCCAGTCCCCCAGTGTCAGGGGACACACAATGTTGTGCCAGGCCCCCTCAATATTGGGCTGGGAGCTGGGCCCAGAGGCGTAGCAAGCCCAGGTGGTACCCGGTGCAATTTTTTTTGTCACCCCCCATCAACAGCTCGGGGTAGGCTTGGGAGTTGCAGGAGGGTGCCAAATGTCTGCCCCCTTCCTACGTCTCTGTGCCCCCACCCCCGCGACTCCCAAGTGCCCTGAGCCATTGGGGGAAGGGAGGGAGTTGTGCCGCTTTGCCGGGGTGCTGGCAAAACTGCGTCCTCTTGGGAGCCATGGCTCCCGTCCATCCCCCTGCCTCCCTCCCCGACTCGCTGTAAAGTGGCAAAGTGGGAGCCACATACAATGAGCTGGGGAGGGAGGGAGGCTGGGAGGGGGTCCCATTGCTCGCCGTAAGTGGCTCCTGCCGGCGGCGGCGGGATCCGTATGGCGCTACAGCGGCGGCGGTGGCAAACTGCTATGTACAGTGCATGTGTGGCGTCTCTTTGAACAGCGCATTTGTGAAACACCACATAGCAGTTTGCCACCGGCGGTGCCCCAGAGCCATACGGACGGTGGTGGGTTCCTCTGCTCGCGGCTGCAGCAGTGGCAGAGGGATCCTACTGCCATCCTTACAGAGCTTGGGCGGCGCCGGCGGCATGTACAGCACATGTGTGGTGTCACTATCTGCAGTGCATGCGTGTGACACCGCACATGCATTGTACGTAGCGGTTTGCTGCTGGTGCTGCTCGAATGCCATATGGACGGTGGTGGGATCCTCCGCACACGGCTGCAGTGGCGCAATGGCTGCTCGCGCTGCCGTGCCTGGGCCGGGGCGTCAGGGCAAGCACCCCACGGGGTGCCGCCTTCTCACCCTCACAAACATGCAACCCCCACCTTGCGACGCCACTGGCTGGGCCCCCTTCAAACAAATATAGAGTTGGTGTACCTGCCTCTTTCTGCTTTCTTAGGACCACTCCAAGGAGTGGAGAGATCAGTTTCTTCCTCCATAGTCTCATCTTTGCCCTTGTAGGCTCCACTAGGGAGGAGGATGGAGACAAAACTAGAATTAGTCGATGATGACAATCATCAGCTCTGGCTCCACTTACATCTCCAATAAGCACCAGCCACCACCATCTCATAGTCAGATTATAATCTCTAAATTATCCCCTACGTTTTTCTCCATTTTTGCCGCAGTTCCCATCAATGCGGGTTTCATTTACATAAAATTCCTGTAGTTAAAAAAAAGAAGGTCGCCCTCAGTTAACCTTCTAAAGGAGCTGTTGGACGTGGCCCAAAACGTTAAGAAACACAAGAGATTAAAATCAAGAGGGAGAATGATTTTTCCCATTGAAAATAATAAACGTGGAGCTTCTCAAATTGCTGCTTCGGCATCAGTCATGTTGAAAGACTTGAAGGGGTCTAGTGGCCAGATTGAGCCAAGGCTCCGAGAGGAAGCTCTAAATGAGACTTTTTCTTCCTGACATCAGCAACCTACTTTCCCCCCCAAAGCTGTAGCATCAAGAAACTTGCTTTTTCATTGAGCTGGACGTTGAGATGGCTGTACATTTATCTCCTGAGGCTGCACCAAAAATAACATTTGAAATTCTGCACTTTGGGTGGCAAGCTATTATTATTATTATTATTATTATTATTATTATTATTATTATTAAAGCAATAGGTTAATCAACTGTAGTCTAAACACCCCCCTTGATTGGCAGGTTTTGAATAAAGGCCACATTCCTATTTGGTTTCATGGATAGCCACTGTAGATCAACTCACATCTTTACCAACACACCTGTGGTGTAGTTTAGATGGAAGGAGAGAGGGACTCACCTCTCTTGCTGCCACACAAGGCTGTGATGACCACCAACTTAAAATAATAATAATAATAATAATAATAATAATAATAATAATAATAATAATAATTTATACCCCGCCCTCCCCGGCCAAGACCGGGCTCAGGGCGGCTAACATAAATTATATGTATCTGAAGAAGTATCTTTGTGTATCTGAAGAAGTGTGCATGCACACGAAAGCTCATACCAAAATAAAAACTTAGTTGGTCTTTAAGGTGCTACTGAAGGGTATTTTTTATTTTGTTTTGACTCAGACCAACACGGCTACCTACCTGTAAATGAAATATATAACATTGGTATAAAATCAAACAATAATTAAATTACCTCCTAAAAACAAGTCAGGATCAAATTAAAATCTAATTAGATGGCTTTCTGCAGGATTAGGGTTGGGAACAGTAAATGTTCATCAGGCCCAACTGTTTATGCTGTTCTTATATGGGCCTGTGAGAATGCTGGGAGGCCTCTTCCATACTAGTTCTTCTACAAAAAGAGAAGGGGAGTCAGGCTGAGCCCTGACCAAAGGCCTGGCGGAACAGCTCCGTCTTGCAGGCCCTGCAGAAAGATGTCAAATCCCGTAGGGCCCTGGTCTCTTGCGACAGAGCGTTCCACCAGGCTACGGCTATCAATGGCTCCAAGTCATGGTGGCTACGCTCTGTCTGCATGGTTGGAGGCAGTACTGTATCTTTCTGGATGCCAGTTGCTGGAAACCACAGAAGTAGAGAGTGCTTTTGTGTTCCTGTTCTTCTTGTGGGTTTCCCACAGGCATCTGTCAGGCGGCAGAGGAAGCAGCTCCCATAGCAAGTTGCCAGGAACGGATAAGACAATAAAAGGTCCTTACCACCTGCTTTTTATTCAATATTTACAGAGAGAGGCTTGGAACACAGCCTCTTGGAATAATGGCATTGTCTCGAGTGACTCCCCACCCCCCTTTTCTTCCCACTTCCTCATTCATCATCACCTCCCTATGGGTGGCGCTGAGGGCCCTTTGCTTCCGACCCTTTGCTCTACTACTTTCAAGGCTCACTAGGTTCTGGGAGGGGGGGTCTGGAATGCTTTCTAAAGACACTGTGTCTGTCAGCTGTTGCCCTGCTGGTGGTTCCTCTTCCTCCTCTCCCATTATTTCCCAGCTTCCCCCCTCATCTGCCTCTGAGCTGTGACCTCCCTCAACCCCCTGTTACAATTCTGAACTGTCTTCTTCTCTGGAAGGGTCAGGCTGGGGAGGCGGTCTCCACCATTCATCTTCTGCCCAGTCCCTGACAGCATCTGGTTGGCCTCTGTGAAAACAGGATCCTGGACTAGAAAGGCCACTGGCCTGATCCAGCAGGTTCTTCTCAGGTTCTTATCCATAAGCTTTTCAGCAGAGCAAAATTCTGCACCATTGCCTCTCTTGACCCAAACCAACACTCTGACCATACCAAGAACATGAGAAGAGTCCTGGTGGATCAGACCAAAGGTCCATTTAGTCTAGCATCCTGTTCTTACAATGACCAAACAGAAATTTACAGGACATAAACCTCATTTTTGCAGAAATAAAATTTATTAAATATGAAATTATGAATGAAAGTCATGAAACCAGTGGCTGTTAAATAAAGGATCAAGATCAGAACTGTTGTAATTGGATTAATCAAGATTATGGAATCAGAAAGAAATAAGAACTTTGTACCCTAAAACCCAGTACACGGGAAGTCACCCAAAATTCTTTAATTTGGTTTGAATAATTGGCCCTTTTGATTGTATTCTGATTTGGCATTGTTTTAATGTGGCTACTATTGGATTATTGTAATTAAAAATTAATAAAAATTATTATACGGGGGGGTCATTTATCCAGCCCCATGTCAGATTTGATCTTAGTTTGGATCGCGACAAACAATATGAGCAGATCGAACAAATGCCACAAAACCAGAATCCCTAAAACAAGAACATGCCTCCATTATCCGAAAGTCTGCTGAAAATAAGAAGTCTTACGCCAGTGCTAGAAAACAGAGAAGGGGCTAACTGAAGTGTGGGTGAGAAAACACAGTGTTCCTGATCACAGGGGTGGGTCACCTGTGGTTCTTCTGATGCCATTGGACTCTAGCTCCCATTATCCCTAAATGAAAACAAGCAAACAAACAAACCATGCTTCAAGGTCCCCTTTGTTGGAAGGGAGAGAAAGAAAGCACACTTGTAGCACGGATGCTATCAAAGCATCCTTCCTGGAGAGGCCACAGCCCGTCAGACATAATTTCATTCCTTTACCATTTTATCCCTTCTTACTCCCACCTGCACTGAAACGGAGTCTTGTTTGTCTTTTCCTCCTAAGTTTCTTTTCTAAAGCTCACCAGTGCAAGGAAACTGATCTTGCTTTTCCCTTTGGACTGCCGTGTTGAGTGTCGTGTTCTCAGTTCTACCTCCTTTATCATAATCTCAAATGTGATCTTCCTATCAGATGCTGATCAGAGCTGTGTGCGCAGGGACGGTTGAGGGACGTCTCTCGGTGTGCACTGTCAACATCAAGGTCCCGTAGATTGTCATTCAGAGAGATGTGGGGCGGCTGCAGCAGCAAAGTGACGCAGACAAAATTTCTCAAGGATCTAAAAGTCATTTCTCTCCCCACCCCATCCTTCTATTCTTTTGCAGGCTAGGGCTTCTCACACATCACTGCATCTATAGCGGCTGCTCCAGTCAAATAGGGTGAAGTGAAGGAAGTTGCTTGTTGGCATCAGTAGGAATTAAATGCTGCACTGAATCTTGCTCTCACATTTCTAGATAGTGGTTGGTAGCTAGGGATGGGGGAGAGAAATTCAATTCAGTTTGCATTTAAAGGTGAATCTAGCCAATTTGAACTTTCTGAAGAAATGTGAGAACAGCCTTCCTTTGAAATTCTCGCTCCCCCAGATTTTGCAGCACAGTTGTCCAGCCAGGTAATCTGTACAAAAATGCATATGTTGAGTGAAATGGTTCATGAAAATGCATTCATTAGAGAAAAAGGCATACAAAAATTCATTATACTGAGAAAAAATTGTTTGTTTTTTAAAAAGTGCATGTTAAGGAAAATATGCAGTAAAATGCTGATGAATTTTCAGGAGCATTAAACAAATCACAAAAGTGATGGAGAAATGAAGGTAAGATTCGAAAGTCGAGAAACTAATTTTCCCAGTCTTAAATTTAGTTCTGAATATTTGTGCAGCAATCTGCATTCTTAAAATAAAATCCATATAAAAATTATCTGCATTTGAGTGCAAATTTATAAGCTCATTTTATCTATGCAGTTTTAACAAAAATGCCAATTTTTCAAGGCAATTTCCCTTAATATACTGAGTTCAGTGTTATTTTCTCCGATATATACATTTTAATTCACACTTCACCCTAGTATATCACTTTCGTAAACATTACTTGGCAACAGAAGAGCACTGCAAAATTCAGAGAAGTGTGCAATTTGAAGGATGACAGCATTTTGCTTCACGCATTGTTTCAGAAAGTGCAAAGTTTGCCTTTAAATGAGAATTGAATTTCCCTCGCATCCCTCCTCCTAACATTTATCACCTCCAATGGACAGTCAAAAACAAAAGCAGCACCCCCCCCCCCCGCATCGTGGTTTCCTACATGAACATCTTTGTGATATTTATGTGCGGTTTGTGCAAAGGGCTCTTCTGACATTAATTATGTGTTTAGCGTTAATGCTCAGCTTTGACTGCAGAGTGTTCCACAAAAGGAAGGGTTTGACAACGATATTGAGTATGCGATAGTGGTGACAAACATCAATACTCCCCAGCTTTCTTAGACTGTAAATAAGCTCTTGTTCATCATTGTTATTCCAACAATAACTCATTGTGCAGCTTATGCAACACCAGCACCAAAGAACTGACTTGAACACTGTGCAAGGTCTATTTATCAGAAGGTGGTGGGTTCTCCTTCACTGGAGGTTTCAAACAGAGGTTGGATGGCCATCTAAAAATCTGCCAGGAATTCTTTAGCTGTGGTTGGAGGGGGTTGGACTAGATCAGGCATCCCCAAACTTCAGCCCTCCAGATGTTTTTGACTACAATTCCCATCTTCCCTGACCACTGGTCCTGTTAGCTAGGGATCATGGGAGTTGTAGGCCAAAACATCTGGAGGGCCGCAGTTTGGGGATGCCTGGACTAGATGATCCTTGGCATCACCTCCAATTTTACAGTTTGATCAATCTATTATCATTCTATCCCATTAATACTAAGTGTTATAGATTTAGGTTAGGTTCAGTTTATTAAATTCGTTTATAGCTTCCACTAAAAAGTCCCAAAGTAATGTACTGTTGGAGATTCATTCCCCGTGTCTGCAGTCATGGGATTGTTGTCTATCACATGACAGTGTATGTTTTTATTCCACAGTGTGGGAAGTGACGGAGACAGGATGTTTTAGTATTACTGTGTTCCGTGAAGTGGGACTATTGTCCTTCGTTCTTTCTCTTTTTGCTGTCTGATGAGAAAGAGGCAGGAGCTAAGTCAGAATGTTCCGAGTGTATTATATGTAAATGAATGTAGATTAGCCAGAATGCTGAACTACTAAGTTATGCAAAGACTCTGCAGATCCCTGTGTGCTGATGTCTCTAAGGCATCAGTCGCTGTGATGTTCAGGTTGGAGGAAGCTTTTGAAGCTCCCGAACGATCGACCAGGAGGGAGAGAACATGCCAGTCGGGCATGTGTCTCTACCAGGGTCCTACACGAGAGTAGGGCGCTCCAGCAGGTAAAAAAATTAAAATACAATAATATTGTAAAAACAGTTGATAGGTAAAAAAGGTAAAGGACTCCTGGACAGTTAAGTTCAGTCAAAGACGATTATGTGGTGTGGTGCTCATCTCGCTTCAGGCTAAGAGAGCTGGTGTTTGTCCCCAGACAGCTTTCCGGGTCATGTGGCCAGCATGACTAAACCACTTCTGGTGCAACAAAACACCGTGATGGAAACCAGAGTGCACCATTTACCTTCCTGCCGCAGCAGTACCAATTTATCTACTTGCACTGGTGTGCTTTCAAACTGCTAGGTTGGCAGGAGCTGGGACAGAGCAATGGGAACTCACCCCATTGCAGGAATTTGAACCGTCAACCTTCTGATCGGTAAGCACAAAGAGGCTCAGTGGTTTAGACTACAGTACCACCTGCGTCCCAGATTGGATTATATAATATGTTATCACTGGTGGGATTCGAACCGCCGACCTTCTGATCGGCAAGACTTTTTGTTCATAAACAGAGAAGAGCCAATATAAAAATGCAACATGAAAATCAGTTGAAGGTTTTAGCTAATTTTGAAGAGCCGGTAAGAGGTGGAAGGACAATCAATAAATTTTAAAATAATCAATTCTGCAGGAGGATGTGTTAAATACGTGCTCAGCCTATTGGCCAAGGCGGAACTCTTGAGAGTCTTGCACACTATTCAGGGTTGAGTTAGGGATTCTGCACATGCTTTAAGGAAACTGTAGTCCCTGTTCCTGCTGGATACATAACAGCAAACTAGAAAGACCAGCAACCTTATGAAACAGCCTGACAAGGAATGGTTGATTTGGATCACGAGTGTTGCTTGCTAATAACTGCGTCTCCCTGCATCAGTCCGGAGCCATTGTCTTTGGCTGTCGCTCCCATCAGCCCCAAGCAGCACACCTGGAGGGCACCTGATTGGCAAAGGCTTCCTGTTGGGAGGGCATTGCAGTAGCTGCTGCTTTCAGAGCTATTCCTCTCCCTGCTAGCTCAGTTGATGAAACAGGTGAGCCAGAGTTTGACGTGATGTGATGGCTAAAGCTGTGAAGCATCATCCAGACACTCACAGCAGCTGCTTAAGAAGCAGGATGTGGGAACTTCAGGGAGAGGTCCCAGGAACTGACTGTCCATCCATCCATCCATCCATCCATCCATCCATCCATCCATCCATCCATCCATGATAAGTGGATTTTTCAAGGATTTATAAAACAAGGACAGTGGGCAGGTTACAGAGAAAGGAAAGCAAAACAGAGAAATTAGGAGAGGAGGAATCAGATTATGAGATGAGATCAAGGTACAGGGAAAGCTAAGGAAATTGACCTGGTTTAGTAAGCCCTAAGATGAGCTGGGAGAGTTAAAGTGTAAGGCTGGGGGAAGGAAAGGCCGGCCCACTCATAAGGCAACGTGAGGCAACAGCCTCAGGTGGCAAGATCCACAGCAACAGCAGATTCTTATTTCCCCTCATGTTCCTGATGTAGATCTTCACTCACACCTTCTTCCCTGGCAGGAAGGATGTCAACTGGGGCAGCAATGTTTAGCTGGGCAAAGTTAATCTAGATTTCTTGAACCCAGAGCCCTTGAGATGTTGTTGGACCCCAATTAGTATCATATGAGACCACCAGTCTGTCCAGCTCAGTGTATTGTCTACAATGACTGGCAGCAGCTCTTCAGGATTTCAAGAAACGTTTGCTTCCAGCCCCACTTGGAGAAGCCAGGATTGGACCCAATACCTTCTGCAAGTCAGGGTTCAGAGAATCATACTGCAAAACTTCGTGCGGGTGCCTACTTGGAGAAGGGTGAGTAAATCAATTAAAAGCTCCTTGATCAATGAAAAAGTAGAGATGTCAACAATTTTAAGAATTCCTTGGCTCAGGATATGAACATGTGCTTTCCTTTGAAGGAAAAAAATGGGGTGAGCATAATGAACCCTCCCCCCAATCCTTTTCTGACTCGGATTTTAATTTGAGCCAGAGAAGAAAGAAGAAGAAGAAACTTGCTGGATCAGGACCAAATCCCACAGGGAATGTGCTGCAAAGCAGCACCCAGCAGGACCGGACCCTCCCTTCACCAGCTGATGAGCAGAGATGAAAGAGGTTACCCACCGCTGCAGAAGAGAGAGACCCAATGTTTCCTATGGTCTCTGGGATGCTCTCCCAAGGACCTGAGGCTTGCAGGGTAAGATTAAGTGGGTGACAGACCTCATTTCATGGCCACCCACTGGGTAAAAAAATATAATTGGAAGAAAGGCAGGCTTCAAATTGAACTGGTAAAGCTTATTCTTCTGGAATAAAAGTTATGAGAAGTTCAACGCTTTTTCTTTTCTTTTTTAATCTTCCTTGGGATCATTTCTCTCTGGAGAGAAAAAGAGAGCTCTCTTTTCAGAAAAAGCAGATACTTCCCTTGAGGAAGAATTTAAATCAAAGGACAGCAGGCTTCTCACAATTCTTATTCCACAAGGGCGGGGTACACAAGTGCAAGCTTGAGAGTTGCCTCATTTCTCATCTCCCCCCCCCCTTTTCTTTTTCATTCTTCTGGTGCTTCTTTGTGATGGATAAATTCCCTTTGGAGCTGCTTGGAAGAAGGTTCGGTGAGCAGAGTTATTTCCCCCCAAATGCCTCCATATCTCTTGTGGATTTCTGCTTCTGCTGTGACCTAGTACTGAAATGTGGATATCTGTTGCAATCCTGACAACATCTTCAGAAAACAGGTCCCAAGCTCAGTCCTTGGCATCTTCACCTTAAATGGATCAGGTAGCAGGGGATGGAGAAGACTGCTGGCTGAGACTTTGGAGAGCTGCTGCCAGTCAGAGTAGACAGTATTGGGTCTGACCTGGTATAAGGAAGCTCTGGAAATTCCAACCAGGATCAGTTTGTGTGGCCTGAAAAAAATCCAGCTGCCTCGTTGCAAGTTCATTAGAGATCCTTCAAAGGAAACTGTGAGGAAATGTACTGGACATCAAAAAGCAATCACACACACACACACACACACACACACACACACAGAGAGAGAGAGAGAGAGAGAGAGATCTTGAAACTCGTTTGGTAATTCACGGAGGTCGTTTGATCTTCGGCACTGACCCCGCAACGTGAAGCCTTTGATGACTAATCCTTCCTCCACTTGCCAAGGCTTCTGATGGGATCCTTAGTCACTTTCACAGTTCCAGTGGCTGCAGAGCCAGCTGTTCCCACGATGCTATGCTCTTCCCAGCTCCTGTACAGCAACACTTCAAAGCTTTTTGACACTGGATAAATTGCTACAGGCATGGAATCACTTTCTAATTGTATCTTATTTCAGTGGCGGCCAGAATATTTCTGTGTTCAGATATGAAGTCCCCAAGTGACAATAAAATAAAATAAAATAAAATGCTTTATGCCTGGCCAGTAGTTGGTGTGTGAATAATCCCATCGTGCCGTATCAAAGAATTTGGTAATTTGCTTAAGCTGAACTAAACACACAGCTAGGCCACGCTAATGTCCACAGGCATGACTATCTCTCTCCCTCTGTTCCTTTGCAGAGAAGCCAAGGAAAAGCTGCCTTCAGTTTAGGCGAGGCAAAATGCCATTGCATCCCTCCTAATGGTCTCAAGCTTTTCCAACACTGTGATTCCTTATTTGACATGTCCTATGGCTTCTCCCAAAGGATTTTGAGAACTGGACAATTTAATGGAAGGCCTGTAATTCAATGATGGAGCATCTGCTTTATATGTGGAAAGTCCCAGGTTCAACTCTCAACATCCTCAGGTAGGGCTGAGAATATCACCCACCTGGAACCCTGGCAACATCCCTTACCTGAGAGCTGCTTCCACTCTGGGTAGATACTATACTAGATGGACCAGTAGTCTGAGCCAGGATAAGGCTGGTGTTCTTCAGAGGGTCCTTGTTGAAGATTTCCACTGTCCTCATAGAATTCTGGTCCCCAGAATTCCTTTGCTATCAAATGTGAGTTAAATGAGCTTGAGATGGCTCACTAAATCTATCATGTGGGCATGAAGGTGCCTGGGAATAGGGATAAGGGAGAGATTTGTTTGGTTCACATCTTAATGGAAACCTACCTAATCTGCACTTCCCAAGAAAGGGAAAAGGCTGAGTTGTGCTTAAACTGCATAGTAAATTTAGAATATGTTGACCCCATGCTCCTTTCATATGTCCAATGCTGCTTGGAAGTGGCAGCAGTCACTGAATAAACACTTTGGGAGCCACCATCATTTCCCCATAATGCCCTGGGGAGGATGCTAGAATCATTCACAAGGAAATTCACAAGGACTAATAGGAGGGCCCCCCTTTTTTGCAATGGTGGGGGGAGGGGCAGAATATCCCAGTGAATTGCTTACTTATAAAATAATTTCTACCCCACTTTTTGGCCCTCAGAGGAATCCCACAAAGCAGTTAATTCCATCAGCTTAAACCATTATCCAATCACTGTAATAAAATGAACACAGTTAGATTAGGGAGATCCTCTCCCAAAATCACTATTTTACCTTTAAATCTGGAAGATGGGTTGGGAGCTGAAGCATTTTGGGGGCATGACATTTACCATGGCAACCCAGTGATTACGACAGCAGCTTAAACATCAGGAACTGTGCTGCTGCCACTGCAATCATATTTGCTCCCGCAGAGTGGCCAAGGAATCACTCTAGCATTGCCACACTGGTACCATTTCAGGGGGGGGGGGATACAGTCACAATCAGAGCTCTGTGCCTGCTGCCGCCACCACTGAAACCACAGGCAAAGCTGGCAATGTCTTTAACCTTCAATCTGGTCCTTTGCTGAAGAGACTTTGTCTTCCATAGCTCAGCCAGCTCAGGCTATTGGGAGCTGCCCATGGTTCTGAACTGTCTGCTCTGGCTTTGAGTGGGAAGTTGCTCAAGTAATTGCTACCACTTCAGCTCCAAGCCCCACCAGAACAGGATATTGAACATCTTAAAACACGTAAGATCCTGTAGCTGCATTGTGCTCAGGGGCAGTCTGGCAACTCACAGGTCCCCATTGCAAAATGATTCACAATAAAGTGAAAACTCAACCGTGCAATAAGTGGCTTTCCCCTTAAAGAAGAATTTTGCAGGTCAGCCCCACCTCAGAGCTAAAACAAATAAAACAGGCACCCCGAATTCACCAACTCCTGAAAATAGGATGGCAAATTTTGGTGGGCCATTTCTTTTCAGCCCCTAGAACACTGTCTAAACCTTGGCAAAAGAGCTATATCAGGCATCCCCAAACTCTGGCCCTCCAGATGTTTTGGACTACAATTCCCATCATCCCTGACCACTGGTCCTGTTAGCTAGGGATCATGGGAATTGTAGGCCAAAACATCTGGAGGGCTGCAGTTTGGGGATGCCTGGGCTATACTGTGTGAGGACATAGCATCTCTTACAGGGACATCAGGAAGGGGAAATGGTTGCAGTTAACTGGTGTCTGCAGAGATAATTAATTCACAGGGAGTCTTCCCACACCGGAATTACAAAAAGCCCCTCGACTTTGCCACCTATGACTGGAATATATGTGTGGAGGGAGGGGATGCCTTGTGGCTCATTCCTAAATGTAATCAGTTCTGCAGGTTCCAGTTAATAAAATGAAGCACAACATATGCAACGCTATATCTTAATTTACTTAATCTGCCCAATGTGTTTGCATTGCAGAATTTGGTTTTCGTTGACACAAGACCAGGGTGACTTTGATACAGAATGCCGTGCTTTTTCTCAGCACAGCCAATTCACGGTCCTGTCTGGGAGGCATCTCAGGTATGGATCATATGCTTCAGGCACCTGGATATGTGTTTGCTGGTGGGATTCCTTGCCCGACAAGCACCTGCGTCATATAACACATTTTCCCCGTCTGCTAGGGATGAAATGAATATCCGTGATTTTAATTGTTTGAGAACATCACATTATTTGCAGCTGCAGATCAGTACCTAGAATATAGCAAAAGATTTCCAAACAGCTCTGGCAGACAGATCTGTGAAAAGAGAAGGGGCTTATTGCACTAGACATTGTATGATGAGGCTCGTCTGCTGAGCAAAAGCCAACAATCTGGGCAATATGTTGGTCAAGACCTCAAACAGGGAACTAAATGAAGACTAGGAAGCTGCCTAGCACTTCAAATGCTCAATCAAGCCACTTTTCTCCCAGGTGGAGAGGAGGCTTTAAAAACAAAAACAAATAACATATATATGCCCATGTGAATAGGTCTCTCTGTTTGGCTCTTGTGCTCAGGTCGTGCTTGAAGATTTCCCACAAACACCTGGTTGGCCACTGTGAGAACAGGATGCTGGATCCAGTTTAAAGAGTTGGTGATCTTTTTCTCTGGAAAAGAGAAGATTAAGGAAAGACGTGATACCTGGCTTCAAATGTTTGAAAGGCTGGCTCATGGAAAGATGTAGCAGGTAGCATTCTCTGTCACACCAGAGGGCAGGATTGGAATCGATTGATGTAAGTTCCAGGGAAGGAAGTTTCAGCTAAACAATACCGAGCTTCTCCTAATGGTATGAGCTGCTCAACAAAGAAACTGCATACTTTGGCAAGTGGTGGGCTGTGTTTCTCTGGAATGATTTAAGCAGAGATGGGATGGCCTTCTGTTAGGATGTTATAGCCGCAAAATTTCTGCACGGAATATGAGGTTAGGCTTGAGGACCTCTGAGGACCCATCCAAATTTTGCAGTCCTTTGGTTCCTTTCTCAGGCTCGTGGCTTTCCCTTCTCCACATGGTGGCGCTGATGCCGAGCTGGTACATCCTCTTCAGGGGCCCATTATGGCTCTTTCAAGGGCATGTTACAATTATATAAAAATGAGATGATTCACCAAGGGCCAGAAAAATGAATGGTTAATCAATGCACAATTGGCTGCTGTTCAGAAACCGCTAAGACAGGAAATGGGATAACACCAATACACAAAATAAAAAGGTGTAAAAAATCATTAGCTGGCCTGTATCAAATGAAATGGGATGTGGACTCAACAGCACCGGAGCCATGAATCCTAAGCATGGCCAACAGAGGGGTGCAAGGGATGTTCATTTCGTAAGTTCATTCATTCATTGTTGTTGTTGTTTAAAACCTAACTAGTGTTATTACACTTTTATTTCATTAGTAAGATCAACTCTGATTGGTTTGGGGGCATTATTTGCATGCTTTTCAGTGATACCTGTGGCAGTGGCCACAGTGGAAGTCCTCTTGGTGGTTGCCTCTCAGTGGCTCCCAGTCAGGTGGTGAAGAAATTCCGTGATATCACTACTCAGTAGCCCTGCAGCAGGCAAGAGTAAATATGTCCATTTCCATTTCCCCCTATTGTTTTATTTTTCCAGTCAAGTTTAGTTCTCTACATTTCCATATCATATGAAAATTAAACAGCATTTGTGTGAATGTCTCCTGATATACAGTCGTACCTTGCTTGACAAACGCCTTGCGACTCAAATGTTTTGGCTCCTGAATGCTGCAAATCCAGAAGTGAGTGTTCCAGATTGTGAACGTTCTTTGGAACCTGAATGTCTGATGTGGCTTCTGTGGCTTCCAATTGGCTGCAGGAGCTTCCTGCAGCCAATCGGAAGCCATGCCTTGGTTTCCAAATGTTTTAGAAGTCGGATGGACTTCTGAAACAGATTCCATTCAACGTCCGAGGTACCACTGTACACATTTTTTGCATGCACTTTTGATTAATAAATACCAATTTTCTTTTGCAAAGTATATTTTCCTAATATACTTTTGAATCTGTTTCAGTCCAAGATTCTGGCGTACTACATATTTTTATAACAGAAATAAATTGGTTGATTGATAGATAAAATAATGCATTATTAAAATATTATTTTCACAAATATGTGCATCTTTATGTACACACATTTTCACACATCCTACTTAGCTGGAGAACTGGATTGCAAAATTCAGAAAAGTACAGATTTTGAAGGATGGGAGCACTTTGATTTGTGTATTGTTTCAGAAAGTGCAAATTAGGCAAGATCATCTTTAAATTAAAAAGGGTACCAATTTCCCCCTCCATCCCTACCTTGCAGTAGGGATGGGTGAATCTGTCCCTTCCAGTTTTCTCTTAAATTCCATTCTCCATCTTCACAGCAATTTGGAATTCATAGCAATCTGTGAATTTTTTTTATCAGCACATCAGTGCAAATTTCTCATTTAAAAAGCTTTGTATGCAGATTTGACTAATATACACAAATTTACAAATGAACTTTTGCTAATGTAATGCATTTTTGTATGTTACTTTCACCAAGCGCATGCACTTTTGTACACCTTGTTTAGTTAGGAAAGCTGCATTGAAAAATTGGGAGAAGTGAAAATTTCAAAGGACAGCCGTGTATTGGCTCGATAAGTGAATTAGGGGGTTTCTCATTAAACACAATCAAGCACAGTCAAATTACTCACCCATCCTGGCTTTGCAGGGTTGCTGCTGTTGTTTTTAAAGAGGGATGTTTGAACTCACAAATAACATTTGCCAGCCTGGGTATAGCCAGGGTATGAGTGCCCATCTTCTTGCATCATATGCAAGCCAGCAAGGATTGCCAAGATTGAAGAGATTGGGATTGAGCAAGCAGAGAGAGGCTCTGGGGAGAGATGCAGCCTGGCATTGGGAGGCTGAGGATACATTAGAAGAGGAACGGAGCCTGGCTATCATTCAAGAACATATTGAAGCAGCAGATGTGGCCAATATCACTAACAATGTGACATTTTTATAGGGGCGCATAGTTAACCACTTTAATAAGGAACTTTTGCTCCCCAGCAGGGAAGGTACTATCTCAGTGTATGCCATTGGCAGAAAGCTCGGCTTCCCTTTTTCGAGTAGCGCTGCTACCTAGCCATGATTTTCTCTCACCCTCTGGACCTCCTCCCTGCAGGGCAGCCAAGATGCTGCAGTCATTCTTTATATTCCAAGGCCCCAGCACAAATCAAGGTCATTTTCTTCCATGCGCTGGAAAGCTAAATAATGAAACAGTTCCCCACTATTCTCAACTGATCTTTGTTTTAGCAAGAGTATAAGATATAAAAATGCCTGCTGTTTCAGGAGGAGGCATGTTACTCATTGAGGCATGTGCTTCTGGAACGGGTGCCCAAAGTCAGAGGGAGGGACAGCTTTGTTGGTTTCAAGGGAAGTAATAGTACCACTCTATTCTGCCTTGGTAAAGACAACTAGAATACTCTGTCCGATTCTGGGCAGTGTAATTTAGGAAGCGTGTTGGCAAGTTGGAGTGTGTGCAAAGGAGGGCAACTAAGATGATCAAGGGTCTAGAAGCCAAGCCTTATGAGGAACAGTTGAAGGAGCGGGGTATGTTTAGCCTGGAAAAGAGGAGACTGAAAGGAGATATGATAGCCATCTTCAAATATCTCAAGGGCTGTCACAGGGTAGATGGAGCAAGCTTGTTTTTTCCTGCTCTGGAGGGTAGGGTTCAAACCAATGGCTTCAAGATACAAGAAAGGGGATTCTGACTAAACATCAGGAAAACTTTCTGACAGTGAGAGCTCTTTGACAGTGGAACAGTCTCCCTCGGGAGGTTGTGGACTCTCCTTCCTTAGAGGTTTGTAAGCAGAGGTTTGATGGCCATCTGTCACGGATGCTTTAACTGAGTTTCCTGCATTGCAAGGGGTTGGACTAGATTACCCTTCCGACTCTACAATTCTAGGATTCTGTGACAAAAACATCGTATTTTGTCTATTTTTAGCCTATTTATTTCACAAGATTTATATACCGCTTGATTGTAACAAAAACTCAAATCTGTTTACTCAAATCCCTCCTTAAATCGGGGATGGTGAACTGTTGGCCCTCCAGATATTGTTGGAATACAAATTTTATTAGCCCTGCCAAGCATGACCAATTATAAGGTACCATAGGAGATGGAGTCCAAGAGCATCTGGAGGGCCATAGCTTAGCCAATGATCCTTAGGGCTCTCAAATTTCAGCAGTGCCCTGTGTGAGGCTAAAATTTAGCACACACCCCACCTCTCACACTGTTCTACAGCATTGTTTTGGTGCCCCCTGCAGTGTGGTGCCCAGTGTAACTGCACCGGTCATGCCACCCCAAAACCACCTCTGGCTTAGCCACCCACTGCTCTAGAGATCACAGATTGTCATACTGAATAGACAATGGGGTGACTTTGCACTGGGTCTCAAAAAAGAGAGGCTTATCCTAGAGGTGCTATCAGTCTATCCAGTCCATATATCTCCTACCCCAGCAAGGATGAAGACTAGACACTTAGAAAAACCGATGGCAGTTTTGATTAGCAGAATATGAACAGGTGTTGTAAATTGTGTAAACATTCCTTGGGGAATGCTTATGGCAGGCATAGGCAGACTCGGCCCTCCAGGTGTTTTGAGACTACAACCCCCATCATCCCTGACCACTGATCCTGTTAGCTAGGGATGGTGGGAGTTGTAGTCCCAAAACATCTGGAGGGCTGAGTTTGCCTATGTCTGGCTTTCATGTTGTACCACTAATCTCTGGGTTCTATGGCTCATCCTCTTTTATCAGGTTCCTGTCTTCTGCGGGGTGCTTTTTATTGCCAGCCTGTCTCTCGGATCTTCTTGAAGCCTTGGAAGAGCCCCCAGGTGTCACACCAGCCAAGAGAGAGAATGCCCATTCTTTCACAGACATCTCACTGGACTGGCCACACCTCTCCATTTCTGAAAGCAAATAGCTATCGATCTCTCAGGCAGTTGATGTAAAGAAGGGAATAAAGCATTGATCTCAACAAAGTACAGGGACGCCGTGTATAAATAAAGAGAATTGGCTTTCAGTGCCTCATGGAGACATCACTCCTAATCCAGAGAGGGAGGAATTGATGAATTAGCTCTATAGGGAGAAACAAAGCACACACGTTTGCAATCTCCATCTACTTTTCATATACCCAGAAAGGCACTGCCCATCATTTTCAGTACTATTGATATCTTTCCAGTGACTCAAAGGCTAGGCATTAGTGGCATGTTGCATTTACCCATGCTGTTCAGAAGATTCAATGCTTGCCTAATTTCACATACTTTAGAATTAGATTGGGGAATAGTTCCCAAGCACAGAGACTGAGCCAAATATGCATGGTCTTCAGCTGGAAGAGACCATCTAATATCTGCCTCCAATGAAACCACTAGAGCAGGACCGGGGAAGCTGTAGCTCTCCAGTTGTTGCTGGGCTCCATCTCCCAGAAACCCTAGCCAGCATGGCTAATGGTCAGGGATTTTGCTGGCTGCAGTCCAAGAACTTTAGAAGGGTCACAGGCTCCCCAAGCCTGTAGCAGAAGGAAGCTTTGTCACATTCCCACAAACAGTAAATTACTATCACAATATGCCGCCTCCAACTTTTTGCGGAAATTTCTGAGGAACACAGCTTAGACTAGAATAAGAGGCAGCGAAGATTCTCTCATGGAAAAGGGGCTAAGATACCAGTTGATGAAAAGCCATGGGCTAGATGAACGAGGAACTGTGGGACCAGCCAGTAGTCAGGACCAAAGAAAGCCAGGATCAACAAACTAGAATCAGAACTGGAGAGTTGGAAAGTACCCCCAAGGGTCATGCAGCCCACAGCTAAAGAATCCCTTACAAGTGGTCAGGCAACCTCAGTTTAAAAACTCCTATGAAGGAGGATTCCAGACCTTCCAAGTGTCTCTATTTTCCAGGGACAGTCCTGGATTTACAGAAGCTATCCCAGTTTCTGATTTGATCCTAGAATGTCTGGCTTTCCCTTAGCACGTCCCTATTTTCACTGGAGAAATGTTGGAGGGTATGGAGTTATGAGACCCCCGAGTCAAGGAGATAAGTAACTATATGTGGGGTGTGAAACACAGAGCAGTCAAGTACAACATTCCTAGAGTGGACATAAAAAGGGGATGTCAGGACCAGCCAGTCGGAACTTCCTGTTTCCTCCTAGGCTGGGACAGACTTCCTCTACATGTGACCAGAGGTGGGCGTGGCCTCACCTGTGCAGATAACAAAGCCATAGGATTGGCCACCATCTCTCTCTCTCTGACTACATTCATTGAAGAAGCAACATCTGCTTAGTCTAAGATGCTCTCTTGACTATCTCCTTATGGGATAGATTCCAGGCATATTACTTTTGTAACTTAAGTCTGCCTTCTGGGATCCACCTGTAAACAGAATGAGTGAGTGAGTGAACTCTTTTTTATACTTTTATAGAAGACTGTGTCATGTCTATTTCTTTTATGAGGGGCTAAAGGGAAAATTACCAGGTAACTTATTTTAGAGGCTTTAGCGAGCCTGAGCAAACGCATCCACTGTGCAAGTTTAAAAAGGGGGAATGTTACTCTGCTAAATTGTAGAACTTGTTAACACAAGTTGGAAAGGATATAATCAAACAAAATATCATCTCCTGCATCCCTGAACATTCCCACACTATATACCCTTTAGAAGACATCTGAAGGCAGCCCTGTTTAGGGAAGTTTTTTAACGTTTAATATTTCATTATGTTTTCATATATGTTGGAAGCTGCCCAAAGTGGCTGGCGCAACAGAGTCAGATGGACGGGGTAGAAATAATAGCATTTGTTATTGTTATTGAATAGGACGCCCCTATTTTCATGAGAGAAATGTTGAAGGGTATGGAGTCACCACTTTCCAAAGTAGTCTGTTCTACTGTCAAGCAGCTCTTACTGTCAGGAGGCAGGACTGAAGAACAAGTCAGGGCTGAACAACCACCAAGGATATAGGGATATGAGAGAGCTCAGAATGACCTTGGTGCTCAAGCAAAGCTCAAGTGGAACAGGAAATATTTTTGTATTTCTGCCTGTCCAGGAGGATCCAATGACCAGCCTTAGTGGATGGATTCAGTCCGGGGCCTTGAGCACTCACTACCTGTAGTTCAGTAGCTCACCACAAGGCACAGCTATCTACAGATCACTGCAGGTCCTCAAAGGGACTATTCCCTTATTTGTGAGCTTTGTGGGATGAGAAATATGTGATTCTGCAGATGTTGCTGGACTTCAGAGCCCATCATTCCTCCACACTGCCCAGGATGGCTGAGATTAATGGAAGTTGGAGTCCATCAGGAGGACTGCTGGTCTCCTGCCCCTGATTCGCACTAAAGTGAATAGATCTTGGATCTAATCCAGCATCATTTTTTTCTCATGCTTTTATTAAATCTTTAATTTTGGTGCCCAAGTTGTGAATCACTGGGCCTCCCATTTTCCCCATGTTAAGATCTTGTGATCTTTTCTGCACACACACACACACACAAATTCAGACAGGATTCCATATGATATTCAGTTATACTCCAGTAAGTATTAGGGGGTGGAGAAGGGGGCATTTTTTAATGGATTTTGATGGATTTTTCCTTCAAATGCTGGGCTGATTCATATGTTATCAGAATTCTTGCTAATTCTGTTTTAAAGTTGTTTGCAAGTTGTTGTTTTTTTCTTTTTAATGCTGGGACCTTAGGGTGAAGGGTAATAAATAAATAAATAAATAAATAAATAAATAACAACTAAATTTAATAATAATAATTCCCTATAGCTGGACTGCTATGCCATGCTACTCTATTGCCATGGGAATCAGGCTACAAGTTTTAAAAAACAGGATAGGAATTTTCCCTGTGCTGTTTTTTTTTTATTTAAAAAAAAGTATCTGGAAGATTCAACGTACAGAAAACGCATCTGTATGCCCCCACTTACTACATAAAAATTCACCATGGCAACAATTCAAAGACATACCTCTACTCCAGAGTCAGATATAAAAGCAGACGAAAGGAACAAAAGAACCCAAATGGAAAAGGAAGTACAGATGGAAGCTGGGGTGGTGGTGAAAGAGGGATATGAAAGAGATAAACATTTAAAAAACAAAACACTCTTGTCACAAATAGCAACCAGGGACTCTATGCTCCTCTCTCCCCATCACAGGAAAAAAAGAGGGTGGGTTTTTTGTAAAAACCAACAGACCCAAAGCTATTATTTTATAGATAGAGAACGGACGCTGAAAGGCTGGAGATATACAGCTGGAGTGCCTTATCCACTCTCTCAGCCCTCATAGGAAGAGATGCCATAGGATTCGGTGTGATGTGTTCAATTTAGATAAGCATAATAAGCTTTGGAGAGGTGAACAGAGAGTTCGTTTAGATTTAAACTTACCAACATGGGGGAACAAAAGCAGTTTTAACTGCTGCACTGTCTTAAACTAACAATGTGAAGAGTATTCATCACTACCCCTCTTCTCTTTTGTTTTTTGTTAACACCGTAATGCTTCTAGTTTTTTTTTTTTTGTGTGTGTGTGTGTGTGTGTGTGATTATTTACTTATTTAAAACATCGAGACCCCAACTTTCTTCATGTAGTTCCAGAAGGCTTACAAAAATAGTCCTCATTGTTTGATGATGATGGTGTCACCTCTTATTCTCTCCCCTTCCAAGAATTAGAAGGACCTAAATAGAAATGCTATGGTCCATGGGGTCACGAAGAGTCAGACAGGACTAAACGACTAAACAACAACAAAATAGAAGAGAAGAAGGACGCAATCCCAGCAAATGAGCATGTTTACGTTATCAATATAGATAGGGCCATCTTTAGCATACGCGCCGCTGAGGTGCAAAGATCCGCCCAGCGCCCCCAAAATTACTTTAGCCACCAAATTAACTTTTATTAAGCTTATGTCAGACACCACACTTACACCTTATCTCTTGTTTATGAAAGAAGGGAGGGAACAGAAACAAACTTTTTTATTTGCTCATTTATTTGCAATACAGTGGAACCTCGGATTATGAACACCTCAGTTTACGAACACCGCAGACCCATCTGGAACGGATTAATTCACTTTCAATGGGAAAGTTCGCTTCAATTTATGAACGCTTCAGCTTATGAACAGACTTCCGGAACCAATTACACCCATGCTTCGAGTTAAGTACGCTTCAGGTTGAGTACTCCGCGGACCCATCTGGAACGGATTAATCCACTTTCCATTACTTTCAATGGGAAAGTTCGCTTCAGTTTATGAATGCTTCAGTTTATGAACAGACTTCCGGAACCAATTGTGTTCATAAACCGATATACCACTGTACACTTATATTTAAGTCTACAACACCACCACACTTAAACTAATAAGTATTGTTTAGGCACCTACTTAGGAAAAACATTGGTAGCGGTTGCATTCTAATGATCAGTCGCGTCAAAGGTGCCTCTGACTCCACTTCCGCATAGCAGCTCAATACGATATGATACTTAACATACTATTTTGATGTAAGAGTTTATTTCGCGTGCACGGCGCCATTGAGAATGACAAACGCCATCGTTGAGTCTGACAAGTGCCGCTGCTGGTGTGGTGTGAACATCTTTGGTAAATGAGCGCACAAAGTCGAAAGTCCTTTAGTGAAACAGTAGGTATACATTTCGGTAATACCTAGGTATGTATGTGTAAAGGTGACTCCCTACAGGGAGCCAGCCCCCATCATCCTGACGTCAACCTTGCCCAGCACAGGGAGCAGCAGTGGGTCTGAAGCAGCCAGGGGGGAGGGGAAAGACTCGGAGGCAGAGAGAAACTAGCGTGCGGAACAATGGGAAAGCTCAGGGGTGGAGAGATGCAGGCCAGGGCTCAGGGATGCTGGAGAGCCCTGCCACCACCCGCTCAGGGAGGAGACTGAGAGGGCATTGCTCCTTCCGGCGCAAGAGTTAAAGAATTAAGGAGAGTACCACGACACAGGTCAAGGGGGAGGCGTTTTGGGGTGCCCCGACTACTTTGCTGGCGTAAGAACAGACGCATGCCATTGTCGGATTCTGATTCGGAATGAGAAGTCATGTTTTAAGCTGCCTCTGCACTGTAAATACATTGCACAATAAAAGTCTATAAAGACAAACTGGACTCAAGCGGAGTTACTCTAGAGCAGCCCCGACGACCCTCTGACAGTATGTATTTTGTTTTTCTAGCTTGATCAAAATTATTTATTATTTCATAACAGGTATGTTATTTCATAACAGCTTAGGTGGTTTCAGTGGTGGGCGCCTGGTGTCCCCCAGAATTCGGTGCCCAGGTGCCACGCACCCCTTGCACCCCAGGTAAAGACGGCCCTGAATATAGAAAAAATAGCATTTCGATGTCAGGGCTTCTTGTAAGATGGCCCTACAACAGAAATGGCAGAATGGCACACTGTTTAAAAAACCCCAAGGTCTCAACATAGAAATGAGGCAATAGAAATATGAGAACAAAGTTTTACTTAAAATTCACTACATTTCAATACTTTACAGAGCAACCCAAACATGAGATCTGATGGAATGGCAGATCTTGAGTTTTTCTGGCTAAGACAGGGCTCAGCCTGGTTTATCCCTGCAAAGTATTTCACCCAAGCTGAGCTGGAGATAATGCCAGTATAACTCTCTCACCCTGGCTAGAACTTAAGCCAGCAGAACGTACACTGGCGTATGTCCCAAAATTGGTTCCAAGTAGGAAGTGGGGGTGTGGTGGGGGCAGTACAGAGCAAGGAGAGGCTTATACCTATTGCAAATCCCTTTCAGCTGGGAGCTGGGTGATCAGGGTTTGAATCCCCACTTGGCCCTGAAGCTCACTGGGCAATGTTGGGCCAGTCACTCCCTCTCAGCCTAACCTCCATCACAGGGGTGTTGTGGGGATTAAATTATTGTTATTATTCCTTATTCTTTATTAAATGTGTATACCGCCCTTTATCCATAGATCTCAGGGTGGTTCACAGGATAAAACAACAATATGAAAAACACAAAATGTGGAAGGAGAGAGTCATGTAGACCACCTTGAACTCCATGGGGGGAAATGGTGGGGTGCAAATTCAATGAATGAATGAATGAATGAATAAATAGCGGCCACATAGCCAATATACTCTGTGAGTTATGAAGACCCAGCTCCCTTTTCTTTAAAGAAGAAGGAAGGAAAGAGAGAAAGAGAGAGATAGGTCCTGAAACAATGAGGAAAAAACCCTAACAAGCACCAAAAATTCTTATGATGATCCTTATCACAGAGTGTTTGTTGTGGGGGAGGAAGGGAAAGGAGATTGTTTGCTGCTTTGAGACTCCTTAGGGTAGTGATAAAGCAGGATATCAAATCCAAACTACTCCTCCTCCTCCTCCTCCTCCTCCTCCTCCTCCTCCTCCTCCTCCTATCAGGGGTACCTGGTTCTTCACAGTGGTTTACATGTGATCAGTGTCGCCAGAGTCAAAAAGTGGGGAATTAGCAGGATTTTAATCCCACTTGTAATGTAACAAATAATATGGGCAATATGGATAGACACAAAACATAGTCTATGAAACAATATGCAGTTGGAAATGCTGACAATAGGACCCATGGAGGGGATGGGGGGGAAGTCTCGAGATTCGGAGAAATCTCATTTTATGGATATGTATTTGGTGTTGTAATTAATTTAAATTTGGTAAAATCAAATAAAAATATTTCAAAAAACAAAACCAAAAATCAAAAGTGGGTGAAGCAGCAGGCGTGACTCTTGAAGTAGGTTTCTTTCAAACCGTGCACCGTTCAGATTCCTACACACAGCTCTCTCCATCCAGACAAGCAAGAGGCATTGGTGCAGTTCAAAAAGACGCATTCCAGTCAGGCAAAAGTGCTCCATGAGAGAGTGGATCTGGGCCAGTGAGGGGTGTGACCTGGAGGTAGTCACGAGGGCCAGATGGAGAGGTGTTGTGGGGCCACATTTTGCCCCTGGTCAGAAGGTTCCCTACCCCTGCCCCCGGGCCTATGATGGAATTGATGCTCTGCTGCGGCGAGCAGTGAGCTCGTCGGAGTAAACTGCGATATAAATCTTCCAGAAATCTTTTGACTCCTAACTGAGAAGTGCATGGTCTTTTCGATGGAGTGCACTTTTTCTCGGCCCCCCTCCCGATCTCCCAGAATTCATGGCAGCGTCAGAAGCCCAGGGCAATCCATCCTAGCTGGCCTGTGCCTCCCCAGCCCCACACGGCACGATCAAAGGGAGGGCCATTTCGCTGAGCCAATTCTTCATTTGCCTGGCCTATTCAGCAGAAAGTGTTATTGCTAATTCTCCACTCTTGGTGCTCTAGGGGAAGAGGTTGCAGGGGAGAAACAAGGCAGAGAGAGAGAGATATAATTGTGGTCTGGAAATAGCCCTCACTGCTGTGCCAGCAAACCAGCCTGGCAGAGGCCTTTAACGGAGGGCTCGCTTCAACCATTTCCCAGCTACTGTGTGCAGTGCGCCTTTATGAAGGCAGACCCACAATGAACTAAAATTCTGCTGTCCAGGCTCGTTGTAGCTTATAACAAGCAGTACTGTTACACATGTTTACCTCACAAATTCAAAAGTTTTTGCTTGCTTTGTTTTTGAGGATCTCCAGATAGGTTCAGACAGGTGTTTTTTTCTATTTTTAAATAAAAAATCAATAACAGCTGCGGTGTTTTTTTTTTTTTTTAAAGGGTGGGCAAGCAAATTCTTAGGATCCAGGGCAACGCAGCCGATTTTGCAGCATTGTTGTGCAAATCCAGTTTCCTCTCTGAATCAGTCCCATCGGGGAGCCTTGAACCCCGCTTGCGATCCCACAAACAAGGAGGTCGGTGAGTTTCACACAGCACCCGATGCAACGGCTTGATTTCCATCTGGTGCTGCTGCCAATCAGCGTGAAATTTAATTTGCATCAAATTGGCCTGAGATGGAGGGAGTGTGAAATTAACTTCAACTGATCTACAGTGCAGAGACAAAACAGCATGTGGCCTCCCCGTGCCACCTCCCCTATCCAGACGGAACACACAGGATGCAGGGTTGGGAAAGGAAGCCCCTCCCTCCCAGGAGCATGCATTTAATTGAAGGGAACAGAATGCATCCCTCAGGCTTAAGAGATCCTGCCAGGTATGAAAAAGATGAGGGAAGCTTGTCCATCAAGGTGAATGCCCCACCAATTTAAGCCAGACGCAGAAGATGGAGACAAAGCTAGAAACGAGCCTCATTAAGAGCGGTAGACTCGTAATCTGGGGAACCGGGTTCGCGTCTCCGCTCCTCCACATGCAGCTGCTGGGTGACCTTGGGCTAGTCACACTTCTCTGAAGTCTCTCAGCCCCACTCACCTCACAGAGTGTTTGTTGTGGGGGAGGAAGGGAAAGGAGAATGTTAGCCGCTTTGAGACTCCTTTGGGTAGTGGTAAAGCGGGATATCAAATCCAAACTCTTCTTCATTTGCAATAAGAGTACTGTATCATTACCATAAAGAATCATGGTACTGTATCATGGACCATAAAGAAGGCTGATCGCCGAAGAATTGATGGTTTTGAATTATGGTGCTGGAGGAGACTCTTGAGAGTCCCATGGACTGCAAGAAGATCAAACCTATCCATTCTGAAGGAAATCAGCCCTGAGTGCCCACTGGAAGGACAGATCGTGAAGCTGAGGCTCCAATACTTTGGCCACCTCATGAGAAGAGAAGACTCCCTGGAAAAGACCCTGATGTTGGGAAAGATTGAGGGCACTAGGAGAAGGGGACGACAGAGGACGAGATGGTTGGACAGTGTTCTCGAAGCTACCAACATGAGTCTGACCAAACTGTGGGAGGCAGTGCAAGACAGGAGTGCCTGGCGTGCTATGATCCATGGGGTCACGAAGAGTCGGACACGACGAAACGACTAAACAACAACATCATTACCATTTTACACACACCCCACCCAGGAATCCCCTGACAGAGATACAATTTGCAGAGTTCTCCTCCTCCTCCT
Organism: Zootoca vivipara; assembly: GCF_963506605.1. Taxonomy (NCBI): domain Eukaryota; kingdom Metazoa; phylum Chordata; class Lepidosauria; order Squamata; family Lacertidae; genus Zootoca; species Zootoca vivipara. Next base: position 9,701,384 of record NC_083289.1, on the reverse strand, counting down.
CCTCCTCCTCCTCCTCCTCCTCCTCCTCCTCCTCCTCCTTCTTCTTCCTTCTTCCTTCTTCCTTCTTCCTTCTTCCTTCTTCCTTCTTCTTCTCTTCTTTATTTCTTTGCCCCAGGTATTATTATTATTATTATTATTATTATTATTATTATTATTATTATTACTACTACTACTACTACTATTACTACTACTTCACACTATTTGCCTTAGTTCTTCAGACCCCTTTTGGTGTGGAACAGTTAAGCAGCATCCCATCCTAAAGTTTCTCTTTCTTGCTAGACAACAAATTCTGCCTGCTCTGCTGCTTTCGGCACTCTTCCCTTCCTTCCTTTTTTTCCTTTTTCAAAAAGGTATTTACTGTTTTTATGTTTTTCTCCTGAATCAACATATTAATTATTGATAACAACTAGCAAAGGAAGAAAACAGTGAACCCTCCAGCGCCTTTCAAAATGATGATCTGGTTTCCCTACAAGTAAGGCTGAGGGGGGGAAGGGACCCTGAACCAGAACAGAGGCAAAGCAGGCAAGGGGGGAAAGGGCCAAATGAGGGGAATAATATGTTGCTTGGTTGGTATTGCGGGGGGGGGCACCAAGTGTAAAAGGAGAATTCCTGGATGCCAAGATCCAAGTTTGGAGCAAGTGCTCTTTGGTGAGAGAACCCCTGCAGAGATTTAAATTCACAAAACATGCAGCAAAGTAAATTGTTGGAATATAGGCTGTGAGACCTTTAATATATGCCCTCGTGAGTTCCAAAATAGTCTCCTCTCCCCCAAGCAAAGAAAAAGTGCAAATGTTTGATAAGTTAAAATTGATTTACTTACTAACTCTCCAAAGGTCAGATTCATTTGCTTTTCAATACAGCATTCAGAAAACACTGGCAGCACAACTTGGCTTAGTTACAGTGGTGAAAGTTCCCAAAATTATTGGTAAAGGAACTCAAGAATGGCTTGTAAAAGCCATGCAGCCTGAACTTGGAGCAACCAGCTCAGACCTCACACTTTGAGCTTCTCAGGTAGTCTGAAGTACAACAACAGGCTTGATAACCTTCCTCTCCAGGTGAGGGGAAGTGACCTAGCTAAACCTGGGAGAACAGCCTGCTCTATGGCATTAACCCCTTCATGCATTAATTAGACTTAAGCATGCTGGTTATATGAGGCTGGAAATCCCACAGAAGGGATCACAGAGGGCCATTTAAACTCATGCAGTCTCTGAGATCTAGCCTAACGTAGCAGCCAAACTGTAATCCTCACCATTTTGCCAGTTTATGGTAGCTACATCTCCCTTCCTCTCTGTTTCTCTGTCTTTCTGTCGTGTGTGTGGCAATATGATTACCTTAGTGTTTTCTAAACAAACAAACAAAAAATCCTTCCAGCAGCCGACCAACTAAGTTTGTCATTGGTATGAGCTTTTGTGTGCTTTCATTGGTATCTGAAGAAGTGTGCATGCACACGAAAGCTCATACCAATGACAAACTTAGTTGGTCTCTAAGGGGCTGCTGGAAGGAATTTTTTTTATTTTGTTTCGACTACGTCAGACCAACACGGCTACCTACCTGTAATTAGTGTTTTCTAGTATAACTTTAGCACAACCAAATTATATTTCCATTAATGAAACTGTGTAGATATTGGTGTACTACACAAAGGTAAGATCCACATTCATTGCTGCACTTACTTTGGCCTCCAGCCCTGTTGGGAGAAAATCAACAACATTTGCAATAAGCTACCTGAACTAGTAGGGGGCAATAAACAGGCACCCTGTTGTTCTTCCTCCCCAAGTCCTTCTCTTTCAGTAACTACTTGTTGTCAAAGTTGATCACAGCCTTTCAGGCTTTACTACCTTCCTGCTTCTTCTCCAAAGTCAGTTAATACAAACCATGTGCTAGTATTAACTTACTGGCTCTTCCCTGGGCATATATAAAGCCTGATACCTGGAATAGCTTTGTTTACCAAGTGTAATAAACGGTAACATTCTTTCATGCCTGCAACCATCAGTCTTACCAGACGATTTCTTTTAGCACACTGTTGCAATATATTTACCAAACACCAGAATAAAAGAATCATTGAATTGTAGAGTTGGAAGGGACCCTGAGGGTCCTCTAGTCCAACCCCCTGCAATGCAGGAGTCTCAACTACAGCATCCATGACCGATGCCCACCCAATCTCTGCTTATGAACCTCCAAGGAAGGAGAGTCCACAACCTCCCTAGGGAGTCTGTTCAACTGTCACATACTGTCAGAAAGTTTTTCCCGTATGTTTAGTCAGAATTTCCTTTCTTGTATCTTGAAGCCATTGGTTCGAGTCCTACCCTCCAGAGCAGGAGAAAACAAGTTTGCTCCATCCTCCATTTGACATATCTGAATATGACTATCTCCCCTCAGCCTCTTTCCCAGGCCAAACATACCCAGGTCCTCCAACTGCTCCTCATAAGGCTGGATTTCCATACCCTTGAACATCTTGATTGCCTGGAACGGAATGAAAAAGGTTCTCCACCTTTAGCTTAAGAGTCAGAGCAGACTAGCCCCCCTTCTCCCCACAAGCCAGTTGGCTACTGTATTCCCTGCTATGGAGAAGGGCAAAGGTTTCTGGTGGGTGATCTTCTGCAGACAGTTTTCATTAGCCCCCGGGGAAGGCTAAGCCATTACATTTGTTTGCAAGAGATGAACATTTCTCACTGGTTGCCATTGATTTCTTAACATAAAGTTAACCAACAGATTTCATTGTCCTAGACCAGGCTCGAACAATTGCTAGTTCCGCCTTTGCCAACCTGGTTGTTATGCTATTCATCTCAAACCCATCCCTTCCGAAGTGCCGGGAGCATAAAAAGGTGGTGATGAAAAGGACATTATTTTCTTTTGAAGTAGGGAGGGAAGCCCTGTGCATTGCCAAAGCGTTATGCAGTCCTAATTTTTTTTTTAAAAAAAAATCAGTCAGGATTATGATTGGTGAGCCATTTTCCTTTCTGAAAACTCCTAGTATCTCTTCTGAATTAAATCACCCCAACACCTTTCTGCTGTTCTGCATCTTAGCATTTCCTCTCTTTTTCTTTTAATCTTTTTTAAAAATTGCTGCTTGTAAATGAAGCAATGACAAACAGAAATGAGCTCTAGGGGCGGGTAATGGGGAAAGGGGGAAAAATCAGTAGGGGAAGAGGGGATGAACATATGCATTTATTTATTTGATTTTGCGCTGTTTCTGAACCCAGTTCATGGTGCTCTCGTGCCTCCAAAACCCACTGCACATTAATACTGCAATCCTATTCACACTCGTGCGGGAATAAATCCCACCGAATTAAATGAGATTTTCTTCTGAGTAGACGTATATATCTTAATATCAAAAGGCAATCTCAGCAGGCTGGTCTCTGAAGCTCATTTAAATCTGCCAATATTCTAAATTTGACAGACCTTAATTTGACAGTCAGCTGGCTCCGTAATACGGGGCGGGGCTCATCAACGAGAATACCCGCTCTATATCTAATACAGGTTTTTTGTTTTAGTTTTAAAGACATTATTATGAAGTTAAAATGACAATCCAGTAAGAAATATGAATAAAATAAAAGAGAAGAGGGGGTAAGCACATGCACACACTTAGGGAATGTAGAATTGTAGAGTGGATGGTCTTCTAGTCCAACCCCCTGCAATGAAAGAGTCTCAACTAAATCATATGTGACAGGTGGCCATCCAATTCTGCTTAAAAATTTCCAGTGAAGAAGAGTCCACCACCTCTCCCAGAAGTCTGTTCTGTTGCCAAATAGCTCTTACTATCAGAAAGTTCTTCCTGAGGTTTAGTCAGAATCTCCCTTCTTGTACCTTGAAGCCATTGGTTTGGGTCACAGCCTCTGGAGCAGGGGAAAACAAGCTTACTCAATCTTCCCTGCGACAGCCCTTGAGATATCTGAAGATGGCTGTTAAAAAGAGGAATATGGGTACAAACTGGCCATCGTATAAAAGCTTGCTGGAAGAGATTGATGGAGAATTAAGATTAAAAGATTACAAAGTTGTAAAACCTTATCTGAGCAGTTGGTTGCAATATTTCCAAATTAATCGGCGATTCCAAAAAGATAAGAAAATTGGCTTTAATAAATAAATTTTGGAATTAGATAAAATATTAATAAAGGGTAAGAATAAATATATATAAAAATTATATGATTTGCTATTAGAATGGGAAACCAAAGATGAATTAACTAAAGCGACAAGATGGGGACAAGATTTAGGGAAAACAATTATATTGGAGAAATGGGAAAAGTTATGGAATAGGGACATAAATTTCACAACTAGTTATGATTTAAAGGAAAATTTATTAAAGATGCAATATCGATGGCATTTTACACCAGAAAAGCTTTTGAAAATGTATAAAGGAGTTAATGATACTTGCTGGAGATGCCACAATGATATATAGGTTCATACATACATATATGGTGGAAATGTAGTGAAATTAAGAAATTTTGGGCAATGATATATAAACAATTGAAAAAGATAATTGAATATTCGTTCAAGAAAAGACCGGAGCTATTCTTACTGGGAATGTTAGATGATGAGATTCTACTGAGGGACAGATGCATCTCAATGTACGCAACATCAGCAGCTAGATTATTAATAGGGAAAATAGGAAAAGTAAAATCATACCAACTAAAGAGGACTGGCAAACAAAAATGATAGCATATTTTAATATGGCATTGAAAGCCGCAGAAATTAAAGGGATCAGTGAAAAGGAAAAAGATAAGGATTGGATAAAATTTAAAGAGTATATAGGAAATCTTGTGGAAAACACCGATCTCTCAAAGGATTTATGAAGGCCCATAAAAATGAATATTATATATAAATAGCAGGGATATAGGTATACAGATGAGCAAAGGGGAAAAACAAGGCACAAGATTAAAATGGCTGGAAGCACAAAAGGGTGGGTGGAGGGTGGGGTGGGAGGGGGATGGTGAGAGTTCGCTTTATTTGGGGGGGGGTATTTTGCTTATTCTGATTCATTTTGATTTATTGCAATAATATTGTAAACATATAATATTCATTTTTATGGGCCTTCATAAATCCTTTGAGAGATTGGCGTTTTCCACAAGATTTCCTATATACTCTTTAAATTTTATCCAGTGATGCTGGAGGAGACTCTTGAGAGTCCCATGGACTGCAAGAAGATCAAACCTATCCATTCTGAAGGAAATCAGCCCTGAGTGCTCACTGGAAGGACAGATCGTGAGGCTGAGGCTCCAATACTTTGGCCACCTCATGAGAAGAGAAGAATCATTGGAAAAGACCCTGATGTTGGGAAAGATTGAGGGCACTAGGAGAAGGGGACGACAGAGGACGAGATGGTTGGACAGTGTTCTCGAAGCTACCAACATGAGTTTGACCAAACTGTGGGAGGCAGTAGAAGACAGGAGTGCCTTGCGTGCTATGGTCCATGGGGCCACGAAGAGTCGGACACGACTAAACAACTAAACAACAACAAATTGTAAACATTTTTTATTTTTGTTCTGTAAATTTATATGTAAAGCTAAAAAAGAAAGAGAGATATTTGAAGATGGCTACATATCTCCTCTCAATCACCTCTTTACCATGCTAAATAAACATACCCACCTCCCTGAACAGTTCCTCATAAGGCATGGTTTCCAGACCCTTTATCATTTTGGTTGCCCTCCTCTGTGCACATTCTAGCTTGTCAATATCCTTCTTAAATTGTGGTGCCTAGAACTGGACTCGGTACTATTGCTTCTGTCAACACTAGACTTACGTCGATGCCGTTTAGAATAGCATTAGCTTTTCAAGTAAGGGTCTTCCCCACCAGCATAAAGTTCCATCATCTTGGGGTGCTGAATCCTTGACTTCCATGCCTCTGACAGAGGAGGTACACATAGGCAGGGCCAGCAGCAGGAACCAATCCAGAATGGTTAGGGATCAGATTACCTGAAGGACAAGCCTGCATGAGCGTTGAGATTGGTTTCTGAGGCCTTGCTCTTTCCTCTGCTGATGAGCGATGTGTTGATTAGAGAGCAACAGGGTCAGGATATTTTTCTGTGATGGCTCCACACATCTTTGGAACAATCTCGCCAAGAAATGCATCTGGAAATGCACTCTTTGCTGGCCTTTTAGAGGATTTTTAAGACTTCCTTAAAATCCCAGATTGCCTTGGGTTGATTCTAGAGCACAGTGCTTTGAATGAAGGTTTGATCTGCCATTGCTGTCTTATTTCTTATTTTAACGAGCATTGTTTATGGATTTTATGGTTTGATTATTCTATTTTTATTAGTTAGTTAGTTAAATTCAAACATTCTTACACATGAAAAGAAAGTAATGCATAAAAATGCAATTAAATACATAAATCAAATCAAGTAAGTATCAAGTAAGCTTATACATTCTTATACTTAAAGTGAGCAACTCAATTAACAAAATAATATAAATGAATACATTACAGAAAGAAACAATAGATATAACACTTTAAAAAAGTGAAAACCATTCTGGGCTTTGGGGTGGCAATACTTCCTGTGACAAAATTGCATTTCTCTAAATTTCTTGTTTTCAACTGCTGTTGTTTTGGCTCTTAAGTAGCATGTTAATTTTATTGTAAAGGTGGTTGTACTCTGAGAATCAGGCTAGAGATCTGTGAAATGCATAAATAAAAATTAAATTCTGGAAGTAACACTTTTAGGTGTGTGTGTGCTTGTGTGCTTGACATTTTGCGAGCGTGTGGGGGAGGGGGGCGTGTATGCCTGCTCTCAAATACGCGAGAAGCATTGTTTCAGTGTTCATAATTCCTTTTCTTTTCTTTTCTTTATTTTTAAAAGCAACCCTTGCTACTCAGAGCAGAGGTTGCTGAAGTGAAATTGCCAAAGGGAGCAAAATTAACAAAGCCTAAATAAAAATTAACCTACTGCTGACAGGTTGACAACCTAAGAAGCTAATTACTGCACGGATACCACAATCAGCATGGAGAAAATGAGAAAAGTTGTTTGCAGAGTTGCCAAACCGTATGGGTTTAAAAAGACACCACATTTATTCTGTTTGGTAGGCACATCTGCATTTTTGTGTATTAGTGGAAAATGAACAGTTAGAGCTTTTTAACAGTGATTAGCTACCATGGGAGACTATGGACTCTCTTTCCTTGGAGGTTTTTAACTAGAGGGTGGGTGGCCATCTACCGATGATGCTTTAGTTGAGATTCCTGCATTGCAGGAGGTTGGACTAGATGATTCTTGGAATCCCTTCCAACCTAACACACAATTCTATGATTCTATGATTCCCCCCCCCCCAACCCTGACTAAAGCAACACCACCAACATATAGAGTTGCCAGTATGAGTTCTATTAAACAAGGATAAACATCAGAAAAAGCACTTTTCAAATGTAAGCCCAATTCAGTACAGATGGACTTACTTCAAGGGAAGGGAGCACAGAATTTCAACCTAAAACTAACAAAAAGTTCAAATCCCAATCCACTCTCAATTGTCCAAACACTGATCCACATGTAGACAAAATGGCACCATTTGTACCCAAAAGGGTGCGGTTCACAATAGGACTTTTGTTGTGGCTTGTGCTGTTTAGCTTTTTTTTAAAAAAAAATTTTTTTGTTAATAATGTTTCGTAGAATGTGCTTGTATTATGGATTATTTGTACAGTAATTGTTTCATTGATGATTTGTTATTCTACATGATTTATTTTGCATTTCACATAATCATACAGGTAGAATTGTATAGAAAGGACCCCGAGAGTCATCTAGTCCCTCCTCCTGCCATGCAGGAATCTTTTCCCCAACATGTTCTATTTTGTTATTTCCATTTATTGCTTTGTGGGCCGCTTTATGATTCGTAGGAGTGAAAAGGGGCATAGAAAAATAAAAATAAAAATAAAAGTCTAGCTTCCTGGCCTGTGTGTTCCATAAGCCGTCAGTAACAATTATGTAGTGTTGGAAGTCAAGTTTTAAACCACCTAGTTACTAACTAGATAAGGAAAGTGGTCCCATTTCCTGTTCCAAAAGCTTTCAACTTTAATCATCCCAAAGCATAGGCTTAATGGAAGGAGAGATTTACTTCCTTTCTGTTGCCCATAAAGCTTCATGAGATCCAGTGGACATTGTTTTAAGAGCCTGTGCCAAACTGTAGAGTGTGCAAAACACCCCGCAGGCTAATTGTTCCGTTATTTCACAGGAGTGAAATGCAGCTGGAAAGGATGAAGTAACATGGCATAATTAAGGAAATCGCCAAGCCTGTTGTGCAGCAATAGTTCTAGTCATCCAGAAAAACAAATACCTGGTCACCTCAAACGCCCTCTGGAAGAGAGGCACCTTGGTCTGCTATCTAAAAGGCAGTAATTTTATTTTTGCAAACTAATTTCATTGCCTGCTCTGTCGTGTGCCCTACACATTAGGGATGGGCCGGGCAGACTAAATGTATCCTGTTTCAGTCTCTTTGTCATTGAGACTTAAGTCTGTTCTGCCCTGTTTTGTGCAGATCTCTTTCTTCAAAGAATCCTGTAATATTGTGGAGCACGCACGCTGCTGAAATATGAGTGTCCTCATCCATATTGGCATTCTGCCAGCTCTTGTTTAGGTAAGTGTTCCCCTGAATTTGAACATCCTGGATATATATAGATATATATATGGGACGTGGGTGGCGCTGTGGGTTAAACCACTGAGACTTGGGGTTGCCGATCAGAAGGTCAGCGGTTCGAATCCCCACGACGGCGTGAGCTCCCGTTGCTCGGTCCCAGCTCCTGCCCACCTAGCAGTTTGAAAGCACGTCAAAGTGCAAGTAGATAAATAGGTACTGCTCCAGCAGGAAGGTAAACGCCGTTTCTGTGTGTTGCTCTGGTTCACCAGAAGCGGCTTAGTCATGCTGGCCACATGGCCCGGAAGCTGTACGCCAGCTCCCTCGGCCAGTAAAGCGAGATGAGCGCCACAACCCCAGAGTCGTCCGTGACTGGACCTAACCGTCAGGGGTCCATTTACACACACACACACACACACACACACACACACACACACTGTTGTTCTTGTTGTTGTTCTTGTTCTTCTTCTTGTAATGTTTTATAATTGGTTTGTTTTATAGTATAACTTAATTAAGGATGCTTTTGATGCTTTGATGGAACTGTTTTATTGCATATTTTAATGGTGTGCGGATTTTATAACTGCTTTTATACAGGGCATTTTGGCCTGCGTTCGAAACCCCCATTGTTCTAGGCACATTTCGCGACAGGGAATTTCATTAATGCAAGCAGTTTCTGAGCTCTGGGCAAAGTACTGAGCCTAAGATTTCAGATTAAGTCTGCCACTGCTGGAAGAAAAGGAGGACCTATTTCTGCCTCTCCACTTCCAGCCACTCTCTGAAGACTAGAGAAGGGACCCTCATAAGAATATTCAGGGGAAGGGTGGGCAGGAGAAGCAAGGGTTTGTTTTTTGCAGTCTTCAGATGCGGACTAGACCATGTGGAAAATGAACATAAGATTTTATCCGCAGTTCATTCATTTTCAGCTTTCTATTCTTGTTATAAAAAGTACGCCTAAACAGGGCCGGCTCTAAGGCAAGGCTGGGTGGGGCAGGGTGCCGGGCCGCCAGGGGGGCGCTGGGCGGCTGCGCCCGCTACAGCAGCGCTGTGCACTGCGCCCGCCAGACAGCCGCGGTGGGAAACGGGGCTGGGGCGGCGGTGGAGCAATCTTCGCACCACGGCGCCCGGGCGCCTGATATGCTTAAGACGGCCCTGCACCTAAACACTCCATTGTGGCACCCATAACCTAGGTTTAAGGTGCCATTTAGCTCTTAGCTTTCATATCTCAGTTTCTAACAGGGCCTTCTCGGTAGTGGCACCCGCCCTGTGGAATGCCCTCCCATCAGAGGTCAAAGAGAACAACAATTACCAGACCTTTAGAAGGCATCTTAAGGCAGCTCTGTTTAGGGAAGCTTTTAATGTTTGATGGATTTCTGAATTTAAATGTTTTGTTGGAAGCCACCCAGAGTGGCTGGGGGAAACCACCCAGATGGGCGGGGTATAAATAAATAAATTATTATTATTATTATTACACTGATTTTGGTATGTAAGCAGTATATAAATAAATAAGTTATATTAATTTAAATTATATGCATTTTGTATGCACCTTTTTCATAATATACACACCTATAGCCCACAGGCCAAATTAGGTCTGGCAAAGGCCCCAATTTGACTGATGAGGCCATTTTCCCTAAACCATGCCTCTCCTGACATCAAGTGTGAAGGCATGTGAGGGGCACATAGAAGCATGGCTGAAAAGGAGCAATTAGGACCCTGAAAGCATTTTCCTTATTGTTACTTGGTAGGAAAACAGTTCCGGATTGGGGACACCATAAGAACATTATTAGTATTTATTATTATTATTATTATTATTATTATTTTATATCCCACCCATCTGTTTTTAAACATATTTTTTATTAATTTTACAAGTTACAAAAAACGGTACATACATAATCACATTTCCACCTTCTTCCCACCCCCCCCATGAGTCCTCCCCTGCCACAGGAGTATCCCATGCAGGTGAGCAGTCAGAGATGGTCCATTTTATAATTGGATTTCTGTCCTCCTCCCCCTCCCCCGCCCCAGAGCCCCCCCTGCCACCAAAGGGCTCCAGGGGGTCAGGGCAGGGAGCAGGAAGGCATCCATCCAACCATCCGTTCTCATCCCAAAAAGAAAGATTCTACACCAAAAAGAAGAAGAAGAAGAAGAAATAGAAAAACAAAAGAAAAAAGGAAAAAGGAAAAAAGCAAAGCAAAAATAATCTTTTTCCATTCAACATTGATAAACCATATTTTGTGGGCTTCCCCAACCTCCCCCCTTCCCCGGTTTTCATCCCTTTTCCCCCCTCTCCCACAGTTTCTTAATCTATCAAATAATTACCTTTATACCTCATACAATTATAAAACTTAACTAATATCATTTTCACCAATTATCTTGATCATTATGAATCGAACTCCATTTTTTCTTCCCGTGCCTAATTTTACCCCCCTATAGACCTCCTTAGTTTCAACTTTTTCTAAAATCAGTTCTCATTTAAACTATAACTATTCCCAATCTAACCTTTCTTCCCTGGTTCCGGCTACGACCCCCCAATCCAGCAAGTTCCGTAGTCAGCAGTCCAGTTTTAATCCTAATAATCCTGGTTATCCATCCTATTAATCACAACCCTACTCTCCCTTCATCCCACCCCCTTTTTCCAATGTTTTACCGTCCGGACCTCCATACAACCCCCCTGAGTTTCTCCCCTTCTTTGGTTCTTTTTTTCTTCTTCCCTGTGGGCATTCTGAAGTTCCAGTATATCCAGTCGTACCCTCCTCAAAAGAGGAGCTCTCCACATGTCTTTTTGTAGCAAAAAGTCATCTTTTCCTTCGTGGTGGGCTTCATTTTGCATTATATTGTCACAGTCGTTGTCATCATCTTTACGTTCCAAATCACAGTCGCCATCATGATCAAAATCCTCCAAATCACTGTCACTATCATTTTCAAACTCGTCCTCCTCAGTTTCAGTGGCTTCATCCTCTAAGAAATCATATTCCGCAATCACCATCTGGAATTGTTGCCTTAACTCTTGCTGTTGTGTCTCATCTTGACATAGTCCTATTCTTACTGCCCACATAATTGTCAAAACATTCCGCTGGAACTCAGGCGAGTACCTTTTTGTTGACATAGTTCAATCCTGTCAAGGTCAAAACTTGTCACATGGGGTGGAAACTGCTCACAGTTTGTTTTCTCGACCCCATTTTAACAAGCTGGCTGCATTCTCCAATTCTTGAAACCTAGAAATCCAAACTAATACTTCGAAGACATATAAGCCAGAAATTCTAAAAAGTCCAAAAATAAAAATAAAATTTCACTTATAAATCCAAATCAGCTCGCTGGGCTGTCTGGGCTGCCGGCTCCCGGGGGGAGGAAAGGTCTTTCTGAATCTTTAGATCCACAGTCCTTCTCCCCTTTTACCCTGCATCTTCTTTTTCAATGTCTTTAAGGAAACCCTTTAAAATTAAGATCTTCTATTCGCGGCTTCGGGTTTTTTGTTTACTGTTTCTTGAATTGCCGGTGGGGGGGGGTGGCTTCCATTTTTTACCCCTCTCTCCCAAATCCAAATTATTTTATAATCCAATCTTTTGAGGTTACTTACAGTCTTTTCCGAATCGTTTTTTTCAAAAGAATCCAGCGCTCTCCGCCTTCGGCTTGAAGCTTCTCTCCGCTAGGTTAACGCTGTTGTTCAAGATGGCCCCCGCTACTTCTACCCTCCTCGCTTCGGGGCTCTTATTAGAGCTTGCCAGAGAGTTGGGGAGTCCGGATTTGGGCACCGCCGAACAAAATTCGCCCCCGGGACGCTCTTCCTGGGGTTCTAAGGGGCGCAGCGTCGCTCTCGCTGCCCTCCCCACTCCTAGCGGAGACGGGTCGCCTCGGAGACGAGACGAAACCCCGCCGATCGGCGCTGGCGCTGAACCGGAAGCCCTATATCCCACCCATCTGGCTGGGTTTCCTCCGCCACTCTGGGTGGCTTCCAACAAGTACCAAAATACATTAAAATATCACAGATTAAAAACTTCCCTAAACAGGGCTGCCTTCAGATGTCTTCTAAAAGCCAGATAGTTGTTTATTTCCTTGACCTCCGATGGAAGGGCGTTCCACAGGGCAGGCGCCACTACCGAGAAGGCCCTCTGCCTGGTTCCCTGTAGCTTTGCTTCTCGCAGTGAGGGAACCGCCAGAAGGCCCTCGGCGCTGGATCTCAGTGTCCGGGCTGAACAACGGGGGTGGAGACGCTCCTTCAGGTATACTGGACCGAGGCCGTTTAGGGCTTTAAAGGTCAGCACCAACACTTTGAATTGTGCTCGGAAACGTACTGGAAACGTACTTACTACATAAGCAAAGCCCTGCTGGATCAGGCCGAATGCTCATCTACTACAGCATCCTGTTGTCGCCTTGGCAACCAGATGGCTATGAGATGCTCACGAGTGGATCTCGAGCACAACAGAACTCTTCCCAGTTGTGATTCCCAGCAACTGTCATTCAGAGGCATCCTGCCTCCAACAGCTGAGGGAGAACACAGCCACCATGACTAGCTGACAGCTTTATCCTCCCTGAATTTGTCTAATCTGCTGTGGTGCAGCTGATCCCTGCCAAAGCAGGGCTTGCTGTCGGTGCCAATCAGCTGATACCACATAATGCAATTTATTTATTTTTGTCTGCACTGAAATGGCTTTGCAAAATCCGGAAAAGTGTGTAATCCAACTGGGATTGGAGCTGTGCTCCAAACTACAAGCCAGTTTGGGAGCATCCAAATGGGCCCGGTGTGCTGTGAAAAGTGGACCAAGCAAATTCCTATTCCCATTCCTACCACACCTCTTTCTTCTGCTCTTTTTATTTGGGGAGCTCAACATCTTTCATGGCTTTCAAAGCAGATTCTGCTTACTGCAGCCCTGTTCCCCTGGTGCCTTTGAGCATTCGCCCTAAATCCTTCGGAAGTCTGCTAGGCCTTGCAACATCTTAAAAGGGCCCTTTGTCAGATGCAGCCGTGCAGCTATTGGAGACAATTTCTTTTCTCCAACAGCTCCCAAGGGACATCAAGCAGGGAAACAAAGCAAACCTGACTGAAAAGATTTCAGGAATGTAAGCTATTAGCATGTGGAGTTCTCATTAAAAAGCAGAGCCTTTAAAACATTTTGTTGCAGTTTTTCCCCCTCCCTTTTTTTAATGATGTTCTCTGCTAAGTCACAAAATGCTTGCCAAATAATTATATTAAACGAAAAGTATTGCTGTAAAAGACAATGATATAGTACGTGGACGGCCCATGGAGGGACTCGTAATCCTTCTGCAGTTCCTATTACTTCCAGGGCTATCACGGTTTCAATTGCACCATTATTGAACTAAGGAGCTTGACGTGCTGAAATCTTCTTTATTTTGGAAGCAAAAGTAGAATCTGTGGGGTTCTCTGGGGACACAATCTGCTTGAAATGCAAGGGTTGCGGTGGCTCTCAAATGACATCATATTTCAAAATGTGTCCAAGGAACATCGAGTCCACCCCTTATAGTTGGTTTCCCCAATTCCTTGTCATGCCCTAGGGAGGCAGTAGCCCCCTGCCAAGTCATGCTGATTTCTTGTGGGGTTTTGTGTGCAATATTTTTTTTTTGATGTGATTTCATTGTATTTATAAGGTTGCATTAATAAAATATTTTACTTCTTCTGATCCATGGGTAGTGAAGTAGAGACCCTCCAAGATCTTGTTAGAGTACGACTCCCATCCTTAGCTGCCAAGTATCCCATTTTTCGCGGGAAACCCCCAGACTTTAATCCGTTTCCCGCTGTTCTCCCAAATGGAGAAAAATCCCCTGGATTTCCTACCTGCCAGGGAGCCTCCATTTTGGGTGCCGCTCTTCCCATGTGTGGGCACTGGAAATCGGGCAGAGCAGCACTGGAAGTCACTTCTACGCATGCCCGGCGGCCATCTTGGTGGTGGCAGCATGGCGACGGCCATCTTGGTGGTGGCTGCATGGCAGCGGCTGTCACCAAGATGGCCGCCACCATGTGGCCACCACCAAGATGGCCGCCGGGCATGCGTAGAAGCGACTTCTGGTGCCACTCTCCCCGATTTCCAGTGCCCACACATGGGAAGAGCGACCCCAGAAGTTGCTTCTACGCAACTTCTGGTGCCGCGCATAGCTGCCAAGCCTCCCGTTTTCCCCGGGAAAACCCCGTTTTTACTTACCTTTTCCCGGTGGTCCCCCGTATTACTTCGTCTCCCGTTTTTTCTCCGTTATTTTCTCCTGCTGGCGGCCATTTTTTTTCTTTCCGATTTGCCCTTCTATGGGCACCATAAATGGCCGCCGCCAGCTTCAAAAGTCGCATCTATGCATGTCCGGAAGTGCATAGACGTGACTTCCGGTGTTGGCGGCAGCCATTTTGGTGCCCATAGATGGGCAGAGCGACACCGGAAGTTGCGTCGGCGCACTTCCTGACATACGTACAAGCGACTTTTGAAGCCGGCGGCAGCCATTTTGGGTGCCCATAGAAGGGCAAAGCGATACCGGAAGTTACATCGACGCAACTTCCGGTGTCAAATGGCTGCCGGTCCCGGATTCTGCAGTCCGGAACTTGGAAGGTAAGGTGCCGCGGCGCTGCTGATCCTGCATTTTTCAGCGGGAGACTTGGCAGGTATGCTCCCATCACCCCTGACTATTGGCCAGTCTGGCTGGGGCTGATGGGAGTTGGAGTCCAACAACATTTGGAAGGTCACAAGTTCCCAGTCCTTGCAAAATCACTTCTAATCTAGTTCTGTCTGTCTGTCAGCCATCCCAATAAATACATAAGCCCCTACCTCTTACACAAATTCCACAAACCCAATAATGAATAAGAATATATTTAGAGCCTGCTTAAATAATAGCAAGTCAGGAGCTGGTCGTACCTCTTAGAGTTCCACAGCTGTATGGGCTGCAGGCTGGAGGTTGCCCATCAGTGGGTTATATTTATTCAGTGTAAGACAGCTTCTTATGGCCTCTTTCTCTGTAAAGCAAGACTGCTGAAGTTGTAGCCTCCCAGATGCTGTTGGACTTCAACTTCCATCAGCCCCAGCCAGATCAGGTAGTCAGGTGGTGGTGAGGTGGTGGTAGTTTCAGTTTAGCAACATCTGGAGAGCCAGAAGCTCCCCATCCCTGCTGTAGAGCTGGTGCTTGTTGTCCTGCCAGGTGAAAGGTGTGCGTGGAGGTGGGCAGTCCATGAGGAACATAATTTTCGAAATGCACCAGGCAAATTCCAAGTAATCATAAATTGCTATTTCCAAGCACCAGTCTGAAGGGTTCCTTCCCCTACTTTTTTGGTTTCTTGTCCTGACCTAGTTAAGATTTAAAAATGAATAGAAAAACAATTTCAGTGTTGTCTTGCAGATCCATTGATGACCGTCTATGGTGTTTTATTCCTGGACAAACAGGATGATGGCTGCTTTGGCCACCAGATGAGTCTTTGGGCAAGAGCTTCTGCACTGCTTGGGCTGACCCTGTGGATCAGTAGTTTGCCTGTGGGTGCCTAATTAAGTGTCCTTAATCAAAGCTCCCCTCCCCTCCCTGACACCCCCCACAACCACAATACATTCCCGTAACAGGCTTTGAAATGCGCTCTGCAAGCTGTGAGGTTCTCTCTCTCTCTCTCTCTCTCTCTCTCTCTCTCTCTCTCTCTCTCTCTCTCTCTCTCTTAAAGCTGTGAGGTTTTCTTTCGCAATCCAGCTCTCATCATACTCTCAGCCAGGCAGCACTCAGCAAGTGCAGAGCACCCCAGCGGGAGGCCTGTTTCTTGAAGTCCGCTCACACTGTTAATGGGGGCAGGAAAGCCCATTCAGCACCCCCGCTTAGCAAAAAAGCAAAAAGGAAAAGGAAAGAAAAAAGGTTTCCATAATTGGCTTCATAGAAGCTGACAGATTCTTTTTCTGCTGGCGTCTTGCTAGCCAAAGCCCCACCAGGTGCTCCATTACAGCACTTACTAGAGGGAGAAATGGTTTCTTCACACCTCTTGAAGGCTGTTGAGTTGCTAATTTAAAACCGCTTACTCGATGACGGTACCAGACACAGAACATCCCGGCGCTTTCTAATCCAGGGAACGTCTCCATATACATTCCTTACCATGTTCCGTTCTGTGTTCCTTTGCTGTCATCCCTGAACCTCATATGTGACAGGAAGAAGCAGCTCCCTCTGAGCATCAAAGTTGCCCAAGAAAGTAGTAGCTCTGAGGTCGTCAGTTAGTCTGATGACATCCGTTAAGAAGAAGATGGAAAAACTGAAGAGGGTGCAGAGAGCAGCAGAGATGGTCAGGGGTAATGAAAGCAAGTCCTGTAATGGGCTGGGGAACTGGATCTGAGTGGTGGGCCACCTGTTCATCTCCTCTCTCCCTTTGCATGGGCCAGATTTGACAGATGGGCAGGGCCACTGACCTGTCAATCACTTGATGCCACAAGGACACCAGGGGATACGGCGCTTTGACGCCCTGACAACCAGCAGATCGTTGGGACATAAAAGGGGTGCACAGGGGCTTGCAAAGTGTCCCACACAGCCTTTTGAAGTTCCTTCAGAAGTCAGGTGTGCAGTGCTTTTGAAGCATTGCCAACCAGCTGATCAGGGGCACTTCAGAAGCCCCTTTTGGCCCAACCCAGTCAACATTATACCTGCTCACACTTGTCAGAATATATGATGCCAGGAGACTGGTGGGTGGACATGGCCAAA
The DNA here is from genome assembly GCF_963506605.1 of Zootoca vivipara. NCBI lineage: Eukaryota > Metazoa > Chordata > Lepidosauria > Squamata > Lacertidae > Zootoca > Zootoca vivipara. Next base: position 9,684,191 of record NC_083289.1, on the reverse strand, counting down.
ATCCATCTGGGGGGGGGCACCAACCTATTATTAGCAAGACTCTGAATACGTCTATGGGGGCGTTAACCCATTATAAGCAATACTACTTTCATCCTCTGAAACTGGGGGCCATGGGGCTGTGTTCTTAATATTAATGAACATTACTGGTAAGCACCAAAGAACATAAGAACAATCACTAAATCCACACCAGAACAATTGAATCCAGGTAACTTACATCTTACACTTACCTTACATATGTGATCACCATAGCTGCCAAGTTTTCCCTTTTCTCGCAAGGAAGCCTATTCAGCATAAGGGAAAATCCCTTTAAAAAGGGGATAACTTGGCAGCTATGGTGATCACAGTTGTGCACAGGTGTGTGTGTGTGTGTGGGAATAAATAAATAAATAAATGGAGAATGGAGAAACCCCACTCTCAATTTATTTTCCCCCTTCACCTGCACACAGCTGTGATTGCAGGCTTACCTGGCTTTGGGAAGGAGGCACAAGGGTTCTGGCAGCATCCCAGAGCCCTCACACTACTTTGCTGAAGCCCAGGTAAGCAGCCTTGTTAGGGGGGCACAGTACTGGGGCTTCCTGGCATAATCATAGCTGCCAAGTTTTCCCTTTTCTCGCGAGGAAGCCTATTCAGCATAAGGGAAAATCCCTTAAAATAAGGGATAACTTGGCGGCTATGGGCATAATATGCTTTTGCATATACATGTGGACCCATAGAACTGAACCCTCACATAGGAAGTGAGATACCTGTATATTGTAAAGTACTCTTTCTGCTGTAAGGCTGACTGCTGTGCTTTGATGGAATATTTGGTCTCCCTCATTCTATGACACAATAGACCAGGCATCCCCAAACTGCAGCCCTCCAGATGATTTGGCCTACAACTCCCATGATCCCTAGCTAACAGGACCAAAACATCTGGAGGGCCAAAGTTTGGGGATGCCTGCAATAGACCAAAGCTTTTCCAACAAACCTGGTGTTTGTTTTTGGGGCTTATTATGGACTCAAAATATCTGTGAACTCCATTACAGGACTCGAAAATTCCAGAAGGCATCTAGACCCTGGTTCCCCTCCCCCCCAATTACATTTTCAGGAGGGTACCAAGTTCTAGAGGCCTTGGAGTTTGCCACTGTTTGCCTTCATGATGCCAATCACTTATGAATGACAGGGCAGTTAAGAGCACACAATGTGTTCCAAGAGAGGAAGAGAAAACTCAAACACTAGTAGACCTTGTGCCTCCAAGGAAAGCCCTCAGGAGTGCAATGAGGATTATAAACCTTTTGGATCAACTGGGGCCTATTTTGGAGCCCAGAGCATCCACCTGAACTCTGAACTCTGGAACGGATTAATCCACTTTCCATTACTTTCAATGGGAAAGTTTGCTTCGGTTTATGAACGCTTCAGTTTAAGTACTCCGCAGACCGTCTGGAACGGATTAATTCACTTTCCATTACTTTCAATGGGAAAGTTCGCTTCAGTTTATGAACACTTCAGTTTATGAACAGACTTCCAGAACCAATTGTGTTCATAAACCGAGGTACCACTGTACCTTACATGTAGTGTCACTCCAAGACAATCTTCCCCAGTAACTTGCACACTAACTCCCATGGTCTCTGACCATTGGCCACTGTTGTTGGAACTGATGAGAGTTGGAGTTAAACAACAGAGGCATGTAGTCCAAGAATATCTGCACCAGGTTTCTCCTCTTGGCATTAATTGGAGACACTAGGGATTCAACATGGAAACTTTGCACAACTTCTGATACTGTTGAAAGCTAGGGATAGGAGTCTCTGACAACTGGGCATGATGTCTATAACCAGGGGTTGGCAAACTAAGGCCACCGGGCTGGATCAGGCCCAATTGCCTTCAGGATCTGGCCTGCGGACTGTCCATGGATCGGCATGGGGTTCTGTTTGCTCGGGTTGCGCCATTCCCCCACCCCGCACCATTTCATTTCCCCCCTCTCCCTCACACACACTGCGGCGGTGCCTCCTCCCTCCCTCCTCCTGGCTTCTCCTCACCCTGCCTAGAGGAGGAAGGGGCAGGGCCGGCTCTAAGGTAAGCCTGGGTGGCGCAGGGTGCCAGGGCGCTGGGCTGCCAGGGGGCACCGTGCGCTGCACCCACCAGACAGCCGCGGTGGGAAACAGGGCGGGGGGGCAGGCGCTGGAGCGATCTTTGCACCATGCCGCCAGGGCACCCGATATGCTTCAGACGGCCCTGGGAAGGGGGCTGGGCTGAGCTGGCTGAGCTCCATTTTAAGCAGCCTCTCTCTGGAGCCAGCCCTTTCGTGCCGCTCATCGTCCCTCCGTTTCCGCGTCCGCTGCCTTGGTGCTCCTGTGGGCTAGAGAGTGGAGCAGACAGGCTCGCTCTGCCTACCCATGAGAAGCAGCAGCGGCAGTGGTGGTGGTGGTGGTGGTGGCAGCCCCTGCTAAAAAGATTTTGGTTAGGCAAGCATATCCATGCATGCAGAAGTCATTGTGTGTTTCAATCTGTGCTTAATTTATTGTGGATTTTAATATTTCCCTTTAATGTTTTAAATTATTGTTTTACAACACTTTTTTTTACTGATAATTCTGTTTTGTTATTTTTGACAACCTGCTTTGAGTTTTCATTACAATCAAGTGGGATGTAAATATTGTGAAAGAAATAAACAAACAAAATAATTGCCGTTCCACCATAGCCACAACAGGTAGAAAATTAACATGGTTCCAAAGCATTCTCTGTCCCCACCCCACCCGTCTCCTTGTTTTGCTTTTTAAAATAAATGGAAAGCTGGCTACAAAACTAGCTGCAGGCAGAAACAGGTTAGATCTATGCCTCTCACCCAAGATGTATATTTGAAGTAAAGATGATTGATTATGAGAGCCAGAGAGCAATAGATGCCCTACCAGGCTTATGGAACAATCCCTTGTGTTTGTGCCAGTCAGTCCTTGCAAGGCAGCAATGGAAGAGGGAAGCACCAGAACAGACCATTCCATCACATTGGCATCAATGTCACAGAGTTGTTACAATCCCTCCACATGTAACAGAACTTTGACCATTAAACGGGGTGGGGTGGGGTGGAGTTTGAGCAGTTAAAAGGCCTGGATTCTGAAGAAAAAATACCAAAACAGTGATGGCGAACCTATGACATGCGTGTCAGATGTGACACGCAGGGCCCTCACTGCTGGCACATGCCCCATCGGCCCATTCACGCTGTTGTTGTTGTTTCCCCCCCCATTTGTTCTCCCACTCCTCCTACAGCTTGTCTCCGCTGTTAAAACCTGGATCCTTTTTGTTGTTGTTGTTGCTGCTGGTAGCCAGAGATTGGTTTTTTAACCCTTTCTGCTTTGGCAGACAATGATTATAACAGCGTTCATTTTTCAACCTGTTCTGTGCTGGGTTTTTTGTGCTTTGGCAGACTATGTCGGTGCTGCGTGTTAGTTCCAGTGAAGGTATTATTTGCCGTTTATTTCTGTTCTCTTCCCCCCCCCCAAAAAAAGTGCAGCAGCTTTGGGGCATCCCCCCCCAAAAGCAAAGCAACTTTTGCACACCCCCAAAAAACCTCCATAACTTTGGTCAGCAGCTCCCCCCAAAAAGCTCAACAACTCTAGGCACTTTGTGATAAATAAGGGGTTTTTGGTTTGGTTTGGTTAAATAATTAGTTTTTGGTTTATTAAATACAGTTATATATTACAATTATACATTTTTGTTATTTAAACTATAAATATCATGAAATTATGGGTTTTTCTCGAAGTGACACACCACCCGAGTTATGCTCGGTTTTTTGGCGAATTTTGACACACCAAGCCGAAAAGGTTGCCCATCACTGTACCAAAAGATAAGAATTGAAATGTGATGTCTGTGCGCATTTTTCGTACTAGGTAAAGGTAAAGGGACCCCTGATCATTAGGTCCAGTTGCGAACGACTCTGGGGTTGTGGTGCTCATCTTGCTTTACTGGCCGAGGGAGCTGGCGTACAGCTTCCGGGTCATGTGGCCAGCATGACTAAGCTGCTTCCGGAGAACCAGAGCAGCGCACGGAAACGCCATTTACCTTCCCACCGGAGTGGTACCTATTTATCTACTTGCACTTTGACGTGCTTTCGAACTGCTAGGTTGGCAGGAGCTGGGACCAAGCAACAGGAGCTCACCCCGTCGCAGGGATTCGAACCACTGACCTTCTGATCAGCAAGCCCTAGGCTCTGTGGTTTAGACCACAGCGCCACCCGCGTCCCATTTTTCATACCAGAGGGGTACATATTGCTAGTGCGGAAGTAGAATTAAATTCCATCCCAGTGGAAAGAGAGAAAGGATGAGTCACTCTTACTGGTCATTTCACTGGTTGCCAGTTCATTTCTGGGCCCAGTTCAAGAGGTTTAAATGACCTAGACCCAAAATATCTAAAATAGCACCCCTTTCCCTGCAGGCAATATTGGGCATTAAGATCGGCAGAGGGGACCCTCTTAGTGCTTCCAATTCCATTTCCATTGTCCTCAGTATAGGGCATCCTCTGTAGCAACTCCTAATTTGTGGAATTCCCTCCCCTGGCAGGCTGGCACCTTCATTGTAGAGCTTCTACCATATGCTGAAGATGTGCTCCTTCATCCTGGTCTTAGACACCTGAGATACATAAATATTTAAGACCATCTCTATTGTAAATTGTTTTAACTGATTTTCAACTAACTTTTATTTTCTATATGATTGTAACCCAGCCTGGGACCTTTTATGATGGAGAGGCTGGCTTCTGTGGTGCCACCTCTTGCTTTTCCCAGCTCCACAAGCTGCTCTGACCACTGTCAGGGGGATACAGAGTCCCCTATCAACTCTCAGCCCTCTTAGCAAACTACAGTTCCTGTGATTCTTGGGTGGGGGTGGGGGGAAGCCACGGATGTTTAAAGTAATATGATATCACTTCAAATGTATAGTGCAGATGGGGCTCATGCTGGTAAAGGCTTGGCTTCCTCACTGATAGGATTAGACAGGGCCGGCTCTAAGGCAAGGCTGGGTGGCGCAATGCGCCAAGGTGCAAGGCCATCAGGGGGCGCCGCACGGCTGTGCCCTCCAGACGGCCGCACTGGGAAACAGGGCGGGGGGGCACCGGAGGGATCTTCGCACCATGGCCCCAGAGTGCCAGATACACTTAAGACGGCCCTGGGATTAGACAAAAGTCCATAGCTCAGTGATAGATCTTCCGCTTTGCACACCAAATCTTCAGGTAGGGCTGGGAGAGAATCCTATCCAAATCTGCAGAGAGTTGCTGACTGTCAGTGTAGACAATTTGGAGCTGAATGGATGGATGGTTTGACTTGGTATAAGGCAGATCCGTAAGTAATAATAATAATAATAATAATAATAATAATAATAATAATAATATATTATTTATACCCCGCCCATCTGGCTGGGTTTCCCCAGCCACTCTGGGTGGCTTCCAACAGAAATATTAGAATACACTACTTTATTAAAGATTAAAAGCTTCCCTAAACAGGGCTGCCTTCAGATGTCCTCTAAAAGTCTGGTTGTTGTTTTTCTCTTTGACATCTGGTGGGAGGGCATTCCACAGGGCAGGTGCCACTACCGAGAAGGCCCTCTGCCTGGTTCCCTGTAACTTGGCTTCTCGCAGCGAGGGAACCGCCAGAAGGCCCTCGGCACTGGACCTCAGTGTCCGGGCAGAGCGATGGAGGTGGAGATGCTCCTTCAGGTATCTGCATGCACCTTCCCTGTACAGTGAACCACTGACATCCCAGTAAACTACTTTCAGGTCCCGGACTGACTCCTTCCACTCTGGCTAGTCATTGGATCATCCTAGACAGGAAGAGGGCACCCTTGTTGCTTCACCAACAAGACCTTGGGGAAGGGCCATAGCCTAGGGTGGTTCATCTACTTGGCATGTGGAAGGTCCTGGATTCATTCTCCAGCATCTCCAAATAGGGCTGGGAGAGACCTGTGTCTGAAATCATGGAGAACTGCTGCTAATAAGCCAGTGATTTGACAGGGTATATGAAAGCTTTTTAAGCTTGTATCTTCCTGAGCATTTCTGTATCTTTAGTTGTTGTTGTTTTGGTACAGACTTCTGCCTTGCTCCTTGACTCTGCCTCTTGGGATGCCATCCAGTCCTGACTTGCTGCTAAGTTCCATGGCTCCTGAATAACCTTAGACTGCTGCCCACAACACAGCCTTGACACACACATCCTTTGCTCAGGGGCTTCCTGTGCAGAACCGTTGGATACACAACCTCAGGCTAACCTCTTCCTTTCATCTGGGACTCGCCACTGATGGAGGTGAGTCAGGGTAAGGAGGCAGCTGCCCCACCCCCTGGAATTTTCTGCGGCAGGCTTGCTCTGGTACTGGTAATATATTTGAGAGCAACCCAACCAGACCCCACCACTCCAGAGACTTCATTCGGGGAAAAAGCTGGGCAATCATTCCTCATAATGAAAACAAAATCCTCTTGTAAAGCTTGCCGGAAAACCAAAGTGTAAAAAAGACAAAAGGCTGACAAGGGGATACATGTCAATAAAGGGAGTTTTATGGAAATTCACTGCTTCTGCACAGCAGCTGACATTCAATAAATCTCCATGGCCAATCCGAAGAGTGGTGTGTGTTAGTCTGATGGGGAAAGAACCAATTTCTCACACATTCTTTTCTGTTGCACTCCTCATAAAAATGGGGAAAGTTTAAAGCAAACAAGAGCTTAAAAGTTTTATCTAGTGGGGAGGTCTCATAGATCTCACTCTCTTCGGATTCCTTGGATTTTTATGGAGTTGAAATACCACACATTGCCTGACATGAATCTTTCTAACTTACAGCATGACCTCATTCTCCAGTTTTACCAGCTGAGTAGGACAGGCTTGAGATTAAGTCTTCTTGCAATCATGTTTCGTTATGGCAGCATAGTTGCATTGCGGTGGTGTTGGCGGAAGGACTAGCTCGGTGGTAGAGAATCTGCTTTGCATGCAGGAAGTCCTGGGTTCAATCCCCGGCACCTCCAGGTAGGGCTGGGATAAACCCCAGTTTGAAACCCACTGCCCATCAGTGTAGACCAGGGGTCAGCAAAATTTTTCAGCAGCGGTCCGGTCCACTGTTCCTCAGACCTTGTGGGGGGCCGGACTATATTTTGGAAAAAAATATGAAGAATTCCTATGCCCCACAAATAACCCAGAGATGCATTTTAAATAAAAGCACACATTCTACTCATGTAAAAACACCAGGCAGGCCCCACAAATAACCCAGAGACCATCCGTGGGCCAGATTGAGAAGGCGATTGGGCCGCATCCGGCCCCCGGGCCTTTTAGTTTGGGGACCCCTGGTGTAGACAATATTGAGTGGAACCAATATTGGTTCCAATATTGGAGGTGGCTTCCTAGATTCCTTTGTGCTGTTATAGCATCCCTCCTGCTGCAACAGAGAACAGAAAGACCACACTACCTCACACAGGTGAGCATCAGGGATAATGGAGTTGTCCCCCTCCTGCCAACCAATGTTTTCCCATTGCCCCAGCATGGTAGGAAGGGAAAAACTCTTCCAACTCCTCTTGGGGCGCACTGGGTGTGCCAAGGTTAGAGGCCAGACACCAAGTGTTCAGGACCATGGATAGTTCTATGTGGAGCTGGATAAAAGATCAAAGAGCTCTTCACGCATGATAACCATCATACGAGGGAGAGAGGAGGGGCAAAATAGCCCCACAATCTCTTTATTGTCTCCACTTCTATTCCTGCATCCCTCTGCCTCTATATGTTGAGGGCTAGCTGCAGTACAGAAAGTCTTGACCCATGGACAGGTCCACCATAAGCGCCATACCATATATGAGGTGTCGTACCATAATGCTCCTTTATGATGTGTTTCTCCGCAGACCAGATTCCCTCCTATTTGAAAAAGGAAGCCACAGTTCAGCTGAGGTGTGTACATTTCAGGCAGCCATTGCACATGCTCAGATGAGAGCATCGGCAAACTGGAGCTTGGTGTGGGGAAACAAATCTCTGGTCTGCACAGCAACGTAAGAATGCAACTTGAAATTCAGCCGCGTACTGTGGAGAAACAATCTTGCTTCATTTCAGGCTGTTAACATGTGCCTAGCCTAAGTGGAAGCAGTGCAGCCAACTGTAGTTTGAGCCCATGCTAAGACTTTCTCACAACACCACTTAAGAATGAGCACAAAATCGCAGGTGTGGGTGGTGAGGATTACATAGGTCAGCATGAGCAAAATTGTCCCAAGAGTCAATCTAAATCTAGTTTTGGTCTGGTTCTTTGGCTCCATTTTCCCAGCCATTGAACATCTAACGAGAATTCCTGCAGAGCCCAGCCCAGCTTTTGCTTGGTGGACCTCTGAATATTGCCTAAACATGCCTGGCTATGCAAGGCACTCTCCGCCAGCTGAAGCGTGGCTGTGGGCCATCGCTGTTTGCTTAGACAGATGCGAGAGGGCTAAAAATATCCCAGGCATGCATATGCTTTATTTATAACAATCTGATGAGGATTTAGCCAGTGAGATGTAGGGGGTATGTGCACTTTGCTCTACCAGGCTGTGTTAATTTCTTCCATGCCCATTTTTTTTCCTGGGAGGATTCAGAGCCACAAATGTTTGCTCTCCTCAGTTGAGCACATTGCTGGGAGTTGGGGTCCAGCAAAATCTGAAGGGTCACAGGTTCCTCATCCCCTCAAGTACACATTTACACACACACACACACACACACACACACACACACACACACTTTATTCTCACAATTGTGTCAGGTAAGCTAGGTTGAGCAAGGCACTCGCCTGGCATCTACCTGCTAAGTTTCATGGCTGAGGGGATTTGAACCTGAAGCCTATTCTGAATGGGGCTCTAATATAGCTTCTAACATTGCATACATGCAAACAAAAGTACCCACTTTTAAACAGAAACAACCCGATACCCAAGTTTGTCAGAGGCTGCTTGAATCTGTGGACGGCAGCCTCATGTTGTGAGCCACTGAACTGCAGGTGGCAGTTTCTAAATGAAGTACCCTGAGGTTTGGGACTTATTCCGCCCACCCAGGTTGGCCACTGAGTCCTCCTGGCCAGGATGGTCTGCAAGAGGTCATCCTGCTCCAGTTGCTTGAGAATCAAGGCCTTCCTGGGCTCTGATGTGTTCCTGTGTATTTGTTCTTTGCTCCTGACTTCTGACTTGTTCTTTGCTCCTGTCTCTGGGTTGTCCTTCCATCCTAACTTGCTCTTGGGTCCTGACTATCACCTCAAGAAGGAAGTGGGAGGCAATGTTGTCCCTCCATTGGTAGCAGCGGCCCTATGCTCCCCAGGGCAAGGATAGGAGTGGGGAACATTTCTCAGTCCCTATTCTCTTCTGGGCAACCTTCTGGGTGGGCAGGGTGAGAGGCAGATGTGGGCAGAACAACTAATGTATATGTTATCTCCCCACTGGAGGCCACACTGACACACACCTCTCTGTCACCCATGCGGGCAAGCAAGAGGCATTACCAGAGTTCAAAGGTGTATCCCTGTCATGCAAAAATGCTCAGGGGAGGGAAAAGCAGTGAGGGGTGTGTCCTAGGAACAGGGGGTGGAGCCTGGGAGAGTCCCAGGGGTCAGGCAGAGAGGGGCCAGGAGGAATGCTTTTGGGCCCAAGGCCCGAGAGTCCCCATCCGTACTTGAACCACAAAGCCACCCTGACTTACCTTCCAAGTCCCGGACTGCAGAATCCGGGACCGGCAGCTGTGTGACACCGGAAGCTGCGGCGACGTAACTTCCGGCGTCGCTCCGCCCATCTATGGGCACCAAAAATGGCTGCCGCCGACACCGGAAGTTGCGTCTATGCACTTCCGGACATGCGTAGATGCGACTTTGGAAGCTGGCGGTGGCCATTTTTGGTGCCCATAGAAGGGCAAATCGGAAAGAAAAAAAATGGCCGCCGGCAGGAGAAAATAACGGAGAAAAACGGGAGACGAAGTGATATGGGAGACCACCGGGAAAAGGTAAGTGAAATCGGGGTTTTCCCGGAGAAAACGGGGTACTTGGCAGCTATGCACCCTGACTCTCAAGAAGCAGAAAGCAGAAACAAAGCAAGCACATTCTCGATGGGACTCGAGCTTTGTTGGAAGTGCTGCAATTCCACTGGCTGTTGGGGTAGCCATGGAGAGCTCTTAGCACATGTTTGAATGCAGATGAGAAGCTGGCACAGTTTTTCCTCTGTCTCTATCTCTGAAAGAGTCAGGTATTTTTAGAGGACAGATGGAGCTGGGTTGTGCTGGGAGGGAGAGGAGGCAAACTGTCAGGGGGGGGAAGAGAAACACACTATGTGTGTGTGTGTGTGCGTGCGTGAGATATATTAGCCTGACCAGCAAAAGTGAAACTGCAGCTGGAGGAAATGTGTCGATGACATGCCTTTCAATCTTGAAAGGGAGAATGTTGGTGCAGGAGCTCACCCCACTCCCCACTTTACTGAAGCCCCCAAATGGAGGTGGAAGTCCATGCTGGAAGGCAGAGGGGGAGGGGGAAAGAACAGCTGTCCTGTCATGGAAGCAGCAGGCAAGTGGCTTCTCCATCCTCTCTCCCACATAAGCTGGAACGGCGGTCTTATGACTAACAGCCTAGTCGGAATGATGGAGAATTTTGTTCAGTCTGCATTTTAAAGGGAACTGACCTACTTCACATTTCTGTGGACTTGTATGTAGATCGGAACACTTGCTGTGCACTTCTCTGGAGTTTGCAATGCAGCTTCGGCTAACCCCCACCCCCAACCCACACAGATGCATATTTTTATGGGGGAAACGTATACAGAAATATTGATTTTTACCCTCTGGGACCTTGCTTGGGGGAGCCTTCTTGGAGCAACATATCTTGCTGGGTGGGAGAGTGAGGAAAGAAGGTTCTTAGCTGGTGTTGTTGGGGGAAGAGCCCACAAGAATGATGGACATTAGGCCTCTCTTGGGTAGAAGCCAGAGTAGGAGAGGGAGTGCACTACTTGGATACCCCAGGTGTGAGGTGAGGTAGGACCCCTGAATGCTGAAGATAGAGTCTTGGAACCAAACCAAAGGATACATCTGGAACATGGTGAGCCACTGCCTCTCAACCTAAACTCTCTTACAGCTTAATCATGATGCTTAATTTCAGTGGGTCTGCTCCAGGTACAATTTAGTTGAAAAACACCCATAGAGCTGAATTGTGGAACAATTAGCAGCAAACACTTCTCTAGGCTCTAATTCCTGTCCCATTCATATCAAAAGAAACATCTCCAGTGGCACTGCCTGTTGTTTAGTCATTTAGTCGTGTCCGACTCTTCGTGACCCCATGGACCAGGCACTCCTGTCTTCCACTGCCTCCTGCAGCTTGGTCAGACTCATGTTCGTGGCTTTGAGAATACTGTCCAACCATCTTGTCCTCTGTCGTCCCCTTCTCCTTGTGCCCTCCATCTTTCCCAACATCAGGGTCTTTTCCAGGGAGTCTTCTCTTCTCATGAGGTTGCCAAAGTATTGGAGCCTCAGCTTCAGGATATGTCCTTCCAGTGAGCACCCAGGGCTGATTTCCTTCAGAATGGATAGGTTTGCAGTCCATGGGACTCTCAAGAGTCTCCTCCAGCACCATAATTCAAAAGCATCAAAAGCCTGTTAGAACCCAATAAATACATCAAAAGACACTGGCTTGCTATTTTTTTTATTTTAAAAATGCAAGGTCCTCAAAGTTAATTCCTACTTTTCAAAAGTGTCAGAGATTTAGGGAAAAGACAGTGGATTGGTGAGGCAAAACAGAAACAACATTCATCTTCCTTCTTTCGGAGATTAGAAGGGAAAGATTCACGGCAAGCCCATCACTATCCATTTTGTTGACAGGATCCGTCTTCATCAGCTGGGCTGCCAAGTGCATCATCTGATGGGAGCTGAATCTCCATGAAGCAATCATGGCTGGCCAGTGAGCTGTGCTGGCAGGTGTGTGGCCACAAGCAGAATGCTCAGTTTGAGATTTTGAGGCTTGGTGGGGAAAAGAGGGGCACAGAATTGTCCCCTGCTTAGCTTTTTCTTACCGCCACCTATTTCACAGCACCAGCATTCTTCCTGATGGTAGATCATCATCCCCCCCCCTTTCCACTCCATTTGCAAGAGCAGGGGTGGCCTGACCGACTTAATTCCACCCTACTTCAGTTTTGCTGGTGCTCAATTATAGGTTTGTTCTGGACTGTTTTCTGCAGGGTTTCCCCGATGCACAAAAAGTCTGCATTTAAAAAAAAAATCTCAGACTGTCTACACTGGATTCATTTTGTTTCCATACATGAAATTGTTTACACTGTAGATTGTATCAAACGAAGCCCTACTCAGAGTAAATCCATTGAAATCAATTTACCAATGTTAGCCATGTCCATTAATCTGAATGTGTCTACTCTGAGTAGGACTCAGCCCTGGGTTTAGATATGGAGCTGTTCTGTTGCTGCTGTTTCTGTTAATTGATTAAATATATTTCATAGAAAGTGATCCATAAATGGAACAAAGTAAGTGAATTTTATTTTATTTTTTTTAAAAAAACCACACAAAAAACAGACATTGCAGGCACTTTATGTAATACACACTTTTCCATAAAATTCACATTTTCACTGCTTTTTTATTGTAAAATACACATTTTGTATGGATTTTAAACGTCTTTTTAAAAGTTTGTGCTCACCCCCCCCTCATGAAACAGCATCACAACATCTAGAAAAACCATAGCTGCCAAGTTTTCCCTTTTCTCGCGAGGAAGCCTATTCAGCATAAGGGAAAATCCCTTTAAAAAAGGGAAAACTTGGCAGCTATGAGAAAAACGTGTAATCTCACTGGGAGTTGCATTCCAATCTGCATTTACATTTGGGAGCATTGAATCAGGTCAGTTGGCTGCAAAAAGTGGACCAAATACCTCTTTGAGCCCCATGTAAACTCCACGCAGAAAGCCTTTTGAAGCAGTCACAGTGTGATTGTGTCAAGGTGGCTGTTTCACGGTGTTCTGTCAATGCACAGAAGTGCACATTTGCATTCGTAAAACGCTGCACAAAAAGAATGCAGCTGTATACTCAAATGAAGTGAATCCAGTGGCAAACTGAGCATGCAGCCATTCTGGAACCCATTTTTAAATTTCTTCTCCTTGAAAGGCAAACTCTTCTCCTTGAAAGGCAAACTCATGGAACACCAACACCAACACCATAGGACGGGGGACAGGGATTAGCTATGTAAATTGTCAATTACCTTTATATACTACAAGGCTCAGTCTAGGTCTGCCAGGAGATTACCCTTTATACCATGGTTCTTCAAATATTCAGTCACTGTGCAGTATAAGTGTATTTAATAGATAATGTACAATGAGAATGTTTGGAAGTCTTTTTTAAAACCTCAACTACTTTTTCTTCTTTATTTTTTCCTTTTTCCTTTCCTTTCTTTTTTTCATAAATTGTAGTGTCATGTGTATTGTGAGGTATACAAAGTATCTTTGCTTCAGTTGCCATCATTTTCTTTTTTGTTACAAACAAAAACAGAGCGTGTTGTATAAATGCTGTATAAACGTATATTTTTAAAAATAATAAAGATTGAATAATAGAAAAAAAGGACAGTAGGGGATTAGCTTATCTGTACAGTGGTACCTCAGTTTACAAACACAATTGGTTCTGGAAGTCTGTACTTAACCTGAAGCAAACTTTCCCATTGAAAGTAATGGAAAGTGGATTAATCCGCTCCAGACAGGTCCGCGGAGTACTTAAACTGAAAATACTCAAACCGAGGCATACTTAAACCAAGGTATGACTGTATATATCAGCACTTCTGCTGGGGATCAGAACCACACTGGATGCCTCTGTCATTCCTAAGCTAGAAGAATATTCTTAGCGCCTTCTATGATCTTCTCAAAATATCCCCCCCCCACTACCTTCCAATATTTAGTGCTTCGGCAAACTGTTTCATAACCAGACACAGACATTTCCAGTTCTACAGCATCCACCTAACCCCTGGCAGTAGAAGAATGTATTTTGCAAGTTTAGTAGCATGATGTATAAATTTTTGAAGAGCTGCTGTTGTTGCCAGTGAAAGAGATCAATGTCTCTAAGTAAGATCGTCAGGCTACTGACAAAATCGAGTCTGTCAGCAATTTACAAATGTGCACTTGATGTTGCTGCATGGCATCACCAGCCTGTATGTTTCAGCAGCATTGTGTTCACTGCCAGGCCACGTCACGCACCCGTCCTCCATATGTTCTCTCACTCGCTAAAATTAAGGGCATAGCCCTTGCAAGGTGTTGTGCAAAAAGGTGGATGGAATCACATAAAATCAAATAAACCGTTGACAAAAAACCATCCCCATCAGGGAGCACTTGCTGCAACCTACATCAAGAATAACAGAAACGCCTTCTAGGTCTTCTTAAAAGGCAGTAGCAATGGGGCCATGGGGGAGGGGATTCCAAAGAGGTGGGCCACCACTGAAAAGACCCTGTTTCTAGTTAACTAACATGTTTGCCTCACATACCTCTGAATCCTGCACAGAGCTGGCCGCTGCTCCTTTGGGAGTAGCAGATCGTTCATAATCGTCACGTGCAGAGAAGCCACTCAAGCACTGTGCAGGATCAGATCCTTAACAGCTCTTAAGTGGGAGGAGTTGATCCCGTGTGGTGCTGATGCACCCCCTCTCGACCTTATTTTAAAACCCTATTTTAACTGTACATTAAAATAGGGTTTACAAAACTCTTCAAATTGCTTTCGAGATGCATTGGGATGGGTGGCCCATAGGATGGCACAGGGTGAATCAGCCCAACCTGGGGGCCACAGGGGTGTGGTTTTTTGGGTGTGTGTGCGTGTGTGTGTCTGTGTACAACCCTACTAAAGGCACCAAAGGTCTGACTTGGTATAAGGCAGCTTCCTCTATTCCTGTGAATCAGTGAAGAGGAGTATTAGAAGAACTCTTGGAGCTTTTCAAAGTTCAGCTATCCAGCTGAGCTGTTTGTTTAGTGCAATGCAGAATGATGGATTGCTATGTTCAAGGATGACTCCCCCCATTAAATAGGATTCCCTCCTCCTCCCCTTACCCAATAATCCTGGCACAGCTGGAATTCTGCGCATTATGTACATAGACCTGCTCTCTGGGGTATCATCATTTTGGTGTGTGTGTGTGTGTGTGTGTGTGTGTGTGTTTGAGCAAGCTTTTCTCCCTTCTTTGCCATGAATACAGGCCCATTAGAGAAGAATGGGAGTGCTATACCTTCATGGCCCATGTTTGGCTTTTGTATTCCCAAGTATCTCTGAGCAGACTACAAAGCAATGAGTCAGAAAACAGCTACACCATGATTGTATTGGCAAAAGCAGCAGGCGTAAAATCTCACACGTATATCAAAGACAATAAAACACACACACACACAACCCTGCTCCTGCGGAGCAGAGACCACTAGGTGGCACTCTCTCTTCTTCCTCAAAGGATAGGCCAAGGAGACGAAGTAACTCTGAACGGTGCCGGGAATGCGCTAGCTCTGCTAAAGGTGGCCTCCTTGGGACAAGACGTGTAAAATGAGATCAACATCCTGTTCTCACAATGGCCAACCAAACGCCCATGACAAACTTGAAAGCAGGTCAAGTTCTGAATTAGTTCAAGGGGCTAATCGTTAATTAGGTTTTTTTAAAATCCCTAATTAAACATACAGACAGAGGAGGAGGAGGGGGGGATGTCCTGGTGGATCAATTCTGCAGGTTGCTCCTTTGGAAACAGTTTCACTGCAGGGAAGCCATTTGCAAAGGAGTACCCAGGTGGCGCTGTGGGTTAAACCACTGAGCCTAGGGCTTGCTGATCAGAAGGTCAGCGGTTCGAATCCCTGTGACGGGGTGAGCTCCCGTTGCTTGGTCCCAGCTCCTGCCAACCTAGCAGTTCGAAAGCACGTCAAAATGCAAGTAGATAAATAGGAACCGCTACAGCGGGAAGGTAAACGGCGTTTCCGTGTGCTGCTCTGGTTTGCCAGAAGCGGCTTTGTCATGCTGGCCACATGACCTGGAAGCTATACGCCGGCTCCCTCGGCCAATAATGCAAGATGAGCGCGCAACCCCAGAGTCGGTCACGACTGGACCTAATGGTCAGGGGACCCTTTACCTTTACCTTTACCCTGAGTTATGTTGGATCAATGCCTCTGCTGACAGAGCCACCAATCCTGCATGGTTTGTTCCTTCAAGGATGGGTCTCCAGTAGGAAAGAGACTCAGGCGGTAGATGGCCCCCTTTCCCCAGGAATACGCAGCCAGCAGTCAGGTTAGATCTCAAGTTTCCCCCTGGGGTTTCCAACCCAATGTTTACCTCTCCTTCCTTCCTGCCTGATGCCCTGCCCTCGGACAGCCATGCCTGCCCTGGGCCATTCAACCCAACACATGGCTGTCCCTACCCAAGTTGTCTGATGCCAGAGTCCCTCCGGATTTGCCCAATTTGGTTTGGGCCTTAGCCACTTCCAATACACAGCCCTACTCCTCCGAAATGCAAGGAGGGGGACCTAAAGTTCTGGCCTTGGCAAAGGTGCTGCCTACAGATTCTCTCATGAGATTCAAAAATGTAGGAAGTTTGAGCAACCAGTAACTGCAAAACAAGTAAAACAAACAATCTTATTAAATATCACTTGTAATTTTAACAGTGCATTTTCACCTCAACAATTGCAGGGGGAAATGAATTTGGTTTCAATAGTTATTCATGCCAAGCTGTTGAAGCTTGTCCTTCACCAAGGGCAGAATCACAGTGAGAAGGAATGATCACAGGTAACTTTGAGGTCATTTTTCAACATGGCACTTTTCTGTTTTGGAGAGGGCATCACAAGTACATCTTCCCGACCGAATGGTCAGAGCAGAAAGTGCAATTTGGCTAGAGATGGACATGTAACACATCAAAGCAGGACAAAGCTGAAGGATCTTGGGTCCATCAGTAGGACCCTAGCATTAGCAAAAACCCAGTGGACACCTGAGCTGTCTTGAAATGGCAATGCTGTCAGAGACTCCTGGCTGGTTGCCCAGGAAATATAAAGACAAGGAAAAGGTTCTTACCGTCCTTTTTTATTTCAATCTTTACAGAGAGAGGTTCTCAGTGCCGGCTCTATGGCCAGGCTGGGTGGCACAGGGCGCCATGCAGCTGCTCCCGCCCGCCCACCGCCTGCTCCGTGGCGCAGCACTAAAGCACTAAGCGCTGCACGCTAAGCCCGCCCACCGCAGAGCAGTGCCCTCGGCGACCATGCTGCGCGCTGAGCCCACCCGCCGTGCTGGAAAACGGGGCAGCGGGGGGCGGCGGAGGAATCCGTCGCACCACAGCACCAGGGCGCCAAAGGTGCCTAAGACGGCCCTGGAGGTTCTAGAACCCAGCCTCTTGGATAATGGCATTGTCCCAAGTGAATCTCCACCCCTGTCTCTCCTACTTCCTCATTCATCACTTCTACAGGTGCTGCTACGTGCTCCGGAGTGGTACCTATTTATCTACTTGCACTTTGACATGCTTTTGAACTGCTAGGTTGGCAGGAGCAGGGATTCGAACCGCCGACCTTCTGATTGGCAAGCCCTAGGCTCTGTGGTTTAACCCACAGTGCCACCCTCATCCCAACTATACCTTAACGTGGCACAAAAAGAAGCCTGGATGAGGCCTCAGTTCCTGAGAATGCCTATGTTTGCAACATAGAAAAGGGGCTTGAAAATTATTCCCCGTGACCCTCAGCATAGACCCTAGACCATGAAACTGGCCAATACAGGAGTCCATCCATTGCTGTTAGGAGAAGATGCTCACTGACCAAAGGGATGGAAGCTGCCTGGCTTTTGGTTTGCTCCTTGCTCCTCTTTTTGTGTTCTCATCTTACCTGTATATAAAATTTATTTCTCAAAGAACAGACCTGGCAGACTCTTTGTCTGAATGCAAAAAGCATCCCTGCTTTTGGCAGAACAAACACCCTCTCCACCTCAAGAGCCATTGTGCTAGTGAATGGCAGAGTTTTTAAAGCATGTGCAAGAAATGAATCCAAGGCAACAGTTGTGCTAGTGGAAGCTTGTTGCACGACAGCCGATTCTTGTTGTGCGACAATCTTTGAAAGGGGCATGGCTGGCTAGCTGCAACCCAAAACTCCAAAGTGTAACATTTTGATGCAGGCCCCACTTGTAGGTGCTGCATATTGATAAAGTCTCTTTTGTGGGGTAGAATGTTTGGAGCAAAACACATTTCTTCTCTAGCATTCTGCTAGTACATACTGTGGGTGTATCTGAAATTATTCTTACTATTTATTAAATTTATATACCACCCTTCATCTGAAGGTGAAAGAGAGCTGTTTCTCTCTCTTTCCAAACTCAGGATGTGAAACCTTTGCCAGCTCATTAACCAGCTGTCCGTCAGAGTGTAAGACAAGGCACAGAAGGTAGGCTGGGATCCTTGGCCGCAGGAATTCTTAAAAAGAAAGAAAGAAGCTTTGAATTGGGAAAGTAAAGGGATCGTAGTGGCACCCAGGAGTGTGTACGTGCTTGCAGAAGTTGAACTTTAAATCTTTGCTAGTAGAAACACATGCTAACTGGCTAGATTTGATACTCTAGCCTTCTCCCTGAAAAGAAGAAAAAGAAAGAACGAAGGAATCCAGCAGTTTCTGCCATGGAAGGAACTGCAATGCTGCTGCTGGTGAAATAAAGCTAACTGCCAGGCATCCATGGTTCTTGCCAGCAGCATAAACAACCCTTTCAAATAAATATTGATGAAAAATATGTCTATGAATAAATCAGTGTGTAGAAGAGGAGGAAGAAGAGGAGGAGGAGGAGGAAAATAGTCAGCAAGTACGACTGCTGGTCACTAGCTGCACTTAAGGTCCCTAGATCTCTCTCATATGGGGAATATCTTTCTTGGGACCATAGCTCAGTTTTCCCATTGTACTTTTGTTCTGCTGTTGTGTAGCATGTACCCAACCTTGGAAGTCTTGGAAGACGAACCTCAGAAAAAGTTTGTGTGAAACACACACAAACAAAACGTTGGCCCTTACCTTAACTGAAATTCATAAGAAAACTTTAGCTGCAATCCTAAACCCACTGACCTGGTAATAGGCCCCACTGACTTCAACAGGACTTCTGTGCATAGCTGCCAAGTTTTCCCTTTTCTCGCGAGGAAGCCTATTCAGCATAATGGAAAATCCCTTAAAAAAAGGGATAACTTGGCAGCTATGCTTCTGTGTGTTCCTGCTTGCAACATTGGCTACAGTGGGATTAAAGTATGACTAATGTTTAGGGCTGCCCTATGTCCGGGAAGGGGGGAGGGATTTTCGAAAGACGGTGCTTTGTCCTGGATCTTAGACAAGCCAATTGAAAAATCACTTTTTTGGGGTTTTTGTAAAAAAAAACAAAACACCTTTGGGGTCTTCCTGAAAAAAAGCTTGAACAACCTTCAGGATGTCCTGGTTTTTACTTTTTGAAATATGGCAACCCTATGTTGGTTGGATCTCTGTGTGTGCTTGATATCTAAAACAAATTTAGATTATAATCAAGTTTATCTTCTTCTTTAATTGTTTTGAAATAGATTACATGTTTATGGTCCATATTTCCTCCCCCCCTCCCCATCTGCACTTTACGCTGGAGATGGGATTGTTGGGTATATTATTGTTCTGAGTCCGGCAGCTATTCCACATAAGTCCACAAAACAAATTTGGTAATAAACGTAAAACAAGGGAGCTTGGTTTGTTTGTTTATATTTTTTGGTTTTTTTAAAATGAGATTTCTGGAAAATTACTTCTGGCAGCACAAGGAAAAAAGAAACAAGGAACATTTCTCTTCTTGGCCCAGAAGCACAGAACAGAAACAAAATTCCATTTTCATGAAAAGGAGGCAACGCGGGGAGAGGAAGGACACCTTTTGAACCAGGTATATGCTAAAGTGAAATGAGGATGGGCTTCTGCTTTCAGTGTTTTCTCTCTCCCTCCACCACCTTGTAGGTATATAGCTCTTGTTCAAGAGGAAAGTGGGTTTACTAGCTCTTGGGAATCGCAGGTGGGAAAAGTACTGCTATACTCAGATTCTGCTTGCTGCTTTCCAGGGACAATGATAAACAGTTTAACAGGAGTGTGGCTTCTGTAAGAGGCTTTTTCTGTTCCATCTGCCTCTGAGGACCTGGTAAATGTCTGGACCTGTAGTTCCTGTCATCCTGGGCATAGTTTCTTTCTTTTCCCCTAAGAACGGTGATTGTGTAGGGAGCGGGGTCCATGTGGACTTTGCTTTGGATGCCTTGATGTGACCACTGGGGACAATTGAGAAGTTCCATACTCATGTTGCCGGCAACTGTTTCCTGACCTAAGAAATACTTGACTTTCCTTGAAAGCAAAAGAAACCCACACAACTCAAAGGTTGTAACCTTTGCTCAGAGGGGAGAGCTGCCCCAGCCCCTTGTTCATTTTGTTTGCTCTTTTCTGAATCTTTGGCCACTTTTTGAGGTGAGGTGACCAGAACTCACAAACAGAAGATGAAGAGTTAATCCTACTTCCATGGGACAGAATCTCACCCACACCCTCTCCCTGCCCCCAGGGGTGTTCCGAGGCGGGGGCGGGGGGCTGCATGCTCCAGGTGCCATTCCAAAGGTGGGGTGACAAAATGCCAACCCCCGATCAGCGTCACCTTCATAGCTGCCAAGTCTCCCGTTTTCCCTGGGAAATCCCCGTTTTTCCAGCTGTTCCTAGCTGAAAAATGGATTTTTTTTGTTTCCCCCCGGTTTATTCTGGCGCGGCGGCCATTTTGGAACTGGGCGGAGCATGCTCGGAAGCAACTTTTGATGCTGCTCTGCCCAGTTCCAAAATGGCTGCAGTGCGACTTCTGGCACGGTGGCCATTTTGGAACTGGGCAAAGCAGCATCAAAAGTCACCTCTGAGCATGCTCCGCCCAGTTCCAAAATGGCGGCAGTGCTACTTCCGGTCTGCTATTTCTGGCCCGGTCCCTTATTTCTCTGACAGCAACTTGGCAGGTATGGTCACCTCCCGGGGCACACACTGCTCACCGTGCATCCCCCGTGACGTGCGCCACACCCCTGTGGGCAGCGCGTCACGCCCCCTTGGACACACACCACTCCGTGTACCGGAGCAGGTTGCTCCGCCTCTGCCTGCTCCCCCACACCAAACATACTTCTTTTCCCTCCCCATAGAGGAGTAGTAAATCATGAGAACTCCCACCTGCAATCAGAAATGCTTCCATTTGCTGGCCAAATGAAAGCATCCATTTCCCTGCAGGAAACAATGGTCTCGGTTTCGTGCTAATATAAACCCATTAAACTCATTCAGAGTTTGCAGCAAATAGCATTTTCATCCCCTCGTTTTGCTGAGGACTGGAGGTTCTTCCCCTATTTGCTCATTCCAACTTCTCTCTGCCTCCTCCACCTTTCTCAGTTTTGGGTAATTTTTCTCCATCCCTTTTTGTTCCTCTCTTCCTTTGCCCCTTTAATATTCATAATGATCCTTCCATCTATTCCTACCCCGTTCCCCTCCCGCTACTCTCTTCCTTGCTTTGTTTTTATCATGTTTTGATTGCTCCGATCCATCAGCCTTTATGCTGGTCCCCCTTCCTTCTTTACATCCTGCTCAAATTCCCCTGACTCTCCAAATGCAAGCATCAAATTGAATGCTATTTTTACAGATGGATAATGAACTGAACGATGTATTTATTAATGGCATGAGGATATGATCTTTCCCCCTGCTAGTTAACTTTTTTGCAGTAGCGGTGGTTCGTGGTTGGAGATAGGGATATGGGGGGGGGGGAGTTCATTTGGTTTGCATGATATCTACTTTCAGAACCAGTGCACAAACTGAAATGTAGCTGCTGGTTGAAATCTTTCACTTTTGCAAATTTCTCCAACCAAAAACTGTATGGCACACTGTGTATAGTATTATTTTGTTTTATATATTTCATATAAAATTTATATACTGCTTGATTGTAGAAAAACCTCATTGAGGTTTAGTAGTAAGAAAAAATGTATTAAAATGCATTATATAAGGGGGAAATGCATTATATAAGGGGCACTAGGAGAAGGGGACGACAGAGGATGAGATGGTTGGACAGTGTTCTCGAAGCTACGAACATAGAACCATAGAATCATAGAGTTGGAAGAGACCACAAGGGCCATCCAGTCCAACCCCCTGCCAAGCAGGAAACACCATCAAAGCATTCTTGACATATGCCTGTCAAGCCTCTGCTTAAAGACCTCCAAAGAAGGAGACTCCACCACACTCCTTGGCAGCAAATTCCACTGTCGAACAGCTCTTATTGTCAGGAAGTTCTTCCTAATGTTTAGGTGGAATCAAACATGAATTTGACCAAACTACGGGAGGCAGTTGAAGACAGGAGTGCCTGGCGTGCTATGGTTCACGGGGTCACGAAGAGTCGGACATGACTAAATGACTAAACAACAACATAAGGGGGAAATGCTTGCAGGACTGTATATTAGGCAATAATTGCTTCTATAAGAGGAAATAACAAACAAACAAATATCCTTTATTAGGCATATCAAACCACACATTATCACATAAAATTTATATACAGATTATATAAAATACAGACTCAGTTGAGCAAGGCTTATCCCAGTCAGTTCCTTAACTCCAGGAAGAGTATAGATATATATAAATAGTATAAGAGGAAATGTGTTTCAAAATGTATACAGATTTTTTTGAGGTGAGGGGTTGCAAACCCATATGGAAATGGGGCACACGCAATATGAAAAAAGAGAGGAGCTGAATGGAAATTACATTGACTGATTTCTCTCTCCCTAGCTGGAAGTCCACAGTAAATATTGAAACTGCACATCAAGAAGAACGGGAATATTTCTAAGTTGGACTGGCTGGCTAAGCAAACACGGATGACCCTAGTACTATTTTTCAGGACTAACTCATACAAAACCCATTTGAGGCCTCCTCAGAGTAGCAACCCTGGCACATATTGCATACTGATGGAGACAGACAACTGCCAGAACATGTCAGCTGCGCCAGATTCAAGGTTTTTGTATAAATTTACAAAGCCATTAAAAACTTGGGTCCCAGTGCCTTCAGACTGCCTGATCCCTTATATCCCTGCCTGATCTTCAGGGGGATCACTGTTGGTGCCCGCACCCCTGCATGCTTCTGCATAGTTTGTAACTACCAGAAGTTGTGCATTCAGCATTTTGGACCCAACTGCCTCTCAACTGAGATTAGACAGGTCCCCTCCCTTCAGTAATGTCACAGAGAAGAGTTAATGAGCAGTTGATAGATTTATAGTCCTTTTATTACAGCATCACGTTGTAAGCACAAATACACAGCTCTCTGCAAGGAGGGCAGTTGCCTAGTCTAATCATCCTTCCAGCTTCCGCAACATTTTGGGTGCCAACAGTTCCTCCCTCCCTCTGACTCCTTTGATCTCCTTTGATCTCTGATACGTTCAGACCTCCGAGTCCAAGGGGAAGGGGGGGTTCTTTATGTATCAACTACTTGCGCCCTCCCTTCTGGTTCTGTCATCATTATCTTGTAACTGGGCAACTCCCCCCTAAGCTGTTCAGCTTCTGCCTCTCTATCTGCTTCTGAACATGCTGTGGACAAAGGGGGGGGGGTGATTCTTCTCCCTCCAGCTCTCCATTGGAGAGAAGTTGGTCTGCCATAGAATGAATTCCCGAGGCCTCGTCTTCAGACCATTCCCTGACTGATGGACAGCTTGAGGCTGCCACCCCAGGAGACAAACCACTTGGGGAGACATTAGAGTTCAGGTGATCCATTGTGTGTGCCTTCTAATAACAACTTAGCAGCTGGAAGACCTGCCTTCGCATTTCTCCAGGACCCTAAACTTCTTGTAATGCCCATTACAACAAAAATATTCTCGGTAATCCCAGTCCTGCAATAAATGAGGCCGGATTTATTTACGTGATATATGTCCTAGATGCAAATCAGGTCGGGTTTACTTCAAATCGGACATGTGCATGAGCAGAAAGCGTTTGCCGTTCGGCTTCAACGTAGATAATAAAAACACGCCGTCAACCTACGGTAAACCATGACACACAATTTTGTATTTTTGTTCCGTCACCATAGTAACAACAAAGTAAAGAGCAAAGAAGCATGCAAAGAGCAGAAGGGGTTGTTGTCAGTTTTCTCCACTGCTACAGCCTAACACCACCCCCAGCGCTTCCAACCCAGCTGAGACCACTATTAGACTGCTTCTTTAACAGGGCAATCGGACAGCAATCTTATGCACGTCAGAAGCATCGATAGGTGGGAAGCCTTCAGTCTTCCCGACCCCAATCGCTCCTAATCCAGCGGAGACCGAACTGCCCCCCTGCCTGCTGCAATTGTGAATCATAGAGTGATTGGACAGTGATCTTTTGCCTGTTAGGAACACGGGGAGCCTCTCCACGCCCCGTATTTCCGATACAGCTGGGATAATTGTGACCCTGCTGTGAATCACAGCATGATTGAACAGTGATCCTTGGCACATAGATAGTGCTCTGGGCAAGTGGGGGTGGGTAGGGGGGACAACTGCCAGCTTCTGCATCAAAATCTGTTCATTCAGACTTTCTCTTGCTTTCAGACCCATGTAACTTATTCTTAAAGCTAGAGTAGGAAGGTCTTGTATGTAGTTATTCATTCATAGTAGGGACGCAGGTGGTGCTGTGGTCTAAACCAATGAGCCTCTTGGGCTTGCCAATCAGAAGGTTCACAGTTCGAAACTCCATGACGGAGTGAGCTCCCGTTGCTCTGTCCCAGCTCCTGCCAACTTAGCAGTTCGAAAGCATGCCAGTGCAAGTAGATAAATAGGTATTGCTGAGGTGGGAAGGTAAACGGTGTTTCCATGCCCTCTGGCTTCCATCACAGTGTCCCGTTGTGCCAGAAGTGGTTTCGTGCTGCTGGCCACATGACCCGGAAAGCTGTCTGTGGACAAATGCTGGCTCCCTCGGCCTAAAAGTGAGATGAGCTCCACAACCCCATAGTCGCCTTTGACTGGACTTAACCATCCAAAGGTCCTTTTACCTTTTTATTCCTTCATAAATTAGAATGTGGTGGGGTAGCCCAGGAAACAGGACACTTCTGAAATTATCTTCTCCAGAATTTCTCACCAAATTTAGGCGTTTGAATTAATTGCTTTTGTTTTTGTGGCAGAACCATTAAGAATGGGCCATCAGACTACGCAGAATTGGACAAGACGACAGGAAGAATTTCAATAAATTCTTGAAAGATTGGAGTAAATATGCGAGTTATTTGAAAGACAATTGTACTCAACTTACTACGCTTGTAGGACTACAAGAAGTTTTGTAAGGAGAACTTTATGAAATATTACAGAAAAGACTTATGAGAAGGGATTATAAGTTATGGACTATTAAAAGTAATAGTTAGGGCAATCAATGTAAGATTAAAAGAGGTTTGAAAATCATTAGATGTGGTTGATGGAAATCTTAGGCTAAAATAGCCAAATGATGTATAAGATGAGATGAGATGATATGTTCTGTTTGGAAAATATATGCAAAACCCAATAAAAATGTATATATATAAAAGAAAAGAATGGACCATCAGGAATCTGCCTTATATTACATCAGAACATTAGTCTAAGTAGTTCAAGATTGCCTACTCTGACTGGCAGCAACTTTCTTTTCTTTTTTTCTTGTCTTCCCCCCCCCCATGCTTATTTCCATGCTTATTACATACAAAAAGACCAATACTAAAAAGGGGTACAACTTAAGAGGGGAGGGAAAAGGAAAGAAAATAAAATTTACACAATCTGTTAATAAGGTAAAAAATATGACATAAATTTGTGGTTGCAATTTCATGTTACAAAAAATAATAATAATCTCATTATCTTTTATACCTAACCTCCCATTTATTCCTTAATTCTTTTTACATAAATTTACTGCCATATCAAAATACTATTTTTATGTTCATATTTTCACAATTTATAAATATTTATATTTATATAAGCAACTAATAAGAACTGCTGGGATCACTCAAAAGCTGCTACAGATTTTAACATGGTATAGTTTTGTTTAAGATATGTTCCGAAGGCCTCCCATTTTGATAAAAATTCAATTCTCGGTTTTGGTTTTTTTCAGATAGACTATCTAATTCAGCATATTCAGTCCATTTTTGTATCCACTCTTGTCAAGTGGAAGCAACTTTCTAGGCTAGGGGTTCTGGCAGGGAGTCTCTCCTGGCCCTACCAGGGATCAAACCTGTGACCTTCTGCATGC
Source organism: Zootoca vivipara (assembly GCF_963506605.1). NCBI lineage: Eukaryota > Metazoa > Chordata > Lepidosauria > Squamata > Lacertidae > Zootoca > Zootoca vivipara. Next base: position 9,658,094 of record NC_083289.1, on the reverse strand, counting down.
AAGGTAGATGCTCTGCCACTGAGCTACAGCCCTTCCCAAAAAGCCATTGTTCTTCCATGTGTTTCCCCAAACTCTGTAGGTGGCACTGCAGATATATTTCCTTTCCTTTCATCTCTTATCAGAAGTCTGCATTGCTGATGTGCAGGTGTGCATGAACAAAACTACACACACACACACACAAAACACACACACACAAAACACTCACACACATGGAGAGAGAAAAGGTTGATGTGATTCTTCAGATGACTGGACCAAGGCTTTTCTTGAGTAGTGTTTTACTAATACACAGGTGCTTATGTGCACAGGTGAAACACTGAAAGAGGAACATTTAGATTATCCTAAGAACATCACATTAAGAGTGAGGTGTGTGAGAGCCAGGGAAAAAAAACTGATTTATGTACGGAAGTACAGAAGCTTGGATTTTGTATCCCAAAAGTAGAAGGGGAGAGAGGTTCCTAAGAAAGAGGAATGGCAGCTTAAAATGATAGACTATGCAGAGTTAGGAGGCCTAACCAGCAGAATCAGAGAGCAAGAAGATCAAGTATATAAGGAGAATAATAATAATAACAACAACAACATTTATTGCATTAGCCGTATGGCCATAGCACAAGTACAAACAGAGGGGCAACTGTCGCACAGCAATAAAACTACAACAAATACAATTAGAACATTAAATATAAAATCCAGGTAAATGAATAATAATAGATCTGTTTGGAAAAGATCTGGATTATGTTGGACTATAATGATTGGAAAGGACTTGGAATTTTGATTAGAAAGGCAGTAATTATCGATGTATAGAATCCTCAGAATTTGAAGCATGGGAAGTCAAGAAATTTTATAATTTGGCATAATATTGGGATTAATGGATATGCATTTGTAGAATTTGGAATAATTGGTATGATATGATCGGTTTGTAAGTGAAAAATTTAATAAAAATTGATATTTTTTTAAAAAGAAGATCAAGTATATAAAGAGGAGTGGAAAACGTTTGTGGAGTATTTGGAAAATAACTGCAAGCAAGTGAAAATGCTAGCAGGATTAAGGTAAATTCAACAGCATAACATACAGCAGTGAGATATAAACGGGTGAAAAATTTAATGGATTTTTTTTAAAAAAAAACTTTTAAAATATGCAGAGATTACGGGAAAATTTAAAGAACCATGGAAGGGGAAAGAAGGAAGTCGGTGGATGTGAGATTGCAATGGTGGTTATTTAATGATGGGAATGTATACTTAATTTTTCCCCAATAAAATCATTTTTTTAAAATGTGTGTGTGTGTGTGTGTGCAGATTTACTCAATGCACATATGCTTACTGCTAAGTGGCAGGATGAAGGCTGAAAGGAAAGGAAGGCTGTGCTGACACCCCATGTATCTATCCTTCAGTTCCACCGCTAATTTTAGAAATCCACTAGTTGAGATCAGAATCCAGGATGAAGGACATGGAGGGCACAGCAATTCTATAGAAGAAGAGATGAGTTGAAAGGGGGAGTGAATCTGCTTGTTTCTAGTTTATGGGGTAAGACAGGAGGAGGAGATTTGCTGCAATGAAAAGCCTGCTGTGTGAACTACAGCTTTTCCGCCCAGGCCCCTTTTTTAGGTTACTCCCTTCCATTTCCCCTCCTTCCAGTTTTATGGTCCACCAGCACCCAACCCCCAGTCAACATTCCATGCCCACTGAGCATGTCCAGTCCACACTGGATTGTTTGGGGGTGTTCTCCCTGAATGTCCCCCCCCCACACACACACATACAATTTTTTGTGCTTCTGAAAACCTCAGGGTTCCTCTGAGTCTACTGATACTCCCTGCTTTTGTGTGGATCATCTTCTTTTGGCCCGCATAAGCAATGCTACCCACAACCTGAAAGAGGGAGGATGGCTATACCCAGTGCCAAATCATTGCAGTTCTCGCTATAACTAAGGATGGACAGAGCAATATATTTTTGCCACGTTCCGGTTTCACAACTTTTCAATGTAGGCATGGCACGGGGGGGGGGGGCATGTTCGTTCACTTTACATTTTAATGTGAACTTACCTAATTTGCACCTCCTGAGCCTCCGTGTGAATGGAAGGCTGCTATCTTTTGAAACACACATATCTCTGAATTGTGTGATACGGTTCTCTGGGGATGTGTGTGCTATTTATTTATTTACAAAAAAAAATGTGTATGTTTGTGAAAATAACATACTAAAGTGCACAACGATAGGAGAAATTGCTTACAAAAGGGTGTATGTTAAGCAACGTTGTGTAGAAAGCCATGCCAGTTGGGGAAAAGAAGTTATATTGAAATCTGATGTAGAAACAGGGCAAAATGTGCATATATTTTTTCTATGTACTTTACCCTAAAATATTTATTTCAGTTGTTGTTTAGCTGAAATTCAGAGCTGCCAAAACTGAAGGATAACTGTGATCGTCCACATAATTATTCAGTGATTACTAATCAGCTTGGTTGCTTAAACATGCAGACCAAATGAAGTCCTCAAGGTTGTATCTAGTATTAGTCATACACAGAGTAGACCCACTGAAAGTAAAGGGTACAAGTAATTCATGACCCTTATATCCAGTGAGTCCACTCTGAGTATAATTATTGTATCCAATACGTTTTATCCACAGTAGACCAATTGAAATTAATGGGCCTAAATTGCTCTTGTCCATTACTTTCAATGGGTCTACGCTGAGTTTCATGAATGTTTGTTAGGCCCTACAGCGGTTGTTGACAAGCATAGCATTTTGAGAGTGAAGGTCTGAAGAAGTGTGTGTATCCACTAGTCAAGGATGATGGGAGTTGTAGTCCATTAATATCTAGAGTGTACCAAAACAAAATTTAAAAAAATCCTTCCAGTAGCACCTTAGAGACCAACTAAGTTTGTTGTAGGTATGAGCTTTCATGTGCATGGTATCTGAAGAAGTGTGCATGCACACGAAAGCTCATACCTATATGACAAACTTAGTTGGTCTCTAAGGTGCTACTGGAAGGATTTTTTAATTTTGTTTTGACTGCGTCAGAGCAACATGGCTACCTACCTGTAACTAGTCATTTGATTGGTCATCACTACCCACAATGCTCACACATTTTTGTCCTGCTGTGGCCTCTTCCTAAACGAGATCTTCAGATTTTCACCAAAGTCCAGATGGGGTTGACTTTCCCAATGCCACAAAGCAGGCTGCTTCCTTTATTCAGAATAAAGACACAGGCTGGCTATTGCAGACACCTGTTGTGTTACACCCACGGCATCACTGGACCAAAGGAATACCTCCATCTGCACCAGTAAAGCATTTTTCAATTTTTTTAAAAATAAAAAAAATCTCATCTTTGCTTTTCCTTAGCAAGATGAAATGGATATGTTTCTCTCTAAAAATATGATTTAAAATTAGTGCAAGGCTTAAAGCAACTTTGCCAGCTTTTTTTCTTTAGCAAGATGAAATAGATATGTGAATCTCTGAAAAAAAGTGATTTAAAAATAGTGCAAGGCTACCCACTCATGCTCTCAACATTGCCCCATCACTGAAAGATAAGTTCCTTAATTTTTTATTTTATTTTTTGCAACAGATTTTCTTGGCACAGAAGATGTGCAGCACCCAGCTATCAGAAATACATAAGAATCAGTGAGGGAAAGTGAGGGGGGGAATCCAAGATAACCCTGAGGTTGTAAGCTTGGGGGAGGAAAATAATGGAATGATCTACTAGAGGGGCGAGGAGCAGAAGAGTGAAACTAGCACATTTTTATCGGTGTTCATTTTTTAAGATATGAGAAGCCTTCCCAGAGAAAGTTAAGAGAAATGTATGGTTGCTAATTGGCTAGCTGCTTTTGCTGACATCAGCACTGTGCAAGTACGTGGTTGCCGATTGGCTAGTCACCTACACGGATCAGCATCCTGCATCAGCTAACCCATGGTGGGGGACCTGGTCAGGCTACTTTGGGCCACATGGCAGTGAGGGGCGGGCGAGAGGACAAAGTGGTCGAAGGTGCGAATTTTACCTTTGTACAGTAGGCAAGCTTCTATACAAACTGATCTCTACCCTCCAGATAGGGGGCAGGCCAAAAACACTGAGGAACTGAGCCCTCACGTGGCTCTAATTGTGGCATCCCTTTGTCCTCCACCATGATTGCTTCATCAAGATAGTTACCAATAAAGGTAGGAATTCACATCCTTTTGAATGCCTCACATTAGCAGCAGTAGGTGGTTCCTACCAGTGAACCAGTTCACTGACCATCACTGATGAGAAATGTTCCATAAGGGTGGAAGAAAGAGTGAGAGGTACAAAGAATGGTAGCACTGAAGATTACCAGCACAAATTTGGTGTTGGAGATAAAAGGAAGGGGTGGTCAAAAAAAGAGCTAGGGTACATAAAGAGAGAGAGAAAATCTGCCCCAGGGTAGCATACCAGCTAAGGAACATAAGCTACTACTGTGTCAAAGCTTCCAATTTCTCTAAAGTTTTCTTCCTCCATGAGAAAGGTTTCTGCTTTATGCCTCATTCACAGGGCAGTTTAGAATTTATTTAGAAAACACACACACACACACACATACACACACACACACATACATATATATGGGGGTTGAGCGTACGTTACCTTTGAGAGGCGGCTGGTAGCGGTTGCATGTCTTTCTCTGTCCCTTTCTACTTGTGTTTCCTGAACTACAATAAAAGAGCTCAATTGGAGGAATGAGCTTTAACTGAAGTGCAGGTATCCATTGAGGTGGGCTACCAAGCACTTGAGATGGTCGCACTCGCTGATTTTGTTTTTAAGTGAAATCCTTCATTTCATTTTTTAAAAATCAGTCCTTATTTCTTTAAAAGCAAAAGCACTTCACTTGTCTCTCCTGTGCCGAAGACCAGCTGAAAACATCATAATTTCCCCCATTCTTCTTCCTCCACTGTCCAGTATAGTAGGAAGTCAAAACATACAAGTTTTGCTCTGTGTGGTCTTTCTGAGTGACAAGCACCAAGTGATCAGCACCACGGAGAGCTCCCTATGGAGTTGGATGTGAGACCAAACTTTATTAAGACATTCCACTCCTCACACATGATTACCATCATGCAAAGGAGAGAGCAGGGACATGTCTGTTGGCTGCACAACATCCCACGTGTCCCCACTGCTGGTCCTGCTGTCCCCTCCTCATATATTGAGGGCTGAATGTGTGCTTGAGGGAGCCAGCACTACTCAAGTAGTTTCCTTACCCAATTAAGAGCTCCTTAGCTTTGATTGATGGGTGTGTCCACCCAAGAAGTCTGCGCAGTGCAGACTTTTGATGAGATCATCTGTAGAATGAAAGGGCATTTACCAAACCCCTCAACTGCCAAAAAAGTAAGGTAAGCACAGCAGAAACTCTGCATCTCATTCATGCGATTTCCAGCAATATTTACTTTCCCTGTTGATCATTTCATAATGCAATTTTCTCTTTAATTGATGAAGAATGATCCAAGACATGGAAGAAATTTTCAGCACAATCAATGCGAGAGATGACAGAGAAGTGTGGGGGGAAATTCCCATGGGGTTTCAAGTAGGGAGACTTACACCAAATCCACAATTGGTGAGGCATCCCCAGACTTCGGCCCTCCAGATGTTTTGGACTACAATTCCCACCATCCCTGACCACTGGTCCTATTAGCTAGGGATCATGGGAGTTGTAGGCCAAAACATCTGGAGGGCCGCAGTTTGGGGATGCCTGCTTTATACAGTAATTCAGCACAGAGTTCCAAGAGTCTGTGAGAACTTTTCATTAGGATACACACTATATAGGAAAAATGTATGCCAGCTGTTCATCCTATACCAAACCACTTTATGCCATCCCAGCACCTCACCATCTCTCAACCAACTACAGCCCTTGAAATGCAACTTACTCAACCTATTTTTTCCTGTATATATCAGAACCATCCTTGTACCATATATGTAGTTATTTTTCACTTTAATATTCAGCCATTAGGTTCCTCCCCAACTGGTTCTTATCAAATAAACAACTGTCTGATGTTTAGAAGACATCTGAAGGCAGCCCTGTTTAGGGAAGTTTTTAATGACTGATGTTTAAATGTATTTTTAATGTCTTGTTGGAAGCCGCCCAGAGTGGCTAGGGAAACCCAGCCAGATGGGCAGGGTATAAGTAATAAATTATTATTGTTATTTGTGGTCAGGTTGCATGCAACACTGACCCCACTGATAATGAGTTTAACAGAAATTATAAAAGCAGCCAGAGAAATCTAGAGAACAGAGAGAAGAAAATGGTGCAAGATATCAAAAACCAACGAGAAATCCAAGAGGAGGAAAAGATCAGCATGAGAGAAACAGAGAGCGCTTGATATTTATCACCCAGAAGATAATCAGAAATCTAGGTGAGAGCTGTTTCCATTGAGTAAGCTGATGAAAATCCAAACTGACAGGGACCACGAAGAGAATTATGAGATAAAGATTGAAGGGGTTGAGGAAGCACCACCAGATCAAGAACTAGAGAGAGAAGGAAGCAATGAGATAAGGTGATATTCGTTAGCAAGAAAAAAGGTCAAAGGCTTTAAAAGATTCTCAGCAACAAGGGCAAACATTGTGCAAGAAGGCAAAGAGCCGAGTGCTAAGGAAAGATTTAAAGATCTGATCTGGAGAAGGCGGGATAGCTGGAGTGATAGAATCCAAAAAAGATGACAGAAAAAGGTCAAGAGTGCAAGCTGTTGAATGAGAAAGAGCTGAAATGTAGAATGTCCACAAGAGGAGAGGAATAATAAGGTGAAGAGAGGATGAGAAAGGAGGAAAGGGGGCACAGATGGCTGCCTTTTACTGAATCAGACTTTGGGTCCACCTAGCTCAGTATAGTCTACACTGATTGCTGGTGGGTCTCCAGATCTTTTCCACCCCTACATGAAGATATTGAGGGTTGAACCTAGAACCTTCTGCATGTAAAGCAGATGCTTTACCACTGAGCTATGGCCCTTCTCATGTAGTCAGAAAACAAATGGGGAAAGATTTGGAGAAAGAACGAGAAGGAACTTGGTGAAAAAGAGAATGAATGAATGGAGCGTAGATGGTGGAAAGCCATTTCGGAAGAGGAGAAGAATGCCTGGAATGCCTACTACAAATGCAAGAGGTGGTCAAGTGATTGTTAAGTGGCATGCAGATGTACATAGTTTTAGCAGGAAGATCACCATGAGACACTGTTAGTCTTGCCACGGCCTACTGATTGTGCTTGTGGTGACGTAGAATTGGGCTTTTCCACCTGTGGCAGTGGAATTATGGAATGCCTACCCTGATGAATTACACGTGGCCCCACCTGTATGGGCATTCAATCACTCTTTGGTGACATACTTGTTTACACAGGCATTCTCTTGATCTCTCCATCAGTTTCCATGGGATTCTTTTTTAGGATATTTTAATTATGGGTGTTCATATTTCAATGTTTTAACGGGATTGTTTTATTGTGTATTTTAATTATGGACATTTAAAAAACTCAATTTTAAAATTGCTATGAAATCAAGAGAAATAAAACCACAAACCTGATTGGCCTCAAATCTTGTTTGTTGTTTGTTTGTTTGTTTACTAACAAGCCAAAATGGCTTCAGCCCAGATTCTCACTTGTTTCACCTTGCATATACACAAGGCTATCACCTACAACTGGCCTTATAGGGCATCTGCTGAAACCCAGAGCCCAGCAAAGGGGCCACTTGGCTCTACTCCTCCTATTTTGAGTTGCTGCCTGCCATCTCCGCGTGTGCTTGCAGAGACGAGTGCAAGGAGGAGTGGCAACCTCTGTGCACCTGGCATTCCCCTTCTGGGCAGTGGTGTGGATCAGTCTAGAGCAGGACTGGGGAGTCAGCAGCCCTCCAGGACCTGCTTGAGTCCAACTGCCAGCAGGCCTCACAAATATAGACAAAACCAGGGAAGATGGGTGCTGCCCTCCAGTAACATCTGGAAGGTTACAAGCTCCCCAGCTCTGATCTGGATAGGACAGGTGAATGGACAGTGGGGGGCACCAAGAGCATCTTGCCCAAAGGACCCCCAAAATCTGGACACTGCATGCAGCAGTGTTGCCAAGCAAGATCTAACCGACGTTCTTTCAAATGAAATTGTGGATTCCAACAAGAGATTGCTTGCTGCTGCTGGCTCTAAGTCAAGCCTCAATTTCCATTCAGCCTCGGCACCTCATCAGTGTAATAGTGCAAAAGTGAGGCCTGGTACGGGATAATGAAATGAGAGCACACATCCTGCAATCAGAGGGAATCTTGAAAAGCCATCATGTACTTGAAAAGTCCCTGGCTTACAGCTGAGACGGCTGAACTGCCACATTTAGTTAATCCTGAAACATGATCCATCTACTATATTTTGCAACCATCCATCTGTCTTAGCACCAGAATGAATTTTTCAATTGCCCATTGAAGGGGAAATCATGGCACTCCTCTCTTTGCAATCTCTTCTCATTCATTCTATAAACAATTCTGCAGTTTAGGGAATCCCCATAGATTTGTAATGCAGCAGAAGGTGAATAGCAGGAAGACAATCAACCATGGAATTTTGTCAGTGATCAACAACTTTGGATGTTTCTTTTGCTGTGGATACAGCATTTCTTATTGCTTCCAGACTCTGGTATTTTCAATTCCCTTGGTGCTAAACAGAATACAGTAAATTCAACTGAACAATGGAACAGTAGGACATTTTGAAGAGGCCGACCTCATTCAGGAGAGCCCCTCATGTCCAGAAATGCTGTGTATTGATTCATTATTATATACCCAACTTTATGAGGGTCAACACGACTGCATCTGCCCTGTGCTTATTTTCCTGGGAGTAAGTGCTCTTGGATTCAGTAGTGCATACTTCAGATTGCATAGGTTCGACTTGTAAAACACATTGAGCTTCAACAAAAGATCTTCAGACAGCCAAAATGCAACCTGTAGCTTTTAATTAAGAATGCAAACTTGGCAAGAAGTGTTACCATTCAAACTGCTAATGGGATGTATGGACCCCATCAAAGAAAAATATCTAGCCTCCTCTAAATGTGTAATGTTTTATTATGTTTTTATATATGTTGGAGGCTGCCCAGAGTGGCTGAAGCAGGGGAATAATCATCATCATCATCATCATCATCATCTTCATCATCCTTATTCTTGGAAATTCCTTGTTTGCTATGCAAACTTGAAAGCCTCATTATCTCCTCCTTCACTTGTCTATATCACTGTCAGTTACATCTGATAATTACCCTGCCACACCTAGAGCTCCACTCCCAGGCATTCCTTCTCCACTACAGTATGACCACTGAATATGTCAGAACCTTGCCTCATTATGATATGTACACCCTAGCTGTTTTTTTTCTGAAGTTCCCCACTCTTCCTATGGCAACCCTTGAAACAAAAGCTTTATCAGTACACAGAAAACCAGAGCAGCGCACGGAAATCCCATTTACCTTCCCGCAGGAGCGGTCCCTATTTATCTACTTGCACTTTGATGTGCTTTCGAACTGCTAGGTTGGCAGGAGCAGGGACCGAGCAACAGGAGCTCACCCCGTCACAGGGATTCGAACCGCCAACCTTCTGATCGGCAAGCCCTAGGCTATGTGGTTTAGACCACAACACCACCCGTGTCCCCACATTGCAAGTATAGCAGCTTTCAAACAAACAAACAAACACCCATATGCTTTTCAGCGGAACATATGAATGCAATGCTTTCTTTGCCACATTTGCTGTGGGTTTACGTCATTCAAGCTCATATCAGGATGTCAGTCTCCGCAGTCCCACTTCTGGCTTAGCTGTGCTTTCATCCATTCAGGTCAACTGCAGCAGCACAAAGCCTATGAACAGCCTTTGAGCAGTGGTGCCTTTGTGGTGGAAGTCCTGGGTCTTACTCAATGGGGGGAGCAGGAGGACCCTCCCCCACAGGGCCATTCCTACCATTCGGTAAAGTGAGGTGGCTGCTATAAGGAACGGGAGGGAGGGATGAAGAACCTTTACCTCCCAGCCATGTCCAGTTCTCTGGTAGGTACCACCAGACCCCTCATATTTCCTCTTACTCTGGATGGGAGTGCTTTCTAGCAATCCAAGGCAAATACCATACTTTTCCACGTCTAAGACTATGTGGGACAAGAAGCTACAGTTAGAACTGGATATGGAACAACTGATTGGTTCAAAATTGGGAAAGGAGTACGACAAGGCTATATATTGTCTCCCTGCTTATTTGACTTATATGCAGAATTCATCATGCGAAAGGCTGGACTGGATGAATCCCAAGCCGAAATTAAGATTGCTGGAAGAAATATCAACAACCTCAGATATGCAGATGACACAACCTTGATGGCAGAAAGTGAGGAGGAATTAAAGAACCTTTTGATGAGGGTGAAAGAGGAGAGCGCAAAATATGGTCTGAAGCTCAACATCAAAAAAACTAAGATCATGGCCAATGGTCCCATCACCTCCTGGCAAATAGAAGGGGAAGAAATGGAGGCAGTGAGAGATTTTACTTTCTTGGGTTCCATGATCACTGCAGATGGTGACAGTTTTTTAGCAGGGCCTAAATAATAGAATAAGATCTATTATTTGATTATTGATGTAAACCCCCAAAATATTTTTTCTATAGTTAAGTTTTTACATCTGTCTTCAGTACATTTTATTTTATTTTATTGCTATGGTTAGTGGCTGATGCAAATAAAGATTCTTCTGATTTGGAAACATGCTTTTCCCTGGCAAACCTCAACTTTTTGCACACATGTGGCATGAACCAAATGTCTAGGGGTGGTAGTCAACTCAGGTTTACTCACAGAAGACCAACTGAAGTCAATGAACGCAACTAAATTAGGTGCATTAATTTCAATGGGTTCGCTTCTGGGTAAAAATTAGTCACATATTCCTTGTAGGGCCTGGGAGAGGTTACCATAACCCTTTAAGTTCTGGCATAAATGCACTCAGGATCCCACAACCAATTTTGTGATATTTATTTAGGTTTCTTTAGTCCTTTTTTCAGGGAGGGGAAGAGAACATATTGAAAAGGCAGAATGCTGCTTCTCAAAAATCATAAACAGAACCAGATGTTTCTGAACTATAATGTTTATCATCCCTGACCATTGTCCCTGCTGGCTTGGGCTGATACGAGCTGTAGTCCAAGAACAGATGCGGGGCATCATGTTTGCTACCCCTGCATTAAACTATGGAATTTGCTCCAATATATAATCATGGCTGCCAATTTGAATGACTTTAAAGAGAATCAGGCACGTTCGTGGAGGATAGGTTTACCAATGGCTATTCTTCATCATGGCTAAGTTCTACCTCTGAATACCAGCTGTTGGAAAGTTCAGGAAGGGACAGTGCTGTTGCACTCAGGTGTTGCTTGCGAGCTTCCCATAGGCATCGGGGCACTGTGAGAACAGGATGCAAAAATAGATGGATCTTTGGCTTGATCTAGTAGGGCTGTTCTTACGTTCTTGGGTTCATTTTTAGCCCATGTCATCCTAGCAGCTGTGAGAATGTTCCACAGCAACGTATAGTGTCCATTATTTAGATAATGTTTTAGCAGAACCAACACAATTACATCTGGTGGCAATAATCAACTGTATGTTATTGACCACTTTTGCCTATTAAGGCTGAATTTTAGCATGTTGCCACCAGACACATTAAACAAACAAACAAACAAACCACTTCACCAGCATTAATTGGCTTTGCTTCCCCAGCAAGTTGCAGACAAATGGTAAAACTTATTTAATTTAGCTGGAGTATTGATTTCTTTAAATGAAGAACATGTCCTAACGACTTAATCTTTGTGAAAAATTTGACTGGAAGACTGGCTAAGTTTTCACATTTCTTTTTGTTTCGTTTTAAATGCATTTTTTTTATCAACTGCGTCAATGGTTTCTGTTCAGCCTGAGCAAGAATGTGACAATGAGCATGACAAATTGAAAGCTCTGAAAATCCCCCATCTAAGTACATCCTTGGTTGTTGACTCTTTCCTTAGTCTGTTTGCTTAAGGTCTATTAATACTGCTTGTTTGTGCTTAGCTCAGCTAGTGCGGGGCGTTAGGGCAATTTCTGTGCTAATGATAATCCCTAGGAAATGTCTTCATTTCTCCCCCACCAAAGCTGGATGCTGGCCACTCTTGAGCACAATTGCTCAAATGAGCCCTCAACATGCTTCTATTGCAGTTCTGCTAGGGATGAGCTGAGAAGGCCCAGAGATGAAGACGTCAGCCCAATGTGCAGCAGCCATGAAAAAGGCAAATTCCATGCTAGGGACCCTTTGGAAAGGAATAAAAAACAAAACTGGCAATATCATAATGCACAGCTACGAATCTGTGGAGTACTCTGTGTAGCTCTGGTTGCTTCACCTCAAAAAGGATATTGTAGAGTTAAGAAGGACAGATCGTGAAGCTGAGGCTCCAATACTTTGGCCACCTCATGAGAAGAGAAGAATCCTTGGAAAAGACCCTGATGTTGGGAAAGATTGAGGGCACTAGGAGAAGGGGACGACAGAGGACAAGATGGTTGGACAGTGTTCTCGAAGCTACGAACATGAGTTTGACCAAACTGCGGGAGGCAGTGCAAGACAGGAGTGCCTGGCGTGCTATGGTCCATGGGGTCACGAAGAGTCGGACACGACTAAACGACTAAACAACAACAGAGTTAAGAAAAGAGCAAGCAAAATGATCAAGGGGGTGGAGCAACTCCCCTGTGAAAAAAAGGTTGCAGTGCTTGGGACTTTTCAGTTTAGGGCTGAGTCAGAGGCAACATGCCTGTTGTCTTTGTCCATGGAGTTTTCTTGGCAGGGATACTGGAGTGGCTTGCCAGTTCCTTCTCCAGGTGGATCACGTTTAGTCAAAACTCTCCACTATGACCTGTCCATCTTGGGTGGCCCTGCACAGCATAGCTCATAGCTTCTCTGAGTTATTCAAGCCCCTTCGCCATGACAAGGCATTGATCCTGCTTCTTGGGAGAAAAACAATGACAAACCTAGACAACATCTTAAAAAGCAGAGACATCACCTTGCCTACAAAGGTCCGTATAGTTAAAGCTATGGTTTTCCCAGTAGTGATGTATGGAAGTGAGAGCTGGACCATAAAGAAGGCTGATCGCCGAAGAATTGATGCTTTTGAATTATGGTGCTGGAGGAGACTCTTGAGAGTCCCATGGACTGCAAGAAGATCAAACCTATCCATTCTTAAGGAAATCAGCCCTGCGTGCTCACTGGAAGGACAGATCCTGGAGCTGAGGCTCCAATACTTTGGCTACATCATGAGAAGAGAAGACTCCCTGGAAAAGACCCTGATGTTGGGAAAGATGGAGGGCACAAGGAGAAGGGGACGACAGAGGACGAGATGGTTGGACAGTGTTCTCGAAGCTACCAACATGAGTTTGACCAAACTGCAGGAGGCAGTGGAAGACAGGAGTGCCTGGTGTGCTCTGGTCCATGGGGTCACAAAGAGTTGGACATGACTAAACGACTAAACAACAACAAGAGGCAACATAATACAAGTTTATAAAATTATGCACGGCATGGGGAAACTGGATAGAGAAACGTTTATCTCCCTTTCTCACAACACTAGAATTCATGAACCTCCAAGGAAGCTGAATGTTGGAAGATTTAGGAGAAAAACAAGGAAGCACTTTTCATGCAGCACATAGTCAAACTATGGAACTCACTCCCCCAGGAAGGAGTGGTGGCCACTAACTTAGAGCCGCAGAATTACAGAATCATAGAATTGTAGAGTTGAAAGGCACTGTGAGGAGGGCTTTGAAAGAGGATTAGACCAGTTCAGGGATAAGGCTATCAGTGATTGCTAGCCAAGATGACTACACCTCCACAACTGAAGGCTGTACTTAAGCAGAAAATGAGAGTTTTCAAGCAGATGGCTGTTAGTAAAAGGGCCCCTGGAGCTGGATCCCTCATGTCCCTCGCACCCAGGTCCCAGTGTTGCCCTGGAGAGGATTCAGGTTTGGATCATTCACAGATCATCCCATGTGTGTGTGAGAGAGGGGGGAATCCCTTGGCAATCCTAGACTCCGAGATAGACTCCTCCTGCTCCCCAACAATGCAGAAAAGTGTATTTATTTCTGTCTTCCAAGTGGGTGCAGCCACTGGAAGGGATGGACCTGCTAGTCTTGTTTAGCCTTCAGATTAATCTGGTCCTTTGCTGAGACAATGTCTTTACATAGTGGAGTTTGTGGGGCCCAGTTGGAACTGTCCAGGGTCCTGATCTGCCTGGCCTGACCAAAAAAGGTAAAAGAAAAAGGTAAAGGTAAAGGTAAAGGACCCCTGGACGGTTAAGTCCAGTCAAAGGCAACTATGGGTTTGTGGCGCTCATCTCGCTTCCAGGCCAAAGGAGCCAACGTTTGTCCACAGACAGCTTTCCAGGTCATGTGGCCAGCATGACTAAACCACTTCTGGCATAACAGGACATTGTAATGGAAGCCAGAGCACATGGAAACGCTGTTTACCTTCCTGCTGCAGCAGGACCTATTTATCTACTTGCACTGGCATGCTTTTGAACTGCTAGTTGGCAGAAGCTGGGACAGAGCAATGGGAGATCACGCCGTCGTGGGGATTTGAACCGCCAACCTTCTGATCGGCAAGCTCAAGAGCAGGCATCCCCAAACTGCGGCCCTCCAGATGTTTTGGCCTACAACTCCCATGATCCCTAGCTAACAGGACCAGTGGTCAGGGATGATGGGAATTGTAGTCCAAAACATCTGGAGGGCTGAGGTTTGGGGGGGTGCCTGCTCAAGAGGTTCAGTGGTTTAGACCACAGCACCACCCATGTCCCTTGGATGGAAAATGCTTAGGTAATTGCTACTACTTCCACCATGAGCCGCAAACCCTAAAGCACTAATAATCCCAGAGACGCATCACGCATGGAGGCAGGTCGGCAACTCACAGCTTCCCACGGCCACCCTGCTAAGACTGTGTGCAGTAAAGCAAGAAGCAGCCCTGAGCTTTAGGTCCCCATGCACAGCACTGCCTGTGATACGCTGCTGCAGCATCAAATGTCCTCAGCCACAAGATACAGGACTTATTAGTGAGACCCAAACTTCATTTGAAAAGTCTGAAATCTATACATTTCAAAAGGCCTTTCCTCAGCTTGGAAGAGGAATTGGGGAGGTGGGTTGGCACCCTCAGAGATAAAAGGCAGGTGTGAATAATTCTACATGACAGCTCACAGGCAAAAAAAATGGAATTGGCGGCGGGTGGGGGAGGGCAGAAAGGAGGGATGGAGAAGAAAAATGTGGTTTGCTTCCTCTCATTTCCATGTTTAACATGGCAGATGTGCAATGAAAAAGGGTGCAGAGGGATTTTAGCAATTCCTAGGTCAGTATCCATTACCGTTTGAGTGTTGAGGCATGTATGTATTTGGGTTAAAGACAGATAGCCCTTCCTATTTCTAATCCACATAAGTTTCACACATGTTCGTTCCAGTCCCCAGAGGGTTGGCCCTCAACATCCTCGCCTGAGGGAACATGGCCCCCAGGCTGGAAAAAAGTCCTCACCCCTGCTTTAGGTCCTAGCCAGGGCTTAGTTTGGGGGCCTTTGGGGGCAAACTTGTGCCGAATTTACCACGTGGGCACCAATGGGCCGTGTGCTAATGTTCCCCGAGTTGTTTTGCAGAGACTGAATCTTCTCTTAGTTCTTTTTGCTAAACACAATTTACAGTAGCTTGAGTTGTCCCCCCTCCCCCGCCTGTGTATATGTGAAGGTAATGGCGGGGAGAAAAGTGTGGGAGACCGAGGGAGCGAAACACCTCCTGTGCAGCCCTTTGGCAATTGCATTCATTCTAGGACACATATTAATAGTTTACAGGAAGCATCAGCTGTTTACATCTGTTCTCTCATTACAGGCACATCAATGATTCATAGACCCATCCTGATTTGTTTAAACTTTTACCTTAAGAGACTAATTAGAAATTGTTCATCAAGTCTCTTGCAGCCACCTCACTTTCTGAAGGGGGAAGGGAGATTTGGAGGCAGGCGGCGGGAAATGACATTTTCTGGACGAACATTGGATAAAAACGAAAACAGAATCACAGCGGCAAAGTCCTATTTTGTAGCTATGGCGTCATTGTGGATCACCCAGGACTTCTTTTAATGTGAATATGGGAAAGGCTGATTTGGACGTGGCCAGCAATAATGTTTCTGAGGTGGATCTATCTAAAGATGTAGACCAGAGATGGGAAACCTCAGGATCCAGACCTCTCCCCCTGACTCCCAGGACACGTCCTTGGGCCACACTTCTTGCTAGTGTTGGTATAGCAGAGAAAGTGGTAGATGCAGCTCCAGGTCTTTTCCAGAACAGTAGTGATGGCAACATCTTTTGGAGTCCTAAGTAATGGACAGGTGCCTGTTGCTCAGGCAAGTGGATGAAGCAATAACGAGGCTTTCAAGTTAGTGGGTGACAGAATCGTGTAGAGGGAGTGAGAGAACAACGGGGGCTAATCAAGAAGAGTCTATCATGCAAGTGGCAGACTTAACCTATAGAATAAGAGAACAAGAAGAATATACATTTAAAGAAGATTAGAAAACCTTTATTGAATATATGGGAAATAATTGTGTACAGCTGAAAATGCTGGTGACATTAAGATAACTTCAACAGTGTAAATAAGTTTTGATGGATGCAATTGGTATAGTTTTTGTAAAATATGCAGGGATATAAGATATGTAAAATGAACCATGGAAAGAGAAGAAGGGAAGTCATTGATATCTTAAGGATGTAAAATGAGTACAGTACCGTAGTACCTCGGGTTAAGAACTTAATTCGTTCTGGAAGTCCATTCTTAACCTGAGGTACCACTTTAGCTAATGGAGCCTCCTGCTGCAACCGCACGATTTCCGTTCTCATCCTGAAGCAAAGTTCTTCACCTGAGGTACTATTTCCAGGTTAGCAGAGTCTGTAACCTGAAGCGTCTGTAATCTGAAGCGTCTGTAACCTGAGGTACCACTGTATTTTAAATTGTAAAACAGAAAATGTAATAAAAATATATATTTTTTAAAAAAATTAAGGTTTTCTTGAGTTACAGAAATATATGCAATGTCTCTCATAACATGTTTACAAATCACTTTCATTTGTTGAGACATTGGGAAGAAAGAGGGGGATAGAAGTAGGATGGGGGGAGATGGGGGGTCAGGTGACGGTGTTTCTATTTTACTTAATATATGTGGGGGGGAAGGGACCCAGGTGGCGCAGTGGGTTAAACCACAGAGTCTAGGGCTTGCTGATCAGAAGGTCGGTGGTTCGAATCCCTGCAACGGGGTGAGCTCCCGTTACTCGGTCCCAGCTCCTGCCCACCTAGCAGTTTGAAAGCACGAAAGTGCAAGTAGATAAATAGGGACCGCTACAGCGGGAAGGTAAACGGCGTTTCTGTGCGCTGCTCTGGTTTGCCAGAAGCAGCTTTGTCATGCTGGCCACATGACCCGGAAGCTGTCTGCGGACAAACGCCGGCTCCCTCGGCCTATAGAGCGAGATGAGCGACTGGACCTGATGGTCAGGGGCCCCTTTACCTTTACCTATATGTGTGTGTGGGGGGGTGTCAGCGTCGCTTGTGCAGATTCTCTGTTGTTCCCTTGTGTTCCTTTGGTGGTGAGAGAGGTTGGGGTCGGCCTAGGATATGGTTATTCATTTGTGGTAGGCTGTAGTGGTTTTTGTTTCGTGTGTGAGTGGGGCGGGTGGGTGTTTTGGATCAGGTTAGCCATACTGATTTGTATGCTGGTGGTGGATTTTTTGTCATTGTCCTGTTGGGCTGTGCATGTGATAAAGGGGAACCATACCGGGGTGAAGGCGTCTTCTTCTATTTGTCCCTGTGTCAGTTTCAGCTTATTGGTTTATTTTTCTAGCAGGGCTGTTTCCCATACTATTTGGTACCAGTGGTCCATGCTTACTCCTGACAGGTCTTTCCAGTGTCTGGTTATGGTGCTTCTGGTTGTGGAGAGTAAGTGGAATAAAAATATTTTTTTAAAAAAAGAAAGAAGAGTCTGTTTTTTCTTTAATGGGGTTCCTACTTCACACAAGCACTTTAAATGGTCACACTTCCTTGAGAGATTGCATTCCAGTGGCTGGAGGTGTTTGCTTAAAACTCTGCAAGTTCTACAAACTGAACCCATACAGTCAGAAGTATAAGCACCAATGAGTTTGGGAGAGCTTACACCTAGGAAATAATATACGGTATAGGGTGGATCCAGTTATGGTAATCCTGACACCTCCAGGGATTATCTTCTACCTGGTGAGGGTATCTATGTAGATTAGGCATCCCCAAACTTCGGCCCTCTAGATGTTGGACTACAGTTCCCATCTTTCCTGACCACTGGTCCTGTTAGCTAGGGATCATGGGAGTTGTAGGCCAAAACATCTGGAGGGCCGCAGTTTGGGGATGCCTGATGTAGATCAAAGCAACTACCTGCATTTTTTAACTCTCCTTGGTGGCGGGGCCCGGAGGATGTCCTGATGAGCTCCATGAAATGGGATTAGGCTACGAGCTGTTTGAGACATTGAGGCAGACCCTGCCTCGAAAGGCAATGGACTTCCTGTCATTAGAAGTTTTATGGTAGAGACTGGATGGCTGCCCCAGATTTCCTACATCAGCCGAGGGCTGGACTAGAAGGCCCCTGAGGTCCCTTCCAACTCTGAATCTTATCATTTTATCATGTGCGATCTTTCGTTCTTTGTTTTGCACTATGCAGCAGAATCCTAACCACTTACAACATAGACGTGGGGGCGGGGGGGGGGGGAGAAAGGGGGAAGGCAAGAAAACCGAGAGTCAATGCATCTTGTGGGATGCAAGAGCATCCGTATCCTTAGCATGCCTTGCAAGTAGCAGCCTGTATTGCCAGCGGTTGTTCATTAAGGGAGGGTAATGGAAGAATTAGTTGGAAGAAATGCAATTGGAGAGCACCAGAGGATAGTGTATGTATTAAAGCCCAGAGAACCCTCATTAGCATTCTCAAGGGGCCGACATCCCCATTCTGCTGTGATGTATTAAAAAACAAAAAAAATTGGCACCGATATTCCGAGTAGATTTGACGGTGCCTTGTAACAGAGCTGGAGACGGGGAAAGCGAGAGCATGACAGCTAATCGGCTTGTCTGTCCTGGCTGCGGTGCACATGGGCATGAATTGAATGTATAGGCACCCACATGTGTTCTCCAAATCCTCATCTGCTACAAGTCTATAGGGCTTTTCCTCTCCCTGTGTGATGCATGCTGCCTGATGCTCCGACTCTCCCTGCTTCATTGCTATTCCACCCAGTGCTCTTCTGGGTGGACTGCAAGCATAAATAAGAGAGAATGTTTGGCTCTCATTGGATTGGGAGGTGATTGATTAAGGGATGGTGATGTCTATCAGTGACCTTTTTCTTCTGCTTTTCCATCAGCCCCTACATGCTCATCGGTGATAATTGGCTAATCCATGAGGTTAAGTTATCCGCAGTCTTCGTCACGCTGTATCATTCCTGGCAAATGTCAGTTTCAAAACCTTGCTCTTCTTTCTTTCTTTTTTAATGGTTCTTTATCTTCATTTGGACTGGACAGCCTTTTAAATAGAGGACCATCTCCTATTAAAATAGGGCATCTGGTCACCTTTTTGCTGTGCATAATTGTCCTGAACAACCCACTTCCAATTGCTGCAGCAGCTAGTACTTTAACAGGGAGAAATGATACAGGTACCCAACTCATTATATGTAGTACTGTATTATGGCACAGGACTCCCACATACTGCCCAACCTCCATTAAGAAGAGGCAGAACTAAATTGTTGTCAAAAATGTACGATTTGTTGTTGGAATGGTATACGAAAGATGAATTGACAAAAGATGCGATGATAAAATGGGCAAAAGATTTTGGGCATAATATTGAATATGATGCGTGGTTGAAATTGTGGAATCAAACATTGAGGTTTACAGCATGTACAGCCCTGAAAGAAAATGATTTGAAGATGATGTATAAATGGTACTTAACACCAGTAAAATTGGCTAAGATGTATAGAATGAGTAGCCAAGCATGCTGGAAGTGTAAAGAAAAGGATGGGGAATTTTATCATATGTGGTGGACATGCGATAAAGTTAAAAGATTTTGGGAAATGATATATAATGAACTGAAAAAGATTTTTAAATATACCTTTCCCAAAAAACCAGAGGCATTTTTGTTAGGAATTATGGGAGATGAGATTGTGAAAGAAGACCAAGTACTGTTTATGTATGCGACAACCGCGGCTAGGACATTGTTGTCCCCCAAATGGAAAACTCAGGAATTACCAATGATTGACGAGTGGCTGATGAAAATGATAGACTATGCAGACTTAGCAAGACTGACTTGCAAGATCCGAAACCAGGGAGAGACAAAGTTCCGAAAAGACTGGAGTAAATTTGTGGACTATATGGAGAAAAATTGTAGAAGTTTAAAAACACTTGCAGGATTGAAATAAATCCTACGAACTGATTAAAGTAAGGATAATAAAGAACTGCAAGATAGGAGTAAATAAGAAAACCGTGTGAAGGGAGGGAGGGAAGTCACAGCTCGGCAGAGCAAAATGAGATGGGTGAACTTAAGATGAATTATATAAAAAATTGTTGTTTTGTTTGTTGATTTGGAAAAATTGAACAAAAATTATTATTATTATTATGGGTGATTCTGGAGACCGAGCTCTTCTTAATGGAGGTTATATATATATATATATATATATATATATATATATATATATATATATATAACCTCCATTAAGAAGAGCTCGGTCTCCAGAATCACCCATCCCTTTCTTGCCTTGTCCCAGGAGATATCCTGTTTTAGGGCAACATTAGAAGCCCTACCAGGGAGCTGTTTATAACCCTGCTTAATAATCTTGTTATTTTACCCACGCCTGAGTAGAGCCTGAGTGAGTAATCAAGGTTCAACAGACAGCAGTTATATAAGCTTGAAGGAGGAGTTAAATGGGGGAAGGAAAACAGCATAGGGGAAAGTGTTAGGCACCACCTCCCTCAGCACTGCTGCTCAGATTAAAAAAAAATTAGGGACCCCATGCCATAGCTGCGTAAAAGCAACTCCCCCCCCCCAAAAAAATCTGGGAGATCACCATGTTTGCATAGTTTATGAGGATCTATCCACAGAACTATAGAACCATAGAGTTGTAAGGGTCAAAAGTCGTAAGAACATAAAACTACGTATAAGAAGATGGTGTAAGGAAAAATGGGTATATAAAAGGAGAGCTCCTGGATGCCAAGATCTCAGTTTGGGGCAAATACTCTTTGGTGAGAGAGAACCCCAGCAGAGATTTAGGCTATTAGATCTTTAAAATATGCTCTTGTGAGTTCCAAAACTTTCTTATTTCTCTTGCATAGAAAAATACCATGTCTGGTAAGTTTAAAATGGTTTACTTACAAATTCTCCAAAGGTCAGACTCATGTGCTTTTCCATACAGCATTCAGAAAAAGTTGCACAGGCAGTAAAACTTGGCTTAGTTGCAGAGGTGTAAATTCCTAAATTATTAATATACAAGAGTGGCTTGTAAGAGCCATGTGTCTGAGCTGCAGCAACCAACTCAGACTTCCTCACACACTGAGTTTCTCTAATAGACTGGGGGAAACAAAGGCTTGATTAACTAGTCTCTCCCACGGTGAGTTAAGATTAGTCTATAGTATTAATCCCTCCATGCATTAATTAGACTTAAGCCTGTTGGTTAGATGAGGCTGGTTATCCCACAGGTCCTAGGGTTCAGGCTGGTTCATATGGGAAACCATTGGTAGCTTCATCCTCCATAAATGTGTCTAATCTTCTTTTAAAGCCATCCAAGCTGGTAGCTACCACTGCCTCTTGTGAGAGTGATTTCCATTGCTTAACTATGTGCTTCATTGCATGTCCACGAGTTCTAGTGTTATGACAAAGGGAGAAAAACGTCTCTCTACCCACTTTCTCCACAGTAGTGGAAGTTTTTGTAAAGCACTTTGCTCACATCACTGGCTTGGTTTAGAGTCCTGGGGTGTGAGATGCTAGAAGGACCTGGGCAGCACATCATTTTCTTCTAATGCATCAAGGAAGCCAGTGGTGTAGCATAGGGGGTGAGGGCCATAGGGGCAGTTGCCCAGGCACAAAATTTGTTACGGGTGCAAAATTTCAACATCCGGTGCTGCCTCAATATAGCTCTGTACTTCCAGCGCTGGGCTTGGTTGAAAACGGCTTCTCCATGTGAACCAGAAAGTGACCTCTCCAGACAATGGAGCACTTCTTTTCTTATCTCTGTGGCTGTGATCTCCTGGGTGATGTGGATGCCATTAGGCAGTTGAATGCACATGTGTATTCCATCCATTTCCCTCCCTCCCACCCACCCCTCTGCATGGCCCTGGGCACTGGCAACACACGCTACACCACTGAAGGAAACACACAATGCTGATAACTTAGGCTGCAATCTGAACCCCTTTAGCACTGAGTTGGCAGGAAAGGGCAGTTACATTAGGCAGAGATATTCCTCTGCTCAACCCTTTCAGCCTCCACCAGCCTCCACCCATAGGGTGACACCAGCGCCACTCTGCTGGCACAGATTTATCCATCCACTGAACATGTAGGTGGGCAGAGAAAGCCCCCAAGCAGAGTGTTCCGGGGTGAGAAGGGAGGGGCTGAGCTGGCCCAGAATCCATTTGATTCCAAGCTGACCCCACTGCGATCACTTGACAGCGCCAAGCCTAATCTTGAGGCTGGCATATCAGTTTGCCCGCTCCCTCCACCCTGGCTGGTGTAAGCAAGCAACAGGGCTGCAAAGGCAGTGGTGGGTCTGCCACTCAGCCACAAACCAACATGTTCCAGCCCACATTTGGATTATCTTGCCCAGTATGATTTTCCTGGTTATTCCCTCTTTGATTGATACTTCCTGACATTGCCTCCCCCCCACTTGTTCAGCAGCAAATATATCAAGCCCAATTATGACAGGTGCAGTTTTATGTCTCTGTTTGACTTTTACGGGTGTCGTAAACAGTCCAGCTGGCAGTGGACTAGGAGGAGTTACAAGCGAAAGGATGCGGGGAGATAAATAAGATGGAATGTTGCTCTTGGAGCAAAGATCCCCCTGCCCTGCAATCGCAATTTCATGCACAGGGTCGATATTGTTGGTCTCAGCATAGCATTCATATTATTATCAGTAATTACATGCCCTTCACCCTAAGGTCCCAGGGCGGGTTGCTACATTCCAATGCAACTTTAAAAACAGTTAAAAACAACTTGCAATCACAAAAATAAAGTGGGTCCTAAAAGTATACACCCCAAGGGACACAAGCCAGGGTAAAGAAGTGCGCCCTAGGCATTCGCTTGAAGCTGTATAATGAGGGTGCCAAATGCACCTCTGTGGGGAGAGAAATCCATAGCTTAAGGGCGTACCTGCCAAGTTCCTGTCGGAGAAATAAGGGATCGGACTGGAAGTAGCGCTGCCGCCATTTTGGAACTGGGCAGAGCATGCTCAGAAGCGACTTTTGATGCTGCTCTGCCCAGTTCCAAAATGGCCGCCACGCCAGAAGTCACACTGCAGCCATTTTGGAACTGGGCAGAGCAGCATCAAAAGTCGCTTCTGAGCATGCTCCGCCCAGTTCCAAAATGGCCACCGCGCCAGAATAAACCAGGAAAAAACAAAAAAAATCCATTTTTTCAGCTGGGAACAGCTGGAAAAATGGGGGGTTTCCCGGGGAATACGGGAGACTTGGCAGCTATGGCTTAAGGGCTGCCAAGGAGGATGCCCTTTCCCATGCTGCGACCGCCCTATAGCCTCCGAGGGCGGAGGATCTGCCAAGTGGGCCCCTTCTCCTGATCTCAGCACCTAAGAGGGTCTGTAGGGAAGGAAGTAATCTTTCAGATATTTGGGGCCTGAGTAGTTTAGGGCCTTAAACACTAACATGAGCACCTTGAATTGGGCCCAGAAACAAACTGGCAACCATTCCAGCTATTTTAAAAGAAGAGTTATACGAGATCTAAACGGAACCCCAACCAGAAATCTGTCTGCTGGATTTTGGACCAATGGAGGGCAGCCACAATCCAGACTAGATTAAGGACCCTCAAGCATCGTAGGGTTTTGTGGGAGGCTCTTAGGGACCGAGGCACGTTCAGCCCCCCCCCCCCATGTTTTGTTTGAGGGGCAATGAGAAAACAATGGAACATTTCAGAGGTCCTTCAGCTCCACCCCATGGCTCTTCGTGACGTCCCATGTGAGACATCAGGACATCACGTCAGGCCCCCTCAATCATCCTGAGAAGATGGCGCCTCTGGTGGGAGAGATGTGCAGCCCAATCTTCCGCACAGTTCCTCAGCACTCTGCCCCGCTTGTGATTTCCAGTAACTGGTTTTGTTCAGATGCATATAGCCTCCAGCAACAGAGGTAGTACACAGCAATCATGGTTATCTATCAGAAATGGCCAAATACTTTCAACTGCTGACTGTTGCATGTCAAGTATTGTCAAAAGTTTACTTCTTCTGTGTGCCCCGTGTGTGATACTGTTAAATGTAGACTACTCCTCATTAGATTTCATCATATACTAACTGCATCTGACTGCAGGTTGTCAGGAACTGTCATATGCAAAGCCTTCAGATATGAAATGTGGGCATGGAAGGCCAATTATTCGCTGATTACACAGAAAAATACCTGCAGCTGACCTTCAAAATATACAGAGGAGAATCTTGGGGATAGTGGTGGGGAGGGCATAGTTCATTTCCGCGCCAATTTCAACTAATAAATCCTGAGAATCAAGAAATTCTTGTGTCGTGTGAGATGCTGCAGGAGAAGGACCCCCCCCCCTCCCAGCCCATCACTTATAAACGACTGACCTCATTAGTCAAAGAGGCAAAGTGGATGTGGAGAAAATTGATAGAGCTCATTTCCCCGCGTTGTCTCTGATAAGGATTTTAGAACATAAGATAAGCCTGCTAAGTCAGGCCAATGGCCCATCAAGTCCTGCATCATTTTTTCTTTTTAAATTATTTTTATTGATTTTATAACACATATAACAGAAAGAAATACAAAACAAAAAATAGAAAATTCACAAGAAAAAAGAGAAATACAACAAGAAAAAATGAAAAAGTATATAAAAAAGAAAAAAAATGCATTTAACATTTACTAATGTCATTCTTAAACCGGTGACTTCCTCCCTCCCCCCCCCCAATCCACGTTTCTATTAGTAACTATTACAGC
The DNA here is from genome assembly GCF_963506605.1 of Zootoca vivipara. Lineage (NCBI taxonomy): Eukaryota > Metazoa > Chordata > Lepidosauria > Squamata > Lacertidae > Zootoca > Zootoca vivipara. The sequence continues at coordinate 9,633,008 of NC_083289.1, read as the reverse complement.
GCTCTCGTCTTCATCACTCTTTACTTTTTCTAAAACCAAGCTCCTTATAACTACTAACAACCAAATTCTTGCTATAAATCTATGCATATAAACTTTAAATCTTATATTCTAAAATCATAAATCTAACTCCTTTCTTCCAGCATCATTTTTTCATAGCGGTGGAACAGGTGCCTATGGGAAGTCTGCAAGCAGGACATGTTAATTCCAGAACTTGGGGTCACCCAGTGAAACTGAATGGTGAGGACAGACAAAAGGAAGGACTTCACACATTTCTCGGGAGGTTCACAATCCACTGCAAGGGACTGGAGTCTTAAAAGGAGAGGCGTGTGCAATTCATTGGTTCAGAGGCTGCCTGTTTTCTTTTTAAAATGTGCTAAGGGTAAACAACTGGTTGGGAAAGGTGGCGCGATACAAGCACCAAGGCAATCAATCATTCATTCCCCGTCTTCTTTTTGATGTGTTTTTAACCCATCAGGAATCACGCCCTCCAAACACGCAGGTCTTCTCCTGGTAAAGCACATAATGAATTATGAAGGGTCTTGGAAGGCATGGCAGAAAACAGCTGAGCAGCTGTTGTATGGAATGAGGAAACAATTCAATCCCCAAGGGGGGGGGGTTGAGGTGATCATTTTTTATTTATTTTCAAAAGGGAGCGACTTCACCTCCCCTCCTCCAGGACACCAGCTCTCGCTGGCGCTGCTTTGCATGTGTGTGTTTTAAGTGACAATTAGTCTTTCAAGGAAGTGGCAATGAGAAATGGCAGACGAGGAAGTGCAATTTGAATTTCAATGAGACATCTGAGAAATGCTGGGGAAGATGTGGTAGTGATGGAGCTGTCAGTCAAAGCGCTGTTGACTCGGGAAAACTCAAGAGTCTTGACACCTCTGCCTACTTTTTGGTTGCCAGCTTCTTCCTATGCTCTTCCTATGCACCAATCCGGCTTCTTTTTCTTTTGCAGTGAAGATGGTCTGGTGTTCTTTGGTGTACTAGAAATGAAACTAGTTATTCCAATCTAGCATTTTCTTAAACACAATCGGTAATTATTTGCCAAGCTTCAGATCAAGGGAAAAAGCATTCCCAGGATGCGTTCTTGATTAGCCTGGGAAAGAGGAGACTGAGATGAAATATGCTAGCCATCTTCAAATAGCTGTCAAATGGAGGATGGAGCAAGCTTGTTTTCTCCTGCTCTGGAGGTTAGGATCCAAACCAATCGATTCAAGTTCCAAGAAAGGAGATTCCGACTAAAGGTCAGGAATACCTTTCTGGCAGTAAAAGCTGTTTGACAGTGGAACAGACTCCCACAAGAGGTGGCGGACTATCCTTTCTTGGATGGCCATCTCTCTTGGATGATCTAGTTGAGATTCCTGCATTGTAGGGGGTTGGCCTAGATGACCCTGGTGTTCTTTACATCTAATGCTTTTTTTCTGGGGGGATGCAGGGGTACACATACCCCTAAACATTTTGTGAATCTAATGGGAGAAGAAACTAATTTTTTTAGTTTCTTCTCTAGCATGGTGAATCGTCAGTTCTGTTGCTAGCCCCGATGGCGGTCTTATTTCAGTGTTTCCTGGGTCTCAGACGGAAGGAGAGTACCCACTAAACATTTGTTCAGGAAAAAAGCACTGCTTACAACTCTATAATTCACTAGGGCTACTGAGGCGCAGTCCACCTAAGAAGAATGTCAAACAATTTTTTTAACACACACCCCATACCTGAAAATCGTGTCCTCCCTAAAAGAGGGCACGTGTTGTGGTGAGAACTGGAGACCGATTGTGGGTGGGTCTATTGGATAGCCACAACACCCAATTGGTAGGTCCCTCGTTGCAGGGTGAAATCTGGCCAATGGGGCGCAGTCCAAACAGTTCGCGGGACCTATTTAATCCCTTGCACTTGACCCAGAGCTTCTCTTTCGGCCCGTGCAAACCTGCATTTTCCTCATTCAGATTACCTTGTTGGTGCAGCTTTAGCATCTCAGCACAGGTGGAGGTAAGGATGCAAATTTTGACTTTCAACAGCCCCCCCCCCATGCAGAACAAAAAAAAGCATCGAGAAAAGGGAATTAGAGAATTATTGGTTACTGAAAAAGAGAGAGAACTAAGATAATCAGAAGTGAGAGGGGACACTGGCCATGGAACTTCTCCACCACCTCCTGGCCCCCAGCTCAAAACGTATTACCCTAAGTTGCCGATTCCTCATGCTTATCACAGGACGGGTCTTAGATAGGCTGGAGATTGTACGGGGGAGAGATTCAAAGAAAGCAGCCGTAATTTATTCATCTCTCCCTGATTGCTATTCCCATAGAGTTCTCTGTAATCAGAACCATTGATTTTTGGGTCCTGCAGGTAGATCAGCTGAACATTGGTCATTTTCGCTGTCTTTCTAACTATGCGCATTGGCAGAGATGGAGAGCTCAGCAGAAGGGCTGCAGTTCATCTGATTTGATCCCCAGTAGCACCTGCTCTGAGGACCCACTCAAGACAACATCTTGAGAAGCAGAAAATATTCAATTCAGTGGGGCTAAAATCTAGCTGCAGCTTCTCCGCTCTCTCTGCCACCCCATTTCTCCTTCTGAATCTCACCTGAAAACCAGATCGTACTGTCTTCTACCAAGTTGTTTATAGCTATGCTGCTGAGCAAAAGGGAGAATGTAAGAAGGTCGAAGCTAAGTGATCTTAGACCAGGCATCCCCAAACTTCGGCCCTCCAGATGTTTTGGACTACAATTCCCATATTCCCTGACCACTGGTCCTGTTAGCTAGGGATCATGGGAGTTGTAGGCCAAAACATCTGGAGGGCCGCAGTTTGGGGATACCTGTCTTAGACTCAGGATTAGGGACAAGTGGTCAGGGCTGGATTTAGGTCTGATGAGGCCCTGAGCTACTGAAGGTAATGGGGCCCTTTATATGTCCAGCTGTCCTTTGTCAACAAAAAATTGTTGCTGTTTTTTTGCGTTGAATGTATGCTATATGGTAATTTATGGACCTAATAGGTATCTAAAGCCATTTGCACATGTTGCCATGCAACCAGTCCATGCAGAATGTAGGCACCCTATGGTAAAGGTAAAGGACCCCTGACAGTTAAATCCAGTCGCGGACGACTCTGGGGTTGCGGCACTCATCTCGCTTTACAGGCTGGGGGAGCCGGCGTTTGTCTGCAGACAGCTTCCGGGTCATGTGGCCAGCATGACTAAGCCGCTTCTGGCGAAGCAGCGCACAGAAACGCCATTTACCTTCCCACCGGAGCGGTACCTATTTATCTACTTGCACTTTTGGTGTGCTTTCGAACAGCTAGGTTGGCAGGAGCTGGGGCCGAGCAACGGGAGCTTACCCCATCGCGGGGATTCGAACTGCCAACCTTCTGATCGGCAAGCCCAAGAGGCTCAGTGGTTTGGACCACAAACCAGTGATATTTTTGGGAGCAGGCTAGCAGGTGGGGCCCATTACTTACATCATAGGAGCCTACACAACACAACACAAAACACTGTTGCTGTATGGTTTTATTTTATTTGTTTTTTTATCTTATATTTTGGAAATATTTGGAAATATTTTGGAAATGTATAACCAGTTTCCCCCCTTTAAATTGTTTGGGGGGGGCAAGAGAGTGAGGCCCTAAGCTATAGCTTGTTTAGCTACTAAACAACGGCACTGTAAGTGGTTTGTCCTCTGTTCCTTCCATAAGTCTTCCACTGTGACACGGTGCGTTCTCCACGCACCTTCTGTTGTGCCAAGTGAAATTCCTCCAGCATTAATTCCAGGATTTGCACATCTGCTCTTACACCTTGCTTGCCATGCTAAGCCCTTTATTAAAATGAAGGGTCTGCGCACCAGCGCATTAGCGCTCTGCTGCACAGTTAGCAGGGGAAGCGCCACAAGTTCCTAATTAATGTGCTGGAGCACTTCAGCACATCACAGCCCCCTCCTCCCCAAAAGCTGAACCTTAAAGTAGGGGGAAAGGAAGCAGAAGACAGGAACTCTGCGCAAATAAGAGACTGCCCTAGCCCTAACTCTAAGTACCTATCAATTAGCTAATGCTGCAGCACCAGAAACATTCGCCGGCACAACCGGGCTGAGCCCAGAGTGCATCCCAGACTCTTTTTGGCTCCCCACTCCCACTGGTGAAGCTTCCCTGTTCTAGATGAAAGAGCAGATTGCTGTTGCTAATTGCCTCTTTCTGCTTGGAGGTGTGCTCGGAGCGCGAGCTGAATAAGAGTCCCATCTAGGAAACATTTCACTGTAACTGCCGTTCTTTGCATTTAAAGGAAAAAAAGAGAGAAAGAAACGAAAAGAATAACAAACCACGGAACAGAGAGTGCTTCCAACAATCTGCTCTTTCTGAGCCCATGGAAAATTATAACTACCCATATGGAAAAAGCATCTGGCTAGTTTCCAGGTATTTTGCATGGCACGCAACCTTGTCGGTTGGGCGTCTCTGCTAAAGTGCGACCTTATATAATTTAGTATCTCACATTGTTACTTAGCAGGATCCCCTCCTATCAGCAAATGTCAGGCTGAATGCCAGCTACAACAGCCAATGTTATTGACGTGCTTCATTCACAAGCTTCTGCGGTTGCAGAGCTCCCCCCCTTTCTTTTTCTTCCTTAAATACTCAGAATTGTAAATGAGCACCAAAGCAAAATGTTCCTTCTGTGCTGGATCCAGAAGGAGGAGGAGAAGGAGAAGGAGAAGGAGAAGGAGAAGGAGAAGAAGAAGAAGAAGAAGAAGAAGAAGAAGAAGAAGAAGAAGAGCGGAATGTAATTTAAAACTCTTGAATGCTTTTTGCAGCTTTTTAAAGGCAGAAGTTGGCATCATTCTGTTTCAGAGACAGTCTAATTCTAGGCCAGGGAAACTAAAATTTGCATTCCGGGTTCCTGCTTATGAATCTGCTTATTTTACTTAGTGTATTCTATTTACAGAAAAAGCTTGTGTGAGAGAGAGAGAAAGAAAAAGAGAGCGAGAGCGAGAGAGCGCTGTATTATACAGAGTCAGGCAATTGGTCAATCTAGCATAATATTGTCAACACCAACATGACTCCATGATTTCAGGAAGGAAGGGTGCTATTGAGATGAACCTGAAGCCATCTGTATAAAAAACTGAAGGGGTGGGGGTGGGGACTGGGTATCTGCTCTATCTGAATTGCAAGGTGGCAAGTGTATTTGTACCGAAGTGGAACCCTTTGAGGTGAGAGAACACACACACACACACACACACACACACACACACACACCGATCTGGAGTGAAGAGGGGATCGCTCTTTGCAGATATTCCAGTTTGTTTGTTTTTTAAAGAAATGTGAACTGAGCCAGACAGTCTGTTTCCAAAATGAAAAACCAGGAGGGAGAGAGGGGCAGGAGGCAGCTGACATTTGCCCCAAAAGAGGTCCATCTTCAATCCAAGTCTAGAATCTCACCCAAAGCTCTTCATTCACAGTGCTGGGGGTCGGATGCTTTGATTCTACAAAGCCTACCCCACAGTAATTTACTCAATCTAGTTCTCTAAATATTGCAAAGACATTTTGGTGGCATTTTGTTGTACCTTGTCCCTTATTTATCCATCACTCAGCCTTTCTGCCTGTTCAGCTTCTCTCACTTCTTTTTCATCCTTCCCAGTCCATACATAACTCTGGTCTGGTCTGTTGCATTTCTTGTTTGTGTCCTCATAACTTTTTTTAAAAAAAGTGTGACGTTTTATTTTGTTTTTATATGTGCTGGAAGTTGCCCAGAGCATACCCTCCAACATTTCTCCAATGAAAATAGGGACATCCCATTCCATTAAACAGGTTCTCCAATTCATGGAGAGCACGAGTTGCGGGAGGGGAATCAGGACGCCCCCGGGTTGCTGGGCAGATTAGTCAAGATGGCCACAGGATGCCTGGGCAGTTTAGAGTTGTTGCTGGGGGGAAAGTCATGTTGCAAGTTGGGTGACTGACAGCCTTAGCATTTACAAACCCCTGTGTGCTCCTCACGGTTTCACTTTTGCCAAATGCATGGGATCTCCCGCCCGCCCACCCTCTTTTAAGTGCTTCTTGCAATTGACATTGCTACGCCTGCCATGGGGTCGCCTGCCTTGGGGCGGGGGCCCGGTAGGAATTTTGTCCATTTAGCTGATTGGCTGCTGCCATTTGGTTTTTGCCTACTGTGTAGCAAATCGTCACAACTTGTAAGGTTGGCGGTTAGGCATTGGTTAAAAATTGGCTGGTAAGAGGAGTATGGAAAGGAGTATGGAAAAGCTGGGCTACTCCTCAAAATTGTTGCTGCTTATAGAGGTATTCCATGGGGCTCGAAGGGCTCTCATCAGTATCCCGGTAGGGGAATTGGGCCAAACACAGAGCAAATGAGCCTCGGGGAACATTGGAGGTGAGGACAAGTGAAGGGCCTGAGGTACACAGCTCCGTCCTCCCTCAGGGAATGTTTACCTCAGGCATCCCCAAACTGCGGCCCTCCAGATGTTTTGGCCTACAACTCCCATGATCCTTAGCTAACAGGACCAGTGGTCAGGGAATATGGGAATTGTAGTCCAAAACATCTGGAGGGCCGAAGTTTGGGGATGCCTGGTTTACCTACTGACTTCCACAAATGGCTAGAGGAAGTCAGGGCAGATCTGGCCCAGGGCGGGGGACAGATGGATTAACCAATGCCTAAGCAACCACTCGAGGGATGCTGGCCACATGATCTGGAAGCTGTACGCCAGCTCCCTCGGCCAATAATGCGAGATGAGCGTGCAACCCCAGAGTCGGTCACGACTGGACCTAATGGTCAGGGGTCCCTTTACCTTTTAAGCAACCACTCACATTTGATTGTATTTAAATAAAGTTGTGGCCAAAATAATGCCAAAAACCTTAAATACTATACTACTACTACTACTACTCCTATATTATTTATACCCCGCCCATCTGGCCAGACACTCTTAAATTGATGCGTGTGTGTGAATTTATTGGGGGGGAGTCCTGTGACCTCAACGCGCAATGATAATTTTACAATTTATACCCCACACATCTTTCTGGGTTGCCCAAGCTGCTCTGGGAAGCTTCCAACATACAGTCATACCTCGGTTTACGTCCGCTGCGGTTTGAGTACTCTCGGTTTGAGTACTCTGTGTACCTGGAAGTACTCAAGTGCGTGCGCATGCGCAGATGCGCTCTATCGGTGCTTCGCGCACGCGTACTATCAGCACTCGGTTTAAGTAGTTTTTGGAAGGTGAATGACTCCCCAGAACCAATTAGGTACTTAAACCGAGGTACCACTGTATATAAATAGTAAGACATTTAAAAACATCCCTATACAGTGGAACCTCGGTTTATGAACACCTCGGTTTATGAATTTTCGGTTTATGAACACCGTGGACCCATCTGGAATGGATTAATTCATTTTCCATTACTTTCAATGGGAAAGTTCACTTCAGTTTATGAATGCTTCAGTTTATGAACAGACTTCCGGAACCAATTACGCCCATGCTTCAGTTTATGAACACTTCAGTTTAAGTACTCCGCGGACCCGTCTGGAACGGATTAATCCACTTTCCATTAATTTCAATGGGAAAGTTCGCTTCAGTTTATGAACGCTTGTTTAAGTACTCTGCGGACTGTCTGGAACGGATTAATCCACTTTCCATTACTTTCAATGGAAAAGTTTGCTTCAGTTTATGAACGCTTCAGTTTATGAACAGACTTCCGGAACCAATTGTGTTCATAAACCGAGGTACCACTGTACAGGATTGCCTTCAGATGGCTTGGGGGTTGGATAACTCCATATTCTACAACACTTCTCCAATGAAAATAGGGACATCCCATTCCATAATGATAATTTTACTATTTATAATATTTATACATCTAACTGGGTAAATTGTTGGTGTAGCGATCTGGGGCTTTGCTGATCTTACCAAAATCGAAAGAGGTCACAGCTGCTATGTGTGTGTGATTGTAAAAGTTTCAGAACCTACCAATCTTATTTAACTAGTTTGGAGTTGGGCATGGATATGATTTCTTGTTTAATATTTATTAGGGCGGCTGACTGATGATGCAGGATAAATCAGATGAAGGAAGGCAGGCTACCGAAGATCTGTCTTGAGGAACAGAGGGCACTTGCTCAAGAAAATTTCTGGTTACAAATTAGTTGTTTTGATTCATTCCAAGAGAGGGGGAGAGAAAACAAAAAAACGAAATAAAAAATGAAGCATATGTGTTTTGGCAGATACAATTGGGGAAATGTACAGAATGCCATGAAATAAGAGGAAGCCGTATGGCTCTTTCCTCACAAGCAAGCGAGTTCTGATTTCACCCGCTCATACTCAACTGAGAATCACCAACCTTTTCTTTTTGAGCATTAAAAGTCTCCTGCCATTGTTAAAAGCGAGGCCTCCTAGGGGTGACCTCCATGATCTTGTATCCCAGCAACTTATTGGTCAGTAATTTAGGAAGCAACTTGCAGAAGGCAGTGTATCATTTATCTGAGATGTGTGTGTGTGTGTGTGTGTGTGTTTGGATGTGTGTGCATTCCCAGCTTTTAATAAAATGAAATAAATCAAGACAGCTTGCCATTCTTTCTTTTTTCTTTTTAAAAAAGCAAATTAAATGCCATAAAATTAAAAGCAAGTTAAAAATGATAAAAGCCATAAAGCCATAAAATTTTCATAAAAGCAGCAGAGTAAGCAACAGCACACCAATAAAACACTCAAGAGCAGCCAGCTGATGAAAAGAAGTTCATGTTAATTGCAAACTTGGGTTCTGATTGCTAGAGGCTTTGAAGCAAAAAAAAACCCGGGAAGACTGAGAAACAAGAGGAAGGGTCCTGGCTCTCACCACCAGAAAAATAACTTGCAATCCCAGTTCTGTTTCAGCCAAAGGCTTTAATGTGTAAATCGAATGGGCATGGCACAGGTTACAAGGTGAGCAGGAACATAAAAGGTTCGGCTAAACACAAAGTAATGCAAGATTTTGATCTTGCAACTGCACCTTCTTTTTCAAGGGGGGGGGAGCACAAGAGTCCCTGGACTGGGCAAACAAATGGGCACTACTTCAAGTAGGTTGGGCCTGCAAGGATTGTTTGTGCCCCAGCTTTGGCATCTCCATGTCCTTGGAGAGAGGTGGTGCCAGCTCAGCAACCAGTTTATTTCCTCCTCTAACAACAACAACAACTTATTATTTATACCCCGCCAGTTTATTTTCCCCTCTAACAACAACAACAACAACAATTTATTATTGTTAATAAATAATTTGTTTATTATTGTTATCTGGGCGGCTCCCAACCGAATATTAAAAACACAATACAGCATTAAACATTAGAAAGCTTCCCTGTCTTCAGATGTCTTTTAAAAGTCAGATAGTTGTTTCTTTCCTTGACATCTGATGGGAGGGCATTCCACAGGGCGGGCGACACTACTAAGAAGGCCCTCTGCCTGGTTCCCTGTAACCTCACTTCTTGCAGGGAGGGAACCACCAGAAGGCCCTTGGCACTGGACCTCAGTGTCCAGGCTGAATGGGGGTGAGGATGCTCCTTCGGGTATACTGGGCCGAGGCCATTGAGGGCTTTTAAGGTCAGCACCAACACTTTCAATTTTGCTCACAAACGTACTGAGAGCCAATGTAGGACCGATGTTATATGGTCTTGGCAGCCGCTCCCAGTCACTAGTCTAGCTGCCGCATTCTGGATTAATTGCAGTTTCCACGTCACCTTCAAAGGTAGCCCCACATAGAGCGCATTGCACTAGTCCAAGCAGGAGATAACTAGAGCATGCACCACTCTAGCAAGAGGCTCCTCACTGACAGGAGGAGGTACCAGGAGCAGGAGGTGTTTGATGTCACAGGGTTGGAACATTCTTCTGCCAACCCATGTGGTCCCATCCTTGGATCCATTCCCTTAGTTACTGGACTCCTCCGTGGACTCAGACACTTCTTGGGGTCCCTGCTGTACCTCCTCCAGCCCACGAGGACCCTCCCCGTGATTGTCCATCTCCAAATTCTTGAGCTCTTCCCATTCCTCCACAGAATCTGACCATGGCACCTCCAGGGGACTCTTGACAAGAAGTATTAGCATACTCAAGGGAAGGTTTGCTAAGGCACAAAAGAGGTTTTGGGGGCGGAGACAGGGGTCAGGTAGGACATTGTTGTTGTTGTTGTTGTTGTTGTTGTTGTTGTTGTTGTTGTTGTTGTTGTTGTTGTTGTTGTTGTTGTCCATCTGTCTCCATCTGCACCTCTGGGGATTAAATCAAACCACATAGTGACATCTCCAGGGCACAAGCCTGGGCAGTGTGTCTGGAGGTCCTGGACGGCCCACGTGACAAGACACCTCCCCCCCCCCCCCGGCCTTGCTGATGTGGTCCAAAAAAAGAGAAAAGCAATACATTTGGCACCAGACTGGCTGCAGGAGTTTCTGGAAGGAGGAATACAAGGCGCCATCCAACCATTTTACGGACTCCATTCCAGATTTGTGTAGGGTTTACTCCTTAGCTCGTTCTTCTCCCAAAGATGTTTATCCATGAAGCCTTTCCCTCATTCGTGAGAAAAAGCATTGTCTGCATCTCAATATTTCAGTGTCTTCCCCCCTTTGTACAGCTCTCCCTCCCCATAAAATGTGCACTTTAGAAAAAGCAAAACCTGAAATGGCGTCAGAAAATTCAGGGAGGTGTAAAGTTTGGGACCATGGAATCAGGTCGCTTTGCTTTGAAAGGTGGATCAGAGGATTGTCATCCCCCACCCTCATCCGCATGTACATCTCGTTGTAAGTGATTGACTTGGCGAATGTCACCTGTGAATGCAACCACTCTCTCATCTGATAATCTCCTCTCTATTCCAAGGAAGTCTTTGTTGTCCTGCTGCCAGGAAATCTTCCTTCCTATCCCCCACCCCCCCCACCCCTCACAGTACTTCAACTTTTCCTTCTCTTGCTCCAGGCCATTGCTCCCCACCCTGCCATCTCCTGACACTCTGAATAATCTCCTTCCTTCAAGTTTGCTGTTCCCTTGAAGGCATTTCAAGTGCAGGCTTTGATCACGTCTCCTCCAGCCCTTCTCTTTTTTTAGCCTCTCTATATTCAGCTCCCTGAGTCTCCTCTCTTCATGTGAATGATAATCCACTTGTAAACGTGTCATACTGGAAACATTTGCCCCTCTAATTTCTTCTTAGGAGAAGGGCTGCGCAGAGAGAGAGAGAGAGAGAGAGAGAGAGAGAGAGAGAGAGAGAGAGAGAGAGAGAGAGAGAGAGAGAGAGAGAGACTCTGTGCTGTTTAGCAATAGGAGAGTTTCAGCACACCCTCCAACGTTTTTCCGGTGAAAATAGGGACATCCTTTTCAATAATAATAATAATAATAATATCATTTATACCCCGCCCATCTGACTGGGTTGCCCCAGCCACTCAAGGCAGCTTCCAATATGTATAAATACATAACATTAAACATTTCAAAACCTCCCTATAAAGGGCTGCCTTCAGATATCTTCTAAAGGTTGCATAGTTACTTACTCGGGGGTCGCATAACTCCATACCCTCTAATGAAAATAGAGACATCCTACTATACCCTCCGACATTTCTCCAAGGAAAATAGGGATGTCCTAAGGGAAAGTGAGACACTCTGGAATCAAATCAGAAACTGGGACGGCTTCTGTAAATCCAGGACTGTCCCTGGAAAATAGGGAGACTTGGAGGGTCCGTAGTTAGGTGGGGCTAGGGGTCTGATCTGGTAAGGGGCAGATTTCTGGCCCCTTCCTCTTACTTTATTATTATTTTTAAATGGACTCAGGTGAGCGTGACCTGTGACTTTCTCCCCAAGGAGGCTTGTGGCCGAGGGCAAAAAGGGAAGGCTGGAGAAGGCAGGCAGCGGCTGGAGGGCAGCTCTTCCAGCGGGGAAGAGGCGGAGGCTCCAGGCATGGTGCTGCTTCGGCGCGGCGGGCGAGGGCAGTGAGCCGATGCTGGGAGACGCCGCTTCCAGCCCCCGCCTCTTCCAAGGCACCCTCCAGAACTCGGCGCGAACTTGGCGCCCTGGTTCCCCATGCCACTTGCCTCTATGGGCAAGCCGCCCCTGGAGGCACTCTATACATAAGGGGTGAAGAGCTTCTGGCTCATGGGCCAATCTCGGCCCACCAGGCCATTTGGCTCAAACTACCCCCACCTGATGATGCCACTTAGGTTGTGATCTGATGGGCAGGAGGGTGTAAAGCCTGGCTTGGGCGTAGACGCCTGTTCCCCAGGAAAGAATGGGGGTGAGCAGTCAAGCACAAACAGGCAGAAGGCTGTTGTGCTCATGTCTTGCTGGTAGGCATCCCACAGGCATCAGGTTGGCCACCATGAGACCAGGATGCTGAACTAGATCAGCCTTCGACCAAATCTAGCAGAGCTCAAGTAGCAAAACACTGCCCTTCCACTCACAATTTTGAATTGGTCGAGATCAGGGCTGGGAAGCCCCCAGCCTAAGGGTCTAATTAGGTCATGGATCAGTTCCAGTTTGGTTTTTCTTACCCCCAAACCAGCCACATTGATAATATTGCCTTCTGTTGGACTCATACTACCATCGGCCCCATTGTATCCACCAGTCAAGGATGAAGGGAGTTGTAGTCTGTTAATATCTAGAGTGTACCAAGTTGGGGAAGATGGTTTTATGGTATTGTCCTGATGTTGTTAACTAGTGGAACTCTGCCTTGGCAGGCTGTGTTGTATTCAACATGCCTTTCAGAATACCCCAGAATAATTTCCATGTTAGGGCTTCTGTTAAGGCAGGATTGGGGAACTCCATTGAGTGAAGATGGTGGTCTATGGCAATGCAAACAGTCTCTGGTTTGTGTCCCAAATTGGGCAAAAGATTCCTGCATTGCAGTGTGTTGGACTAGATGACCCTTGTGGTCCCTTCCCAACTCTACAATTCTATGATTCAATATATTCCAATTACAGATCTCTATTTTCAAGAGTTATGAGTTCTTGCTAAGGGACATGTCTCAACTTCATGCAAAACAACCATCCCACTTTCCACTTTTTTGCAGATCTCTAAAGGAGTAGCCACAGTTTCTTTGCTCATTTATGTGAACAGCATATCCCGGGGTGGGCTAAATTAGGATAAAAGGATCTTTCTCCCAGAAGTGTCCCTATTGAGCTGAGCATTAAGAAAGGCCGTTCAATTTCCCTCCACTGTTGTAGTCTGATTAAAAATTCTCTGCATGGCCAAACATCAAGAGAATCCATTGGTGTTTTTTTATACTGGGCCTCCCTCTGGTAAGATTTTCCGGAAATGCAGATCTCAGCCTGCCCAGGGAGTCTTCAGCCGAGATGAAGACTATGTCCAGGAGTGAGCCAGATCCTCAAGCTTGGACTGAATCCATCACAGATCTTGGTCCTGAAATATAGATCATGAGAGATACAATGTACAGAATTCAAGTTAAGTACATCCACCATAAATGAAGGGAGACATTTATTTGATATGGAGATTAAATATGATCAAAACTGGTATTAGGTGCCAATGCTAAATCCTTCTATAAAACCTTAACACAAATCAAATAGCTTTTCTGTCTGGCACATCTGTCCTTTAGCATCCCATTCAAGTTACATACTGCAAGCTGAATAATAGAGAGGGAGGAGTTGTGGGGAAAAAACCTCACCCCAAATGGGACTCAAACCGACAATCCCTGGCTTAGGAGGCCAATGCATTATCCATTAGGCCACTGGAGCGGGTGGTGCTGTGGTCTAAATGACTGAGCCTCTTGGACTTGCTGATCAGAAGGTCAGTGGTTCGAATCCCCACGATGGAGTGAGCTTCCGTTGCTCGGTCCCAGCTCCTATCAACCTAGCAGTTCGAAAGTATACCAGTGTGAGTAGATAAATAGGTACTGCTATGGTGGGAAGGGAAATGGTGTTTCCCTGAGCTCTGGTTTCCATCACAGTGTCCCGTTGTGCCAGAAGTGGTTTGGTCATGCTGGCTACATGACAAACGCTGGCTCCCTTGGCCTGAATCGAGATGACCACCACAACTCCACAGTTGCCTTTGACTGGACTTAACCATCCAGGGGTCTTTTACCTTTTTACCTTAATGCAAGCATTCGAGGGAAATGATCCATGTAGGAATTTAAGAAGATCTCTGGCTCACCTAGTCCAGCACCTCTGTTCTCACACTGGCCAGCTAGATGCTTGTGGGAAGCCTGAAAGCAGGGCCTGAGTGCAACAGGAACCTCATCACATAGGATTCCCAGGTTATTCAGATTTGTCCTCTTCTTTACATTAATTAGTACTGCCAAAGAAAAGAAAATGCTTCAAGGTGACTGAACAAGACAACGTACCACCGATAAAGCAGTTAAACCAGAGCCTTTTAAAACGGTGAGCATAAAATACACAAAATGCTCATCCCAGAACATATTAAGCATCGCAGGGGGTTGGAGCAGAAGACCCTTGAGCTACTTTCCAACTCTGCAATTCTATGATTCTAGGACAAGTCCTACCCACCCTGCTAAAAGGGGGCCAACTTAAGTGCAAAAGGCCAGAATTAAAAAAAGGAAAGGAAAAGAAAGTTTAGCCTGGTGCCTAGAAGCAGATAGTGATTACGCCAGGCACATTTCTCTGCAGAGAGAATTTCACAGATGTGGTGTCACCAATGAAAAGACCCATTCTGGCCTAGTTAGCCTCCACCCCCTCCCTTGGTTGGGGTACACAGAGAAAAGCCTCTGAGGAATACTGCAAAGTCTCAGGGGAGCCACACTGATGGTCTTAGCCTCCATAAATTGGCCCAATCCTCTTTTGAAGCCCTCTAAGCTTCCTCCTCATGTGGCGCTGTGGTTAAACCACTGAGCCTAGGGCTTGCCGATCAGAAGGTCGGCGGTTCGAATCCCTGTGACGGGGTGAGCTCCCGTTGCTTGGTCCCAGCTCCTGCCAACCTAGCAGTTCGAAAGCACGTCAAAGTGCAAGTAGATAAATAGGAACCGCTATAGCGGGAAGGTTTCCATGTGCTGCTCTGGTTCGCCAGAAGCGGCTTTGTCATGCTGGCCACATGACCTGGAAGCTATACGCCGGCTCCCTTGGCCAATAATGCGAGATGAGCGCGCAACCCCAGAGTCGGTCACGACTGGACCTAATGGTCAGGGGTCCCTTTACCTTTACCTTTAAGCTGGTGGGCATTGCTTCCTCCTCAGGGAGCAAGTCCCACTGTTTAACCACGTGGTGACTGAAAAAGTCCTTTATTTTGTCTGTCCTGAGCCTTCTAACATTCGGCTCTCTTGGATGTTCATGTGTTCTACTAGTAGGAGAGAGAGCGCAACAACAACAACAACAACAACAACAACAACAACAACAACAACAACAACAAAAGGTTCTCTTTCTCCACAGCATACATAATTTTATAAACTACTATCCTCTACTTACCTTTTCCATCAGCTAAAAAAGCCCCCAAATGGCAGTTGCCTCCAACAATGAGCCCAGTGACCTTTATATATATATATAATGTATTTATTAAAGATTTTTTCAACAACAAAAACATACAAAACACAAAAAGAAAATACAAAAACACAAAATGGAAAAAATACGAAAAATACAAAAACAAAAATTCTTACTTATAAACCTTATTTCAAATCTATTGACTTCCTCTCCCACCTCCTGCTGCGCTTCTTTATATTTCATATTTAGTAAATTCTAATTCTTACATAAAATCTTAGATTCCTTTAAATATTATCATTTTACTACATCTATTTTCCTTATCTTTTAAAGATTCAGTCTATATCTTACTTCCTAATTAAAATATCCTTATCTTCTAACAATACATATTTTCAAACCTTATTGTTATCTACAACCTCCTTTTATCTCCCTCACTGTCATTAAATCAATCTATTACATGCTTATTTTTCAAATAGATTTTAAATTTCTTCCAATCTTCTTCCACTGCTTCTTCACTCCGATCCCGAAGTCTCCCCGTCAACTCAGACAGTTCCATATATTCTATCAGCTTCTTCTGCCATTCATCCACAGTTGGTAATTCTTCATTCTTCCAATTCTTTGCCAGAGCCCAATGAACTTTTTATTTCATTGCATTTATTCCAAAGATTTCCAGGTTGCCTTGCCAAAGCAATAAGAAGTACATCGAGCCATGAACACCCCCAACAAAACCAAATGAAAGTGTAGAGCAGGGGTCAGCAAACTTTTTCAGCAGGGGGCCGGTCCACTGTCTCTCAGACCTTGTGGGGGGCCGGACTATATTTTTTTTTGGTGGGGGGAATGAACAAATTCCTATGCCCCACAAATAACCCAGAGATGCATTTTAAATAAAAGGACACATTCTACTCACGTAAAAATACGCTGACCTGATTCACGGACCGTCTGCGGGTCGGATTGAGGAGGCGATTGGGCCGGATCTGGCCCCCGGGCCTTAGTTTGCCTACCCATGGTGTAGAGCAGGGGTTCCCAACAAAATTTTCTCGAGGACCCCTCATCGAGCCGCTATTGTGACAAGGACCCCCATTAATTCCTAATCCTAAAATTAAAAAGTGAGAGCCAAATTAAGAGTCTTTTTATATTTTATATTTATACGTTTTTTACAGTTACAACAGAGTACTCCATCAGTATACAGTTATATAATTTTTCCAGTAAGCTTAACACTGATCTTGGAAGGGTTAGGTTCAAGGGACGCCAACGATTTAGGTTCAATGGACACCGACAAGCTTGGTTTGAGAGTCACTGACTTACTTGCTTGAACATCAAATGCATTATCTTCCTCTTCATCTGTAGGCCTTTGTCGTTTTAACGAACCACTTTTTAACCAATGGTCCATTTTTAACTACGCGAACTGTAGCTTCCGCGAAAAACAACGCTTGGTTTACAAACACTACTGTTTTGCAAAGAGGCAGCGCGCGCCAGGGAGGAGGGAGGGTACCTGCGCAGTAGCGCACAAATGAAGCCGACGCGCGCAAAGCATCTTGGGGAGGTGAGCGTTAGTAGAATGCGCGCGCTGCCTCTTTGCAAAACAGTAGTGTTTGTAAAGCGCCACCTAACGGCATACAGCAGAACTACTGCCTCTATCTAATTCTAGTTTTGCGCTAGACTCTGCTCATGCAGGAAGCGGCCAAAACAAAAAATCTGTTATCATACGAAATATAGTTAATATATTTTTTATTCTAATAGCATCTTGCGGACCCCTCTGGCATAGCTCGCGGACCCCTGGGGGTCCACGGACCACCTATTGGGAACCACTGGTGTAGAGGGAGCCCTTCTCTCTACCTATTTGACCCCTCTTGTCACCAGACCAGAGATTCCAAGCACTTGATGGATGATAGGCAAGCATCCGAGATGCTGGTGCAGTTGAGACTTCATCCAGCCTTGGCTGTGACAGCACAAGGCACCAATTCACCAAAACTCCCCTCGGCAAGAGTCCGTTCAGCAGCATGACAGGAATATCCATAGAACAAGCTGCTGATTAGCTACAGTGCTGTCAGGCCCAATTACGTCTTTACCGAGGCTGACAGGGGCTTTTGTGAAGCTTGTCCTCCATGCCTCCTCTGCTTTCAGACACCCTCCACTCTTTCCCCTCCCCTTGTCCACGCAAAGCACACTCTCTGGGCTAATTGCTCCGGGCGGCTGACATCTCTTTCGGAGCAGACAATGAAACAAAACACAGAGATTTTGCTTCAACCCCTCCTTTGGCAGCCTCCCTTGGTCTGGAATTCGGGGGACAGAGTGAAGGGGACTTTGGTGGGCTGCCCCCCCTAAACCAAGTAAATAAATAAAAGTACTTAACTAACTGGCCAACCAAGTTGCCGATAACTTGGTTCTGCCCCCCCCAATAAATCCTGAGTATGCACATGGCAAAAACATCTCCCCTCAGACTCGTTCGTGGACACAGTTAGGCCCTGCCCAATCATGCTTCTTAGGGACTGCTGCAAGCTTTTGCAGCACTGTGGAAAACAACAACATGCTATTGTTTACTAGGGCTATGTACGTCCCACCCCCAGCCACCCAGCGTTAGAAACTCAAATATATAAACTAGGCACCAGATGGCTCCTTAAATCAAGATTAAAGGTAAAGGTAAAGGGACCCCTGACCATTAGGTCCAGTCGTGACCGACTCTGGGGTTGCGTGCTCATCTCGCATTATTGGCCGAGGGAGCCGGCATATAGCTTCCAGGTCATGTGGCCAGCATGACAAAGCCGCTTCTGGCAAACCAGAGCAGCACATGGAAACGCCGTTTACCTTCCCGCTGTAGCGGTTCCTATTTATCTACTTGCATTTTGACGTGCTTTCGAACTGCTAGGTTGGCAGGAGCTGGGACCAAGCAACGGGAGCTCACCCCGTCACAGGGATTCGAACCGCCGACCTACTGATCAGCAAGCCCTAGGCTCTGTGGTTTAACCCACAGCGCCACCTGGGTCCCTCGGCCAAAATGGGTCCCTCGGCCAAAATTATGGTCACCAAAATGGAATGTCTAGTTGCCATTTTGGGGCAAGACAGCTCTAATGTCTTATTTTTCAAATGACGGACTGACTGGGATTGATGATCAGTTCCGGTAAACACCTGGCTAGTTCAGATGACAACCTTGAGCTACGGTAGGTTAAGAATTTTGAGACGTTAAAGAAGAAAAGTCACTTGACAAGCTACAGCAACGAACTATGACGCCGTTCACTGCTCTTGCTCAGGCTGCACAGAAAAAGCATTTTGGGTTCCAGAAACCAATTCTGACTGTGCAGATAAAATAGACTGGATAGAATTCTACAGGATGTTTCGCTAGTGTGTGAAAAGAGTCAAGAGCCAATGATCCCCAGGCATGCGCCTCCAGATGGCAGAGACGTCATCATGGCACCCAGAAATCTTCACTTGGTCACAAGTAGCTGATAGTCAGGTGCAAAATGTGTCTGGCACCTGGCTAATTTCAAACACTGCATCCACTCTGTGGCCCTGATCCAGATGAACCCACCACACCCTGGATCCAGTCCCAAATGAGTTGGTGGGGGGCAGAGCTTCTTCTTCTTCTTCTTCTTCTTCTTCTTCTTCTTCTTCTTCTTCTTCTTCTTCTTCTTCTTCTTACTCTTACTCTTACTCTTACTCTTACTCTTACTCTTACTCTTACTCTTATTATTTTATTATTTATACCCCGCCCATCTGGCTGGGTTTTCCCCGCCACTCTGGGCGGCTTCCAACAAGTACCAAAATACATTAAAATATCACAGATTAAAAACTTCCCTAAACAGGGCTGCCTTCAGGTGTCTTCTAAAAGTCTGGTAGTTGTTTTCCTCTTTGACATCTGTTGGGAGGGCGTTCCACAGGGCGGGTGCCACTACCGAGAAGGCCCTCTGCCTGGTTCCCTGTAGCTTTGCTTCTCGCAGTGAGGGAACCGCCAGAAGGCCCTCGGCGCTGGATCTCAGTGTCCGGGCTGAACAATGAGGGTTCTTTCCAATCCTAATAAAATATACAGCCGGGAGGGGCAGGAACGGGTGACATTACCACATCACTTCCACCCCCCACAAAAACTCCTGACTGCATGTCAGTCACACTAGGACCTGGGAGACCAGGGTTCAAATTCCCACTCAGCCATGAAGCTCACCAGGTGACCTCAGGCCATTCACGGCTCTCAGTCTAGCCTACTTCACAGGGTTGTCGTGGGGAGTAATGAGGAGGGGGGAGAACCCCACACACCACCTTGAGTACCTTGGTGAAAAGGTGGGATATAAACACAACAAATAAAAAAGCAGAACATTTGATTCAGTGAGGGGCTACTTTGCAAGGTTTGATTCAAGGTGAGGGGCTTCCCTGCAGGTTTTTCACCTTGACTTCTACACACACAGTTCACCAATAGTTCTTTCATGATTTTTATACCCCTCCTTTCACCCTCGACTGTGTTTCATGTGGCCTCCCCCCTCCCAGCACTTGCATTATTAAACAAACTCAACGAAGCAGAGAGCATATGGTAGGAATTATCGCAAACAGGCAATATGGGCTGCGTAAATAGCATCAGGTCTTGTGACCGAGAACAACCAGAGACGGCAATAGAAAGATTAAAGTGGGGGAGGCGGGGGAGCTACAAGCAGGGAACAGTTTAGGGTCTGGCTCTTCTCATTCATTGTGCCAACTGTTTGCATTTGATCAAAGCAGCCCAGAACCTGAAATGGTGGTTGTATCAAAATCGAAGCTAAGAAGCTCAAATCATATACTGTATATGACTGACACCCTTCTTTGGAAATTAAAACCATATCCAGGCTTTAACATTCAAAAGCTATACTTGCAGAAACTTAGTTATAGATGAATTAAAACATAATATTTACAGTCACGCACTTCTCCAAGCATGGGCTTACAGTCTCTTCTTCTAACTTCCAAACAACTGTATATCCCTCTCTTTCCAGAGTTCAGCACTCTCAGCCTTCTGTATCTCAATTAGGTCATGCCTTGCAGTTCCTATGAGAGAGTTCCACTTTTACCTTCTCCTGCAGCTTTGATTTTTCTTTCAAGCGGAGAAGAAGCACTCCAACACTCGATTCAACTTAGCAGTGTTCACAGTGGATTCTAAAACACTGTGCGCCGCTCCGGGTGCCCGAGCGGCTAGCTCCGCCACTGAGTGGCACCTTTAGAGAAACCAACTAAGTTTGTTCTTGGTATAAGCTTTCGTGTGCATGCACACTTCTTCTGTGTATCTAAAGAAGTGTGCATGCATACGAAAGCTTATACCAAGAACAAACTTAGTTGGTCTCTAAGGTGCTACTAGGCAATTTATATATTAGTTTACACAGATCTGAGGAGCCAGCTTCTCTCTCTTAACTCTTTCCCCTCTTAGTTGCTTTCTTCCTTGCTCTGTGATATCCCTCAAGAGCGCAGCGGAAAGGATAGCAAGCCAGCACGTGTGCGCACACACGCAAACACCCCGGCCCTCTCTCAGGGCCAGCAGCACCCCCCTCACCCCACTGCCAGGGATCAGCGGCGTCGCTAGCCTTCTGGCTGCCCGGGGCGGCAAACCAGAAGGCACCCCCAAAGGGGGCGGGGCGTCAATCGCGCGCATGCGTCACGTGTCTTGACGCACGACGCACATGTCACGCTACGGAGAGGGTTAGCAGGTGCCGCGGATCCGGGCGCTGGAGCACAGCCAGGCGAGGGGCATCTCCGCTGACGCCCCTCGCTGCTCCGCCTCCTCCTGAGTAGGAAGAAGACAAAGCGCACTATGGATTGGCTTGCCACGCGCTTTGTCTTCTTCCTACTCAGGCGGAGGCAGAGTGGCGAGGAACGTCAGCAGCCGCTGCTGACGCTGCTCTCTGGCCCGCCCCTTGCCTCTGCCCCACCAGGAAGAAGCGAGGGGCGAGGCCAGAAACATCGGGGGGCCCTGCCAGCACTGCAGTGTGTGAGAGAGAGTGAGCCAGGCAGGGGCAGAGAGCTGCGAGTGCGAGTGCGGCCCCAAATGTTGCGCCTGGTGTGGACGGCCCCCCTGCACCCCCCACGCTACGCCACTGCCAGGGATAGAGCACAACAGGAAGGATAGCAAGCCAGCGCACACACAGAGTTGGCGCCCTTCAGGCTTGCGTCGCCACTGTCAAGACTGGCAGTAGTGGCAGTGGCCGCGGCCACAGTAGCAGCTACTGCTGCTGCTGCTGCTACCGAGGCTGCAGAGAAAGGCTTTCTTTCTTGGCCTGCCCTGCGATTGACCATGATCAATCCCACGATCTACGAGTTGATTGCAACTGACATGTTGGGTGCCTGTACTTGGTGCAGCCCCCCCCATTCCCCAGACTCTGTATGATTGCCGTGGGGATGACAGTGTTTGTTTTACTTGGCTGATTAGTGGTGATTTAAATATTGGGCTCATCTAATCACCTCCACAATGCCTTTATGACGGTGTATTATCACTAGGCACTTAAGGCTATGAAACAGGCAGGGCAGAAATGCTATACACAAACAAAGCTATGTATTCTCTTTTTTTTAACTCCCAACTTTTTAGGCAAAACATTGATTTCTCAAAGCTGCTCTCGGCAATTAAAATCAAATGTGTCCCGCTGCTGACTGGTGCTGTGCATAAATGGAAAAAAAAGAATGGCACAGGCCTTGCCCTCAGGCTTACAAACGAAAAGACAAGCCTGGCAGAAGGGGAGGAGAAGGCAGAAGCATAGCTGCCAAGTTTTCCCTTTTCTCGCGAGGAAGCCTATTCAGCATAAGGGAAAATCCCTTTAAAAAAGGGATAACTTGGCAGCTATGGGCAGAAGGAGAAAGAACAGGTCTGAGGTTGTTTTTTTTTAATAAGTCCAGAGCTAAAAAGGGGAGTTAAGAGGCATTTATACACAGACTGGACTTGGCTAAAGGCCAAAGCACAAGTTGCAATGAACATGCTTTTAGAAAAGTGCATGCTTAAAACTTAGTCACTTTAATTTGGAAGAAAAAGCATCCCATTCTGTAAATAAAAAAGGTGCAAAAAGCACTATCAGCAGCCCCAGTGGGGTGATTTTCACCCTGAAACTGGTGTGAAGATCCTTATCTAGATTGGGAGCATGTTTTTGGCAGGGGTAGAGATGCATGGATCTGTAA
The DNA here is from genome assembly GCF_963506605.1 of Zootoca vivipara. NCBI lineage: Eukaryota > Metazoa > Chordata > Lepidosauria > Squamata > Lacertidae > Zootoca > Zootoca vivipara. The sequence goes on along the minus strand of NC_083289.1, from coordinate 9,610,568 downwards.
ACATTGGCATCTCTCCATTTCTTGTTTCACCGGTGTTCGGTGTTCCGTTTTGTTCACTCCATGGTGAATTGCCCACTATAGAAAAATGAGCTTGCATGAAAATCTGGCACACATTTTCCTGTCCATTTCCCCTAATATATGTATTTTTGCACACGGTTTAGCCAAGTAGAAGCATTCTGGCAAACAATCCCCCAGCCCCACAACAGATTGCATTTTTTTAAAAAAATGTTATTTCCACAAATGTATACATTTTACTATACTTTTGTTTTGCTTTCACTGGAGAGTGGCATTGCAAAAATGGAGGAGGTGTGAATTTCAAAAGAAAGCTATGGTGTGTTTTTTTGTTTGTGTATTGGTTCAGGAACTGCAATTTTGGAAAATGTGAAGTACATAAATTTCTGCTCCATCCTTTTCACAGGAGTCTTGCAGCGTGATTTTTCTACCCCTTCAAAATAAAAGTGACTGGTTTTAGCATAGTCCTTTAAAGTATCAATAATGTCATCTGTAGTTTTGGCCGTAACCATCTCTCTTGCTGGGATAGAGATATTTACTTTTATTTCCTTCTATATCCCACTTTCCATCATGGAACCCAAAGAGTATACATGTGATTTCTAGGCAGTTACCCATCCAGCCACTGTCCAGTCCTACCCAGCTTGCTTAACTTTGTCAACATGGTAGAATCATAGAATTATAGAGTTGGAAGAGACCACAAGGGCCATCCAGTCCAACCCCCTGCCAAGCAGGAAACACCATCAAAGCATTCTTGACATATGGCTGTCAAGCCTCTGCTTAAAGACCTTTAAAGAAGGAGACTCCACCACAATTATTGGCAGCAATTCCACTCTCAAACAGCTCTTACTGTCAGGAAGTTCTTCCTAATGTTTAGGTGGAATCTTCTTTCTTGTAGTTTGAATCCATTGCTCTGTGTCTGCTTCTCTGGAGCAGCAGAAAACAACCTTTCACCTTCCTCTATATGTCATCCTTTTATATATTTGAACATGGCTATCATATCACTCCTTAACCTTCTCTTCTCCAGGCTAAACATACCCAGCTCCGTAAGCCGTTCCTCATAAGGCATTGTTTCCAGGCCTTTGACCATTTTGGTTGCCCTCTTCTGGACACGTTCCAGCTTGTCAGCATCCTTCTTGAACTGTGGTGCCCAGAACTGGACACAGTACTCCAGGTGAGGTCTGACCAGAGCAGAATACAGTGGTACTATTACTTCCCTTGATCTAGATGCTATACTCCTATTGATGCAGCCCAGAATTGCATTGGCTTTTTTAGCTGCTGCATCACACTGTTGACTCATGTCAAGTTTGTGGTCTACCAGGACTCCTAGATCCTTTTCACATGTACTGCTCTCAAGCCAGGTGTCTCCCATCCTGTATTTGTGCCTTTCATTTTTATTTTTGCCCAAGTGTAGTACTTTACATTTCTCCTTCTTAAAATTCATCTTGTTTGCTTTGGCCCAGTTGTCTAATCTGTTAAGGTCATTTTGAATTGTGATTCTGTCCTCTGGGGTATTAGCCACCCCTCCCAATTTGGTGTCATCTGCAAACTTGCTCAGGATGCCCTGGTAGCCTCATGGGTCTTCAGACCATATCCTGGGACTGCTATATAACAGACATAATAAATATGGCACAACTTGCTTGATTCTCCTTCTTCCTCTAAAGTCCATGAGAAAATGCCCTCCCCTGAACTGAAATGGAGTAAAATGTGCTCCTCTTGTTCTCAGAGACTTGTCTTCCTTTGCTTTTTCTCACGGTTTATAACATGTCTGGAAGGTTGACATTTTAGTTTTGGTTTTTGTCCCAGTGCATCCACCCGGCCATTCATCTACTTGTGGCATTTCAAAATCACCTCTCCTCCCAACAGAGCTTAGGGCAACGTACAATAACATTATTTTTTTCCCATAAAATACAAAATACCTATTGTAAATGAGTCATAACAGTAACCGTGGCCTCTTTTAAAATATCTGAACATCCAAAACCAGCTGCATCTGTTAGATATAAATATAACCTTACTAGGGTTGCCATATTTCAAAAAGTAAAAACCAGAACACCCTGGTTGAGCTTTTTGTTTTTTTTACAAAAAAATGGGATTTTTCAATTGACTTGCCTAAGATCCAGGACAAGGTACCCCCTTTCGGAAATTCCCCCCCAGGATGTCAATTTCGCCTTTGAAATCCTGGGAATGTCTGGGAATGGCAGCCCTACCTAAAAGCCTGTGTGTGTGTGTGTGTGTGTGTGTGTGTGTGTGTGTGTGTGTGGTGTTGACTCGGGGGCAGACCCCCCCCCCCAATAATCTCTGCATTCAGTGAAGGGTTCAAATTTGAACAAAATCATAAATTCATGAATCTAGCAAGGGATGTGTAAAGGGGAGAGATTACAGAGAACCCCCCCCTCTCATCAGGAGCAGTTCGTCCCCAAGCAGCCATGAAAGCGCAGGGTCTGAAGGGGCTAGTCAGGAAGCGGAGAGAGAGAGCCAGGTCTCAGGCAGCATGGGAGAGCCCCTGCTCCACAGACGGGAAGAGAGAGAGACGGAAAGGGGGGAGAGGGAAAAGACGGAGCGCAGGAGGAGAAAGGGGAGGAGATTCGCTGTCCCGCGACTCTTATGCTGGTCCAGGTCCCGAAAGGGGGCAGTGCCGGATTCTGACACGGAATGAGCGGACATGAAACCGACAGCTCACTACACTGTAAATAACGTGCACCAATAAAGACTCTTTTAAAGACAAGTATGTGGAAAGTCGTTACTCAAGAGTAGCCGTAACAACCTCTGACAGGATGGAAATATGGAAATAATACTGGCCAGCTTCCTCATAACGTCAGCCTGGAAATGGCTTGCTGGTCAGGGGTGCCCAGGTAAGCCCCACCACACATAATGTATCATATGACATGGCACACACACACACCATTTGAATGGCAATGCCCATCAACTGGGGGAGCTGGCCCCCTCAAATATTTTATGGGAGGGGTGAAGGGACCTCAGCCCCTAGAACAGGCATCCCCAAAAACGGCCCTCCAGCTGTTTTGGGACTACAACTCCCACCACCCCTAGCTAACAGGACCAGTGGTCAGGGATGATGGGATTTGTAGTCCCAAAACAGCTGGAGGGCCGGGTTTGTGGAGGCCAGTCCTAGAAGTTGACTCCTAGCTTCCTAGGGGTAGGTCACGAAAGAAACAAAAGGGTGATAATGGCCTGGTTTGTTTGATATGTCAGCTCACCATCATAGCTGCCAAGTTATCCCTTTTTTAAAGGGATTTTCCCTTATGCTGAATAGGCTTCCTCGCGAGAAAAGGGAAAACTTGGCAGCTATGCTCCCCATTAGGTAGGGGATGCTTTGCGGGCGGGGACCAGGTCTCCATAGCAACCCTGGAGTAGGCAGAGGTAAGTTGCCCATGTCAGCAGGTTCCCTGGCCACGTCACCTTCAGCCTGTCCAATAGGGGCTTGACTGGGGGGGGGCGTGGTTACGGCCGGTTAAATGTTGGCGCGGCCGGGAGATGCTGCCTCTTTTGCTTCCAGTTGTTGGATCAATCATCACAACTTTGCGCGGTTAGGCATTGGCTAAGCCTTTTATGGGAGGGGAGGTTGTTGCCTCCACCTGCCCCTCCACGGTAAGGGTATCCCCTTAAAGGGATCCAGGGGTGTGGTTCCTGTCTGAAGCCTGGGCGTGGGCTAGGACCAAGACTCTGCGCGGCTTTCCCTCCACCCGCCCCGGCGATCGCGGAGGGGGAGGAGGGGATCGGAGCAGCACGATTTTGGGCTGATCCTGGCGCCCCCTTGCCCCTGAACGACCATGGCTTTCCTTGCCCCACTGTGGCCCCTCCCCCCACCCCTTGGTATGCCCCCTAATTTTCATCCTGGCTACGCCCCTGCCAAGACACATCCCCGGCGGGGGGGGGGCTTATTTGATGTACATCAGAGGGCTCCCCCCTTCCGGTAGTTAACCCTTCAAAGAGACTTCCTGCAGACTGCCCTTAGTGTAGGGTTGCCCTTGGCCTGCTGTAAGCAATAGGAAAAAGTGTCATGTGCATTGCCTTGTTGAGGGACACTGCCATGGGGGCACCTAGTTGCGGCTGTTGCGCCCCCTCAGAAATTTGCACTCAGGGCCACGGACCCCCTGCACCCCACACGCCACTGCGTTGGCTAGCCCTGATGTGACTCTTACCAGTTCTGAATATAAACCCAGCCTTTTGTCTGGGAAAAATCGTAATAATGCCCTGACTGCTGTGCCTTTAAGAAATCACTTCCTCCTCCTCCTCCTCCTCCTCCTCCTCCTCCTCCTCCTCCTCCTCCTCCTCCTCCTCCTCCTCCTGCAGGATGCTATTCAGCCCCATTTACATTCACTGCCTCTGCAGCTGCTGCACCTGACAGAGCTGTTAAACCTCAAACAAAACATGTTTTCTAATAAGCCAGCATTTAATTAGCCACCTGTGCAATAAAGGCCTTTATTAAACTGATGCCGGCAGAGCAGAGAGACAAAGGGCGATAGGACGCATGGGGCAGGGAGCTGGTGCTCAGCCCCCCTCGTAGGCTGCTTTCGATCTCACTGTGTTTGGGGGAATTGCTGAAAGGTTCCCTGTGCCTGGCAAGGCATGTTTCAGCCAATCTACCTGGTGGGGCTTGCTTGCTTCTTACATGACAATGCACAGAGATACGCATAAAAAACCCACAACCCATATGCTGTCATTTGTGTTAGAAAACCTGCCAGCTTCAGGTTCTCTCTGTTCCTCATTTTCCAAATCTTGAACGTAGTTTCGAAGCGAGTTGCAATTTTCTTCTTTCTTGGTTCAAAATCCTGTTAAAAATTTGTCAGCAAACTCTCCTAATAAACTTATACTTGGCTACAGTTTCAACCAATAGACACACTCTTTTTTTTGCAAGCAATTTCCCCTAAAATAATGCATTTTACCTGCATTTTAATTTTTTGTTTTTACTAACACATTGTTATGAGTTTTTTGGGGGAGTAGACTGTATGCTTGAGCCCTCTTCTAATTCTTGGATCCACCACAGCTTCACTTCGTGGACTAGCTAGGCTAGATTCCTGGTTTGTTAATTGCTCTTTAATTATGTGCCATTAAGGTAACAAAGGAAGTGGCTCTATGGCAACTCATTGGTAGTAGTAGTAGTAGTAGTAGCGGTTGTTATTATTAAATTTATTTGTTCCCCGGCTAAAACTAACACAGTTAGAAAGACAAAGGCCAGAGTTGAGAGTTTAGTGAGGCGACCTAGAAGCTGGCAGGTTGCAGGCTACTTACAATCTCTCCAAGGGTCAGATTCATGCATTTCCCCATACATCAGTCAGGAAAGTTGCACAGGCAGCAAAACGTAGCTTAGTTACAATGTGGTAAAAGTTCCTAAACTATTAGTATAAAAACACAAGAGAGACTGGTGAGCTGAGCTAGAGCAACGCTGAATTCACAGCTCACTGGGAGCAGAGGAAGAGCAAAGGCTTGATTGCCTATTTCCTCCTGAGGTAAAGAGAAGTGCCATAGCTAAGCCTGGCAGGACAGTTTACTCTATGGTATTAACTCCTTCATGCATTAATTAAACTTAAGCATGCTGATTATATGAGGCTGGTTATTCCTTGGACTAAAAAAAAGGTTCAGTACTCCTGATCTATGGTATCTCCAGTGGAGGTGTTTTTTAATAAATAAATAAAGTGGCATGTGATGAGTGGGATCACCTGTCTGAGACCCTCCAAAGCCAGTTGGAGTTGTCATTGCTAGATTTAATGAACAAGTATAACCTGACCTGGTATAAGACAGCTTCCGACATGCAAGTAAATTGCATTCCTTGAGGTGATTTGTGATAGAATCACCGCTATGACTGCTTCTGCTTCTGTAAGGCTAGGGGGAAGTGCAGTTTCCTTGGAATGCTCTCAAGAAGACACACAGATTTGGGGTATGTCTATGTTGTACAATGCTTTCTGTGCTGAATGTATATATGTTTGGAGTTTGTTCCGTGCACTACTGCATTATCCCTGTTGTTTAAAAATTATTATGACTGTTATCATTTCAGGAAACAGTTGAAACAGTTGTGAATTTTTTCCCTTGCAAAATTGCAGCTTTCCCACTTCACAGAAAATCTCTGCTATCACATCTGACACAGGTAGGCTGTTTGCATTTGTGTGAGCAAGGCTTTTTAAAAATTATTTTCTTGCACAACTGAGCACAGCCAATTAGTCATGGGAACCGGCCCTGACTTATCCCACGGTGTCTGCTGGCTTTGTTGCATGGATGCACAGAATATGCACCTCCTCCTTCATGTTAAGGCTCAAATTCTCCAGCAACTGTTTCGGCGATGCCCTCCCTTGAGGCTGGCAGGTAGGACAATCCTCGGTAAGTTCACACGGAAGAAGGAAAAGAGAACAGTGTAGAATTTAATAATGCAACCTATTGTTTGACAAACCTTTGTGAGCAATCTCCACATCTGAACTGCTGTTAGATATTATACAACCCCCTTGTTGCTCAGCTTACCTGTCAGTTCAGTTTGTCTGCTTCCTTTCTTCTGCTCGGCTTACATTTCTCTCCCAACCCCCTACCATTTTGAGCAAGGGGGAGGAGGCAGAAGAAAGGTTTCCTAGACAGTGGTAGAAATAAGCAACCACATCACCACCTTCTGCCTTCAGCTGCGAGAGGAGGTAGCAATATTCGCCATTAGCTAGGCACGGGCAGTTCAAAACTATAGCCAACATTCTCTGAGGGCTGTTGCATTCGCAGAAAGGTGAGTTTTATTGCCCAAGCAGGCGCATTCGGTGGACCGGTGAGAGCAGTGAAATAACTGAGACAGGATGCCAGAGTTGGGTGAAAATCAGGGCAAATCTTTACTGGCTACACTGGGTAAGTGGGGTTGGCATGGCAGGAGGGAAAGGATCAGTTCCTCATTCTGATCAGCCCTTGTTGAGAATTGTGAGCTTCGGTAGTCTTGCTAAGTTTCTACACGTGGACCTTAGAATGAGTCCGCCCCCTGAGGAAACCATTCCTGTGAAACGAAGAAGAAGCTAGCCGCCCGTCAGAAGAGATAAGAACGCATGATACCTCGTAGCACTTAATTATCGGACTTGATTATCGGACTTGATTATTGCACTTTATACTGGACCTTTAAGACTTCGAGCATGAAATTTTGCACACATTTTTGAATCTCTTTGTATATGTGAAGGTTGTTGGTGCATATACATTTAAATATTTGCACTTCACGGTTGTTTACCTTTTCATTGTCTTGTTGATGGAATGGCACTCAGTTGGTGTCCAGAAGCACTCAATTCACCTCCATGGGAGACACCCAGCATTGAGCCCTGGTGTGGTACAAGCCAGGGGTCTTATGGGGCAACCAGGGGGAGATATTCTAGTCAGGCAGAGGTCCTAACCTGAGTTTAGAGAGTGCTTTAGCCAATCCTCCCTTCAGACCCCTTAAGGGAGTCCCTTTTATATGCTGATTATGCCTAGTGTCATTTCCACCAAAAAATACAAGATTCCAGACACGGGTGGCGCTGAGTTCTAAACCACTGAGCCTCTTGGGGTTGCCGATCAGAAGGTTGGTAGTTCGAATCCCCATGATGGGGTGAGCTCCCGTTGCTCAGTCCCAGTTTCCGCCAATCTAGCATTTCGAAAGCATGCCAGTGCAAGTAGATAAATAGGCACCGCTGTGATGGGAAGGTAAACAGTGTTTCCATGTGCTCTGGTTTTCGTCATGGTGTTCCATTGCGCCAGAAGCGGTTTAGTCATGCTGGCCACATGACCCAGAAAGCTGTCTGTGGGGGTGGAGACCTTGTGGGGCGAAGTGGCCCTCAACCCTCATGGTCAAGGCATTTTAAACGTCTCGACCTCTGTTTCCTCTAGTGAGATCCAAAGGGATGAATGCCACCCTGTGAGATCTCATGAGGGCACAATGGGGAGCCATGGCTATGTCTCTCGCACTGCTGTGATCCTAACAGTAAAAAATGATGGAATGATTGAAACGGTCATAGCTTTCCTCTAAGAGTTGTGGGAGCCTTAGTTTGTTAAAGGTGCTGAAAGTTGTTAGGAGACCCCCCCTGTTCACTCCCCACAGAGCTACAATTTCCAGAGCAGTTTAACAATCAATATCTCTTCCCAGGGAACTCTGAGAATTGTAGCTCTATCAAGGAAATAGTGGGTCTCTGAACAATCCCCAGCATCCTTAGCAAATTACAGTTCCCAGCAGCATATGAATCAATATGGCTATCCTGACCTAACAACCTACCCCCCCCCCCCATACAAAAAAAGCTACACTACAATCAACTGAACCAAAACATCTGGAGGGCTGAAGTTTGGGGGTGCCTGCCCTAACCTCTTGCAATGTCAGAAACAAACAAACAAGCAAACCTATCCAAGTGATGCTGACACAAACCCCGGCCTTCGCCAATACTATGCAACGGAACAAACACCATTTCACTCCCTCCTCTCTTTCCCTTCTCTTTCAATTGTATGTTTCCGAGCACAATTCAAAGTGTTGGTGCTGACCTTTAAAGCCGTAAACGGCCTTGGCCCAGTAGCCTGGACCTGAAGGAGCATCTCCACCCCCATCGTTCTGCCTGGACATTGAGGTCCAGCTCCGAAGGCCTTCTGGTGGTTCCCTCACTGCGAGAAGCCAAGTTACAGGGAACCAGGCAGAGAGGGCCTTCTCAGTAGTGGCGCCCACCCTGTGGAACGCCCTCCCACCAGATGTTAAGGAAATAAACAACTATCTGACTTTTAGAAGACATCTGAAGGCAGCCCTGTTTAGGCAAGCTTTTAATGTGTGACATTTTAATGTATTTTAATCTTTGTTGGAAGCCGCCCAGAGTGGCTGGGGAGGCCCAGCCAGATGTGGGGTACAAATAAATTATTATTATTATTATTATTATTATTATTATTATTATTATTATTATTATTTCTCTGCTTATTTGTCTGTTTTGTAATACAAGAAAATCTTTAATGAAAATAAAAAGGAATCTCAGCTCCAGGAATTCTTTGGGGAAATCCATGAGTGTTCAAAGTGGCTTCATCCTGCTTTAAATGCATGGTGCAAATTTGGCCTGATCATTCTTTATTTTTATTTTTTGGTATCCTGTTGATGAACTCTGTGAAAATGAAAAGTGGTCCAACACAGCACATACACACACACTGATGGGAAAACTCTATTCCTCCAGGTGTCCTTGACTCCATCACCCATCAGCCCCAGGCAGCATAGGCAACGGCCAGGGATGATGGAGTTTCAGTCCAACGATTTCTGGAGGACCATATTTCCCCGTCCTGGGGAGAATGTAATCCCCTCTCCCAGGTTGGCCATTCTTCCCAATATTACAGTTAATTGGCTGGCTGCTGCAGCGCTGTTTGTTTCAATTAATTTCCCCTTTGCTTTAGGTTCTATTTATAGTGAGGCTTCCTCTGTAGAATCTTACCTGAAACTTGAAGGCAGATGATGGGAAAAGGGAAAGTAAGAAAACTGAAGACACCAATACGACGCCTCTTTACAGTAATTTGCTTTCTGAAATATGGTACATCGTAGACAGTGTCACAATCCAAGTTCTTCTCTTCCTCTTCATCTGAAAATGTTAAAAAATCAAGTTGTTCCATCAGCAAAACTGAGCCGCTGGAAACAATTTGCTTTAAACTTTTTAAGATGCCATTTGGGAGTTAATAGCCTGGGATGTGTAATTCACTTCCATTTTAATAGATGATGTACTTTGAAATCCAGTCTTCTTATTATTATTATTATTATTATTATTATTATTATTATTATTATCAGGGCCGGTGCTAGGGTTTTTTGCGCTCTAGGCGAGATCACCTTATTAAGGCGAGATCACCTTAATAAAAATAAAAAAATAAATAAATAAAAATAGAAAAAATAAAAAATAAAAATAGAAAAAAAATTAAAGTAGAAAAAATAAAAATAATGAAATAAAATAAAATAAAACACAGCTGAGAGGCGCGGCGAGGTGGCCCCAGGCTCACGCTCCCCATGCGCCTCTGGAGGCCGCACTCCTGAGGCACGCCTGAACGCCTGAAGCCACTCAACAGGTGACAGGTGCAGTGGAGGCAGCACCGGGGGGGCGGCGGGCAGCGCCCCCTCCATTTTGGCGCCCTAGGCAGCTGCCTAGTTTGCCTAAATTTAGGCGCCGGCCCTGTGGCAATTTTTGAGATTTAATTGTGGTGAGTGTGGGGTTGTGTGGAGGGGGATTAATGGGAAAATAGCTCCAGTGGTTTAAGAAAACCAGGGAACGTCTGACTGTCTGTGGTTGAGACTCAAGATCATGCCCTGGCTCAATGCAGACAATGCTTAGTAGCCTTAGTGCAACCATGACTAGTGAAACCCATGAGTGATAAGAGCTTCTGGGTAAAGTGCCCTGTTTGAAGAAGCAGGCTGTCTTAAGGAGGCAGTTTTATACGGGAAAAGAGGTCCCTGAAGAGATGCAGAAGATCATTTTCCATCCTCCATCCTCAAAACTGTGATGTCACAGTTGGCTGCTGCACAACTTGAAAGTGATGCCTGTTGGGGTTGTAGAGACTCATCTGTTTCCATTCCCAGACCCTCCAAGTGTCCCTATTTTCCAAGGACATTCCTGATTTAGAGAAGCCGTCCCGGTTTCTGATTTGATCCCGGAATGTCCTTTCATTGAAGAAATGTTGGAGGGTATGGCAGGATGTCCCTTTTTTCATTGGACAAATACTGGAGGGTATGGAGTTATCTGACCCCCGAGCCATCTGAAGGCAGCCCTGTATAGGGAAGTTTTTCAATGTTTTATGTTTTATTATGTTTTTGAAATAATAATAATAATAATAATAATAATAATAATAATAATAATAATATAATGTCCAGCAGCACCTTAGAGACCAACTAAATTTGTTCTGGGTATAAGCTTTCGTGTGCATGCACACTCTTCAGATAGAAGAAGTGCTCTCTGAAGAAGTGTGCATGCACATGAAAGCTTAAACCCAGAACAAATTTAGTTGGTCTCTAAGGTACTACTGGACTTTATTTTTTATTTTGACAGCGTCAGACCAACACGGCTACCTACCTGAATCTTAATATGCTTTTATATATGTTGGAAGGTGCCCAGAGTGGCCGGGGCAACCTGGCCAGATGTGTGGGGTTTAAATAGTAAAATTATCATTATGGGTTAGGACGTCCCTATTTGCACCAGAGAAATGTTGGAGGGTTTGCCTTCCGTGGGTGCTTCAGGACTGTTGATATTTTCTATCTGGATTCAATTGCATACCAGAAATCTCGGGTTGGGCAATTAAGCTGGATTTGGTTCTATTGTGCAACACACCCTCTCCCCTGCCCCCGCAAAAATATGGACTTTTGATAAGTGATGGGGAAATGCACTTGAAACCGTGGAATAACACTTGCTTAACACAACATCATCTAACCTCCCTGCAAACAAAGGAGGCTGAATGCTTAGTAAAAAATTTGCCTGGAAGTGACCCTTGTCAGTTTCCCATGTGTTCCGTCATATGTCCATGAAACTCTATGCTCTTAAAATATGCTCCCTCCCTCTCTGTCTGTCTGTCTGTCTCTCTCTCTCTTTCTCTCTCTCATACTTTCCCTAAAACATGAATTTCCGCCTTAAGATATGCATTTGGTACACATCCCCCCCCCCACAAAATGTGCAAATGCAAATAGGCATTTTTGGCAAACAGAACTGAACCGCACAATTCGAAGAAGTGCACAGAGTGGTTGTCAACTGTGTTCCGATTGTCGTATTTGACTGGGAATTGGTCTGATTTGCTGAAAAATGCAACCCCCAACAGCAGTCTCCCGCTCAGTCTCTGCTGCCTGCAAATGCAGAAGTTACTGGAACTGAAGATGAGAACGAAAGTGTTAACAGAGCTGCATGGATGGAAAGGTTCTGTTTCTCTTGAAAATGGGTTTGGTTGCCCCCCTGGCACCTTTGCTGAAATGCTCTTTGATATTTACAACCATAAGTGAATCACAGTGAAAATCCACCGCGGTTGCTTTGCCTGCGCTACCTGAACTGTGACCTTCCCCTTCTAACAGAGGCAGCAGGCTGATAAGGAGAAGACGCAAGAAGCGGCACAAGAAAAAGGATTTCATGACAATGTGTAAACTATGATTCACTAAAATTGCTGCAGGCAAGATGGAGCCGGGCTTCGGGGACACAGAGAAAGCTACTAGGATGATGGTTTATTTGCTTACTTATTGTGTGTGTGTGTGTGACACACCCTAGTTTCAAGATCAGGCTTCCTCAAATTCGGCCCTCCAGATGTATTGAGACTACAATTCCCATCATCCCTGACCACTAGTGCTGCTAGCTAAGGAACATGGGAGTTGTAGTCCAAAAACATCTGGAGGGCTGGATTTGAGGAAGCCTGGTCAAGATCAACATGTCTAATCACCTACGAGCTCACTGAGGCTGCAAGACACTCAAGGCAATTCAAGTGTATGTCCATCTGTGGCAGGGATTTGCCTACCATGCCCTTAGAAATGGCCCATGAATTTCCCCACTGATATACAGTGATGCCATTTCACCTTTGTATAAAGAGAAAAGTTGGCGGTGAGTTCAGCAGACATGAGGCAAGGAGGAGGGAAAGCAAGAGGGGTGGCTGGTGTGGAAAAAAAGAGAGGCAGTCTTATTGACCTTTGGCTGTGGCCTCACCCATTTTTGTCTCCAAACCCGCCCACTTTTTGACCCGGGTCCTGCTGGTATGTGGCTCACAGTGAATTTCCCCATAAGAATTGCGACCTTTGACGGAGGCTGTGAACACCTGGGCTTGATAGAAGGAGGTGCTGCTTGAGAACTCTGAGCCCAGCTCAACTGGAAGCTGTGATACAACCCTCCGGCCGCATAGTGGTAGGGCTCACCAGCAGCAAGGAGGAGGCCAGCAGCAATCTTAACTTTCCTTTTTTATCATTTTACTTATGATTTTCAATTTTATACATTTAAATAATTCTTTAATCGTTTTAACATTTCAAAACTTTACTTCCTTTCCCCTCTTTCTGCAGTTCCTAAAATTTATTTTTAATATTTTCTGCATATCCAATTTAACTTAATTTGCTCATTTAGATGATGTATAGATGGTATTTAACACCAGTAAAACTGGCTAAGATGTACAGGATGAGTAGTAAAACATGCTGGAAATGTAAAGAGAAGGATGGTGAATTTTATCATATGTGGTGGACATGCGAAAAATTTAAAAGATTTTGGGAAATGATATATAATGAACTGAAAAAGATTTTAAAATACACCTTTCCCAAAAAATCGGAGGCTTTTTTTATTAGGACTTTATAGGACAGGAGATTGTAAAAGGAGACCAAGTACTATTTATGTATGTGACAACCGCGGCTAGGACTTTGCTAGCCCAAAAATGGAAAACTCAGGAGTTACCGACGATTGAAGAGTGGCAGACGAAAATGATGGACTATGCGGAACCAGCAAGGCTGACTAGCAGGATCCAAAACCAGGGAGAGGCAAGGTTCCAAAAAGACTGGAGTAAATTTGTGGACTATATGGAGAGGAACTGTAGAAGTTTAAAGACACTTGCAGGACTGAAAGAAATCCTACGAAATGACTTTAAGTAGAGGGAGGAAAGGAACTGCGAGACAGGAGTGGATAAGAAAACCGAATGAGGGGAGGGAGGGAAGTCAAAGCTCGGCAGAGCACAGGGAATTTGAGATAGTTGAATAGATGTTAAAAGGAGAAAATTTTGTGTTTATTGTGTGTTGTTGTGTTGTTGAATGTTTTGTTATTGTTTAATGTGTTTATTTGAAAATTTAATAAATTGCTTTTTTAAAAAAACAAACAAACTTAATTTGCTCATTTATTCATCTACTTTAAATATGTACCCTTATAAAACTGCAAGTTATTACAATAATCCTGCCAATGTTCTTATCTGTTTACAATTTATTTGTAAATATTCAATAAACCATTTCCATTCTTTTATAAAAAGCTTGTTACAGTGGTACCTCGACTTACGAAGACGATCCATTCCGCGGCCGTCTTCATAAGTCGAAGTCTTCGGTTCTCAAAGTGTCCCTTCTTCGCATGCGCAAAGCGCGATTTCACGCTTCTGTGCATGCGCCGACCGCAGGGCACGTGCGGCAAAAAGACTTCCGGGGTTGTCGACTTCAGAAGTCGAAACCTTCGGAAGTCGAGTTGTTCAGTTGTCAAGGTACCACTGTATCTTGATTTCTTATTTTTCCGGTAAGTTTCACCATTTCTGCATATTCCATAGGTTTTTGTATCCATTCTTCTTTTGCTGGGACTTCTTCTTCTTTCCATTTTTGGGCAAGTAACATTCTTGCTGCTGTAGTCACCTACATGAACAAGTTTATATACAATCCCTATAATTCCAAAAAAGGAAAGCTTTTTAAAGAAATGTTATTTTAAACATATTTTTCAATTCATTATATATCATTTCCCAGCAAGTTTTAACCATACTTACAAAACCACCACATATGATAAAAAGAACCTTCTTTCTCTTGCAATCTTAACTTTCCCAGACTGTCTGAAGAAGGCACTATGCTAGAACATGCATAGGGCAAATGGATTCCCACCCCCCTCAATAAACATTTGCAATCCCAATGCCTTTTTGGCCCTTTTACTCTTCATCCTTCCTTTCTAGCTGCTCACGTAAGGCACCTGGGATTGTTTGACAGAGTTCCTGAATGTGGGAACCCTAGCAGTGCCTTAAAGTTTGAGGACAACTCATTTCATGCCTTTTTATAAAGGGAAAAAAGAATCTTTATGTAAAAAGCAACCCTTTCTCATTTGGACACGTGCTGCTTCATGAGATGAAAGCTAAAGAAGTATTTGCACATTAAAAATTAACATGAAATAAAGTTTCATAAAACCAGAAAACACACACACACACACACACACACACACACACACACACACACAGTCAGCCACCTTCAAAGGGCCCTTTGAAGATCAATTGACGGAGAACTGATAGAATAGCCGTCTCCTGAATTCTTTTTGGTAAGCTCTGAGGAGAGGAAAGCTACATTTATAGGGACGGGGGACTAGCTAGAAAGGGATACATTTTGGAGGCAACAATATCAGGCAATCACAGTGCTGCCTTTTGGAGGAAACCAATAAGACAGAGGATCCAAATACAGCAGCTTAAATGAACCAATAGTAGCTGTAACTTCTGGAACCAAAAGGCAGTTACTTTACCCTAATGCAAATACAGACAATAGTAATACAGTGGTAGCTCGGTTTATGAACACAATTGGTTCCGGAAGTCTGTTCATAAACTGAAGTGTTCATAAACTGAAGCGAACTTTCCCATTGAAAGTAATGGAAAGTGGATTAATCTGTTCCAGACGGTCCGCAGAGTACTTAAACTGAAGCGTTCATAAACTGAAGCGAACTTTCCCCTTGAAAGTAATGGAAAGTGGATTAATCCGTTCCAGACAGGTCCGCGGAGTACTCAACCTGAAGCATACTTAACCCGAAACATGGGTGTAATTGGTTTCGGAAGTCTGTTCAAAAACTGAAGCGTTCATAAACTGAAGCGAACTTTCCCATTGAAAGTAATGGAAAGTGAATTAATCCGTTCCAGATGGGTCCACGGCATTCGTAAACCGAAAATTCGTAAACCAAGGTGTTCATAAACCGAGGTTCCACTGTACAGATATAAAATCATTTGACTCAATACACAACACCCCTCCCCCCTAGTGAGTGCAGCAGATGTAATCCCTCAGGTACTGTGGGGTCCTACGACTTCTACTTGATCTCCTGACAACAGGTGTCGCAGGTACTGGATTGGGTGTTACCTGCGGTGGAGGAGCTGCTATAGCGGTTTCGTCAGGAACGGATGGAGTCCCAGACAGCTCAGGGTCCCCTATCTGTACCTCATCATCATGAGGACTAACGGACCCTGGTTCATTTGCTGAAGCCCCTGGTGACTGCACCTCTGGGCCATTTCCACTCTGGTCTTGCAGCTGTGTGTCGTTAGCCAGGGGTGAATTATCCTCAGTCTGTAAATTCTCTGCATCTGACTCTTCCCTGCTGAGCGCCCGGCGCCTCAGCTGATCTATATGTCTCTTCCAAACTTGCCCATTTTCCAAGGTCACATAATAGGACACAGGTCCACTAGTCCGGGTGATCACACCGGCCACCCACCGCGGACCTCGTGAATAGTTCCTCACCCAGACCAGATCTTCAGGGGCGAGATACCTTGTTGTGTCAGTCTCAGCCTGGGGGGTTGCACTTGAATTACGGTTTGGCATTTTATCTGGGTGGACATGATCCAGCACCGTTACCAGCCTTCTACCTAGGAGCAGCTCGGCTGGCGACTTGCCCGTCGCAGTACACGGCATCGCATGCTGCAAAAATAACATTCGCACAATGTGTGCCGACCAGTTACCCTCCATTAAGTGCGCATGGGTTGCAAACAGCTGCCTCAACAACTTGATTACGACGGCTGATGCCATGCTAGGGACCATTGCCACTTCTAACCATTTGGAATATGCATCGACGATAACCAAAAAGACCTTCCCTTGGAATGGCCCAGCAAAATCTATGTGCAGCCGGCTCCAGGGAGTCCTGGACTGCTCCCACCAGTGGACCGGTGCTCTGGCCACTTCTGGCCGCACCGCTTGGCATGCCTTGCATGTTTGTACCCATTGTTCTATGTTCTGGTCCATTCCAGGCCACCACACATAACATCAGGCTAGCGACTTCATCCTGACCATTCCCAGGTGTCCCATGTGAAGCATCTCAAGAACCCTGTTGTAATACAGATATAAAATCCTTTGACTCAATACACAACACTTTTTTGTGATTTTGTATTTGCTGGGTAATTTTGAGCATTGTAACAGGTGGGTTGGGTTGTGGGAAGGGTCTGGGAAATCTTGGACAGAATCCAAAGGGGTTACAAAGGCCATGATGCCAGGTGGAAATGGCTCCTTATTCCTAAGAGGAAGGAAAACTAATTGGTGACAAATCACTGGTCAGTTGAGCGAAGGCAGCCCTTTTTCATGTTGTCCTCTATCTTCCATTCTACTCATGTAAAAAGGACACATTCTGCTCATGTAAAAACATGCTGATTCCTGGACCGTCCGTGGGCCGGATTGAGAAGGCAATTGGACCGCATCCGGCCCATGGGCCTTAGGTTGCCTACCCCTGGACTAGTAGTTGATTTCCTTGTTTTTCTTCCATTAATGGAGATGGGACACGAGTCTAACATGCACAGGTCTCTCGTGAGAGTCTTAACTCTAGCGCTAAATCCAGTTATTCAAACCTTCAGAAGGAATCATTCAGTGCACTGAATAGTCTGGTGGGGAGAAACTGTACAAAAGTTGCAAAGATTTTCTGAAAAACCTGGGGGGGGGACAAACTGCACATTAAGCTAAATGCAGCTAAATCTTTGCCGGGGGTGGGGGGCGTTCTCCATTTAAATAATTACAGGCATGGTGATAGTCAAAGTGTATGGCAGGAGTGGACAACCATTTTTCAGCTTGAAGGTTGCATTTCCAGAGGCTGGAGCAATAAGTGCAACAGTCACCTTTGTACAAGAAGCTAGTTTCTAAACTCATTTGCACACCGCTCTCTGTCATAGAGTCATAGAATTCTTGAGTCGGAAGGCGACCACACCCTTCGACATTTCTCCAGTGAAAATAGGGACATTCTATTCGACATCAGGAAGCTTCTCCCATGTTTTTATCTCCCGCACACATAGATGTCATGTACACATATACATCTGTCACCTTGAGCCACTTGCAACCTCTCAGCCTAACCTACCTCACAGGATTGTTGTAAGAGAGAGAGAGAGAGAGAGAGAGAGAGAGAGAGAGAGAGAGAATGGATCATGTGTAACACCTTCAACAGATAAAATTTTAGCTGAGTCCCTGTCAGGGGAAAAGGCAGGAAATTAACAACAAACAAACAACAACAGAAACCACAAAACTGATCAGAGAGTAAATCCTATTGGACTCAGTTGAGTTCTTACTTCTGAGTTAAAATGCTTAGGATCTCAGTGAAAGGCTTCTCAGTCTTTACCCAGTTACCTGGTGTAAGCTCCCTTGAAACAGTTTGTGTTTTACCCACTTTTGATAAGCTTTCCTGGTCTCTGTGATCTGAGCCCCGCTGGACCACAAGCCCATCCCAAAACCTTTTGAAGATAAGTTGATGCACTGTTTTAAGCTTCTACATTTGATCTTTTGGTTTTGGCTGAGCTATTGAATGCTGATGGATACCCCCACCTTAGCCTGTGTTCCCGGTCCTTGTGTGCTGTTGTTCAGCCAGGTTTATTTACCCTCACCTCCTTCCCCGCTATCCAGAGAGCTTTGCTTTTTTGCATGTACCAGCTCTGGAGGCACATGCTCTGGAATGGGTAATGAAGGCCCATTCATCACTGTCTCATTATGGCCATAAGATGCTCTGACAATGCACTGCATCAAAACCAAGCTTGCCAATTTAAATCCCAAGCTCTGTGCAAAAACCGAGGTTAATAGAATCAAAACGATCTTTATCCCAACATCAACAGAAAGGGGAAAGAGTTGATAAGGTTTGGTGTAACAGCCCAAGAACTGCTTTGTCATAGGTCCCAGAGGACTGGCGCAGTAATTTGCTAGCCTTTGATTTGGAATATGGGGAATTGGCTTTGGTGATCTTCAAGGCTCTTCTAAGCACAGAATGACAAACTGTGGCTCCAGTCTTTTTTTTTTCTTCATGTGGTCAAGCCACTACAGTACAATATAACTTTTTAAAATCCATGTAAATGGGGCCAGATTAGAGAAGAGTTAAATTGACCATTTGCTATTCTGTGTTACTTTTGCATGTTTTCACCTATAATTCCATTGTGTTTTGTTTTGGCATCTCTGTGTTGCTGCATTTTAAAAATATCTCTCAAAACATGTACTTTGAATGGATATATCCCCCCCTCAAAAGAGGTTAGTCTAATGCATCTTTTCATACAATTCAGCTGTCAAGAACAGTACCACAACATTTGGAGAAAGGAACACTCATGTGGGTAGATACAAGTTTTGAATTCACACTAGGGATTGTGGAAAAATTAGATTTCATTCGCATTTAAAGGTAAGCCTATCTATTTCGCAACAATATTCCAAAACAATAACTGAAGCACAGCTGCCCTTCAAAATGAAAAGATAAAATCCTCATGAAAATTAACCAACATTTTAGTGCAAAGCTGTAACATACACATTTCTGTATGCAATTTTTGCCTAATTTTGTAGGTTATTTGTATGCTGTGTTATGTTTACTAATACCTTCTTTGTATGTACCCTTTAATCTAATTTATGCATATATTACTGTTTGCTTGGTTGGAGAACTGCATTGCAAAATGTGGAGAAGCGAAAATTTCAAAGGATGATTGTGACTTGCTTTGCATATTGGTTTGAAAGTGTAAATTAAGTAGTTTCCCATTAAAATGCAAAACAAAATCAAATGCTCTCACCCTTCCTAGCCACAGGCAGCAGTTATAGAAACTATGGGTTAACAGAACTGGAAAAAAATGCTCTCAATTCCTAGGAGTCAGTAGCATCCCATATTTTTGTGGCTTCAAGTGTCCAGACACCCAGAATTTGTTTTATTTCTGGTCAGAACATCTTTACGACATAGCTTATTTCCCTGGAGACGCAAGTCTCTCACTGCATCACAAGCTGTGTTATAATTGAGGGATACATGAAGTGCTTTAATGATCTCAGCACCAAAATAACAAAGTGGAGTTCTCCTGTGAGATTTGAGTTTGGCTCAGAAATGTAAGAAAAGCTAGCGAAACACCCAAATAGCAATATTTGACAATCCCACTTTCACCCTGAAGGATCAAATGCCTCCCTGTCCCTAAGGAAACGCCTCTCTCACCCCACGCCAGCCTCCCCCAATATTTCCCATTTCCAAAATAAGCTTCCTGTGAAAATGAGTCCGCAAGCCGTGAGTTTGAAAATTGCCTCTCTTGTTTTAATTAAGGAAGCAGAGGCATTGATTATCAAGCATCTGTGAAGGCTTTTAATTAGGCCAAGAAGCAAGTGCCTGGGGTGATCACGGACAAGCTTAACTTCCAGGCATTGTTGGGTGAAACTCTGCCCTACACCACAAACATGTCATTCTTTCCGGTTTCTCTTTCTTATACTTATGCACTACTGAGCTGAAATGCACTCTGCCCCCTGTCACTTTTCGATGACTTGACTGGAGGTAAGCATACTGTGAATCTCCTTGGGGAAAAGGCTGCTAATAGGGCTGTCCGTTTAAGGGAGCCCTATTCTGCCTCTATAGGAGCCATGGCTGCACCTCAGTCAAGCCAGCCAAGAGTAGGGAACAGATGCCACTATCTAAGACTAAGGAAGAACTCCTGGGTTTAATCAGCCTAGACTAGAGGCAGCAGTCAATGGAGAGAGAGAAGAGGCAGGGGTTGTAGGAAACAGGCAATGGGCTCCCAGTGAGGCTTTTCTTACCAGCAGGAGAAAACACCATACCAAGCCAGTCTCGAAGGAAATCATAGATTGCAACAAGTAACTGCAAGACATGTAGGGTGTGTGTGTATCCTACTATAAAATAGTGTTCATGGTTTTGTCAGAAAATATCTCATCCCCCCCCCCCCGTGATCTTAGAATCATAGAATTGGAAGAGACCACAAGGGCCATCCAGTCCAACCCCCTGCCAAGCAGGAAACACCATCAAAGCATCTTGCATTCCTTGAACAAAGAAGAGACCAAGGTGCCTGAAAGGAGCTTAGGTGAACTCTAGGGGCTTTCAAGAAGAGCTAAACTATTCCGTTTGGAATCGTGTTGCACTTCCTGATTCTGTCCTCTTCCAGCAAGCAAGCTACGTGGGAGGGAAACGAGTTCCCAACAAGATGCAGCGCTTAAGAATTACCTTAAACAGCAGATGGAGATGGAGTTTGATGCTGATTAGAAAACCTTGAGGCTGATCACAGCTCCAGGTGGATCAATAGCAGTGGTCTGTCTGTTGAGCAGCCCTTTCAATATGTGATCGGCCTCTGATGCTCTACTCTCAGCAAGCCATTCTCGAAGGGAAGGAGGGCAATCAAAGCTTAGAAAACACACTCCAAAGTTGTCAGAGATCTGGGGCCTTGGAAAAACAAATTCAGAGATTCAGAGGTGCCTGGTGGCTGGCTGCTCTTGTTTTCTTGAAACAGCCATTCATTGTGGGGTGTTTTTTTTATAATCTTTGGGTAATAGTGGGGGGTTGGCAGCCCTAGAGCAAAAAGTCTCATTGACAGATGTACATCACACCCGTGACCCTAGCCCCAAGACACTCATTGGGTAGCATCCAACTAATTCCTACTCGGAGTAGATCGATTACAATGAATGGATCTAAGGGAGTTGTGTTCACTGACTCCAATGGGTCTGTACTGAAAAGGACTAGCATCCTTTGTTTTGATACATTTGCTGGGCTGATTCAGACATAACATTAAATATCAATTTAGCTATGGAATGAGGAGACCTGTTTGCCTACTATTCCTGCTGTCCAGAACTGTTGATAGGCACACTGGCGGAGGAAGGGGGTGCGGTGGGTGCGGGCTGCCCTGGTTGTCATCCCGGGGAGTGTGTGTGTGTGACATCGCCACACCGCCACCCCTGGGATGCTTGCCCCACCCCTGTGGGCAGCTAGCCCCGCCCCCAGGTGCACAGCAAGTGCGCTGCTCTGGGTGCCGGAGCAGCTAGCTCCGCCTCTGGATAGGCAACTCCAAGGCCCCTGTTTCCCCTTCTTGGGGTTCTCTGTTAGAACAGAGTCCTTCATATTCAGGCCTGTTTCCTATTTGTACATGCCCACTGCAGGAAGGGGTGAGTTGCACTCATGCAAATGGAAGAAAACCCCTGACATTTGCTGGCTGGCCTTATTTTTCAGAACTGCTTAGGGCAAGGCAAGCACTAGTATGGAAGACATGCGGTAAATAATTGGCCTGTCCACAGATATGGTGTGTCCCTCCCTGCTTTTCCTCTCTCTCTCTCTCTCTCTCTCTCTCTCTCTCTCTCTCTCTCTCTCTCTCTCTCTCTCTCTCTCTCTCTCCATAGTTGTAGTCTGGTTTTTATTAAAAGCAATATTTTATTTTTACCTGCACAGCAGAACAAGCAATGCAAAGAAGGATGCCATGAGGAGAAGGAGTCAGAGGTTGCAAGAGAGCAGAGGCTAGGTAGACTCTGAGGAATTGTGTGTCCCAAGACTTAGCCGGCTGAGTCAATTCAAGGGTTAGAGTCATCTTGTTTAAATAGTCTGAGCCGTTTTTGATTGTTTTTCATTATCTTGCGTGTAAATCGCCTTGATAGGTTGTTTGGAAGGCAATTAATAGTAATAAAAAATCCATAAAGCAGCTCTTAAGGAATCCCAAGATGCTCGATCCCCAAATACCACATTTTAGCACAGGAAATCAATGTGGTGTCCTTCACCGGCAGTTGGTTCGGGGTTCTCTACAGAGTCCCACACTGCTACCATAGAGGAGGCCTCCCTGGGGTTCTGCTAGGGCAGGATCCTGGCAGAAGGGTTCCTTGAGCTGGATAATAATATGAGCTTAGAAGTCACTGTCCAAAGGCATCCCCAACTTGGGCGCCTATGCTAAGGTATGGAGGCAGGCTCAAGGCTGGGGACCAGGGGAGCTGCATATTGGTGAGGTTGGGGTCAGAAGGATGCCACATCTTCCTGCTCATCTTGCCCCTTCATGCAAGATATGTGTGACAATGTTGTGTTCCAGCAGGCGCCCCCTGGGGCCAGGACCCCTGTCTAGGGAGCTATAAGCCTCCTAGCCAAAAGACTCCCTACGGAGAGCTGGGATTATGGTACAAACCATGGATGAGCACAATGACTCAATCAAGCTCCAAAACGTAATCCAGAGGGAAGGTCAAGGAAGAGTCTAGGGCCACATTCACACCAATTTACATAGTGAATGTGTCCCCCAAAGAATCCTGGGAGTTGTAGTTTATTAGGGGTCCTGAGAGTTGTTAGGAGACCACTATCCCCCTCACAGAGCTACAATTCAGAGTTCCCTGGGAAGAGGGATTGGCTGTTAAACCACTCTGGGAATTATAGATCGGTGGGGGGGGATAGGAGTCTTCAAACAAGTCACAGCACCCTTAAATTGTATGAAGGACTTCTCCTTTGAGCCTATGAAAGAGGAAGAAGAGAGAGAGAGTCATGTTTCCTTGATCGCCTTCTTATAGAGACATATAAAGCTGTTCTCAGTCACACACACTTGCTGACTATCTCGAGTAATTCACAAGTAACTGGATATATTGCTCCGGAGAGGCAAACTTATTTTAGTACAAGACTCTGACCTTCCATAGATTGAAGTCTGCTTTATCAGATTCGAAAAACAGAGTTAACAGCAGCTGAAGTTGGTTGCAATCTATGAATGCTTCTGCTGTTAACAGTAAAAGAAGAAAGTAAGTGGCCCTTACATTTTTATTGTACAGCCATAGACACCCACAACTTACTGCCAGTATTTCAAGTTGTTTGATTTTCTGTTTGGAAAAGCAAAGCCCACCCAGATGTAACAGGCCCACTGCTGTTGAAATCAAGGGTAACCAATGTAACACCCACCAGATGATGGTGTTTGACTACATCTCCCATCATCCATTGGCCATGCTGCCTGGGGTGGATAGGAGTTGGCATCCAGCAACATCTGGAGGACCACAGATTGGGGAAGGCTGTTCCAGGGCATTGAAGAGGGGAAATGATATTGGACACATACAAACATGGTTGTTGGCCCAATGTGTAGCAGAGACAGTTCAAGAGTGCCCATTGGCCATGGTAGCAGGGGCTGGTGGGAGTTCAAAAATGTCTTGAAGGCACCACATTGGTTATTCTTGCTCCATATGGTGACACACAAAATGGAATCAAGAATATCTTTTCACATAAAAGGTGGACTCTATTTCCCTCCCCTTTAATGCCCTTCATGGCCTTGCCTTCCTTAATTTCTCCACTCCTGTATCCAAATTCATCGCTGCCCTTATCCTCCACTCTTCCAGCTCTACCACCTGCCACTCAGTGGTCTCCTGCTCCCTTGAAAATGCTCCTCCTCCTCCTCCTTTGTTCCTCTGTATGCTTGGAAGGTCCTCCTCAGACACCTGTATGATGGTGACTTCTCTGGGTTGAATTTTAGATTGTGTGCCTTGTTGGGCAAGGACCTGTTTGCACAGTGTCATATGGTATCAACTTCGTTAGGGTTGCCATATTTCAAATTGTGAAAATCCAGACAGTTGTTGACTTTTTTTACCCATTTTTTAAAAAGCTATTTTTAAGGAAATGCACCTAAATCTACACTGCCAACATGGGTTGCCATACGTATGGGTTTCCCCAGACATTTCAGTGATTTATTGTTTCCAATGTCCAAATCCTGGCTATGTCTTGGAAATTCCAGACACTTGGCAAGCCTAACTTGATATTGAAATTGAAACTGGAATCTCAACAAGACAGAGGATGATTGTGGTGAACAAGTGAGGTAAGTTGAGGCCTAAGATTTTGCACATCCTAGAGGAGGAATTGCATCCCTCCCCTGGTGGCAGCGATTAAGAAGATCAAACAAAAGGAGCATTCTTACCAGAGTTTCTAATCACAGCTAGAGATAAAGGAATGCATATCTCTCTAAAAAATGGCATTGCTCCCAGTTAAGGTTCACCCCCTCCGTACCCATTAATCTACATCACTCCTACGGGAGCGTGTTGCCTCTGTGCTTTCTGTTCTATCACTCTCAGAGCCTGTCTAGTCCTTGGTGAAGGGGGGAGGTCAGGAATGCTGTCCAAGGAAATTGAATCTGCCAGCTGTCTCTCCCAGTGTGCCCTCTTCTAGCTGTTCCTCACCCAGTATTTCCCAGCTTCTCCCCTCTGGACTATGTCTTTCTGCAAACCACTCTTCTAAATTAATACTGTCCTCCTGCCCTTGGGAAGGTTATGGGGAAGGGGGGGCTCCCACCATTCCTCCTCAGTCCTGCCCCTGACAGGAGGCTGCAGTCCCATGGCAGAACCTGGGGAAGCTTCTGGATGCTACATTTTTGCTGAGCTCTAAAATGGACATGCTGCCAACTGTTGCTTCAGTGGATGGGCCAGTTGGAACCCTTCTTCTCTGGCCTAGACTCTGGTTGCAATCCTATGCTCTAGGAATGGGGCACTGTCTCCCTGCCATTCACACAATGGAAGCTGGTCCATCATTCAGCAAGGTGCCAATTGCCTGCCTTCTTACTTAAGAACAGTCCAAGAGGTGGCACTGTTTTGGGACTATAACTCCCATCATCCCTAGCTAACAGGATCGGTTTCATTTTCTGAAATACAAAATTGCCCCTTGAAACTGCACAGTAAAGGTAAAGGGACCCCTGACCATTAGGTCCAGTCATGACCGACTCTGGGGTTGCGGCGCTCATCTCACTCTATTGGCTGAGGGAGCCGGCGTACAGCTTCCAGGTCATGTGGCCAGCATGACAAAGCCGCTTCTGGCGAACCAGAGCAGCGCACAGAAACGCTGTTTACCTTCCCACTGGAGCTGTACCTATTTATCTACTTGCACTTTGACATGCTTTCGAACTGCTAGGTTGGCAGGAGCAGGGACCAAGCAATGGGAGCTCACCCTGTTGCGGGGATTTGAACCGCTGACCTTCTGCTCGGCAAGCCGTAGGCTCTGTGGTTTAACCCACAACGCCACATAGAAGCCACATAGAAAGCAGAGAAAACACTTAACAGTGTCAGGAGGAAACGAATAAGAAGGAAGGAACTCCAATGTAATGAAAGCATGGGGTGGTTCAGGAGGTTCCAGCGGCCATATGAAATGATGTCAGGGGCCGCATGTGATCCACCTGTACTGTGCATGCTTTCTTTGCAGAAAATTGACTGAACTTCTGAACAGCCATTCATAGGAATGTCCATGTTTTTGTCTTGACCGTCCTTCTGTAACTTCTCATTTGAACTGCTGTTATGCACTCTTTTGGGATGAGGAATAATTGCATGGGAACTGGAACATGGGGCGGAGGAAAAGAGAGAATATGCCCTCCCTTCCTAAATGGCACATTTTCTGAAGTTGGTTTGGTCCAACAACGTTCACATATTGAATGACTGTTCTCCCCTCCCAATGCTCTTCCCCCAAGTTCTTCAACCTCTGCTTGGGACTTCTTCCAAAAGAATTCATTTATTCTCACTTTTTTTGAAAAAAAAATATTGCACATGGTGCTTGATTGACATCTGGACATCGAGCGATGTCACGGCGTCAAGCACTGTTGCATAACCCCAATCTGTTTGCTTTGTAGCATGAGACCCACATGATCTTGCTTGTGGAACTTGTTGTTAGCTTGCGAGCCAGGAACGGCTGTGTTAAAAGGGGTGCCAAAGCACTTTAAAATCAAACTATGCTTCTTTTTTAACAATGAAAAACAGGCAACTTGGTTTGTCGGGGATGGGGTGAAGTAAACCCTGCTCTTCTGAGGTTAGGCTCATAGCCCAGAATTTTGTAGTAAAGGGACTCAAGAGTTCACTGGGAAGGCTTTTCCCCAAATGCCATTGCATTCCTCAGCCAGAAAACGGGAAGGCGTGAACATGTTTGCTTCTTCCTGAGCAACTGGGTGCATCTTGTATTTTTGTTTCCCCTTATACCTCCATAAGGAAGGTATACAGTTCCTTTTAAAAAGACAGAAAGTGCACACTAAACATTCTGGAACGTGACAGATTTCCAGAGGGCCAAGTTGCCTGGGGATGGATTAGATGATGCTTGATTCTAAGTCCCTATAGCTTCTTCCCCTTCCCAAATTGTTCTGAGAGTCTAGGTTTTAAAAAGGAAACCTGTAAACCACAAAGTAGTGGTGCAACTCTGGTTTTGACCTCGGTGCTTTGACAACAGAGAAAATAACCTTATTGCAAAGCAATGGGGCAAGGAAACAACATGCTTGGACTGTTAAAGACAATGGCTCAGGACCTTAAAGGACCACCTCTCCTCAAATCAGGGGTGCCAACTTGAATAAAATATTGGGTGGGGGGCATGTAAGCCCCACCCTGCATAATTGATCACATGATATGGCATGCACAAACCATTTGAACGGCAATGCCCACCTATACCTCCAAGGGAGGTCCAGAGGATCACAATGAGAAAACTGATGTTTTCCGTAGTCGCTCCCCATTTACAAAATGCTCTCTCAAGGGAGGCCCATCTGTCACCAACTCTGTCATTGTTTCGACACCAGGTAAATACATTATTGTTTTCCCATTTGTGCAGCATCAAAGATTGGATGTTTTTATTCTGCATGTCTTTAAGAGGTGTATCCCCCCCCCCCCGATTACTGTATCTTATTCTCATACATCGCTTCAGAACTGTTGTGGGGAGTGATGTGCACATAAGCCACCTAAATAAAACACTTGTCGTTCTCTCTGCGTGACTGTGGAACACTGAATCAGTCTTGCAAATGTCCATGGTTTAAATTCACAAGGATCCCACCCAACCCAATCCTGATGGGAAGGACCAATGCTCAGCAGTAGAGCATCTGTCTTGCATGCAGAAGATGGCAGGATCAACTTGTGGTGTCTCCGGGTCAGGCTACGGAAAGCTCCTGCCTGGAACCCTGGAAAATCTGCTGTGCGTCAGAGTAGACTCTACTGAGCTTGAAGGATCAGTGGTCTGATGCAGTACAGTATAAGGCAATTTCCCATGTTGCACACAAATGCCCCACTTGTTATGCAAATGAACCACCTTAGCCATCAGCACTGGGGTGGTGGGTCCCCAGCTGTGTCTGCCTGGCCCTTGCAGGGTCTTCTCCCTTGCTCTTTGCATGTTGTAGGAGCCACTCCAGCCTCTTGTAACTTCATCTGTTTTACAAGTCACAGCCTGCACAGCTCATCAGGAGGAAGTTGTGACGTTCCAGTTTATTATGTAAAGCAACTGCGGCGCAATCCATTTTAATGTAATAACAATTCATCCCTGTTGATTATGTCACAGCACAGGAGAGAAAAGGAGAGAGAAGGAAGGGAGGGAGAGGGAGACACATGCGATGTTTATTAAGAAGCAAGAGATCCAGTGTTGGTGGCTCTTGATTTATTCAAAAGGTGATTTGATTACTGTTTTTCTGCCCACCCCTCCTGCATCCGGAGAGAATTCCTATCAGTTCAGGACATAACCACCCCGCCACACACACACACACTTTCATTCCAGTTACAAAACAGACAGGAGAAATCCCGCTTGTAGCATTTCACGGAGCTGCGCTCTCTCCCCCCGCCCTCAGCTGTTCGCCACATCTTTCTGGTTTTCAAAGACTTTGTGCAGAACCCCAGTGCAGCAGCAGCAGCAGCAGCAGCAGCAGCAGCAGCAGCAGCAGCAGCAGCAGCAGCAGCAACCCATTGCACCAGAGAGAGGTGTGATGGTGAAGGGGGGGGAGTTGCAAATCCTGGCTAACGTCTGCCAAATTGGGTCTCAGTACAGGGCTGCCTGCCCCCGCTGCAAACAACAACATCAACAACAACATGTTTGCTGGGTAATGGTGCAGGAGGAGATTTGGCAGTTTGCAGAAGGAGCTTAACCCTTCTCCTGCCAACCAGTTCTTTTACACAACTCCTCTCTCTGATGCAATTTTCCAGTGGGGTCAGTTGCTTTTGCCCAGCCAGGCTCTTATTGAAGCCAGGCATAATCACTGCTATGGAGAAGAGTTGTCCCATTGCAGTAGTAGGGCATCTGCTCTGCATGCAGAAGGTCCTAACCAGCATTTCCAGGGAGGGCTCAGGAAAACCCCAGACTGAAACCTTGGGGAACTGCTGCCAGTCAGTGCAGGCAATGCTGATGCAGATGGACCAACGAGCTGAAATGGCATAAGATGAATGGGGGAACCTGTGGTCCTTCAGAGGGGGGAGAAATTGTTCAGCTTGAATTAAAGTTACCTACTTCCTGATAAAAAAAATATGGGAATCCTTCTACATTCACACTTCTTCCAATTTGGCAATGCAGTTCTCCAGCCAAGTGCCTATACTAAGGCAAAGTGTGTGTGCAAATGCATATAATGGTGTGTGGGGGGGAACTCACATATAAAATGCTTTTTAGTCAGGGAAATGGCTTTCAGAAATGTGCCTATTCGGAGAAATTCTCATTAAAATGCTGGTGAAAAAAAATGCAAACTGATATGGAAATGTGGAGAACTGAACTGGAAGAATGAGAAAGAGAGAAACCTGAAATTGCCCAGCTCCAGATATTGCCTCCTGCATTACAACTCCCATCATCCCTGGCCACTGGCTATGCTAGCTGATGGGAGCTGGGACATCTTGTAGCACCTGTAGGGCCATAGGACTCTCTTCCCCTGCAATAGGAGGCAACTTTCAATGTTCCATGTTCCTAGGTGATGGTGCCTGGGCCAAGCTAGAGCCAAGTGGAAGACGTTGCTGCCAGTTCACAGGCAATCTCATTCTCATACATTCAAATCAAGTTAGCAATCCTGGGCTTCAGATACAGATAATGCTTTTCTGGAGAGCTGGCTGAAGATAATGCTTTTCTGGAGAGCTGGCTGAAGTCTCACAAAGCCCTGATTAACACACTAGGCTTCCCTGCCAACTCAACTCTGCACAAACTTCCCCACCTTCTCTGCAGCTCCTGGTCCATTGCGAAATCCTTTTCCTCAAAATGTACCTTCTAGTGGGACTGGGTAATGGCAAAGGCTCCTCTACTGGCCTTCATGAACACCGAAAGCCTAACACAGCCTTTCCCAACCTGGTGCCTTCCAGTTGTTTTGGACCATAGCTCCCTTCAGCCAAAGCTAGCACAGCCATGAGATTCCAAAAGCCCTCTGGTTGACAGTTTTAGTTGCTGGGGTGCTGGAAGAGACAGACCTTTGTTCTGATCCAGCTGTGATCTTCTTATGTTGTCACGCCACCTTCCTAATTGGGGAGCATGATAATTGGCATGCCCTGCTGCCAAGTTGATCAGAGTACCCCTGGCAGTCAATCCCTGCCAGCTGGCAAACCTCTTCTCCATGCTTAATCCCACGATGGCCCACGGCTTCCATTTCGAAATTTAGTTCCAGAGCCTCTCATGCGCAGGCGTGACTTCAGGCTGCGAATTAAAAACCTTATCAGATTCTGTATAAGTCTTCGATCCAATCGTAGAAGGATTATACCAGGCATGTCCAACAGGTAGATCATGATCTACTAATAGATCACTGGACGTCTGTGGTAGATCACTGGCTCCCCCCAAAGAAGCTCAGCAACTTTGGCTCCCCTAAAAAAAGCTCTACATCTTTGCCCTGAAGCCCCCAAAACAGGGCTTTCCTTCCTAAAAAAAAGCTCAACTTTGACCTGAACCTCCTAAAACATGGATGGCTTTCCTTCCTAAAAAAAAAAAAAAAGCTCAACAACCTCGACCTGAACCCCCCAAAAGGGGGTAGATCACTGCCAGTTTTTAAGTCTGTGAGTAGATTGCAGTCTCTTGGAAGTTGGCCACCCCTGGATTATACAAACTTACAACATATGAACATAGAAACATTTTCCCTTCTACTTGGGTTCTGTTTCTGTTTCTCTTTTTCTCTCTTTTATTTACGTCTCACCATGCTTAGTGCACATATAATTATGTAATTTTTGAACTTTCAATAAAGGTGTTTTTTTTAAAAAAAACAAAAAACAAAAACACCTACCTACCTCTGATTCAATTTAAGGAATTCATCTTAAACTTTTGGGGCTGTAAAGAAGGGTGATGAAATGTTATCTATGTATTGATCCGCAAAGCTGTTGTTATCCATCTCCTTGTTTTAGTGCTGCATTTGTTTGCTTGCTTGAAAAGCTATTAAGGATGTGAAATACAGTAGAGGGCACCATGAGGGCAGCCGGCTTTTGAAGCGTTCCCAGGGGACCTGGACAGAAGTGGTGGAAGCATGCCCAGAGGAATAGACCCTTTCTGCTACTTGCCATTTGTAAGCAACTGATTCCAGGGAGAGATGGAAGCTGCTTCTATGGTAGGAGATGCTGTCACGGCAGAACTCCCCAATGATGAAAAGCTATAGCGTTGGAGACTATTTAGTTGGGGGAAAGGCAAGTCGAGGGAGACACGAAAGAAGTGTTTAAAAATCACGCAAGGCATAGAGACAGTGGACAGAGAAAAAGCTTTTCTCCTCTCATAAAGCTACACCTCCTGGACCATCTAACAACAACAACAACAACAACAACAACAACAACAACAACAACCCAGCCATCTGGCCGGCTCCCAAGGGAATATTAAAAACACAATAAAACATGAAACATTAAAGACTTCCCTAAACAGGACTGCCTTCAGATGTCTTCTAAAAGTCAAATAGTTGTTTATTTCCTTGACATCTGCTGGGAGGGCGTTCCACAGGGCAGGTGCCACTACCAAGAAGGCCCTCTGCCTGGTTCCCTGTAACTTCACTGCTCACAGTGAGGGAACCACCAGAAGGCCCTTGGAGCTGGACCTCAGTGTCCGGGCTGAACGATGGGGGTGGAGATGCTCCTTCTGGTATACTGGGCCAAGGCTGTTTAGGGCTTTAAAGGTCAGCACAAGCACTTTCAATAGTGCTCGGAAACCTACTGAAGCTGAATGTTGGGAGATTTTGGACAAGCAGAAGGAAGTACTTTGCACAGAGCATTGTTGTTGTTTAGTCGTTTAGTCGTGTCCGACTCTTCGTGACCCCATGGACCAGAGCACGCCAGGCACTCCTGTCTTGCACTGCCTCCCGCAGTTTGGTCAAACTCATGTTCGTAGCTTCGAGAACACTGTCCAACCATCTTGTCCTCTGTCGTCCCCTTCTCCTAGTGCCCTCAATCTTTCCCAACATCAGGGTCTTTTCCAAGGATTCTTCTCTTCTCATGAGGTGGCCAAAGTATTGGAGCCTCAGCTTCACGATCTGTCCTTCCAGTGAGCACTCAGGGCTGATTTCCTTCAGAATGGATAGGTTTGATCTTCTTGCAGTCCATGGGACTCTCAAGAGTCTCCTCCAGCACCATAATTCAAAAGCATAAATTCTTCGGCGATCAGTCTTCTTTATGGTCCAGCTCTCACTTCCATACATCACTACTGGGAAAACCATAGCTTTAACTATACGGACCTTTGTAGGTAAGGTGATGTCTCTATACAGAGCATAGTGAAGACTATGGAATTGACTCCCACAGGAGGACATGAGGTCCAGCAGGACTATCAGTGGCTAATAGCTGTGATGGCTATGTTGTGCCTCCACTGTTGGAGGCTGTATGCTTCTGAGTTCCCGTTGCTGGAAACTAGAGGGGTGGCGAGTGCTGCTGAACTCCCATCCAGCTTGAAGGTTTCCCACAGTCATCTGTTCAGCCACTGTGAGAACAGGACACTGGAGTAGATGGGTCATTAGCCCACAGTGTCAGGGACTGGGCAGTGGAGCAATGGTGGAGACCGCCTCCCACATGACAATCTCAAGGTGTCTCCCTTCTGCATAATAGTGGCTGGGAGAAGATTGATGTACCTTAATTTCTGCTATGCTTCCTTATTTTATTCCAGGCATCCCCAAAC
Source organism: Zootoca vivipara (assembly GCF_963506605.1). Taxonomy (NCBI): domain Eukaryota; kingdom Metazoa; phylum Chordata; class Lepidosauria; order Squamata; family Lacertidae; genus Zootoca; species Zootoca vivipara. The sequence continues at coordinate 9,578,181 of NC_083289.1, read as the reverse complement.
TTTGGCCCTCCAGATGTTTTGGACTACAATTCCCATCTTCCCCAACCACTGGTCCTGTTAGCTAGGGATCATGGGAGTTGTAGGCCGAAACATCTGGAGGGCCGCAGTTTGGAGATGCCTGTTTTATTCTATTTCATTTTTTTAGTGCATAGATATCTCCCTTCCATTTTATCCTGGGTTCAGAGATGGTGGGTGCCATGTACTATCTGTAAAGAGAAATTGGAGGCTCCCGAATCCAGGAGAAATCTAATTTTTGCTGGGAAAGTGATGCAAAGCACAGAGGCCAAAACCCAGAGGCCAAAGACTCAACTGGTTTTTCCCAGAGAGGCTGTTCTTCTCTGTTGAGAAACAACAGCAATTAAATTAACAAGAGAATGACTGTTTGCCTTATCTATATTTCATGGCTTTGCTAGCGTGGTGGTTTTGAAAAACAGACCAGGGCGGGGTGGTTCTTGGGAAACAGGATGTCCAGCATTTGCTACCTGCTTTCCTTATGATGGACAACATAATTTAGCTTTTGATTAATTTTGTCACACACCTTTCCTCACTGTATTAGGCTATTACTGCTTCCTCCTGGCACACCCTCTACTTGTCCCCGCCCCTCCTGACTCAAATTGAGGGATGGGGAACCATTCTGAGAGCCAGGTTCCCTTCTGGAAAAGCATTCTGAGAGCCACTCAAGGATGGAGCCAGAGGCAAAAGTGAGCAGAGCAACAGGTACCTTTGTACAGTAGGCTAGTTTCTACGCACACTCACCTGTCCCTCTGTCCTCCATCCAGGAAGCCAAGAAGTGTGATCAGAGTTCAAGGACACATTCCAGCCAGGCAAAAACACTCAGGAAAGGTGTGAAACAGGATCAGTGAGAGATGTATCCTGAGGAGAGTGGGTGTGGCCTGGAAAGAGTCCCAAGGGCTGCCTGGATGGCTATATTTGACTCCTGGGTGCAGTGGTGTAGAGTGGGTTGCCAGTGTTCAGGGCCACGTGGAGGGGGATGGAATATGCATGCACATTCAACCACCGAAGGCGCCCGCATCACCCAGAAGATTTCAGCCACAGAGTTAAGAAAGGAAGAGTTGTTTGGTTGTCTTGTTTTGCATGGAGAAGCTGTTTTCAATGGAGCCCAGCGATGGAAGTGGGTAGCTGTATTGAGGCAGTGCCGGGTGTTGAAATTTTGCACCCCTAACAACTTTTGTGCATGGGGCAACTGCCCCTGTGGCCCCCCACGTGGCGCCACTGCCAGAGCATGGCGTACCACACTGCAGTTATGATGTAACACATCCTTTGATCAATCTTGCCCATTCCACTTTGAGATAACCTTAGGTTGTAAAAGAGCATGCGAAGAAAGTTCTCTGGCCATCCCACACACTCCTTTTATTTCTTCATTCAGAAGGATTTGCATACACCACACATGAGGGTCATGGAAGAAATTAAGGCTGCATACAAATGCAAATATAGCTTGAGGAATGAGTCATCTGTTCATTGCTCGTTTTGGGAAAGACATACGACGTGCCTCAGAAAACAGCATCAGGACAAATCGGGTGGGAGAAGTGGGCTGTTCAGAGTGAGGCTTGCTTGCCCTCTGTGGCCCCCACAAGGCTTCCTCGCTCCTTAGCCGGCAGCAAAGTCTGCTTATTGAATGGCCGCTCTGACAACCAGCCTTACCCAGAACAATGGCACAATTTTTATGAGAAAAATAGAAAACACCAGGATGAGACTTCTGGGTTTTTTTTCCCTCCCCAAAGCTGAAAACTTGCCTGGATCATGGGGAGGATTTGGTTTAGATTGTTTTTTTTTGGGGGGGGAGAATATTGATACAATACAATAAAAGAAGCAAACTGATCTACAATAAAGAAAAGAAAGAAACTAAAGAAAGAAGGAACAGAAAAAGAAACCACAATATCCCACCCCCCATCACTATATCTCAATTTCCACCCCCTACAGAGAAAGGTGTGCCCTTCTATTTCTCACCTGGGCTCATCCCTCTCTTCTCCCAGCCTCTCACCCTGTGGTATGGAGATAAGCCCTGGATTTGTGTGAGTGTAAAAAGGTAAAAGCAGAAAAAGAAACTGAGTCTAGTAAACAAAAACCATTTTGTATGCATCTAAATATGATGGTCTCCAGGTTCAAATCCCTGCTCACTAGAATTCCTTAATTTTTTTTTATTTTTATTTTAAAGAAAGCTCACAATACATTTTCTTACCTGACATCAGAGATACAGTTTTAATTAAGCCTAGATGAACTGAGCCAGTTGTGAATCAGAATCGGGCATAAGCTGAACGAAACTCAGGAATCTCTCCTAGAGCAAGCACATTACTGAAGGGCACCTTCACTGAGCGAGCAGTTGGGCACATTTAATGGCATGTTCCTTTCCTGCCCCTGTGAATCACAGTGTCAAATGTCATGGTATATGTTATGTACAGTACTGGCTAATTACAAGCTTTGGTGGCATCACTAGCTTTTACAGTGGTACCTCGACTTACGAATTTAATGCGTTCCGAACGCACATTCGTAAGTCGAAAAAATTTGTAAGTTGAATCCCATAGGAATGAGTAGAAAAAATCCTATCTAAACCACATCCAAGATGGCCGACGGAGCTCCGTTCGTAAGTAGAAACATTCGTAAGTAGAGTTATTCGTAAGCAGAGGTACCACTGTATTCTGTTTTCTAATGGAACCAAGTTCATTAAAGGTGTTACTTTATGCTCATCTGCTTATACCAGTCTTCCCCAAGCTGGAACCAACTTTGAAAGGCCCTGCACAGTTCAGGACCAGATTCTTTGAGAGACCACCTGACCCCTTATATACCTAGTAGAGCACTGCATTCTGCAGCAGAGTTTCTCCTTAACATCTCCCCAATATCAGGAAACCAAGGAGGCCTCTTCTGTGGAACAGCATGCCTGCAAGATAGGATGGGTGCTCACTGTCTGTGCTCTCTGGTCAGTAGCTGATGGTTATAAGAAGGATTCTGGAAGGTGGAAGGCAGCAAGAATTCAGTTGGTAATATATCCATTCTCATCAATGTGACTGTGAATTTTTCATGGACCACATTATTTAGCCTAGGTAAGAGGCCAGATTCATATGACAAATTGTTTGATACTTTTTATTAACCCCTGAGGAAGAGCTACATGGTTGAAATGCATTTTGAGTTTTGGCATATATTATGGTTTGTCAACCAATTATTTATATGGACTGAATATTTCAATTTATTTTTTTGCCTTCAAGTGAGAGAGGCCAAGAGAGACTAGCTGGCCCAATGTCACCCAGCGAGCTTCATGACCAAGTGGGGATTCGAACCCTGGTCTCCCAGGTCCTAGTCTGACACTATAACCACTATGCCACCCTGGCTCTTGGAAAGTGCAAATGAAGTAGGTTTACCTTTAAATGCAAACTGAATCAAATTTCTCTCTCCTCCAGAACCAGTGGTGCCATAAACAAGCCAACCATGAGAGCCAGTGTGTTGTAGTGGTTAAGAGTGGTAGACTCGTAATCTGGTGAACCGGGTTTGCGTCTCCGCTCCTCCACATGCAGCTGCTGGGTGACCTTGGGCTAGTCACACTTCTTTGATGTCTCTAAGCCCCACTCACCTTGCAGAGTGTTTGTTGTGGGGGAGGAAGGGAAAGGAGAATGTTAGCTGCTTTGAGACTCCTTAGGGTAGTGATAAAGCGGGATATCAAATCCAAACTCTTCTTCTTCTTCTTCTTCTTCTTCTTCTTCTTCTTCTTCTTCTTCTTCTTCTTCTTCTTCTTCTGTCCTGAAGCTGCTCTCAGCCAATTTCATTGAGGGGTCCTGTTACCCCTCTCTGTGCAATTTCTGCCCACCGGCCCCTTCCCAAAGTAGGGGCGCATCCCCCCCTTGATTTGATGCTGAAGCAGGTAATCACGGCAGCCGGATGCAAATAAATGTGCCCATTCAAGGCCATCTCTGCCTGATGAATGGTATTTCATAGGGGAACAATAGCACAGCTTGTGCACTCATCAAGGGCAACAAAGGATATCGCTGAATGCTTAATATATGCTCCCGATCTCAGGATTTGACAAGGGAAGAGACTGAGCGAGCTTGCATGCACAAATTATGTTTTCTTGTGCTGAAAGCAGTCACCCTCCCACTTTTGGGGTCTCTGTTGTTGCCAACAGAGAAACATTCCAGATTCCCAGGAATTGTTTGCTTCCAACTCCCAGCCGGGGAACTGATAACAGGGATATATACCTCTCCATCTTCAAATGCTGTGTTGTTGCTGCTTTCATGTAAATCACACCGTCCATCCAAGGAGTTCAAGGTGGTCCACCTCCTCTCCTTTTTATACGCACAGCAACCCTGTGAGGTAGGTTTGTGTCTGAGCAGCTTTGAACTGCGTTCTCTGCCCGCCTCCCTGCACACCTGGCATGTTAATCATTGAACCACATGGACATGTTACACCAGCATCAATGCTACTCTTCATCCTGTCACCTAGTCAGTCGGTCAGCATTCTTTGACCACTGAGCACATACCCTCCAACATTTCTCCAATGAAAATAGGGACACCCTAGTCAATAATAACAACAACAACAACAACAACAACAACAACAACTATCCCACCCATCTGACTGGGTTGCCCCATATAAAAACATAATAAAACATTAAACATTAAAAAAACTTCCCTATGCAGGGCTGCTTTCAGTTGTCTTCTAGAGGCTGTATAGTTACTTATCTCCTTGGCTCGAGGGGCACATAACTCCATACCCTCCAACATTTCTCTAATGAAAACAGGGACGTCCTAAGGAAAAGCAGGATATTCTCTTTTCCCTAGGACCTCCCTGTTTCCTTAGGACGTCCCTGTTTTCAACAGAGATGTCGTAAGGAAAAGAAGGACATTCTGGGGTCAAAGCAGAAACTGGGGCGACTCCTGTAAATCTGGGACTGTCTCGGGAAAACAGGGACACTTGGAGGGTCTGTGAGCATACTAAGTCCTCAGTGGGTGGTTTGGGGGTGCTTTTCCTAAATACCTTTTTGCACTTCTGCAACTCCTGGGGTTTTCCTCAGCTTGTGCATAAAGGTAAAGGTAAAGGGATCCCTGACCATTAGGTCCAGTCGTGACCGACTCTGGGGTTGCAGCGCTCATCTCGTGTTATTGGCCGAGGGAGCCGGCGTACAGCTTCCAGGTCATGTGGCCAGCATGACAAAGCCACTTCTGGCAAACCAGAGCAGCACACGGAAATGCCGTTTACCTTCCCGCTGGAGTGGTCCCTATTTATCTACTTGCACTTTGACGTGCTTTCGAACTGCTAGGTTGGCAGGAGCTGGGACCAAGCAACGGGAGCTCACCCCGTGGTGGGGATTCGAATCGCCGACCTTCTGATTGGCAAGCCCTAGGCTCTGTGGTTTAACCCACAGCGCCACCTGCGCTTGTGCAGAAATGATATCATTTTGGCTACAATCAGGGCCCACGCTCAGGGAATGAGCCCATTATTAGTATATAGAATGTGATAGAGAAATTAGGGTTCCTTGCTGGGTATACAGGCTATGGAACTGAAGGACGTGGCCTGAAGGAACAGGAAACCCCCCTCTTGGGGAAACTAAGGAGATCTGGGCACAGTCAGTACCTGGATGAGTCTACCTGGGAACCAAATGAATGCCTCCTTGGGTTCCATGATGGAATAAAAGTAGGGTATAAATATATGTAAATAAATGAAATACGTAAATGCAAGGAAGCTTTTTCTCTCCATGTGTGGAAGAGAAAATATTGCTACATGCTCCTGATTTCTGACTGCTGACATATTCCAAGTCTTAATTTTAATTGAAGTGCAGTATGCTAGAGAGTTGTGTTTTGGTATTTATTATTATTATTATTATTATTATTATTATTATTATTATTATTTCAAACAAACACGTCAAACCAGCTACTCAAGACTGTCTCCAATGGCTGAAACAATATTTGTCACCTGTACAGAGGTGACCTTGCTTACACTCTCAGCCATATCCATGGCTCCTTCCTTCCACATTTAAACTGTTCCTACAGCCATTAGTTGCAGCGATCACTTCCGATTCCTCTTTTGGGGATAACTATTCTCTCACGTTCTAACAACTAAGCAAGCAAAGCTTCTAGGAAGCAAACAAATATTCTTTTAGCAGATAGCAACTCCCACCCAGGCCCTTCCTGTGAGGTTGAACCTTTAGCCAGCTTTAGATGTAATCATTATTTGTGTGTCCATTCAAACTGAATTTTCTCCTTTCTCGGCCCTCAGCTGTGCCACCTTCTTCAAGATCTGATGGACATCTCATTCTAGAAGGCTGGAGAGAGCTATATCCAGCTATCAGGAGATCAACTCCTGTCATTAGCTCCTATTGACAAAACATCAACTGGACCATCCTGGACGATTAGCCAGCAATCAGCTTGAAAAAGTTGGCTTGTCAGCAGCCATAAAGTATATATATTTATGGGATAAGTGGTTTGGCTGATTGCTTAGAGGCATAAGAAAATGGCAGGCATTTCAAGAGGAGAAAAGCAGCAATGAAAAAGAAAAAGCTAAGCTAAGCGAGTTGGATACCGTGAATGTGCCCTACGCTATGGAGAACAAAAGTGGAAAAATTCCATATATGGTGTACAGTCAGGGAATCCTTGACATGTCTTATTTTAGAAATGAGATGCAATTACTTCTTCAGACTAAGCACTTACTAGATGCTGTGTGGAGATGGGGATGGGGGAGAATTGCCTAAACCAGAACATTATGTCAGTGGAAATGCCACTACACTTTTTTAAATCTGCACTCTCGGGATTCTTTTGCAAAGCAGTTCTCCAAGCAAAACACATGCATGAAAAAGATACACATTAGTAAATGCAATATTCTAATAGGAAAAACGAATCACAAAAATGTGTACGTTACATGAAAAGAGCCCTGAATTCTCACGAATTTTTGTGAGGGCTTAAAAAAAAAAATCAACCTGATTGATAATTTAAGATTAGAAAAAGTATGTGTGTGTGTTTGGGGGGAGGCAGGCATCTAAGAGAAACTGAAACTGATGGAATCACTCACCCCTCGCCTCCACCAGGGTTGGGGAACAGGATCCATCAGGTGAACTGAATCGTGAGCTCCCATCCCATAGACCACTTTGACAGGTGCAAGGGGCCATCCACCATGCCATTAAGTGACCCAACTTTAAAGGAGATTCTTTCCTTACTTAAACAAATTCACAGACAGATGCTGCTGTTCATGCATTGAACAAAGGCCTGAAGAAGGGAGCCTGCTCTCTGTGTATAAATGAGTCTGTACTCTAAAATCCTGCATGATCAGATATCAGAGTTCTAGACACCCACCTTGCTGATACAGGCATCCTTTTATGCCTCTTCTGTCGAACCTGGCCATCCTTCCCAGCAAAGCTCCTCAGGGCTTCAACTGGAAGTTTTTTTGCCATAGGCTGTGCCCATACATGAGCCAAGCTACAAAACTACATTGCCATAGGCTATGCCCAACATGAGCCAAGCTACAAAACTAGGTTATATGTACTGTAACTCCATCTTGTTCTTAAGCAGCCCTCTAGTATAACTGGGGAGCATCATATACAGACCATGATTTGGTTGTCTGGCACACACAATGCATTTTGTTCCAGGAATAGGGATTGAACAATAAGAAAAGCGTCACTGTGCAGTATCTACCTGGAACATAATTCCAAAATGGTTTCTTTTGGTTAGAGCTCTGCCTGGAGAAAACTGAACAGATCTAAGGGCTCGTGCAGAATATCTTTTGTGCTGCCCATTTTGGGATAGTGGGGATGACTCCAGAGAAAGATTTGACCAGTAGTAATGGATGGTGCTATCATTGCAAAAGGGCTCCCAGCATATTTCTTACTTTCATGGGGGAAGACAGCATTGAACTCAATGGCGCTGACCTGAATATGCATAGAGTTGCACAGACAATAAAAGAGATTCCCTTCAACAGCTGGTAGTTTCCTCTGGGGCAGAGATGAGGGAGTCAGTTCTAGTCTGGGGATAATACCACTTCCTCTCTGAACTGTATTTAAGCCAGGCTATTTGGAGGCTATTTGGAGTGCAATATGTCCTGGGACTTCTATTGTCCGATAACTTTCAATTTTACCCTGCACTGAACATATTCAAGTCCAACTTATTCATCTTGTAGCATTGAATTTCTTCTAGTTTGCTAAATGGTTGGTTTTGGTCTTCTTTTAATTTATTGCTATGTTTTACCAAGCAACCTTCATGAGTAGATAACTGTTCTAAGCCAGTGGGCTGGTCATCAACAACTCAATCACAGCCTACGTTGGGTGGCTGGAGTGGGTGGCACTGTGGTCTAAATGGCTCGAATCCCCATGACGGAGTGAGCTCCCCTTGCTCTGTCTGAGCTCCTGCCAACCTAGCAGTTCAAAAGCATGCCAGTGCAAGTAGATAAATAGGTACCACTGCAGCGGGAAAGTAAACAGTGTTTCCGTGCACTCTGGCTTCTGTCACAGTGGTCCGTTGCACCAGAAGCAGTTTAGTCCTGCTGGCCACGTGACCCGGAAAGCGGTCTGTGGACAAACGCCTGCTCCCTTGGCCTGAAAGCGAGATGAGCGCCACAACCCCATAGTCACCTTTGACTGGACTTAACCATCCAGGGCTTACCACTTGGGATACCATTCCCTAGTATCAGGGCCATCTTAAGGTCATCGGGCGCCCTGGTGCAGGGATCCCTTGGGCGCCCCCCCCACTCTTAAAGAAAAGGAAAACTCTTCCCTGGCGTGCTGGGCGGCGGGAGCCTCACGGCGGCCCCCGCACCTCACAGCAGGGCCGCGCTGTGCCGGAGGCCGCCTGCCTGTCCGATGCTGCCGGATTGAGTAGGGGAGGGGGCGCCGCTGGTCTGTGCCTGGGCAGGCCGGGCCACAGTGGGTTCCTTCCTGCCAACAGGGCGCTGCGTTTCATTGGTAGAGGTGCTGCCATGTGGCCCTCTACCAACTAGTGCCCCTGTTCCACTCGCTTCCCTCCCTGCTCTCGCGGCTGGTGGAGGGAAAAGGGAGGCCGCCACGAAGCTCCCCCACTTGCTGGAGTGCCCCTCAGCGTCCCCTGGTCGCCCAGGTGCCGTGGTGCATTGCGCCACTAGAGTCAATGGGTGAGCCGGGCCTGCCTAGTATACTGCAGGGAGGGAAAGGCTAGTGCACTACATCACATAGTTTGAGAAGCACTGTTTTAAGCCAATTTGGGGGCAGCTTTTTGTGGAAAGGTGTCATATAAATAAAGTCAACCATTTGAAAAGCCCCTCCTTGGAGACGACTATCTCCACTCCTGCAGGCTGTGTGCCTCTGGTTACCTGAGTGGGGAGGAAAGTGATGTTCCTCTGGCATCCTGCTTGCAGACTTCCCAGAGGCAGCGTTTTGGCCACCATGAGAACATGGGGTAGGTAGTTGTGTGGCAATGTCCCTCCTTCCCAGAAATAAAAACACCAGACACAAGAACTAAGTTATAAATTGGGTGGTTAAGGCCACAACTTTATTGATTAAGGATGATGAGCGGTATTGGCTTAGGCGTTGGAACCTATCAAACTATATCAGACTCCAACCCGTGTTGGAGCCCGTGAGAAGTTAACCACCAGTAAGGAGTCCAATGATGTACATCTACCAGAACTCCTCCTGTGACCGCCGTAGGGGCGTGCCTTACGGCCCTGGCGTCTCCAGGCTCTGGACCAAGCCCCACCCCCAGAAATCCTTTAACGGATTACTTCTCCAATTTGGGCAGTTGATGACGTAACCTGCCCCCTCCTTCATCTTGTTGTTATGCAAATTTCCAACGCCTAACCGCCAAACCAAAGTTCTGACGAATTGCTATGAAGTAGGCGAAAAACCCATCCTGGCTAGTCCAAGTGGGAAAAGTCCTACCCGGCCCCTGACTAACCAGGCAACCAACTGACGTCCATAGCAGCGTCCCCTAGCCTAAAGGGTGGGTGGGTGGGTGAGTGAATTGTTCGATCTGGCGAACAGGGATGAAAGAGGCTGGGATCCTGCCTGCAGGGGGCTTAAAATTGCCAAGCCCCACCCCGGCGACCTTATTGGTCGGCTCGGGGATGATGCAGGCGGGAACCCTCCACCGCGCAGGGTCTGAGCCCGTAGCTCCTACGCGATGGTTCAGTCGGGCCGCCCACAAACCCGCCTCCGTAGAATGCGGAAGCGGCTATCTTTGGCCTGATCTATCAGGGCCCTTTCTGTGTTCTTGAGGGGCGGGGCGCACTTCTGGCTTTGATTATTCCCCAAAGATCCTTCCACTCCTCCCTCCAGAAGGTCCCAGCAGGCAGGGGTGTGTCTAGACAGCAAAGCCATTTGGAAAGCTAATCTCACCACATGTTCTACCTGTCAGAAAACAGGATGCATCTTTTCAGATCATCTGAGTCTCTGTTGGCCCTCTTGTTTGTCAGCGAGTTTTCTCTGGGAAATCTAATCATCTTTTGAGAGCTAATCCTTCTAACAAACCCTGCCAAATCCCTTTATCTGGCAGTTTATTAATATTAGCGCCTCTTGAGCAGAAGTGAATAAAACTTTTATTTCACGTTTGTTCCTCGCTTTCTCCCTCATTGTTGTTAATAGGCACAATTCAATTAAGGAAGGAAATGTCTGCCTTTAAAAAAAAAAGTGCCCCTCCCCCTCCACCCCTGCTGTTCACTCCAGAACTAATCACGTTCAGTTGTTGAAATTAACTCTGCTTTCCTTGATCACACAGAAGAAACCTGAACATCGCAGCATGGTACAGCAGTCAACATGGCTGGCCTGACAATTGAGCTAGTAAGGTGAATGATTGCAGGATAGCAAAACTCCTGGGTAGCTCACTATGTTTGTTTTTTCTCCCCCCCTCCCTCCCTCCCTCCCTCCCTCTCTCTCTCTCTCACACACACACACACACTACAGTACAAACTACAGTCATACCTTGTGTGAGGGACAGGGGATATCGCGAAGTCCCTCCCCTCCTGAGTTCAAGCCCATCCCCGAGCACAGGGGAAAGCAGAGAGAGTTCCGATGCCAGTGGGGAAGCAGGAAGTCGGGGCCGAGGCTCAGGCAAGGTAGAGGAGCCAGGGTCCCAGGTGGGACAGGAAGGGGCGAATAAGGGCGGGAGACCCATCCCCCCAACTCCGGAATTACGCAGAAAGAGGAGGGGAAAGAGGATGGGTCTGCCAAAGCTTTTGTGTTGGAGAAAGACGCGCCAAAAGCCATTAGGAGGTTCTGAAACCGACTGACCACATCACTCCGTGTAAATAGCAATGACTTGGGCACTGTAAATACGCAGCACCAATAAAAGAATAAAATGCAGAGCTGCGTAGCGTCATTACTCTGAAGTAGCCCACTCCGGCCACTGTGACAGCAACCTCCTAATCCTTTTTGGGCTACTTTGGAGTTGCCGGGATGAGCGTGTCAGAGGCGGAGAAATGGCGGCAGATCGCGGAGCAAGCCCAGCAAGAACTGCAGCAGCTGTCGCTGCAGGCGCAGGGGGAATTGAAGGCAGCTAAAGAGGAGACTAAGAAGGTCCAGGACGACCGGCTACAACTTGCGGAACAGGTGAGAGCGCTTCAGGAAAAAGAGCAGCAATTAAGGGCGGTGGCGGTAGACCTCCAAAACAAGCTGGATGCAGAGAAAAACAAGGCGGGAGGGGCACCCCAAGTCCAAGTGCTGCCAGGAAGGAGAGCCGGGACCCTAGTAAGCAAGTTCAATGGAGACCCGAGGGAATTTCAGGGCTTTGAGACTGAGATTGTGTATGCTCTTGAGCTGCACCACGATGAGTTCCCTGATGATGAGCACAGGGTAGCGTTTATTGTGGAGCACCTTACCGGGGCAGCCAGGGAGTGGCTAAGACCGTTAATTGCAACAAGGAATCCTTGCATGAAGAATGTCAAACTATTTCTAGAAGGTTTGAAAACGATGTATTCGTCCGATAGTCATATGGACCAGACTAAGGAGGAACTTCATAATTTACGCCAAGGAAATATGACAGTTCGCGCGTATTGGGCGAAATTCACCATGCTGGTGCACAGATTGGGGTGGGAACTAGAGTCCCCCCCAATGCAAGCGGCGTTCTACTTGGGGTTGCATGAGGAGGTGAAGGATGAGCTCTCGAGAGGTCCAAAGCCCAGTAATATGGATCAGCTGAGCAAAGCGGCTCTGGCGGTGGGGGTGAGACAGGAATCCCGGTGGAGCGACAAGCAAGCAACGCGCGCAAAGCGGGCTTGGTTCCCACGGTCGCAGGAGAAGCCACTCCCCCAACAACCCTTGCAAGCCACGCCTGGGGCCAGTCAGGACCAGGAACCCATGCAGATTGATAGCGCGCGCGCGCGGGCTTTTCAAACCCCAGCGGCGCCAAGACGCAAGGAGGGAAGGGGTGGGAATTGCTTTCTCTGCAACTCCCCCCAGCATCTCGTCAGAGACTGCCCACATCGCAGGGAGTGGCAAGGAAAGGCGGGAACGGTTGTGCCCTCCCCCACTGACGCAGCACCACAGCAGGGAAACGGGAAAGCCTGGCTGCAGGAGACAAGGGGCGGCAGCCAGGCACAGTCAGCAGACAACAGCCCCAGCCCACCCACCCGCACAGAGAGGAGCAGAGCCAGCCCACCCCTCCCAGAGCAGGAGTGGTTCTAGAAGTGACGCTCACGCTTCCAAATGGCTATCCCCTGACTGTCCTCGCCCTAATTGACAGTGGGGCGTCAGCGAACTTCTTCTCGAGAAACTTTGCAGAAGAGCACCAGATCCAGCTTCTGCAGCTGGATTTTCCTCTGCACGTGGCAACCATTGACGGCAGAGAGCTGCTGGGAGGGGCCATCACTCATCAAACCCCCCCCATGAGAATGACGGTTGGAAGGCACTCAGAGACACTGGCATTCAACGTCACCACCATCTCAGACCCCCCCATCGTTTTGGGCATGAGCTGGCTGGCGCGCCATGACCCCTCCATAAGTTGGCACCAGAGATGCATCACTTTTGGATCGGACTTTTGCCTGGAACATTGCATGCAGCACCAACCAGGGGAGGGGCCTCCGATAGCCACGGTGGCCACCATGCACGTCAAAGGGGGTGAGGCGATACCCAAGCCGTACTGGGACCTGCAGGAGGTCTTCAGCGAAGCGGAGTCCGACCACCTACCCCCACACAGGCCTTTTGACTGCCAGATCAACCTGGTGCCAGGGGCAACTATACCCCCAGCCAAGCTGTACGCCATGTCAGACCAGGAACTGGAAGATCTGCGCGCTTTCATCGACAAGAACCTCAAGCGGGGGTTCATCAGAGAAAGCAAGGCAGCAGGGGGCAGCCCGGTCTTCTGGGTGGACAAGAAAGACACGCAACAGCGCCGTCTTGTGGTGGATTTTAGACGCCTGAATTCAGTGACAGAGCCAGTGGCTTTCCCCATGCCCAGAGTGGATGATCTCCTGACAGCGGCACGCAGGGGCAAGATTTTCACCAAGCTAGACCTGAGGGGGGCGTACAACTTGATCAGGATCCGGGAAGGCGATGAATGGAAAACCACGATGTTCACGCCTCTGGGCTCTTTTGAATATCTGGTGATGCCCTTCGGGTTGCAAGGGGGCTCAGCATGCTTCCAGGCCTTCATGCACCACGTCCTGGGGTCCCTCCTCTTCAGGAAATGCTTGGTCTTCCTGGATGACATCCTTATTTACTCCAACGACCCAGTGCAGCACGTGAAAGACGTCAGGGAGGTGTTGCAGCGCCTGAAGGAGAACCACCTGTATGTGAAGCTGGAGAAGTGCAAGTTTCACACCAAGGAGGTGGACTTCCTGGGCTACAAGCTGTCAGACAAGGGGCTGGCGATGGACAAGGACAAGGTGCAGGCCATCCTGGACTGGCACAGCCCCAGGACTCGCAAAGATGCCCAACGCCTACTAGGCTTCGCCAACTTCTACAGGAAGTTCATCAAGAACTTCTCTCGCGTTACGGCTCCCATCACTGACTGCCTGAGAGGCAAGCAGAAGTTCAGGTGGACACCAGAGGCGCAAGCAGCGTTCGAAAGCCTCAAGAGGGTGTTCGCCTCAGACCAGAACCTGTTCCACGTGGTTCAGGACGCGCCCCTACGCGTGGAAACAGATGCTTCTGATAAAGCTGTGGGCGCCATTTTGTTGCAACTGGACGCCAACAGAGAGTGGAGACCCTGTGCCTTCTTCTCCAGGAAATTGACTCAGCCAGAGCGAAACTACACAGTGTTTGATCGGGAACTTCTGGCGATCCACGCTGCGTTCCAGCACTGGAGACACTTCCTGGTGGGCGCCAAGCACCCCATCCAGGTGTGCACAGACCACAAGAACCTGGAGTTCTGGAGAACTGCCAGGGTGCTCAACCAGCGGCAGATACGGTGGGCGGAGTTCTTCTCGAACTTCAACTTCTCCATACACTACATCCCGGGAGAGCAGAATGTCAGGGCGGATGCCCTCTCCCGCAAGCCAGAGTACATGGAGGAGGAGGCGCCACCGGCACCCAGGCACATTTTCCCCCCGTCAGCATGGTCCTGCGGAGCAGCAGTGGTGAGCGAGGCAGAACTCACAGCACTGACGGCAGCGGATGAATTTGCCAACCGCATCTTCAGAGAACTGAGAGGGGGGGGAGCAGGCAAAAGACTTTGCAGAACGCAGGGGACTGCTGTTCTACAAGGGTGCACTGTACCTGCCCACCACCCAGCTTAGACGTACGGTCCTCAAGCAGATGCACGACAACCCAACGGCGGGTCATTTTGGGAGGGACAAAACCACTCACCTAGTCATGAGACACTTCTGGTGGCCAGGGGTGCGGGAAGATGTTCGAGACTATGTACGGGGCTGTGACACCTGCCAGAGGGCAAAGGTGGTCAGAGCAGCGCCACCGGGATTGCTGGAGCCCTTAGCCACGCCACACAGGCCGTGGGAAGTGGTGTCCATGGACTTCATCACAGATCTGCCTTCTTCCAGGGGCAAGACCGCAGTGTTGGTGGTGGTGGACCTCATGTCCAAAATGTGCCACTTTATACCGTGTGCCAGGGCGGTCTCGGCAGAAGAGACAGCCAAACTGTTTGTGGATCACGTATTCAGACTGCATGGATTACCCTTAAGGGTTATTTCGGATCGTGGCCGCCAATTTGTTTCCAGGTTCTGGCGGCGGCTCATGAACCTCCTGCAGGTGGAGGTCAGCTTGTCGACGGCTAGACACCCGCAGACCAATGGACAGGCGGAGAGGGTCAACGCCATTCTGCAGCAGTACCTGAGATGCTACGTCAGCCAGAGGCAAACGGACTGGGTGGATCGCCTGCCACTGGCAGAATTTGCCTACAACAATGCGGTGCACGTCTCCACAGGGGTGTCGCCCTTTAAGGCCAATTACGGGCGTGACCTCAGATCTTTCCCTGAGAGGGAGGGGGAGGAGGAGGAGGAGGGCCCACAGGCTGAGGATTGGGCAGAGGAACTGGAGACGGTGCACCAGCAGCTCAGAGAACACTTGGAGAGAGCCAAGGAAGCGTACAAGAGGGGGGCAGATCGCCACAGGCGACCGGGGGAGGTCATTAGGGTGGGGGACAAAGTTTGGTTGTCCTCGGAGGGCCTTCCCATCAGAGGGCGATGCAAAAAGCTGGCGCCCAGAAGGTTGGGCCCCTTCACGGTCACGCAACAGGTCAACCCGGTGGCATACAGGCTGGCACTGCCAGAGGACATGAGGGTGCACCCAGTGTTTCATAGATCGCTGCTGTCGCCGTACAGGGAAAGCAGCAGGCTCCGAGACAGCGAACAAACCCCTGAGGGAGGGGGGGAGAGGGAAGGCAGGGAGCAACTCAATGAGGCCACAGCCATCCTGGATTCAAGGTGGGGGGTGGGGGGCCTGGAGTACCTCATGGCATGGGAGGATGCTCCACCGTCCCAGAATGAATGGGTCCCAGCCACTCAGATACAGGAGGAATTCCTGGTAGAAGAATTTCACGCCCTTTTCCCCCATAGACCCAAGCCCTGGCACATGGAAAGGGAGGGGGAGGGGGAGGAAGCACGGGAGAGCAGTTCACCATGGCGCTGGGAAGCGGAGTTTGAGGAACCAGAGGATGAGGTATGGGTGTCACCGAGATCCACCCAGTCAGAGGAAGGAGCAGATTGGCAGAACATTTTTACCCCCACCAGCTCTGACGCCACAGACTTTTTGGGATTCCCGTCCTCCCAGGCGGAAGGGGGGGGCTTGCAGGACTGGGGGGAGGTGTTCACACCAACGGGCTCGGAAAGCACTGAGTTCTTAGGCTTCCAGTCGTCACCGACACCTGGGGGGGACCTGGGGAGGGGTGAAGGAGAGCTTGGGAGGGGGGTGGATGTGAGGGACAGGGGATATCGCGAAGTCCCTCCCCTCCTAAGTTCAAGCCAATCCCCGAGCACAGGGGGAAGCAGAGAGAGTTCCGATTCCAGTGGGGAAGCAGGAAGTCGTGTCCGAGGCTCAGGCAAGGTAGAGGAGCCAGGGTCCCAGGTGGGACAGGAAGGGGCGAATAAGGGCGGGAGACCCATCCCCCCAACTCCGGAATTACGCAGAAAGAGGAGGGGAAAGAGGATGGGTCTGCCAAAGCTTTTGTGTTGGAGAAAGACGCGCCAAAAGCCATTAGGAGGTTCTGAAACCGACTGACCACATCACTCCGTGTAAATAGCAATGACTTGGGCACTGTAAATACGCAGCACCAATAAAAGAATAAAATGCAGAGCTGCGTAGCGTCGTTACTCTGAAGTAGCCCACTCCGGCCACTGTGACACCTTGGTTTAAGTACGCCTCGGTTTGAGTATTTTCAGTTTAAGTACTCCACGGACCCGTCTGGAACGGATTAATCCACTTTCCATTAATTTCAATGGGAAAGTTCGCTTCAGGTTAAGTACGTTTCAGGTTACCGGTAAGTACAGACTTCCAGAACCAATTACACTCATACCTCGGGTTAAGTACGCTTCAGGTTGAGTACTCAGCGGACCCGTCTGGAACAGATTAATCCACTTTCCATTACTTTCAATGGGAAAGTTCGCTTCAGGTTAAGTATGCTTCAGGTTAAGTACGGACTTCCAGAACCAATTGTGTTTATAAACCGAGGTACCACTGTACCCATTCCAAACATGAAAAATGCTTACACATCAAAATGCCAAGTGCCATGCGGGGCAGCATTAGGACTGAGCCAAAAAGGGATAGGAGAGTCCAGCCGTGCAGGACTCAAGATAGTTGGACTCCAAGTGCCATCAGCCCCACTCAGCCAGGCCAATGGTCAGAGGTGGTAGGAATTAGAGTCCAATGTGGGCTAAACCACTGAGCCTAGGGCTTGCTGATCAGAAGGTCGGCGGTTCGAATCCCTGTGATGGGGTGAGCTCCCGTTGCTTGGTCCCAGCTCCTGCCAACCTAGCAGTTCGAAAGCACATCAAAATGCAAGTAGATAAATAGGAACTGCTACAGCGGGAAGGTAAACAGCGTTTCCGTGTGCTGCTCTGGTTCGCCAGAAGCGGATTTGTCATGCTGGCCACATGACCTGGAAGCTGTACGCCGGCTCCCTCGGACAATAATGCGAGATGAGCGCGCAACCCCAGAGTCGGTCACGACTGGACCTAATGGTCAGGGGTCCCTTTACCTTTACCTTTTAACACCTGGAGAGCCACATGTTCCTCACTCCTACACTGGCGGAGGAAGAGGAGTGCGGGGGGAGCGCACCGCCCCTGGCAGCACAATCCTGGTGAGGTGCCATTGCGGCTGCCCCCCCCCCCCCGTGCTGGGCACCATGCCCCTGCAGGTGGCATGCCACGCCCCCCAGGAAACACGCCAGGCTGCCAGTGCTGCCCCCAGCTACTCCCCCCTGGTGCTGGAGAATGAAGCTCCGCCACTGCACTCCTTGTGTGTAGGATGCTGTTGGTCAAGAATGTCATTTTCTCCTCTGGACAAAACCACACAGCTTTCGGAATAATTTGAATTCTGAAATATCAAAAACTGAATGTTCAGGGTCCAGTTTCCTTGCCAGAATACGGGTACCAGTTTTTGTGGGCGACATTCCATTAGTGGCTTGTGATTTATATAACATTCTTCTATCCAGCGTAATGAGCACTGAAAGAGAGCTTGCAGTGGTGCGAATGCTGGACTCGGGAGTCAAAGGCACTTCTCACACCAATGCATGGAATAAAGCCTTGCTTTAAAAAGGAAAAGAAAAGATGAACAGTTGTCTCAGGAGACTGTGATTTTTAGCAGTGCAACAAAAACAGAAGTGCCTCGTGCCTTTCCCTGTCAGCTGTTTTCCCTGTCAAGATCGCACACATCCTGCTGTTTATACAAAAAGAGGAGCAAAGATACACACACAGGGTTTCGTGTGCATTTTCAGAAGCACAAACTTTTAAATGCACCCAGAACCCTTTAGGGGAAGAAGCAGGGGGTGATTTTGATTTGGAAAATGGAAGTAAGGTTATGCAGCCCCCTCCCCCACTGCTGCTGCTGCTCCATTCAAAATTACAAACTCCCAATGCTTTTTTTCCATTCTAAAAAAACGGTTTGTGCTGGCATTTGCAAGTGTGGTGGGCATGGGCGTACCCAGGATCAAAGCTAGGGGGGGCACACCAGCCACGCCCCAAGCCACCCGATTGGCTAGCTGTCAATGACGTGGCCAGGATCCCCCCAGGAGGCATGGTCAACGTGCACGCCCCCCAGAGAAAAGGGGGGCATTTGCAAGGCAGCACACGGAGCCACCAACGCTTGCACTCCTGCCTCGCCCGCTCCTTTAATGGCAGCGGTGACTAAAAAGAGGCAGCAGCAGCGAAGCTGCCTCCGTTGAAGGAAACCTGGACCTGGACTTGGGCTAACTTCAGCCCACACTCTTTCAAGTCACAGCAAGCACAGCACAGAAAGTGCTGCCCCACAATGCTCTACGGCACTTCATTTGCATTGTGGGGCAGCACTTTCTGTGCTGTGCTCACTGTGACTTGAAGGAGTGTGGGCTGAAGTTAGCCCAGGTCCAGGTCCAGGTTTTTTTTCAACGGAGGCAGCTTCACTGCCGCTGCCGTTTCACTTCAGCCAAGCAGGCTGAGGCGGAGCACAGCAGGCAGCACCCCTGCCTGTCCTCTCCAGCTGCCCTGCCTCTAGGGGAGGGCAGCTGCCCCCCTGCCCCATGCTGTGTACGCCCATGGTGGTGGGCCTTACCTCATAGATTAGGGAAACAGAGGTTCAAATCCTTGGATGGTTTTGAATCCAGTTGGGCAGATCACTTCTTCTGAACCCTGGCCTACATTGCAAGGCTGCTGTGAAGCTAAGGACCTTGCTGTTTGGAGAAATAGTGGGCTGCTAACGTCACAAACCAAGATCATGGCCTCTGGTTCCATCACCTCCTGGCAAATAGAAGGGGAATAAATGGAGGCAGTGAGAGATTTTACTTTCTTTTTTTTTTTTAAATATTTTTATTAATTTTCCAATTAAAACCAATTATATCACATTCAATATTTCAAATTATACACATATATATATCAATCAAACCGAATGTTATGCCAAATCATCTAAAGAATTTTTTATTTGGGTTCCCATGCTTCAAGAAATTGGGAATTCCTCGCAACTGTCCACTGCCGTCTTTTTTCTAAAGTTCAAATCGTCCTCCAAGTTCATAATAATCCAGATCTTCCCCTTACAGTCACATAGATGTTTTCCACTTTCATCCGATTGTTTCCCAGCCGCTGAGATAAATATCAAACAACGTTTCACAGATGTTCTTTCTCCTGTGTGAGTTAATCAGTCCAGCCTCCCCATAAATCTTCTTAATGGAGCTCCTTGTTGCGTCGAAGCAGCCCGAGGCAGCGCCATCTCAAAAAGCTCAAATCACTTTCGCTTTCTCTCATAGCCATGAAGATTCACGATCATTATAGAATTTACAGCTTTTTCAGGCAGGAGACCCAAACATCAAACCATAAACTCTTGGTAAATTAATGGATCTCCTTGCCCTATAGCTGAACTTAGCTTCAGGTCGCTGCTCCAATTTAAAGTGCGTCACAACTCATAAATCCTCCGAGCGCGTCCAGAACTCCTTCCGCCCAACTAGGGGGAGGCTTTTCTCATCGGCAACTCCACATCTTTAAAAAAATATGCTCAGTAACAACAGTTATAAAGTTCAACTCACACAGTCTTTTGCTTCTCTTTCACTCCAAACAAGCCAGGACATCGCGTCCGGGAAGGTACGAGGCAACAATATGAAGGGAAAAAAAATAAAAACTCGCTTCCCTTATCGCTCCGTCCCCATCAATCCTTCTTCCAGATGCAGTACAATCTTTGACTCCTCTCCTTTCAGCAGCATAAATTTCTCAGCAGTAAACAGCGCTTCTTCCCCTCCTTCTGAAGTATGTCCATAGATTTAAGCCTAATTATCTTCTTTAACCATGGAAATCCCCGCCATGCAGATTAGCGTCCGGGAGTCCTGGCCCTCGTAAGTGCTCAGCCCAAGCTCCCCCCACTCCAAAAACAGTCGGAGTGGGTCTGGGGGCATCGCGGGCCAGCGGCCCCTCTCCGTAACCCCCGGAGAGGGTAGGGGGTTGCCATTTACTCCCCTAGCAACCGCCAAATTCCTTACGAAGGTCAGAGAGATGGAAAACAGGTCCGCCATTCCTGCAGGCGGAAACCGGAACCACGAGAGATTTTACTTTCTTGGGCTCCTTGATCACTGCAGATGGTGACAGCAGTCACGGAATTAAAAGATGCCTGTGTCTTAGGAGAAAAGCAATGACAAACCTAGACAGCATCTTAAAAAGCAGAGACATCACCTTGCCGACAAAGGTCTGTATAGTTAAAGCTATGGTTTTCCTAGTAGTGATGTATGGAAGTGAGAGCTGGACCATAAAGAAGGCTGATGGCCGAAGAATTGATGCTTTTGAATTATGGTGCTGGAGGAGACTCTTGAGGGCCCCATGGACTGCAAGAAGATCAAACCTATCCATTCTTAAGGAAATCAGCCCCGAGTGCTCACTGGAAGGAAAGATCCTGAAGCCGAGGCTCCAATACTTTGGCTACATCATGAGAAGAGAAGACTCCCTGGAAAAGACCCTGATGTTGGGAAAGATGGAGGGCACAAGGAGAAGGGGACGACAGAGGACGAGATGGTTGGACAGTGTTCTCGAAGCTACCAACATGAGTTTGACCAAACTGCAGGAGGCAGTGGAAGACAGGAGTGCCTGGTGTGCTCTGGTCCATGGGGTCACAAAGAGTTGGACATGACTAAACAGCTAAACAACAACAACAACAAATGTCACAAATAAGCAGATAGGATGCATTCCCATTTCCTTAACCATCTTGATGAACTGAGGCTTGGAGAAGGCAGTGGGGCTTTATTCACAGCGAAGTCTCCCTGGCTTGACTCCTTCAGCTTGAGACCATATAACACCAGTCCCGAAAGACCTACTTTGGCTCTGAGTACGTTTCTGAGCACAATTCAAAGTGTTGGTGCTGACCTTTAAAGTCCTAAACGACCTCAGCCAAGTGTACCTAAAGGAGTGTCTCCACCCCCATTGTCAAGCCCGGACACTGAGGTCCAGCTCTGAGGGCCTTCTGGTGGTTCCCTCACTGTGAGAAGTGAGGTTACAGGGAACCAGGCAGAGGGACTTCTCAGTAGTGGTGCCTGCCCTGTGGAACGCCCTCCTATCAGATGTCAAGGAAATAAACAACGATCAGACTTTTAGAAGACATCTGAAGGCAGCCCTATTTAGGGAAGTTTTTAATGTTTGATATTCTATTGTGTTTAATTCTGTTGGGAGCCACCCAGAGTGGCTGGGGAAACCCAGCCAGATGGGTGGGGTATAAATACATTATTATTATTATAATTATATTATTATTATTATTATTATTATTATTATTATTATTATTATTAGGCATACCTACCCTAGTCTTACTCCAAAGGAGACTCTGCAGACTATTTGCAGAGAACATGCTAGGGAATCAATACCCAGCAGGATTGCCCTCTCAGCCCACCAGCTGGCGAAGTAAGGGTGCAATCCTGCTCGCTACAGGAGTCTGCTTGGCTGGTGTCTTCCCTGCAGGGAAAATACTGGCGAAGCACTACCCTGCAGGATTGTGTTCTCTGCTTCAGATCATGTCTGCATGTGTACCCAACCCTAGAAAGCAGCTTGTCCCACAATTGCACAGCACTTCCCCTGAATGCCTGTTTTCGACTCCATTTCTCTAGAACCCAGAAACGAGACTGATTGCTTTGTTGCCCCTGCTCACAGAGCTGCCTGTCAGCTCCATTCTGTCGAAAGAGACTGTGGGTTTTCCAACTGTCACAAGACATTTGTTTCGTTGTGCTGTGCTCTGCCTTCCACCTTGCTTGGGTTACCAGTCCTGCAACTTCCCCTGGTGCCCAAGACAGGCTCGGTGATGGTGCCTGGCGGTGACTTTCCATTTCCCGCCCATCACTCGCAATTCCTTCTGCTCTCCCTGCCCCTGAGACCAGGGGAGGCCGTGGTGGAGTTTGCTCGGCTTCCTGTGCATGGAGGCAACGATTCAAATGCTAACCCCAATGCCGCTGGAGCATATTGCGCCTCAGAAGCAAGGCAGCGGCTTACTGCAAAATGTCAGCAATGTCCAGTTGAATGAATCTCGTGGCTGAGGTAGATAGGGCTGGACAGAAAACGGGAGAGAGAGAGACTGGCAATGGCAAAACCACAGAGACACAGACTCCCCCAGAACTCAGAATAACATAACATCATGAAGGCCAATCAGGCTGATTTACATTTTTATGGAATAAATACTTGCAATTGAAGGCTAAGTCATGAATCACTACCTTTTGCATTTGCAAGCTGAAAGGAATCCATCTAAGCACAGGGGAGACTAGTCGAAGCATTCCAGCAATATGAATTCCAACAAATGTCTCGGTGAAGGGGCACAAGTCACTGAGTTCCTTTGGAAACATCAGAGTGGAAGAAAAAGTCATCCTGTGAGTTTTGAGGCTTGCTTTGTGGTAATGAGAGCTGGAAGAGGAAGACTCTTGCGGTTTTCATGGCATCTTCATCTGTGTGTCAGACTCAGGGGGCACTGGCAGGGTCATATAATCATAGAATTGTACAGTTGGAAGGGGACACCGAGGGTCATCTAGTCCAACCCCTGCAATGCAGGAATCTTTTTGCCCAGCGTGGGACTCGAACCCATGACCCTGAGATTAAGAGTCTTGTGCTGTACCAATTGAATTTACCCTGCAGTCAGAGACAAACTGTATGGTCCAGAGAGGTTACCAGGTGGGATGGGTGAGTATGTCCTTTTTGGTTTCTTTAAGCATCTATTTTTTTTCCAGTCTTAAGTTCAATTCTCCCTGTTTCTGTATCAGTTTGTAATCATATATGAAATTTTGCACACATTTTCTCCTGCTATATATATTTTGTGCACATATTTATGCATTTAAAACCATTTCTAAGCCACATTGGATTATATCCAATGTTAGTCCTACTTGCAAGTGGAGCCATTGAAATTAATGGGTCTAAGCTAACTCTGACCATTAATTTCAATGGGTCTACTCTCATTATGATAAGAGTAGATACATTTAATATTTTATATTAATAAAAATGTGGATACATTTAATATTTTTTATTTTTTTAAAGCAATATGCAAACAATACAGAATTGAAACAATAAGAAGAGTATAATCATAAAAACAGAGGTACCACACAAAAACCACTCACCTGACCTTCCCCTTGGGGTCACCTGGAGCCACCTCAACCCACGCTTGGCAAATCCCAGATCAACCTGAATCAACCCGAAGTCTATTTTGTCCAAAGCCAGTAACACCCCTATGAAATATAGATGTCTTTGCAAGCAATTTCCCCAACCAACGTACTTTGTTTTAAAATGTTAATTTCACAACTAAAACTGCATCACATAATTTGGATGGATGTGAATTTTAACAGGCAGTTGCATTTCAGCTTGCATTTTGGTTCAGGAAGTGCAGATGAGGTCGGTCGGTATTAAAACGCAAACCCAGTGGTTTTCCTTTCCTGTACGTCTAGTTTGCAAAACATCTTCATCTATGCATCAGGCTCAAGGTCTGGGAGGCAGGACTAGAGGAGAATGGTATGGAGCGAAGAAGTTAAAGATTAAATCCGAAAGCAGAAATCTTTGAGACCAGAGGCAAACAACAACCTGATCCAAGACAGACCAATCGTCAGGTTTTGGGGCAGGCAGGCAGGCAGGCAGGCAGGCAGGCAGGCAGGCAGGCAGGCAGGCAGAGACCAGAACATCCCGAGGCATGCAGTGTGGTCCAAAGCAAGCAGGGAGTTGAATTCCAGAAGGTAAAGCAGTGGTGCTTATTCTCAAACCTGAAAGCCAAATGCCCTCCAGCCCCCTGTCTGGAATAGGCCCTTGAAGTGTGGTAATGCCTCTTGTTTGCCTGGATTGAGATATGTGTGTTAAAACCTCTGGCCTTGTTTTGCTTGAATGCAGGCTATTGCACAAAGGGAAGTGTTACATCTGCTGTTATGCCTACTTTTTCTGTTCCCTGGGAAGCATACTCCACCATAGCTGCCAAGTACCCCGTTTTCCCCGGGAAACCCCCGTTTTTTCTTACCTTTTCCCGGCGGTCCCCCGTATCACTTTGTCTCCCATTATTCTCCCTTATATTCTCCTGCTGGCGGCCATTTTTGCCCCCTGATTTGCCCATCTATGGGCACCGAAAATGGCCGGCGCTGGCTTCGAAAGTCGCGTCTACGCATGTCTGTGTAGACGCGACTTTCGAAGCCGGTGGCGGCCATTTTCGGTGCCCATAGATGGGCAGAGCGACACCGGCAGTTGCGCCTACGCAACTCCCGGTGTCACGTGGCTGCCGGTGCCGGATTCTGCAATCCGGGACTTGGCAGGTATGTACTCCACAAGCAGGGAGCCACCACTGAAAAGGCCAGCTCCCTTGTCACCACCCACCACAACTCCCTTAGAGAGGGGGCATGGAGAAGGGACTCCAAAAAAGGAACACAGTTTCAATGTACCCAGGGGCATAGGAAGGGGGGGCAGTGGGGGTTGACTGCCCTGGGGGACATTCAGATTGCCACCTGTCCACAACTCCCATGCCTAGCCCGAGCCGTCAGGGTAAGGGGGAGGACTGTGCCGCTTTGCCAGCAGCATTCCCCCTTCCCCCTTTGTTTTGACACCTTGGGATTCATGGGCAGGCAGCATGCCGAATGTCCGCCATTGGCAGCTCGCTCCGTCCCCATTGGTGGCTCACTCCATCCCTGGCTGCATCTCTCTGGGCACCTGAGTGGCTATCACACGCCTGGGAGAGCACCCTTTGCGGCACGCCCCACTCGGGAGCACACCACACCCTGAGCGGCGCAGGCATATGCTCCGGCACTGAATGTACCCAATGGCAAATCAGGAGGGTTTTCTGGGATGGCAAACCATTTGCTCTGAAGCAATTCTCACTTTCATCTGCAGCATTTTCAAATCCCTGCTGAAAGGAAACATCCCATGGGAAATGCCTGGGTCACTGTGCCCTCTTACAGCCTCCCCTTTTCTTCCTTATATCAGCAATGAGAGCTTGTTCTCAGCCAGCTCTTTAGAGTCAGTGGCGCAGGCTGCATTGAGACCAAAATTGGAATATGGCAAATCCTACTTGGGATTCTGGTTGCTGATGCAATGTAACTGCAGCCCTGTTGGCTCCAGTTCTTAGACATGTCCAAAATGGGTATTGAAAGAAGCTGCAGACTACAATCCAGGGACTCGGGGGTAGTGGCTCACAATAGGGAACCAGAATCTAGCCCAGAGGGATTGCACTAGAATAGGGGACACGTCTACAAAATAAATCGCACACTTTTATTGCAACCCTGGCTACCACCATATGGCTCTTTTCACAATCACTAAAGTGGATTAGAGAGCTAAGGTTGTCAACACATTCTACTAAAAGTGGGATTTGGCTTGGAATGTGTCATTCGTTTAAAACAGAAGACTGATCTGTGACGGCGGTGAGCCAGCTTACAGAAATGTTCAATTTCCCATCAAATCCATGGCATGCTCATTCATTCAGGAAGGTTTTTCTTGTTCTGAAGAGTGGAAATTGGCTAGAAATATGTACCATGTGGTCTTCCTTGCAGCCCCTAAAGTATCTTGCTGCCCTTGGGTGGGGTGGAGGACTCTCTTCCTCCACCAGTCCTGAAGTAAGATTCAGCTACTCCTCTAGTCAGATTTTGTACACAGAACGGGGTATGCACAATCTTGTCTTTTGCCTCAGACAGAAAAATGGCTTGGGCTGCCCCTGGCTGAAAGACAAAGACCTTTTTGCAACAGGGAAATAGGGTTGTGAGGTGTGAAGTGCCCTTTTGGCTCCCGAGTAAAAATCAAGTCTCTGTTTGGCTAGGACCTGTGCCAGCTTTCCCCAACCTGCCCTCTAGAAATTGGTGAACTAAAACTCCCAACATCACTGTTGGAGATTGTCCAGCAACAAGCTCTGAAATCCAGGCCTGTGCTGATCTCATTGAGCAGCTTCCATGCCATCTATTTTCCCTATATACTTCCCCCACCCTAGTATCACATTACCAGTACACACTTGGGTCACTCTTCAGAATCCATGACATGAAACTGATGCCATGTGAGACAGCTTGGAGAATCTGATGGAAACAGAAGGGGACCTTGCCAATGCTCACGTATTCTTTCATATCTGGAACAGAAATAAACCCTGTTGTTGTTTTCAGTCTGCAAACGATATGTAATTGATGACGCTCCCACCATATCCATTGCACTTCCCTCTATCTAAATGAACAGTGTGGAAATAATTACATCACTAATTAGTAATTTACGTAAATCACACAAATAATTACGTAGATTACATTAAATAGCCAACAGTGAGATGAATAACATAGCATCTGAGGAAACTAAACTGCAGCAGAATGGAAACAGCACTTATTGTGACGATGGAAGGGAAACTGCTATTATTTATCTTACATCTCTAGATGCAGATAGTGGACTTTGCTGCACAACAGATAAAAGGATGGAGTGGTGTTGAGTTTTGCTTTTCCACATGCTTTTTTTTTTAAGGGAGAGCAATGGGTGAAAGAAAAATGTGAGTGTCCTCTAGAAGAACCTCAATAAAACAACATAACACACATAACACTGCATTAGCGTGACAGCACACACTCATTGTGCCATTAGGTTCTAATGTAATACACTTGCAGCGTTGTAGCGTAACACGGATCACTCAGCACTTTATGGCATTAGCAGAAAGGATTGCTGAAGGCGTAATAACCATGCCTTAATAGCATCAGGCACAAAGGCGTGAGCCATATTTTATAAAAAGGAAAAGGAAAAGAAACAAATGCTCCGACTGTACAGGTCAGATCTCTAATCAGCTAGATCACGGGTGTCAAACACAAGGCCCGGGGGCCAAATCCGGCCCGCCAGACCTCGTCATGTGGCCCGCCGAGCGCCCCAGCCAGCGGGACCCAGCAGTGGGACGTTGCTGCTGAAGCGCCGCGCCGACAAAGCGCCGACAAACAGCTGGGGCCGGGGGGGGGGTAGAAAGGCGGCCGGAGCAGCGCTGCGTGGAGCGCCCCGAGCCACAGCAGGAGAAGGAGGAGGCAGCTTGCCGGGGCAACGCCCGGCAGCGCCGCACGGAGAGTCCCGAGCCTCTGCGACGCAGCAGTGCTCTGTAGCACTTTGAATCCTCCTCCTCCTGCCACGGCTCGGCGCCTGGAAACGGCTGCTGCTGCTGCTGCACAGACAAAGCACCCAGCAGCGCCGTGTGGAGGAGGAGGAGGATTCAAAGTGCTACAGAGCACTGCTGCGTCCCAGAGGCTCGGGACTCTCCGCACGGTGCTGCCGGGCACCGACCCGGGAAGCCGCCTCCTCCTCCTCCTCTTGCCTCACCTCCTCCTCCTCCTGCCGCGGCTCAGCCTCATGAACATGAGCTCAGCAGCGGCTCAGCCTCACGAACGTGCAACTCTGAGGCTTTACGCACTTCTCCTAAAACGGACACCCGCTGCCTCACGCTGCACGGGAAATGCTTTTTGCCCCTGGGTCCCTTCGCGCTCTTTTCTGGCGCTGAATCAAGGCGGCGGCCCCCCCTTCCCTTTCTTCCTTCCTCTTTCTCGTTCTTATTCTTTCTTTCCCTCTCCTTCCTTCCTTCTTTATCTCTGTCTTCTCTCCCTCTTTCTTTTTCTTTCCTTCTTTATTCCTTCTTTCCTACTCTTCTTTCTCTCACCTCTTTCCTTCCTCTCTCCCTCCTGCTCCCTCTTTCCTTCCTTCCTTCCTTCCTTCCTTCCTTCCTTCCTTCCTTCCTTCCTTCCTTCCTTCCGTCCTTCCCATCTTTCTTCCTCTCCCTCATTCTTATTCTTTCTTTCCCTCTACTTCCTTCCTTCTTTCTCCCTTTCCATCTTCTCTCCCTCTTTCTTTTTCTTTCCTTCTTTATTCCCTTCCTTATTTCCTACTCTTCTTTCTCTCCCCTCTTTCCTTCCTTCCTTCCTCTCTCCCTCCCTCCCCTCCCTCTCCCTCTCCTCAGAAACATAGGATGCTGCTTTATACTTCTGGCCCTTAAACCCTGGAACCAGGAGAGCAGCTCCAGTGAGTCAACCTCAGCCAGTCCCTTTGGTGAAGGGTGGTGGCTCACTGGCAGAACATCTGTCCTGCATGCAGAAGGACCCCAGCATCTCCAGGTACTAGTAGCTCTGCAAAGGTCCTGCATGAAACCCTAGCGAGCCTCCACCACCCAGTGCAGTAACCAAAAATCATTTTTCAATAAATTGTACAATAATTGTACATTTGAATATCTACTTGCAATTATTCTGACTATGTTTCTGCTTTCAGAGCTAGTTATTACTTACATTATTACAAAAAACAGTAATAATTGAATGCAGTGACAATAATTTATGATAATAAAGAGTGGACACATAGTCCTACAGATACAACCAGCCCTTTGAGGGTAACCAAACTGCTGATGCGGCCCCCGATGAATTTGAGTTTGACACCCCTGAGCTAGATTAACTCCTTGGATGGACAGAAATCTGCTGGCAATTCTTCCCCAGCTCAGCCCCATTTTAAAAAGAGGCATACTTTCTTTTGTCTGTCTTGAATCTTCCAACATTTCCGTCCTATCTCACATTTCCGTCCCCAGGACAAATTAGCTTCAAAACCAGAACCACCACAGATCATAGCTGTCAAGTATCCCGTTTTCGCCGAGAAACCCCTTTCTTCCTACCATTTCCCTGCGGTCTCCCGTATCGGTTATTATCCCGTTATTCTCCCTTAAATCCGCTCCTGCCGGTGGCCATTTTTCTGGTGCCGCTTTGCTCTTCTATGGGCACCAGAAAATGGTGGTGCCGGCGCCGGAAGTCGCTTCTATGCGTGTCCGGAAATGCGTAGATGCAACTTCCGGTGGCGCTTTGCCCTTCTATGGGCACCAGAAAATGGTGACACCGGCGGCGCAAGTCGCTTTTACGCGTTTCCGGTCATGCATAGAAGCGACTTCGGGGGCCAGCAGCGCCATTTTCTGGTGCCCATAGAAGGGCAAAAGCGCCACCGGAAGTTGCGTCTACGCAACTTCCGGTGTCACGCAGCTGCCGATCCCAGATTTTTCCATCCAGGACTTGGCAGGTATGCCACAGATTAATACATCAATAATTACTGAAGAAAATATTTTGGTCAAAATGGGATTTACAATATTGAGAGAAAACATTTTCATTTACGTTTGTTTTGTTTGAATACATTTACGTTGGTGTTATAAACGTTTGTTACTAAATCAGTGTTTTATCACTTTCTTTTCCCCCCTGATTCTAATTTGTTTGTTACCATTAGCAGACAAACTGCATTGCGAATTTCAGAGGAGTATGGGTTATGAAAGACAACTGTGTGTTGGTTCATGTACTGGTCCGGAAATAGGCAGGTGGGCATAAGAAACGTGAACCAAACACATTTCTCCTCCATTTGGAAGCAAGAGGTGATTCTGAACTCCAAAATCCAGAGAGAACTGGAGGTGAGGATTTCAGAGGCACCCCTAACCTCAGACCTGGTAAGGACATGAGAGCAAGACTGCTGTCACCCAATGGGTTTCCTGAAGCTCTAGGGTTGGGGATCCTCAGGCACAGAGCCAAATGCATCCTTCTTTGAATATTTTTTAAATCTGGCTGGAATATGCCCTTGAACTTTGGCAGTGCTTGCCTGGCTAAAGAGGCGTGGCTGAGTGTGTGTCAAGTATCCCGTTTTCGCCGAGAAACCCCCTTTCTTCCTACCATTTCCCGGTGATCTCCCGCATCGGTTATTATCCCGTTATTCTCCCTTAAATCCACTCCTTTTGTTCTGCAAAATGTGATACATTTCATGCTCCACCCACTTTTGCCTCTGGCCCCACCTACCACTGGCATCATAGAATCATAGAGTTGGAAGAGACCACAAGGGCCATCCAGTCCAACCCCCTGCCGAGCAGGAAACACCATCAAAGCATTCTTGACATATGCCTGTCAAGCCTCTGCTTAAAGACCTCCAAAGAAGGAGACTCCACCACACTCCTTGGTAGCAAATTCCACTGCCGAACAGCTCTTACTGTCAGGAAGTTCTTCCTAATGTTTAGGTGGAATCTTCTTTCTTGTAGTTTGAATCCATTGCTCCGTGTCCGCTTCTCTGGAGCAGCAGAAAACAACCTTTCTCCCTCCTCTATATGACATCCTTTTATATATTTGAACATGGCTATCATATCACCCCTTAACCTTCTCTTCTCCAGGCTAGACATACCCAGCTCCCTAAGCCATTCCTCATAAGGCATCGTTTCCAGGCCTTTGACCATTTTCATTGCCCTCTTCTGGACACGTTCCAGCTTGTCAGTATCCTTCTTGAACTGTGGTGCCCAGAACTGGACACAGTACTCCAGGTGAGGTCTGACCAGAGCAGAATCATCATCATCATCAGAATGGGTGGCTTCCAACAAATTAAACAAATTAAACATGATAAAACATCAAACATTAAAAACATCCCTATACAGGGCTGCCTTTTAGAAGATGTCTTCTAAAAATCATATACAGTAGTTGTTTATCTGTTTGACATCTGATGGGAGGGCATTTCACAGGGTGGGCGCCACTACCTAGAAGGCCCTCTGGCTGGTTCCCTGTAATCAGGGCCCTCTTAAGCGTAGCTGGCGCCCTGGCGCCGTGGTGCAAACTATCCCTCCGGCGCCCCCCTCCGTTTCCGAGCGCGTGGCTGTCTGGCGGGCCACCCGGTGCCACCCAGCCTTGCCTTAGGGCCGGCCCTGCTTGTAACCTCACTTCTCGTAATGAGGGAACTGCCAGAAGGACCTCAGAGTTGGATCTCAGTTTCCATGCTGAACGACGGGGGTGGAGAAGCTCCTTCAAGTATACTGGGTCGAGGCCATTTAGGACTTTAAAGGTCAGCACCAACACTTTGAATTGTGCTCGGAAACTTACTGGGAGTCACTGTAGGTTTTTCAAGACCATTGTTATATGGTCCTGGCGGCTGCTCCCAGTCACCAGTCTGGCAGCCACATTCTGGATCAGTTGTAGTTTCCGAGTCACCTTCAAAGGTAGCTCCACATACAGCACATTGCAGTAGTCCAAGCAGGAGATAACCAGAGCATGCACCACTCTGGAAAGACAGTGCACAGGCAGGTAGGGTCTCAGCCTATGTACCAGATGGAGCTGATAGACAGCTGCCCCGGTAACAGAATTAACGTGCACTTCCATGGACAGCTGTGAGTCCAAAATGACTCCCAAGCTGTGTACCTGGTCCCTTCAGGGTACAGTTACCCCATTCAGGCCAGGGAATGTGCCCTTTGGAAGGTTGCACAGAGGCAAATGCAGCCCCTGGTCTGCAAAAGGTTTCTAGTCCCTACTCAAGAGCTCACCTTCCACACACACCAGTGTGATATCTGCCAGAAAAGTTTTATTAGCATCAAAAGAAGGGGAGTTCTGTTCAATCTATTAAAGTGTCATTGATGGGCTTGAAGGTAGCTTAGCACAAGAGGAGCATTAGAGAAGTAAATGCCCCATTTGTATTCAAAAGAGCTTTCTCTCTCTCTCTCTCTTTTTCATTTAAAGTCATTGATGTAAGAAGTGGTGCTTAAAACAGCTTATAAAAGGAAGAGTGCATCTTTGCTATGAGACAGAAGGCGGTGTTTATGTCGAATGGTAAAGGGAAGCAAATAGCCCATTAAGGAAATATATTTCTTTTGTGTCTCTCCTCCTTAGTGGCAAGTCGCAGGGGGCTCCGAATGTGCGCTGCTGTTCTGGGAAGACGGGAGGGCCACGGCACCCAGGAACTACCGCAAGCAGGGAGATACATGTCATCCTTGAATCATTCAGCAAATGTTCTTTTCAGCTTCCTGCCAAGGACCACAAATGTTTTCCTGCTGTGTGCTGGAGCTTTGTGCTGCAGAGATTCGCTTTCTGTTGCACCTTAATGGCTGGATCATTCATATTCTTCCTTGAGGAACCGTGTCCTATGAAAAGTTTGGGCTGGGTCAAGATTTTTCAGCAGATTCCCTCTTTCCCCCAGTGAAATTATCTGAGGATTTTGGGGGGTGGGGGGTTAGGAGTGGGCTCCCTAAAAAAAAAGTTATCTAATATTCACAGGCTGTTGGCCACAATTTTTTAATCATTAATTTGGTTCCATTTAGGAATTGGTTCCCATAAAATGTCTCAATGTGATTTCAGAGTAAGAGCATCAATAAGGGGAAGCAATTCCATATATAAAAACGACAAGAAATTATTTCATATGTTTTGTTTGTTATTATGTTGTGTGTTTTTGTGTTTATACAATGTAAACCGCCCCATGATCCTCCAATAAAGGGTGATGTATAACTTAAATAGCTAAAGAGATAGACAAGCAAACAAACAGTTAAATATGTAAAAACAATTATATATACAGTATATTGAGACCAGGGAAATTCTTTCAGCATTTGGCTACTATTTGCTTCCACATTGGCCTGGAATGACAGCATTGCTGTGGAATTGGTGGCCGAGATACAAATTAACAGTATTTCTGCAAACCTGGGAGTTCCTCGAGCATAATGATACCTCTCTCTTGTGTGTAGATTCGACCTGAAAATAAATCCATTATTAGCATATAGGGTTGAATTTAAGCCTTATACCAAATACCACTCATAGAGCAGCAGGGGTGGGAGACCAATTAGTTCAGCTCACATTTTAATGTGAACTTACCTCGTCTGTACTTCTGAAACCAATACGAAGCCCTCCTTGGAAATACATGCTTCTCTGATTTTTGTGATGCATTTCTCAAAAAAAAGAAGAAGTTCATATTAAGGGAAAGCACCCACAGAAATGCATATATCTATATATATGTGCGTTGACCTTTTGCCAAAACCGCTTGACCGATTACATTCAAATTTTGACACAACGTCAAATGCGAATGTCTGAGTAACACCATGCCCATTGGGAAGACAGATGTGACACCTCCGCAACGTAAAACCCCCCAAACCTGGTCATTTGGAACCCTCAAATCACACAGCCAGGGAAGCTGGGAAATAGATGGCAGAGAGATTCCGCAACAGCACCCTCTAGTGATGGCTACACTGGTACTACACCTGAGGTAGAAAAGCTGTATCTCAGCTCAGCTATGCAGACTAGGCCACTTTCAAGACAAGGCCGAGGGGAGATGGGGGCTTGCCTGGGTAGGGGCTGGGGGGAGGGGGCTGGATAGGTCATGGGTCGGGACAGGGTGAGCCTGATCACAGGGATGAGCTGGGGGTGGGGGAAAGAGGGGGCGGGATATGTAATGGGTCGGAACAGGGTGGGGGGAGTCACAGGGAATACGCCTGTGTAAACATAACACGTGTAAAACAGGGGGACTCTGAAGATGAGGGGGGTCTGAAGGGGGACTCTGAGGCTCCAATTAACAGACTGACGCACAGCAACGCGTGGCAGGGCCAGCTAGTTATAAAAAAATGATGCACAAAGATGTGTTATATTGCTGCAAAAATATGTATGTTCTGCAAAAATGTGATACAAAAATGTGTATATAAGAATAAATGCATTTGGAAAAGCATATGTATTTCCAAATGCTATTGGTGTGTGTGTGTGTGTGTGTGTGTGTGTGTGTGTGTGTGTGTGTGTGTGACCTTCACAAACTGATGTTAACTGAAAAGACTGGGGGCGGGGGGGATGAAACTGAAAGAAACCAAAAATTGACCGCTTTGTTTATTC
Organism: Zootoca vivipara; assembly: GCF_963506605.1. NCBI lineage: Eukaryota > Metazoa > Chordata > Lepidosauria > Squamata > Lacertidae > Zootoca > Zootoca vivipara. The sequence goes on along the minus strand of NC_083289.1, from coordinate 9,544,126 downwards.
TGAAAGAGTGGAGGCAGATTACCTTATTGCTCCTTTTCAAGACTGAACCACTGGGGTCTTAAGTGGCATATTGATCATTAAACAAGGTTGGAGGATCTAATCTCCATGTGGATCCTCAGAAAAACCACTGCCTCATTGACATCTGCCTGGGATAAGAGCCCTCCTTATGCTGCGGCACTGATGCTGCTGCCTTGGTTTTCTTCTTTCTCCCCATTCTGTCTTTGGCGTTGCCCTGTCAGTGCTCATTTCTTTCTCAGCCTCCAACAGTGGATTGTCATGTTCCATAAAAGGCAAGACAACAATGCAGAGGAAATTGATAAGCGCACGCAGCTTGGCGAACAGAAGGAAGTGAGTCCCTCTCTGCAGATGGAGCTGGAGAGCGAGTGAGTGTGTTGTGTGTGTCCATTTGCTGGAGGTCCTAAAAATAAACTTGGGCTGGATGCAGAACTGCCAATCATTCTCTAATGATATCTTGAACGGCTTGAGATGCTGGGCAGTTTTCAGTGTGGCAGTAGATGTTCCTCGTATGTTGGTGCTACTTATTCATTCACTTGTGATTCATCGGCCAGATGCTGATGCCCCCAGCTGGAGTGGGTGGGGTACTGTCATGCTCAGAAATATATTCATCATCAGAAATGTAAAGTTTAAGTTAGGGCTAAGTTGAAATTGGAAGGTGGGAAGGTTCCCAATTAATAAAAATTAAAATCATCCCCTGTGAAGCCTACCTTCTGAGGAAAATGTTCACCTGCACAAGGGGAAGCATTCTGTACTCTGATTTGGCTTTATGATGTCACCACGCAGCAAAATCTGGTTGTGGCCATGATCTAACCATGCTGTCTACATGATCCCTGATTGGGTGGATCATAGAGTCAGCAGAATCCTGTAACTATTAAAACGAACCCCCTTTTATAGGAAAGAGATTCTGAGAGGGGCAAAAGCAGGAGCAAAACGGGGCATTAAAAATGACAATGTTCCTGAGAGAAATCCCATTTGGGCCAATGAAAATCCAGCTTGTTGAGAGCCAGTGTGGTGTACTGGTTAAGAGCAGTGGACTCGTAATCTGGTGAACCGGGTTTGCGTCCCCGCTCCTCCACATGCAGCTGCTGGGTGACCTTGGGCTAGTCACACTTCTCTGAAGTCTCTCAGCCTCACTCATCTCACAGAGTGTTTGTTGTGGGGGAGGAAGGGAAAGGAGAATGTTAGCTGCTTTGAGACTCCTTAATGGGAGTGATAAAGCAGGATATCAAATCCAAACTCCTCCTCCTCCTCCTCTTCTGCTTCTGCTTCCTAATTTCAGCCCTCTGGCTCTGGGTTTAACCTGTAGCATCATGAAACACATTGCCCCTTTCAGCCCAGGGACTTGCAAAGCTATCTGAGTGTCACTGAAGAAGACATTATCCCAGAAATGAGGCAACTGGGTGGTGTCCACGGTTAGTCATATTCAGAGTAGACTGACTAAAATCAGTGGACAACTAGATCCTCTGACTAATATTGGATGTTACCCCGCAGAGTCTAAAAGGCAGCAGGAAGGACCTATTAATTCTTTTTAAGTAGTCACACATATTGATGGAGGACCAGAACTAGGGATACTAGCTAGGGATGCTAGGCATCCAGAATGCAGCAGCTAGACTGGTGACTGGGAGTGGCCGCCAAGACCATATAACACCGGTCCTGAAAGACCTACATTGGCTCCCAGTACGTTTCCGAGCACAATTCAAAGTGTTGGTGCTGACCTTTAAAGTCCTGAATGGCCTTGGCCCAGTATACCTGAAGGAGCGTCTCCACCTCCATCATTCTGCCCGGACACTGAGGTCCAGCACCGAGGGCCTTCTGGCGGTTCCCTCGTTGCGAGAAGCCAAGTTGCAGGGAACTAGGCAGAGGGCCTTCTCGGTGGTGGCGCCTGCCCATTGGAACACCCTCCCAACAGATGTCAAAGAGGAAAATAACTACTAGACTTTTAGAAGACATCTGAAGGCAGCCCTGTTCAGGGAGGCTTTTAATATTTAATAGATTACTGTGTTTTATTTTTCTGTTGGAAGCTGCCCAGAGTGGCTGGGGAAACCCAGCCAGATGGGCGGGGTATAAATAATAAATTATTATTATTATTATTATTATTATTATTATTATTATTATTATTATTATTATTATTTGCTGAGAAGCACTAGTGGGGAGAACGTTGCTGTTTCTTTCTGATCCTGACTGTGACCATGGTCCTGCTTAATCTTTCTGAACCTAAGAACCATATCCAATGTTCTTTGTCCAGTAGTGCAAGATTCCTTGTGCCAGTGGATAACAGAGTTTAAAGATCACCAGCAAGGGAAACCAGTGTGGCAGTGGTGCTAATAGAAGCTTGTTGCGTAACAGCTGGCTTTTTTTGCGCAATCCAATGTACAACAATTCTTGGCGATGTAATTGTGTTTTTTCCTCTTGCAGAAGACCAGGTTCTTGTTGCACAGCAGCTGTTTCTTGTTGTACCTTCTGTTGCACAGCCATCCTTGCTAACATACTTGTGTTTCCCCTTGTGCCACAATGTTCGACCTTCGCAACACTTATCCCGCAAAGTGAATTTAATTTAGCACTACATTTGAGACAACCCTGGATGACATTTCAGCTCAATCCCTACTTTACAGCCCCATGAATTAATGAGAGATCCCTTTCTCCAATTAATGAAATTCTTTCTGAGATTTGAGACACACACCCTTTTGGATTTTCGTTGGTCTGGGTTTCCCCCCACTTTTGTTTAGCCTGTTGTAACACAGGGATTAGGGGACCCAGGTGGCGCTGTGGGCAAATCCACAGAGTCTAGGGCTTGCTGATCAGAAGGTCGGCGGTTCGAATCCCTGCAGCGGGGTGAGCTCCCGTTGCTCGGTCCCAGCTCCTGCCAACCTAGCAGTTCGAAAGCACATCAAAGTGCAAGTAGATAAATAGGGACCGCTCCGGCGGGAAGGTAAACGGCGTTTCCGTGCGCTGCTCTGGTTCGCCAGAAGCAGCTTTGTCATGCTGGCCACATGACCCGGAAGCTGTCTGTGGACAAACGCCGGCTCCCTTGGCCTATAGAGCGAGATGAGCGCCGCAACCCCAGAGTCGGACACGACTGGACCTGATGGTCAGGGGCCTCTTTACCTTTACTAACACAGGGATTACACATTGTTGTTGTTGTTTAGTCATTTAGTTGTGTCCGACTCTTCGTGACCCCATGGACCAGAGCACGCCAGGCATCCCTGTCTTCCACTGCCTCCCGCAGTTTGGTCAAACTCATGTTCGTAGCTTCAAGAACACTGTCCAACCATCTCGTCCTCTATCTATCGTCCCCTTCTCCTAGTGCCCTCAACCTTTCCCAACATCAGGGTCTTTTCCAAAGAATCTTCTCTTCTCATGAGGTGGCCAAAGTATTGGAGCCTCAGCTTCACGATCTGTCACATTACACAAGAGCATTAGGGGAGAGGGATGAGCAGAATGGGGAAAGTGGAATTGAGAGTGACTGGCATGCAAAAGAGAAGAGATGTGGGTGATAAAACAACCACTATAGAACTAAAAGAGAATGTAAGTCAGTGTCTCGGTGGAGTCACTTGCCTTCTGCTTTGTACTGCATCTTTATTACCAAGACTTCCAGTTTCTCAGGGATTCATTAACTTCAATGTTACTTCGGTGTGCTTTTTTCCCCCCTTAATTTGGGAGCGGGGGAATGTTCAATCCCTTGCTTGAGCTTCCCAGGGAAACTTCCACAATCAACAGGTTTTCAGCTTCATTATACACATTAATGTGGTTTCAAAAATCAAGAGGTGGGAGACCGCATTTCAAGGAACAAAGACCATGTGTTTGAAATACAGGAGGAAGATTGCAAGCTACTGTACTCCCTGGTCATTAGAGACAACAGCTTGTTTTGTTTTGGTGATCCCAAACACATTGGTTCAGAGATTAAGACTGTAATGTACGGGACTAAAAGAGCACCTTAAATGACTAATTGCACTCTGCATCCTTGCCCTAATGTAGAAACTAGGTCATCCCTGCAGGATTGAGTGAACTCCAATTTCCTTTGATTTTTAACTGGTTTCTAGACACCATGGCTGTAGAAAGAATAGAACTGGGCAAATCTGTAAATTTTATTGTTTTCCCCCTCAGTCCCCGCCCCCCCAAGCTTAAGTTGAGCTTTCCCCGTTTCCACAACAGTTTGTGAATTTTTTTAAAGTGTGCTTATGAAAATTGACCAACATTTCCATGCAATTTTGCCTAATACAGTGGAACCTCGGTTTACGAACGTGATCCGTTCCACGGAGGCGTTCGTAAACGGAGGCTTTCGCTCCCCGAAGGCACGCTTCTGCGCTTGCGCAAAGTGCCGATAGAGCGCTACTGCGCAGATCGCTTCTGCGCATGCGTGAGGTGCGCAGATCGCATCTGCGCATCCGATGCCACGGAACCCGGATGTAAACCCTTCTGGGCCTGCGGCATTCGTAAATGGAGGCGTTCGTAAACGGGACTGTTTGTAAACCGAGGTACCACTGTATACACATATTGCAAAGCATTTCCCTCAATAGAACAAAGCTTTGTATGTTATTTTCTCTAATGTGTGCGCCTGTGTGCACACTTTACCCTCATATATGCCTTTTTGTACACCTTACTTGGCTAGAGAACTGCATTGTAAATATAGGATGGCTGCATTTTTGTCAGAAAACGTGACAATAGATAGAGTTGTCTTTCAGTGCTAATGGGATCAGATTTCTTCCCCATCCCCAGTAATGAAACTTGGTAAAGGGACCCCTGACCATTAGGTCCAGTCATGGACGACTCTGAGGTTGCGGCGCTCGTCTCGCTTTACTGGCCGAGGGAGCCAGCGTAAAGCTTCCAGGTCATGTGGCCAGCATGATTAAGCTGCTTCTGGCGAACCAGAGCAGCACACGGAAATGCTATTTACCTTCCCGCCAGAGCGGTACCTATTTATCTACTTGCCCTATGTGCTTTAGAATTGCTAAGTGGGGAGGAGCAGGGACCGAGCAATGGGAGCTCACCTCATCGTGGGGATTCGAACCACTGACCTTCCAATCGGCAAGCCCTAGGCTCAGCGGTTTAGACCATAGCGCCACCCACATCCCATAAATATAGAGGTAACCCTCTGCAAATGCCAAAATCAGAAACGAGGCTTCAGTTGAGCAGATGCGAGCCCCGATTCTGCATTTGCTCTCTGTGGGGCAATATATCTGGTCCTTTATCAGTCTTGCAGTGAGCTTCGCAGAGCCAAAAAACAAACCCATCCTCTCTCTCTGGCTTTTTCAGCATGCATAACCCCAAATAGAATGAGTGGGACCGAGAGAGGCATGTACACCGGCCCTGCTGTCCCCTGCACAGATCATGCTTACCGAGAAATTTCCAGCTGAGATGTCAGCAGCATCTCCCCAGAGCGCGGCTCCATCTATCCCACGCAGCCTGGGGAGAGTTGCTGGCTCTCGTGGTGGCTGCTGGTGTCAGTTCTCGGACTTCGCACTTCCACTGACAGCTCTTGACAGAGCTGTTGCTTTTGCCGCCTCCTCCTGAGCCTCCAGTTTGACCTCTGGCCCCTATAAAAAGCTTGGTGTCATCTCTATGAGAAAAGGAAAGAGATGGACACAAAGTGGGTGGAAGTTCGTTCATAACAACAGGCCTTTTTGGGGACACGTAAGCCCGTTTTCTTTTATTAGTAAACACCTTGTTGCTTTTTTCTTTTTTTACCTGTCATGAGACAGGATCAGTATCTGCAGTGCTCTATTTTTATTGTCACAGAGGGCACGTTCTCCAAATCAAGTCTACGGGCTGTAGTCAACGTTCAAAACCACTGATATTGAAGGATGTGCTTCTTCCATTTCCCCCCTTTGCTCATGAGATATTCACTGGCTGTTTCCTTATTTATCAATGCAATTGATGCAGGGCCAGCGTACCTTGTAGAGCAGACTGAGTCGCGGGAAAGGGTCATGGTTTAGTGGTAGGGTATTTGCTTAGCATGCAGAAGGTCCCAAAGGAGACGTGATAGAGGAGTACAGAATTATTCATGGTGAGAAGACAGTGGGCCGGGAGAAGCTTTGCTCCCCTCTCAGAATGTTAGAACTCAGGACTACCCAGTTGTATAGATGGAATTTAACACCTAGTAAATTGGCTAAAATGTTTAAGAAGGTTCCTATTAACTGTTGGAAGTATAACCAGTTAGATGGTTCCTTTTTTCATATGTGGTGGCCTTGCAAGAAAGTGAGGGCATTTTGGGGGATAATATATGATAAGACACATGTGGCACTGTGGGTTAAACCACAGAGTCTAGGGCTTGCTGATCAGAAGGTCGGCGGTTCGAATCCCTGCGACGGGGTGAGCTCCCGTTGCTCGGTCCCAGCTCCTGCCCACCTAGCAGTTCGAAAGCACATCAAAGTGCAAGTAGATAAATAGGGACCGCTCCGGCGGGAAGGTAAACAGCGTTTCCGTGTGCTGCTCTGGTTCGCCAGAAGCAGCTTTGTCATGCTGTCCACATGACCCAGAAGCTGTCTGCGGACAAACGCTGGCTCCCTCGGCCTATAGAGCGAGATGAGCGCCGCAACCCCAGAGTCGGACACGACTGGACCTGATGGTCAGGGGCCCCTTTACCTTTACCTTTACCTTTTATATGATAAGACTAAAAAAAGAATGATGTTTAAAACAACAATCCCAGAAAAACCTGGAACTTTTCTTTTAGGGATCATGGGGACAGAAGTCACCAAAAATATGATTAAGCTGTTTATGTATGTTACAACTGCAGCTAGGATTCTCTCTATGCACAAAAATGGAAAGAGGCAGAAATACCCTCTAAAAAAGGATGGATAAGCAAGGTGGTAGATTATGCAGAACTGGCAAAGTTAACAGCTAAAATAAGAGACCGTAATGATGAAGGTTTTGTGGAAGAATGGAAAGCCTTTCTGGATTATTTAAAGAAATATTCTTATATGATGAACACGTGAGCAAGATTTGAACTATGAGCAACAGAAGGGATTAAAGATTATAGCAGTTTTCTTAAGGTTTAAGAGATAGAAGACAAGGGGAGAGAAACAGAAACACCGTGGAAAAGGTGTTTAATAATAATAAAAAGGGTTTTATTATGTATTGAAATGTATGTGTGAAATTTTGGGAAACTTCAGGAGAAAGAAAAAATTCAGAAAGAAGAACTCCAGTGAAGCTGAATGTTGAAAGGTTCGGGACAGACAAAATAATATTTTTCACACAGGGTATGGAACTCACTCCCACAAGAGGTGGTGCCAGCCCCCAACTTAGATTGTTTTAAAAGAAGCTTAGACAAATTCATGGAGGATGAGGCTATCCATGCCTACTAACCATGATGGTTATGTTTTACCTTCCCTTTTGGAAGCAGTAAATTTGCAGGTGGGAATCACAGGTGGGGAGGGTGCTTGGCTTGTCCTTGTGGATTGTTCCATGGGCTTCTCATTAGATGCTGTAAGAACAAGATGCTGGATTCGATGGGATACTGGCCTGATCTTGGGTTCAGTCCCTGGCATCTCCGGACAAGACTGGGAAAGTCTCCTTCCTGAAACTGTGAAGAGTCACTGCAGGTCAGTATGACAATAAAAAGCTGGCTAGACCAATGGCCTGACTCAGTACAAGGCAGATTCCTATGTTCCTAAGTGTGCTAAATCTCAATAAATATACATCTGATGTAGGCATGCCCATCCTGTGTTTCTTGCACAAGAGTTTTTGTCCATTGTCCACTTTGTTAGCTATCAAGTTCATGGATAATTCCCCCCCCCTTGAAATTTTCTGATCTCTCTGGTTCGCTAGTCAGCTGCTTGTTTAGCAATGCTTGTTATTCAGAACTGCCAACCTTTTCATAGGACGTGTGGGAATCATGTGGTCAACATTCCACTTTCCTACTGGCTGAGAATCAAGTTGCTATGGGAATCGCTGCAATTGAACATTCAAAGTGAGTTTTGGGGGAAAATATTCAGTTGAATAGTGTTGCTATTCATACCATTTTTCCTGCAAGAAAGCCTAGCTACTGGAGCAGAATACACAGAAAGCAAATCTGGGGGTTAAGGAGGGGAATGATGCAGCATGATGCATGTTAAAATCCATACCCCAGTTTCAACATAACTGCGGTTCCTAGAGTACTGTTTGAAACTTGCCAACCAACTGTTGAAAAGTAGGCTTCTGCTTTTCATTGGAGCTGGATTAGCCAGAGTAACACTGTCGACCTCCACCTAAAGGTAGGACCGGCCTCAGTTGTTGGGAATCACAGGAGGGGAGAATATTGTTTCTCTCTGCTAAGATAGACTGCTGCTTTCCAGTGATGCAGAATATGCTGTCCTGTCACCAGCGCAGAAATAAGGTTCAACTGCTAATTCAATGGGCTTCCGCATGTGGAATGGGGGAGGGACACCATCTTGTCCTTTGCCTCAGGCAGCAAAATGTATTGGGCCAGCTCTGCTTCCAACGTTTCCATTCTACAGCAGTTATTAGGCTCAGAGTTAGGCAATCTCACTCAGGGTTTTGGGTTGAAAACAAAAGTCGCTTGCCATTAAGCCCAGATTGTTGACACTTGCATTCATTCCGATTGCATCTTTGCAGCTTGGTTTGATCCCCTTCTGTACTAATGAATAGACTCTGCACAGGCTCTGGCCAAATCTCATGTTCTGAACAGAATCAGGTCAATTCAGGTTGACCCAAGACTCACCTGGAGTGGGCTGAGGCCACCCTGGATTGTCCTGAGTAGTATCAAGTCAGCCCAGAGCGATCCACAGCTGTCAAAGTAGGTGGGTCAAGGAGAGGAGGAGGAAGGAAATGCATGCAGGCACCCTGTGTGTGTATCCTCCTCCCCCCTCCTCCCAACTGCATGTTTAATTGGAGTTGAAACCCCTAATTAAATCCTCTGCAAGCCCCCCAGGACAAGAACTAGGTTATGTTGGCCGTGGATTGTCCCAGGTTCAATTGGGGACACTCCAAAGCACAGGGCCGTCTTAAGCCCATCCAGCGCCCTGGCGCTAGGTCCCTCCAGCGCCCCCCTCCAGAGCCTCTCCAAGGGCCCGGGAGTGCCAAGCGGACCGCGGCAGCAGCGGGAGGCCACCTCCGAGGACTCCACGCTGCGCCTCCTTCTCATTTCCCCAGTGCTGGGTTCCGCTCAGTCAAGCTTCGCCACCAGCGCGTGCACCGCGGGACCAGCAAGAGCTGCTTGGGCGCTGTGCGCACGCTGGTGGCAAAGCTCGACTGAGCGGAGCCCAGCAATGGGGAATCGAGAAGGAGGCGCAGCGCAGAGTCCTCGGAGAAAGCGCGCAGTCCTGGCCAGATCGCCGGAACCCTGCGCTCACTTGGCGCCCTTCCAGCGCCCTCCAGCGCCCGGCGCCATGGTTCTCCGCGCCACTAGCCTCTATGGCTAGGACAGGCCTGCCAAAGCACCAGATGGGGGCATGAATTGGGTCGAGGTGGGTGTGCACAGCCCTACTAAAGGGTATAATCTGCTGCCATGCTGAGTTAGCTCGATGGGGCATACCTCAGGGTTCCTACCCTTCGGAAATGAGCCCTGCCACCTCTGTCCCTTAACCCAGCCCCCGCCGATGCATCTTCAGTTCTGTCTGTGTTGGACTTTATAACTTGGCAGAACTGGCTTGGAAATATTGTATCCCAAAAGCTTTGAACCTGCCTTGTAAATTGGCTTAGTATACCAAACCATTTAAATCAAAACAGATTCATGGGTTGTCATGCTGTTGGCGTTTAATTGTTGCACTGTAGTTGAGATTTCTGCATTGCTGGGCAAGATGAACCTTGGGGTCCCTTCCAACTGTATGGTTCTATTAATCAAGGGGTTGTATTGTAGCTTAGTCTAGGGACCCAGGTGGCGCTGTGGGTTAAACCACTGAGCCTAGGACTTGCTGATCAGAAGGTCAGTGGTTCAAATCCCTGTGACGGGGTGAGCTCCCATTGCTAGGTCCCAGCTCCTGCCAACCTAGCAGTTCGAAAGCACGTCAAAATGCAAGTAGATAAATAGGAACCGCTCCAGCAGGAAGGTAAACGGCATTTCCGTGGGCTGCTCTGGTTCGCCAGAAGTGGCTTTGTCATGCTGGCCACATGACCTGGAAGCTATATGCTGGCTCCCTCGGCCAATAATGCGAGATGAGCGCGCAACCCCAGAGTCGGTCACGACTGGACCTAATGGTCAGGGGTCCCTTTACCTTTACCTTTATTGTAGCTTAGTAGGAGAGCACATGCTTTGCACTTAAAGGGTTCCAGGTTCCATCCATCCCTAATGCCTCTAGTTTTTAAAAAAGGATCCAATTAGCAGTGATGTGAAAGACCCGGAAAATTGATACCTAAGTACATAGTATCAAACTAGATAGACCAACAGTCTGAACTAGAATAAAGCAGCTCCTTTGTCTCCATGAAAAAAAATGGAAGTGATTATCATCCGTCAAGCCATTTCCCCCCAGCTGCTTCTGGCTTTGATAGGGGGGTCTCTGAGCAAATCACTAGCAAAAGCACCAGGACAATACTTACAGAGTCTCTACCCATGGTGCTGGAGGAGACTCTTGAGAGTCCCATGGACTGCAGGAAGATCAAACCTATCCATTCTGAAGGAAATCAGCCCTGAGTGCTCACTGGAAGGACAGATCCTGAAGCTGAGGCTCCAATACCTTGGCCACCTCATGAGAAGAGAAGAAAGGGGGAAGATTGGAGGGCACAAGGAGAAGGGGCGACGGAGGACGAGATGGTTGGAGAGTGTTCTCGAAGCTACCAACATGAGTTTGACCAAACTGCGGGAGGCAGTGGAGGACAGGAGTGCCTGGCATGCTCTGGTCCATGGGGTCACAAAGAGTCAGACACAACTAAACAACAACAACAACCCATGCTCCTTGCCGGCACAATCCCTTTGCACCTGTGCTGAAGTGTGGCACTTACACACAAACCTACAGTTCTCTCATGCCTTCCTTTCGGGGTCCCTTGACTTTGAGACAGGAGCATGCCAGGAAACTGGAACATCGTGGAATCAGAGAAGAATACTGCTGAGTATTATTCAAGCAATTTATTATAACAAACGGGAATTGGTACAGTCATTAAAAATATGCTAAGCAGAATCGATTGGCACAGATGTCCATAAACGGCGCATGAACCACAGTTTTAACCCCTTTAAACTAGCCTAAATATTCAAATTGCCTGTTCTGAAACCTTGCATGAAAACACATAGAAACCAGGACTGTGCATGAACCCCTTGATCTGCCATGTGCTATCTGTGGCCTCTGGTACAGGTCGACTCCCCATGCAATATGCAGATCAGCAGATGTCTTAATATTATCACACAAAGCAGCCAGGCTGGTATCTGATTAATTCCTGAGGGTAGGATCACCAGTTCTACAGAGTTCCTTAATAATGTTTGCCAAACGAAAGTCACAGCTATTATTAAAACAATATTTGGCTCTATAAATATACTGTTCCAGGGAGAATCCATGCTGATGGAACAGTGAACCATTTAGCAGCCACCCAGGAGGTGTGCCAGTCCCCGTAGCAATCAGGAGGGAAGTGCGAAGAAACACTGGCAGCTCAGGGCAGAAAGGTCAGGAGGAATGACACAGGAGAGGAGCGAGAATATTCAGAGAAAAGGCAAGGCAAACTAAGTTTGCAGGAATTATTTGTCTTCATAAGGAGTGACAGGGGGGAATTGGAATACTATTACGGCAACTCACAGCCTCCCACTTCCAGTGCTGCATTCATGCATTAGTGAATTGCTTTGGGACAGAAGTGGCAGACAGCGAAGAAGTTCACTAGCAGGAAGCATGGTCCATCAACGGCTGGCAATCTGGTGGGAAAGGGAATTCCCTCTTTTGCATGTGCTGAAGTATGCAAGAGCGCGTTCCCTTATGAACCAATCTTCCTGGGATGTTTTGATGGTGGGGCCCAATATCCATATAGCAGATATGCACATCCTCAGAGTGCTGACTGAGGAACCTTGAACCTCTCTGACAGAGATGGGGGCCTGTGGCCCTCCAGATGCTGTTGGACCCCAAACTCCCATTATCCCTGACAAATGCTGGATTGGGCTGATGGGAGTGGGATTTCAACAGCATCTGAAAAACTACAGGGTCCCCACCATTACTCTTCTGCCACCTCCCCACAGTTATAGGTAAAGTTGGTAACAGTGGTGGAATTACACTTATTTTTGGGGTGCTAATGCTTTTCAAAGGCTGTGTGGGTCATTATTTGATTAAAATTAGGGGGGATCGGGTGTTGTGCTATTCGGCTGTTGGGTTTTAGAAAGGCCTCTCTACTTTTTATCCATAAATTGAGTATTTGGCGGGAATATCTCTCCCATTTCGATCACCCCACGGCAAAAGTCAGTGGTTCTTACTACTAGTGAACTGCTTCCTCCGTTAACACTGCTTTAAGATACTTAGAAAATGCCAGCAAAAATACTGGGAGTCTGAGATGGTAGAAGTTGGAGTCTGTCAACATATTGCAGGCAGGATGTTGGATTCCAAAAGACCCCAAACATTGTGTCTGACCCTCTCTGAAGCATGACCGCCTTCTCCCTGGCCCCCCTCTTAAGCTTGCAAAACCAATCCACCCCGATGCTTACATAATCCAAACTGACATCCTACGCACTTTAAACCCTTTTGTCTCTGCCCACTAACACACAGCTGGGAGAGGGGCCTCACCCCGGGGTGTAGGAAGGGGGGGGCGATGGGGGTGGAGTGCCCCAGGGGCCCTCACTGAGGGGGGTGACATTTCAGCGTGCCACCCGTGATTCCCAAGCCTACCCCAAGCCGTCGGGGTACGGGGGTGAGCTGTGCCACTTTGTCGGTGGCACCCCCCCCCTTTCCCCTTTGATTTGACAGCTCAGGGAAGGCTTGGGAGTCACGGGTGGGCGGCACGTTGAATGTCCCCCATGGGCGGCTCACTCTGCCCCCGACTGCAAGGTGCGCACACTGCTCTGGGCACCCGAGCGGCTTTCCAGCACCTGGGAGGGCACCCTCCACACCATGCTCCCCTCGGGAGCCTGCCCGTCCTGGGCAGCGCGGGCATATGCTCTGCCGCTGGCCTCACCCCTTCTTGTCTGTATCTGAAGAAGTGTGTATCTGAAGAAGTGTGCATGCACACGAAAGCTCATACCAAAATATAAACTTAGTTGGTCTTTAAGGTGCTACTGAAGGAATTTTATTATTTTGCTTCGACTCAGACCAACACGGCTACCTACCTGTAACTACCCTTCTTGTCTGGCAGAGTCTTCACCCTCCTAATGGTTTTCTTGATGAGTTAATGCCTTGGCCATTATTGGCTTTGTTCCTCCAATGGCCCACATTCAGCTAGCTATGGCAATAGCCTGGCTCCTTAACATAAACTGAATCTAGCCGTGTTTGGCACAGTTTCATCAAACCTCCGTCATCCTTTGGAATTTGCTGAATTTCACAATGAAGTTCTTCATTCAAGTCATGTGTACAGAAATGCATGCACTATGGTAAAGTGTACATACTGAAAATCCTGCAAATATTAGTCTGCTGCACTCTTCAGTTCCTGATACAGCAGGTTTAGTGAGTTTCCCATGGGGGCTTTCAAACAGGACACCCCTCCAGCCACAGTCATTTCTCTGGCCTGCGCACTCCTCCACTCCTCTTCCTCCTCCAGCTGTACTACCTTTCTTCACCTCTAGGTGGAGATGGGAAACATTGGGGGCAAATCCTGGTAGAGATAAGGATTATTCCCACAGTGTGAAATAGCTGCGAATGCTGATTAATTGCATCTCCCTTTGATCTCCTCTTCATTAGTCAGCTTCCTCCGCTTTCAAGCATAATTAATACATTCCTGATCAAAGACCCATCAGAAGGCAAGCGCAAGCAACTCTTGTTTCATTGTGTGTTCCTATTAAAAGAAGAACTGTGGCGGCAATCAACCTGGAGAAGAAGCAAGAGCTTCCACTTTGACGGTGGAACCAGTCAAACTGGCCCCAAAAAGTCAATTACAAAGAGGAGGGCTGTTTGATCATTAATTTTAGAATCAAGAACACAGCATGGGATGCCCCACTTATTTCACTCTCATTCCCTTTCCCCAGATATCAGTAAACACATGGTAAGGATGGCAGAGAAGTTCTGGTCCAAGCTTGAGGTCTTTGAAATGCCTGTATATAAAGCAAGCGGTTCTGCTCATTTCAGGAAGGTAAGGATGACATGGCACACCTTTTGCCTCTGGCTGCATGTACATATCATGCCTTCAGAGCACATTCAGAGCACATTTGGTCCACATGGTTTCCCCCAAAGACTCCCAAGAAGTGGAGTTTGTTAAGGGTGCTGGGAACTGTAGCTCTGTGAAGGGTAAATGTCAGTTCTCAGGATTCTTGGGGACAGGTGGACCATGTTCAAAGTATGGTGCTTAAACAGCCAGCGGTTATTCTGTGCCTTTGATAAGTGGCATGGCACTTATCACACCTTCCAACCCCAACCCAAACCCAGACCTTTTAGAAGGTTGGAGGAATAACTGGCAGCAGGTAGGACCAGGCTGGGGAAGCTGTGCCCCCGCAGTGATGTTGAACTCAAACTCCCGCCACCCCCTGCCGCATTTCCCCTGCCGCTTTTTATTCTGGTTTTATGCTGATGCTCTTTTGACCGTTGAAGTTTGTGGTGAGCAACCTCTGGCTCCAGGGCTTTGTGAAACCCTTGCCCAAATTCAAAAGCCATGGAAGCTGGTCCATTAGGGCAAATGGGGCACTACCCTGCAACCTCAGCCCCTGAGCCGTCCACCTTCTTGCTTACAAGCAGCCCAAAAGGTGGCATGCCTTCTTAACTTCAGTATTGCACAGTGTTGAATGGCTGTGGCTCAGCAAGAGAGCGCCTGTTTTGCCTGCAGAAGGTCCCAGGTTCAGTCCGCAGAATCTCCGGATAGGGCTGCGAGAGAGATCCCTGCCTGAAATCCTGGAGCTCCATTGCTTGTCAGTGTAGACAATGCTGAGCTAAATGGACCAGTGGCCTGGTGGGTATAGGGCTTCTATTGTTAACACCTTTGCCCTTTATTACTTGTAGAATTACTTGTGAAGCTGAGGCTCCAATACTTTGGCCACCTCATGAGAAGAGAAGAATCCTTGGAAAAGACCCTGATGTTGGGAAAGATTGAGGGCACTAGGAGAAGGGGACGACAGAGGACGAGATGGTTGGACAGTGTTCTCGAAGCTACGAACATGAGTTTGACCAAACTGCGGGAGGCAGTGCAAGACAGGAGTGCCTGGCGTGCTATGGTCCATGGGGTCACGAAGAGTCGGACACGACTAAACGACTAAACAACAACAACAACTTGTAGAATTCAGCAGGGAGGAGGAAGGGCATACAACAAATATTAGTTGTCTCCGCCTGTCATTGGACTCTGGCTCCACCTACTGTTGGCCTCCTGCCTTACTCTGTACCAGTCCCAATGGACACCAGCTGCCGTGTTTAAAAACCTTCTGCAAGTGATATGTTCTGGATCATTGATTTGATGGGCAAGGAAGAGATGGACGGGAGAGAAAATGGGGTAGCAATGAGAGAGGAGCCAGGCTTTTTTCTTCTAGCGGACTCCTTCCCCATCTGCCTCCTTGGTTAGGTGACTGTAGGTGGTCTGAGATGATAAATAGGTGCTAAATAAAGATGATAAATAGGAGATAAATAAGATGCTAAATATATAGAAGGCTGCTACCTCAAAATGATAATTGCCATTGTCTCCTCTGAGAGAAAAATGGATTTGCAGAATGTTGGATGTCTTCAAATATGCCCAATTAACCAGTTTAATTGACTCTGAAATGGTGCACAGAAAATTAATAATTTTCAGATAATCTATTTTGTTCAGTATCAAAATAATTTTCTGGCATGCCAGTGAGGATTGGCCCCCCATATCATTTAAATTACTTAAATAATTGATATGATGGGCATGATTCAGTCAAAGTTAAGCCTCTTTTAAAGTCCAACTGATTTCAGTGAGGAGGATGTAGGTAGATATTTAATTCTCACACTGAAGCCTGAGTTTAAGAAGCATGGCCACCACAGATTAAAAACCAGAGAGTCATAAACATTTGTGATAGAGCACAGCTCACAAGGTAACCTTCCAATCCATTGTTTAATGAAACAAATTCATGGGAAATCTGAAGTGTGGCTATATTCTGATTCACAACCACATCATTAGAATGTGGTTTCAAGACTTAGCAGTATTGAGATCAGATGAAATGGAGTACATTTTGATTCAGGGTGATAATTTATTGTTTCCTAAGGGAAAACAGTTTTAAAGGTAGCACACAGCTATGGATTTTCATATTAATTAATTAGTTACAGTACATCCATGGTAGGTGAAGGTTTGTGCATATTTGGTAAACTATTTATAGATAAATATTTTGTGCTATAAATTTCCTTCACCGTTACATTTCCAATAGTAAGAATGCATTAAAAAAAAATTCATGCACTATCTGGTGTCACTGGATGAAGTTCATCAATTTTGTTGAATTAATTAAAATAAATAGTTTTAATTGGATTCTTAATAAATGTGTGATTAATTGTTACTATTTTGAATTATAGGGACCCAGGTGGTGCTGTGGTTAAACCACTGAGCCTAGGGCTTGCTGATCAGAAGGTCGGCGGTTCGAATCCCTGCCATGGGGTGAGCTCCCGTTGCTTGGTCCCAGCTCCTGCCAACCTAGCAGTTCGAAAGCATGTCAAAATGCAAGTAGATAAATAGGAACCGCTACAGTGGGAAGGTAAACGGCGTTTCAGTGTGCTGCTCTGGTTTGCCAGAAGCGGCTTTGTCATGCTGGCCACATGACCTGGAAGCTATACGCCGGCTCCCTCGGCCAATAATGCGAGATGAGCGCGCAACCCCAGAGTCGGTCACAACTGGACCTAATGGTCAGGGGTCCCTTTACCTTTACCTTTACCTTATTTTGAATTATACTGTGTTCTTCTCTTTCTTGGTGGGTTGGGCAAACTGCTATTCTGAATAATGCTTTTGATAGGGCAGGGTAGGGGGCGCTGGGATGAGTTTATAGGACCAAGGAGCCAGTGGCCTGAAAAGGTTTGGAAACCATTGCCTTAATCCATTTGGCTGGCTGTGATGAGAAATAGGATGCTGGACTAAATTAGCTTTTTTGTCTCTTCTTCTGTCCTTGTCTCTTCCCACATAAGTTGGTGTAGGAGTGCAGCCTTAAGATCATCGGGAATTTTTACCTTTGTGCACAAAAGGAATAGCAAGGCCATGCAAAGATATGCTTGCATATTATTTGCTTGGGTTATGTTTTATGTCTTAAATAAATACTGAACGAGAGAAAGCATCCCCGGTGTACAAAAAAAACATGGGAAAAGAAGATTCATGATGAAGCTTTTTCTAGCAAATTGACTAGTTATGTGTGCCAGTTAGAGGGAAGACAAAAATGTTGCTTTTACAGAAAAGTAGAGGTGTTTTATTGAATACTAGGAAAATGAAATTCAGAAGTCCGTAAATTTTGGCTGCGCTTGAGATATGCTTTAAAATGCAAGGTGAAAGGCTTGTAGTTTAATAAGTAGCACAGTACTGCAATGAAATATAATACTGTTGCTCTTTGGCAGCTGACATCCTGTGGCCTCCAGACTAGAGGTGGCATTTATTGGGGGAGGGGCCTCAGGCCAGGGGAGGGGGCAAATATGATCCTTGTTAGGCTCTTGGGTCTCTCCTTAGGCCACAGCCCTTGGTGGCTCTCCTCCGTGTTCTCCTCTTTGAGTGTTCTTATCTGGATGGCACATGTCCTTGAACTCTGATGTCTCAGACAAGCTGGATGCAGGGGACTGGTGTGAGGCACCAGCTGGGGAACCCCCAGAGGAAGAAGACTCAGGGCCAGGGGATTGGTGGTGGGACGATGATGAGTGGTCAAGGGGAGAAGAGGTAGAAGACTGGGAGGTAGAGGCATCAGAAGCTGAAGAGGTAACAAGGTTTAGTGAGCTGGAAGAGGCTGTGGCAGACAGCAGTTCAGAAGCAGAGGCAGAAGCGGAGGCTGGAGAGGAGGGGTTCAAGAGGCAGAGATTGGGCACATGGCTGAAGAAGTCAGAGGGGGGAGTGTCTCCCACTCCTGACGTGACCAGCTCCCCTTCCCCTTGATCTCCCAGAGGACATGCAGAGAAATGAAGAAGGCATAGAAAAGACAAAGCAGCTTTAGGCTTCTGGAGAAGGAACCAGGGTAGACGTTTTAGAGAGCGGTGGGAAGGTAGGGACCTTCAGTTTTTGCAACTGCCTCATTGGGGCAAGACCTACCAGGAAGAGTTGCTGGGATCATTAGCCCTGCACTGTTTGGGTTTCTTCGAATAAGGGGTTAATTTCACTGCCAATTGGCAAATTATTGCTGGCTTCCTCCTGACTCTTCTCCTGACACTGATAATGTTCTTGCTTTGTTGAATGGAGGATAGAGAGGGGTACACAAAGGCATGTAGCAACCAGCTTACTGTACAAAGGTAAAATGTGCATTCACTGCTCTCCCACTTTTGCCTCTTGCCCCATCCACCACTGGCACGTGGCTTCTAGATGTGGTTGCCCAGAAGAGAATGCAGCCCAAACAGGTCCCTTGTTCCTGCCATCATTACTAGTAAACACCATGTCATCTGTGAATGTTTCCAATCCCCTTTTAAAAGTCATGGAAACATTCCTTATGAGGAATGGTTGAGGGAGTTAGGTATGTCCAGCCCGGAGAAGACACATAGTCACCTTCAAACATCTGTAGGGCTGCCCCGTGGAAGATGGGGCAAGCTTGTTTTCTGCTGCTCCAGAGGGTAGGACCTGAACGAATGGGTTCAAATGACAAGAAAGGAGAGTCTGACTCAACGTTAGGAAGAACCTTCTGATGGTGAGAGCTGTTTGATGGTGGGACAGACTCCCTCCGAAGGTGGTGGACTCTCCTCCACTGGAGGTTTCTAACAGGGTTTGGATTCTTTAGCTGTGATTCCTGCATTGCAGGGGGTTCGACTAGACAATCCTTAGGGTCTTTTCCAACACTATGATTCTACAATTTAAGCTAGCAGCCATCACCACCAAGGGCGTACCCACCACGGGGCAAGTTAGGGCAGCTGCCCTACTCTAGAAGCAGGGCTGGTGGGCAGAGGCGGAGCACAGCCCGGCGGAGCGCGAGTTCGCCATTCCCGCCCCGCCGCGCCGCACCCTCCCTCCAGCTCCCCGGCGCGCCCTCTGGCAAGGCCAAGCGCGGTGGGGAACCAGGGAGCGCGGCGCAGTGGGCGGGAACGCTGAACTCGCGCTCCGCTGGGCTGGGCTCCGCCTCCGCCCACCAGCCCTGCTTCTAGGGAGGGGCACAGCCCGGCGGAGCGCGAGTTCGCTGTTCCCGCCCACTTTGTGGCCCCTCCCCTTCCGTGCCTTGGCCCCTCCCCTTGCCCCCCCTAGTTTTAATCCTGGGTACGCCCATGATCACCACACCTTTGTTCCAATATAAGGTGGGGGGGGCACAAAGAGACCAATAGTTGCCCTTTCCTTGCTTGCTGACCTCAGCTGATTTGTTTCTAGCTTCCCCCTTGTTTCAATGCTCTCCCTGACACCCCAGACATTGTGGCAGCTTTTTTGCTGCAAATAGTCAGCGTCTGCCTTCCCCTGCTGAGGTCCTTGGCTTTACTCCTAAGTTCCACCAGGAGTACGATCACAGAGAGTTACGATCACAGTTTGATCTATGCTCTAATGGCATAGGTCAATCAAACATATTGCTGGGGGACAAGGACAGGGTGCAAGTGGGGTGGTTTCCTCAAGGCTTTAGTTACTGGAATGCCAAAAAGAATGGTGACGGAATTCTGGAGAAGATCCAGACAGAACTTGTGTGTGTGTGTGTGTGTGTGTGTGAGAGAGAGAGAGAGAGAGAGAGAGGGAGAGGGAGAGGGAGAGAGAGACTCTGTGAACCATTTAACCTTCCCCTTATGTCTTCCGGAAGCTGGGGGCCAGAAAGAGTAATGATCCTTCAAGGAAATGTTCAAAGTGGAGCTAGCCGGGCATCTAAGCACGGCCCTGAGATCCCTGAGGGGAATATCCACGTTGTACTTTGGTCTAAAGCAAAAGGCTCTCCGTTACAGAAATGTCTATGTGGGTCAGCCTGAAATAAATGTTGTTTGGTTGGAGGATTGCCAGGGTGCAGTTGAGCCTTGTGAGCTACTATTTACAACCCATTTTTGTTCATCCTTTCCTGAGGGGATGAATGGCATCTGCTCAGCAACGTAAAGGGGGAGAGGGATTTTTTATTCTTATTCCCCGATTCCATTCCATTCTTGTGCCCCTGGTCCACTCTGCCCTGTATTCATCTCCTCCCGATTTTTAATTAGGACTTCTTCCTCAAAATAATTCTAAAAATTGGAGCTTTTCCACAGACACTAAATTCCTTTTTTTTTTTCATAACATTTTATTAGATTTTCCAATTATTACATTTTTAAACATTCAAATTATAACATAACACCTCTACATACCTTTTACTATGACTTCCCTCCCTCCCCTCATAAGGTTTTCTAATCAAAGCTTGTCTCGCAGTTTCTTAAATTTTTCCCTTCACATTCAATTCACAGGATTTACTTCAACCCTGCAAGAGTTTTTAAACTTCTACAGTTTTTTTCCATATAATCCACATATTTACTCCAGTCTTTTAGGAACCTTGCTTCCCCCTGGTTCCGGATCCCGCTAGTGAGTCTCGCTAATTCTGCATAATCCATCATTTTTGTCTGCCACTCTCCGATCGTCGGTAGGTCCTGTGTCTTCCATTTTTGGGCTAGTAAAGTCCTGGCCGCTGTTGTTGCATATAAAAATAATACATTGTCCTCTCTTTTGATTTCTTGACCTATAATTCCTAACAGAAATAATTCGGGTTTTTTTGGAAAAGTATATTTAAAGATTTTCTTCAGTTCATTATATATCATATCCCAAAATTCTTTAACTTTATCGCACTTCCACCACATATGATAAAAGTCTCCATCCCTCTCCTTACATTTCCAGCACAATCTGTCATTCATTCTATACATTTTAGATAATTTTACTGGAGTTAAATACCATCTATATATCATTTTCCACATATTCTCTTTCAGTGCGGTACATGCAGTGAATTTCATCGATTGATTCCACAGCTTCAACCAACAATCATAGTCTATATTGTGCCCAAAATCTTTTGCCCATTTAATCATGGCCTCTTTTGTCAATTCATCTTTTGTATCCCAATCTAACAACAAATCATACATTCTAGACAATAATTTTGTTTTGCCTTCTAGCAATTCTATATGAAATTTGGACTTCTTGTCCTCAAAGCCAATCTTTTTATCTTTAACAAATATATCATTTATTTGATGGTATTGCAGCCAACTGGTTAATGAATCTTTGATTTCTTCATATGTTTTCAATTTCCATCCTTGTTCTGATTTTCTTAGAATTTTTTCATATGTTAACCTCTCTCCTTCCATGTTCACCTTTTTCACAATAAATACATCCATTGGTGAAATCCACCATGGGGTCTTGGTTTCTAACAGCATTTTATTTCTTTCCCAGACTTCAAATAATGATCTTCTTATCACGTGGTTCGTAAATCCTTTATGCGCTTTTTTCTTGTCGTACCACAAATATGCATGCCAACCGGCTCTGTTGTTGAATCCTTCTAAATCTAACAAGTCTGTGTTTTCCAATGTTATCCAATCTTTTATCCAGCATAGACAGGACGCTTCAAAATACATTTTCAAGTCCGGCAAGGAAAATCCACCTCTTTCTTTCTTGTCGATCAAAATTTTATATTTTATTCTTGGTTTTTTCCCCTGCCAGACAAATCTTTGCAGTTCTTTTTGCCACTCTTTGAATTGCCCTGTCCCCTTTATAATAGGTATCGTTTGAAATAAGAATAACATTTTGGGAAGCACATTCATCTTTATTGCCGCAATTCTGCCTAGGAACGACAACTTCAGCCTGTTCCATATTTCTAAATCTTTCTTTATTTCTTTCCACGTTGGTTCATAATTATCATTATATAAATTTATATTCTTTGCTGTCATCCATATTCCTAAATATTTTACTTTTTTTGCAATTGCAATACCGTATCTTTGTTGCAAATCTTCTTTTTCCTCTTTCTCTAAATTTTTTATTATCATCTTCGTTTTTTGTTTATTTAATTTAAAACCAGCCAAGCGTCCAAATTCCTCTATTACTTCTAATACTTCTGCAACGCTTTCTTTGGGGTTTTCTAAGGTCAATACCAAATCATCCGCAAATGCTTTTAGCTTGAATTCTCTTGCACCTATTTTTATTCCTTTTATTTTTTCAGATTCTCTAATTCTATTTAATAACACTTCCAAGACCATAATGAACAATAACGGTGATAACGGGCATCCTTGTCTTGTCCCTTTCGTAATCTCAAAGTAGTCTGTTAAAACATTGTTTATTATCAACTTAGCTCTTTGTTCCGAGTATATCGCTTCTATTCCTTTCAGGAAAGATCCCTCTATTTTCATCTGCTCCAGGTTCATCTTCATAAACTGCCAAGATATATTATCAAAAGCTTTCTCTGCATCAATAAACATTAACGCCGCAGGTTTATCTATTCTGGTTTCTAAATATTCTATCACATCTATAATGTGTCTTACATTATCCTTTAATTGCCGACCAGGTAGAAAGCCTGCTTGATCTTTATGAATCCAACTTTTCAATATCTCTTTCAATCTTGTAGCCATTATATCTGCAAAGAGCTTGTAGTCGTTATTCAATAACGAAATTGGTCTATAATTCCTTACTTCCATACCATCTGAACCTGGCTTCGGTATCAATGTTATGTACGCTTCTTTCCAAGTATCTGGGATCTTCCCTCCTTTAAGTATGCTATTCATTAATTCCCTCAAGACAGGTGCCAGTTGTTCATTCAATACTTTATAATATTTCGCTGAAAGTCCATCTGGTCCTGGTGACTTCCCCATCTTCATCTTCTTTATTGCATTTTGAATTTCTTGGGCGGAGATGGAGGCATTTAATTTATTTTTTTCACTCTCTGAAATCTGCTTTAATTTATATTTTTCCAAATATTCTTTTATTTTTATAACATCTTCTTTCTCTTTGCTGTACAAATTTTTATAATATTTTTGGAAAGCTTTTCTAATTTCCTTTGGTTCTTCCATCAAATCATCTTGAATTTTAATTTTATTTATTGTATTTTGGTTTTGTCTTTTCCTCAGTTGCCAAGCCAATAACTTCCCCGTTTTGTTTGCTGATTCAAAATTTTTTTGTCTCATCTGTTTTATCTTCCATTCTATCTCCTGATTTACCAACATGGAAAATTGCGTCTGTAGCATCTTAATATTATTCTTAATTTGATGATCGTCTGGTTTGTCGATCAACTTCTTCTCATTTTCCATGAGGTATTTCAGGATTTCTTCCTTTTTCTTTTCCTGTTTTTTCTTCAAAAAGCTATTTTTCTGTATTAGAAAGCCCCTCATTACCGCTTTGCTTGCATCCCATACAATGTCAAGTCCTGTTTCTTTATATAAATTCCAATGGAAATAGTCCCTCAAAATTTCTTTGGCCTTTTCGGCTATTTCCTTATTTTCCAGCAGTTCTTCATTCATTCTCCATCTGAAAGAATTTTGCTCTCTTCCTTTCATCTCCATAAATATTGAATTGTGATCTGACAACGTTCGTGGCGTAATTTCTGTACGTATTGTCCTGGGTACTAGTTCTTTGGATATCCACATATGATCAATTCTTCCTGAACTTTGATTTGGTTCAGAGAAGAATGTGAATTGTTTCACCGTCGGGTGTTTTGCTCTCCAGATATCCACAAGTCCCAGGTTTTCCACTAAATTAAAGAAGGATTTTGGTAATTTTCCATCATGTTTTCTCTTTCTTGTTCTATCCAAATCCGGAACCGCCACTCCGTTGAAATCTCCCATCAAGATGATCTTTTGGTCCATATGTCCTATCAGTCTTTCCTCTAACGTCTTAAAAAATTCTGCCTTATTTTCATTTGGTGCATAGATTCCAGCTAAAATCATTTTTTCTCCTTGAAATGTTATCTGTACAACGATTACTCTTCCCTCTTCGTCTCTCGAGATCAGTTTCGGGTCCAATTTCTCCTTTATATACAAGACTACTCCTCTTTTTTTATTAACCACCGAATTGATAAATTCTTTTCCCAATCCTTTGTTGATCAAAATATGTCTATGTTTCTTTGCTACATGTGTTTCTTGCAAACAAATTACATCTAATTTTTTCTTCCTCAAAACATATTCAATTTTATTTCTTTTCTTTTTATCATTCAATCCATTCACATTCCATGATAGCACCTTCAATGCCATCTTTAAATCTCTTCAAATTTTGTTTTAGTCTTGGATGGGAGTTATACTACTATTTTTATCTTCCTCTTCTTCCTCCTCCTCCGATTTTCTGTCGTCTCCTGATTCTTCTTCTTCTTTTTCTTTTTCTTCCTCTTCTTCATCCTTCTTTTTCTTTTTTCTTCTCGGCTTAGGTTCTTCCTCTTCATCTTCCGCTGTTTCTGCTAAGTATGCCAGGCTAGGTTCCAACGTTCCAAGGAACTTCTGGTACTTCCTCAGAAATTTCCCGATGTCGGGCATACTTGTCAAGATGTGTTTTTTATCCTTGTAATAAAACATGATTCCTTCTGGATATTCCCATTTGTGCTGTACCCCATTTTTCTTCAGCAATGACACCATCGATTTATAAGCATCCCTCTTGCGTAAGAACCTTCCTGGGACCTCTTTAAAAATGATTATAGGTCTTCCTCCTATAATCAATTTATTTGTGAAACTCAATCTCAATATTTCATTTTTCAAATCCATGGAATTGAAAATAACCAGACAGTCTCCTGGGGCTCTCCTTGCCTTGGCTTTTGCTGATTTAACTCTTATTCTAAATGCAGTAACAATGGAGCTACTCACTTCCTCATCCGTCTTTTCCATCCATTTCGCCAATTCTGCGGTGATTTTGGCCTTTATATCTTCCCCTTGTTCTTCTGGAATCCCCCTAAATTTCAGATTCAATTGTTTTTGCTTCATCTCCATCATCGCAAGATTATCCAACATTTGTTCATGTGCCACATCTAATTTATCCATTTTTTCTTTAACCTTATCTGAATCTTTCTTTACTTCCTTTATTTCTTTCTGATTTTTCTTCACCGCTTCTTCTGTTACTTTAGATCTCACCGATAAATCTTTTATTTTTGTTGTGAGTTCCCCCACTGCTCCTTCTACTTTTTCAAATTTTTTATCTAATGTTTCTTGCATTTCCCCTAATTTTTTCTCCATACGTTGTTCATTTTGTCTTAATTCTTCTTTGATTTTATGCCATAAAACGTCAAGGTCTTTGACTTCTTCCTGTTTTGAACCTCTCCTATCAGACGGTGTAGCCGTTCCTTTTTTCCCATCTTTTACATCCTTTCCTGCCATCTTTAACTTTAATTTATACCTGTAATTTTAATCTTACCCTCTAGGGGGCGCTCTCAATTCAAAATAAAAATTTTAATTGCAATACCCAAGTGGCCTCTAGGCGGAGCTCTAAGGTTTTAACTCTCAAATTCAAAACAACATGCAATATTATATTTCCCCCACCAGATGGCACCAATTTCTGCTCCCCCTCCCTTTTCTCAGTACTTTTCCACTGTTTAATCAGTCAATGATAGCAGTTTAGTCTATTGTTCTAAAGTTAGTTTCGATTCCTCTTCAGCCACTTGCTGGCTTAATCCACCACGGTACCTAAAAATAATAACAACAAAAAGAAAGCCAAGTCCCGCGACTCTTCAGCCTCTTCTAAGGCCTAATCCAAGAATTTTTAGGGGTAATGCTAATTTCCATATAAAAAGCTCAATGCAGATAGAGCCTGGATCCTGCTGGGAAGATCAGGAGACCAAGTCAAACGGTAAAATAAAGCATCCAAAGAGGAGTTCCTCTTCAGCCGCTACTGGCTTAATCCCATTGGCCCCCCTTCCCGATCTCAAGGCATCAGAGGGGAGAGATCCGCTGTTTTAAAATCCTAAGCATACGGAGATCCAGCAATAATAAAAGTTAAAACTATTGTCCTTTTTTCCCCCAAATTCACGTTGTCCAGAATAAATAAGAGCTGCGTCACAGGCAGTTCACTCTTATGGGCTAATATCGGGCAGATCAAACTAAAACAGTTTCAGAATCACAGCAGGTCCGTTCCCCCAGCAGGGTAACAAAGTGCCTTTATGCAGACTTCAAAGTAACTCTAAACAAAGACAGTCTGTTGCCTCGCTAACATAGCAGAGGTCTTCAGCATACCTTACTCAGCAGATAGTTTCAGTTTCCGACTCCATTCCTGCGATTCGCTACTGCGCCATTATCCACACCGCTGCTGGGACGGACTCCCTGTTTACGCCCTCAGCCATCCAAATTCGCCAAATTGCATCTCAATCTTCATTCTCTTTTATAATCCACGAATTATTTATTTTTGGAAGCTCACCGCTTTGCACTGGAAGCCAGAGACTGCGCTTGATGAGGCTAGTGGTCTTCTCCCCTTCGCGCCCGCAGCTCGATCCCTTCCCCAGTTCCCACGCTAATAGCGTCGAAATTTTGGGGTGCAGGAGAGCACGCTGGGCGCCGCTGGGTGCCACGACCCTCAGGGTAACCCCCCCTGAGGTTTTGGAGGTCCGCAGAGCCTTTGCAGGACCTCCGTGCGCCCCAAAAAGCTCGGGATTCCCCGAGAGGCTATCCCGCGCTTCCAACGAGTGTCCGCGGTGAACCGGAAGTCCCAGACACTAAATTCCTTGTGCTCACTTGCATCTCTCCCTCATCACCCTGTGATAACTGCACATGTAGGATGGTCATATTTCAAAAACCAGGACACCCTAAATGTTGTTGAGATCCAGGACAAAGTGCTGCCTTTCATAAATCCCCCCTGGACATCAATTCTGCATTTGAAATCTTGGTGATGTCTGGGAAAATCCAGACATATGGCAGCCCTATGCACATGTTAACATTGATATAATCAGCCCTGTCTTTAGCATATGCGCCGCCGGGGTGCAAAGATCAGCCCAGAGCCCCCAAATTTAGTTTAGCCCCCAAATTAACTTTTGTCAGACACCACACTTTCGCCTTATATCTTCTTGTGAATGACAAGTGCCATCGTTGAGTCTGACAAGCACCGCTGCTGTGAATGACAAGCGTGGCGCTTCTTTGGCAAATGAGCGCATAAAGTCGAAAGTCCTTTAGTGAAACAATAGGTATACATTTCAGTAAAACCTAGGTGTATATTCATTTTGTTTTTCTAGCTTGATCAAAATTATTTTTTTATTTCATAAAAGGTAGATAGTTAAGAGCTTAGGTGGCTTCAGCGGTGGGTGCCTGGCACACACACACACCCAGAATTCGGCGCCTGGGTGCTGCTCACCCCTTGCACCCCTGGATAAAGATGGCCCTGGATATAATTCAGCAAAAATCCTACAAAAAAGCAATCACCATGTGATTCCCAGTATTGTGGCATCAATGTTACTTTTCTGCAGTGTTTTACCATCGGGGATAAAGCACTCCATCCGTGAACTTGAACTGGAAGGAACAAAAATCCTGAAAGCAAATGGGAATCATATACACCTTTTCACCTTCCGTACAGGACCTGTAGAATACTCTAGAATGTTTGCAGCAATATGTTTTTCTCAAACTTCCTCAATAGCTAACCATCGCGCAGGATAGCTCATCTGGGGGTGAGCTATGTTCTGGGGTCTCCTATCCCTGTCACCAGTGAGGACCCTCAAAATCTGGCAAGTGATTCCCCCACTTTGAAGTGAAGCTACAGGGAACCAGGCAGAGGGCCTTATCGGTAGTGGCACCCACCCTGTAGAACGCCCTCCCATCAAAGAGATGAGTAACTATACAACCTTTAGAAGACACCCAAAGGCAGCCCTGGATAGGGAAGCTTTGTGATGTTCAATGTTTTATTATGTTTATATATATGTTGAAAGCTGCCCAGAGTAGCTGGGGCAACCCAGCCAGAGGGGTGGGGTACAAAATGATGATGACGATGCAAATCCATGCCCGTTAAAATATCAGGAATGCAAGAAACTGACTTATACCAAGTCAATAAATTGGTCTATCTTACTCCTAAGTCCCGCTGAGCAAATGAGAGTTCTGAACAAATGCACAGAGTTTTGGATTGCATGTTACAGATTTCCTCTGGTCTCTCTTCCTTCCAGAGGACCAGAAATACATTCTGTCTGCATTTTCTGCAACAAGATTATTTGATTTAAAATAATGGGAATTGATAGCCCTTCAGTATGATGAGGATGAAAACCTGCCCCCACCCCAACTCCCCAATGGAATCTCAGCTGCATACCACATCTTTTGTGTGGCACCAGAAAACTGTCACTGAATTCTAGAGTCAATGTATCCCTGCATTGATTGTGACACAAGCATCAGTACTGAAGAGCATCTCGTTTTCTGACCAGGCTCCCTTGGTACATGCACTTGTTGGGTGCTGCTGATACTGGGTTGTTCCATACCGGCCATGAGTCCCTGTTAGGGATCAGGGAAGAGATTAATTCTGTTTGTATTTTAATGCATTTCTTGCCAACTTTCCAAATACACACCTCCGAAATCCAAAGCTCTCCCTTGAACTGAGCACTTCTCTCTGAATTTTCGTGGGCAGTTTGCCACACAAAGAATGCATACAAAACTGTGTATATTTGTGACAATAAAACACAAAAAGTTCCTTCCCTTAGGGGGGTGTTTCTGGCTCATCAAAACTGTGTACAGAAATGTGCAGGAAAAATGTGTATGGATTTTCATGTGGACATTTTTTAACTGGGGGGGGGGGTTCCACAAACAGGAAAAATGAAAATATTTCAGTTATAGTAGCTCTTTCAAAAATTGCCTCTATGCATATGAATTAGATTGCTAAAAAAAAGTGCCACTTAGTTAAGGTGTCTTCCAAAGGCTTCTGGGAACTGTAGTTTGTTAAGGAGCTATTAAGGAATTGTAGCTTTGCAAGGGATCTCCTAGCAACTCTCAGTGCCCTTAACAAACTACAGTTCCCAGGAGTCTTTAAGGGAAGCCATGACTTAAAGTGGTAAAATAGTGCTTTTTAATGAAAGACAAACATAGCTAAAGAAAATGTTTGCTACTTTTGGCAATAAGTAAAGCTAAAACTGGCCATTTGCTCATGGAAACATTGCACGATAAAGCATCCATATATGAACAAAGGAATTTCTGAGCAATTCTAGTGCCACTGTCACATTTTTCTAACCCCACCCCCTGGCTGTGTTCCTGGATGCAAACCTGAACAATTTTCAAGTAAACGTGCCCAGGACTGCACAAGCAGGATGTCGAATATGGCAGATTGCAATCCCTCTGACGGCATCCCAGCACACACCAGGCATTCTGCTTTCAAATGTCACCAGTGCAAGTACCCAAATCCGGTTCAGCTGAACATCAAACATACCCTTTGTGTCACTTGCGCTTAAATCCAGAGCTTATTTTAGAAAGCTCCAGGGAGCTTTCCGAGTTGTCTAATGTGGAAGGGAAATTAGCCTCCCCACCACCCGAGCTTGTCTGTTGTAACATGTGTAACCCGAGAGGGGGTATTTTGGCATTTTGAGAGTGGGGCGAAATGTGGGAGAAACTTGGGGTGGTACCAGAAGGAGCAATCTCTCTCCGACCCATCAGGTGGGCTAAAGCCACATTAGAGCCCTCACTGCCTGCATAACCATCATCATCATTTATTACTTATACCCTGCCTATCTGGCCGGGCCTCTCCAGCCACTCTGGGCGGCTTGCAACAAAATATTAAAAACACAATAAAACATCAAACATTAAAAACTTCCCTAAACAGGGCAGCCTTCAGATGTCTTCTAAAAGTCAGATAGTTGTTTATTTCCTTGACATCTGATGGGAGGGCGTTCCATAGGGCGGGCACCACTACCAAGAAGGCCCTCTGCCTGGTTCCCTGTAACCTCAGTTCTCGCAATGAGGGGACCACCAGAAGGCCCTCGTGCTGGACATCAGTGTCCGGGCTGAATGATGGGGGTGGAGACGCTCCTTCATGTATACTGGGCATAACAGGTTCACACATTCCTGTGCACACTAAGTAACTCCAAATCAGTTCATAGAATCACAGAACTGTGGAGTTGGAAGGGACCACGAGGGTCATCTAGTTCAACCCCCTGCAATGTGGAGATCCTTTGCCCAACGAAGGGCTCAAACCCACAACCCTGAGATTCAGAATCTCATACTCTACCATCTGAACTATCTCCCAGGTAAACCTAGGCTGAAATCCTGTATGCAATAGGTAAGACCCATTGAACTCACTGAAACTCACTTCTGGGTAAATATTGTATACCAAGGATTGGGAACCTGTGGCCCTCCAGGTGTTACTGAACTACAACTCCCATTATTCCTCTCCATTGGCCATACTTGTTTCCCACCCTGATGTATAGGATTGCACTGTTGTGTGCTTATGCAAGTGATAAATTATAAGTCCCACATCAAGTCCATTATCCTGTGTGTTGTTGTTGTTTAGTCGTTTAGTCGTGTCCGACTCTTCGTGACCCCATGGACCATAGCACGCCAGGCACTCCTGTCTTCCACTGCCTTCCCGCAGTTTGGTCAAGCTCATGTTCGTAGCTTCGAGAACACTGTCCAACCATCTCGTCCTCTGTCGTCCCCTTCTCCTTGTGCCCTCCATCTTTCCCAACATCAAGGTCTTTTCCAAGGATTCTTCTCCTCTCATGAGGTGGCCAAAGTATTGGAGCCTCAGCTTCAGGATCTGTCCTTCCAGTGAGCACTCAGGGCTGATTTCCTTAAGAATGGATAGGTTTGATCTTCTTGCAGTCCATGGGACTCTCAAGAGTCTCCTCCAGCACCATAATTCAAAAGCATCAATTCTATCCTGTGTGTAACATTACCTAGTTGCGTGCAACATTAATAAGCTATGAACGGCAAGGTGTGAAGGTACAAATTGCTTAACATTTTTGATATTTTTGGCCACACAGCTTGGTAAAAGCTGCTCCTTCTTAAACATTATATTTGTTTCTTTTGTAAAGTGGTTTTCTCTCTTTTCTTCCATGGTAAAAGCAGAGGTAGATTTCAATCTACCGATTCTTGCTTCAAGTACGTACTGAAGACATCATTGCCAGATTCGTTTAACAGTCAATCTCTCTGGGAACTATAGTACTGTGAGAGGAATGGATTTCCTAACAAGCACCCTCCAAAAGCTAGAGTTCCCAGGATTTTTTAGGGGAAAGCAACGGCTTTAAACTTTTCTGCTAGAAATGCATAGTGGACATGGGGCCTGGAACGTGAACTTGCTCCAACTTTGGACTCTGTTTTGCCCCCATCAGGTGAAGTGGGATCCAAGCAACCTCTAGCGTGGGGAAACCACTGATAGCAAAAAAAAAAAATCTTAAGTCTCCCTGCCCTGTGCCTCTCCATATCCCAGTGCTGAGCTGGCCTAGATCAGAGAACGTGGACCCATGCAAACAGTCAGAAGACTCAGTTTCATTTCAAATAAGAGAACGCTCATCCATCTGGCTGTGGTATTTATAGCTTCTCCAGCATCATTGTACTTGTTCAAAAATAAAATTGCAGAGAGGGGGGGGGGGGAGGGAAGAAAGGAAGGATTCCAACGGCAGGCGCAGAACAACACCCCCATCACATGATCTGTTTCTATACAGGGCTGGCATCGGGGATGGGCGAATCTGTCCGTTTTGGGTTTCCTCTCCCTTTCTCATTTCTCCAGCCTTAAATCCTGTTTGCCACATTTCCACATCCGTTTGCGATGTTATTATGCATTATTTTTTCCCTTTAAAAATAAAATCCTCATGAAAACTGAACAGCGTTTTAGCATGCCTTTCTCCGAATGGACACACGTTTGTCTGCGGCTTTGCTTCACATTTATTTCTTGCAGAGCAGTTTCTCGCACATTACTTGGCTGGAGGACTGCGCTGCAAAATTGGGAGAAGTGCACACTTCGAAACGGGGCTGTGATTCGGTTCCTGTGTCCTTCCAGAAACTGCAATTTCACGAGGGAGCCTCCTTCCCTCCCGCAAGTCTCCTCCCCAACCCAATTCTCCCTCCTTCCTGCTATCACTGCCAGTTTACCTGTCCTCTCTCTGCATGCAAGTAGCAACAGGTGCAGCGAGATGCAATAGCACCCTCCACTTGAACTCTCTCTCTAGGTCGGTGTGAGGAATGCACTCCCTCAAATGATGGAAGGACATTTTCAGTGGCATTTGGGAATACGAGGTCCACAGCCACGGTGGGGTCAGTGGGGGAACCTCCCCCCCCCTGCTTGAACACTGTTTTGCTCCATCTGGATTTTGCAGGAGGGGGAGAGTTATAGGTTTTTTTTAAGTGACATGAAAGCATACTTTAAATAAAAAACCTCAAAAAACAAGAGCCTCTTATGTGGATTTTGATGTTTGGTTTAAATTTATGGGGGCCAGTGCTCCACCCAAGAAGGCAGCAGTGCTTCAAAGTCGACTATGGCAGTCACTATGCGCCTTTAATAGCTATTAATGTTGCCCTCCGCCCCCCGCCCTGGCAGCCACTCTGTGACAGACACCCCTGGGGCTTTCTCAATATTCCAGATGTCCCCACTGCATAGCTGCCAAGTACCCCGTTTTCTCCAGGAAAACCCCGATTTTACTTACCTTTTCCCGGTGGTCCCCCGTATCACTTCGTCTTCCGTTTTTCTCTGTTATTTTCTCCTGCCAGCGGCCATTTTTTTTCTTTCCAATTTGCCCTTCTATGGGCACCAAAAATGGCCGCCGCCGGCTTCGAAAGTCGCTTGTACGCATGTCAGGAAGTGCATCGACGCAACTTCCGGTGTCGCTCCGCCCATCTATGGGCACCAAAAATGGCCTCCGCCGACACCGGAAGTCGCGTCTAAGCGACACCGGACGTTACGTCGACGCAACTTCCGGTGTCACACGGCTGCCGTTCCCGGATTCTGCAGTCCGGGACTTGGAAGGTAAGCCCCACTGGCCCCTAATACAGTCATAACTTGGGTTACTGCCGCTTCAGGTTGCGCGCTTTCAGGTTGTGCACCGTGCCGAACCTGGAAGTCCCGGAACAGGTTACTTCCGTGTTTCAGTGCTCGCGCATGTGCAGAAGCGCTAAATCATGCTTTGCACATGCGCAGAAGCGCTGAATCATGACCAGTGCGTGCGCAGATGCGGCACTGCGGATTGCGAACGTGCCACCCGCACGGATCATGTTCGCAACCCGAGCGTCCACTGTAGTTGATTTAGACCCCTGTTAATAGTCAAAGGTAATGTTGCAAGCCAGGATATCAGCTAGGGCTGCCATATTTCAAAAAGTGAAAATCCGGATACAAAAGTTGTTGAGCTTTTCTTGCAAAATCTCAAAATAAAAATGTGGTTTTTGTGCTATTTTTAAGGAAATTCACCAAAACCTAGACTCCCAATAGAGGTTGTCATATGCAGAGCTGTAGGTAGGTGATCTGTCGCCCCTGGCAGAACTGTCCAGATTGTGCCCCCTAGCCACGGACAAATTAGCTCTTCTTTCCGCCTCTCCTCCACCCCACCCCCCAATTCAATTCACCCTCGATTAAAAACCTTTTCTTATGAGGCGATAATCATTATTTTTATTTATTGACATATTTATGGACATATTTTTATGCCAATTTTGCGCCCCCCCTTGCACCCCTGATGGGGGCCCACCTTACCACCCCCTAGCTATGGCCCTGGCCATTTGTCCAGATTTCCCCTGACATTTCAGAGATTTCCGCCCGGACACTGTTTGTGATGTATAGCAAGCCTGTTTTTCAGTTTGGCACAGACTAAAGATAAATCCTTGGACCACTCTTTGTCCAAAGCTACTTTGGAGGAAAAAAAAACAGAGCAGACAGAAGCTGGTTAATCCAGTCTCAGGACTACGGCAGATGTGACACCAGAGATCAGCTTTGTTGTGGGATCTCACAGCTGTTTTGATCATACTTAAAAGTAGCTTCAGGGGCTCCTATTTTAATCAGCAGAGGGGAAGGAGATGCTGTATCCCTTTCCCCACACCGTTTTGCAATCCTAATGCTGATCTTACCTTTGGGGAAAGGGGCAGCAGCTATCTAAATCATGGCTGCGATTGTTCCCTACTCTTGCCCAAGCTGGAAAGGAGCAGCAATTTGGACTGAGAACAAAGCATCGGAGGAAAGGGTTAAGTACTCCCTCCCCCAGCACCAGTGTTTGAATTAAATTCAGAGTCCCACATGGCTGCTTTAATATATTTTTAAAAGTCAATGACAGATCTCTCGGGTCACTGTTACTTCGGTCCACAGCAGGGACAATATTTGCCAGGCAGGTTGAAATGAAGTCTGGGTTTTTTCCCTCCCCATTGGCAGAGTGCTACTTTGATTATTTTTGGATTCCAGAGTGCTAATGTTGCCGTGAAATCTCACACTTCCTGTGAGTTTCTTTGGGTGTCCTTGTCACGCCTGTGCAACCTGCACGTCTGTGAGTAAACAGGTTATACAAAGGTCTGCACATCTTGCATGTCCTTTCCTCCAAAGAAAACTGATTCTGTAAAGTGATGTGGATCAATTGCCAATGACGCCGCTTGCTAGGGCATATGGAATCCGTAGTTTAGCAACACCTGACAAAAAGAAACTATCTAAGCATAAGGAACACACCCACCCGCTGCAATGATTCAGGGCCAGGGCAGGATTGGGTTGGGTGCTGCCCTGATTGGGTAAAAGTAGGGGTGCTCTGTGCAGAGCCCCACATGGTACCATTTGTAGCAATTGTTCTGAAATGCAGGGTCCAGGTTCAAGGCGACCCCTGCAAAATGCCCGCTGCTGTAAGCTAGGCTTACTGCAGCGAGCATCACCAAGCAGAAGCCATTTAAATTTCCCACAATGCCCCTGATGTTTTGTGGGAAATCTATATGGCAGCCCTCACTGTGGCCTTGTAAAATGTTGCTGGCTAGAAAATAAGCCCCGGATTAAACATTCATCATCAGGTCCCACCAGAGCATGACTCCATGGCAAATTTGTTGTTGTTTAGTTGTTTAGTCGTGCCCGACTCTTTGTGACCCCATGGACCAGAGCACGCCAGACACTCCTGTCTTGCACTGCCTCCCGCAGTTTGGTCAGACTCGTGTTGGTGGCTTCGAGAACACTCTCCAACCATCTCGTCCTCTGTCGCCCCCTTCTCCTTGTGCTCTCAATCTTTCCCAACATCAGGGTCTTTTCCAGGGAGTCTTCTCTTCTCATGAGGTGGCCAAAGTATTGGAGCCTCAGCTTCAGGATCTGTCCTTCCAGTGAGCACTCAGGGCTGATTTCCTTCAGAGTGGATAGGTTTGATCTTCTTGCAGTCGATGGTGGGAATTTCAGTTCAGAGCAGGCGTCAGAGGGGGTCCTGCTGGGATACTGAGATCCCGACAGCTGCTGCTGGCACTGAACCTATTTGAACCAGAAGCCTCTGAAATCTCTAAGGAAATATTAGGCCTGGGGCCCAAATGTGGACCTTGGGACTCTCCCCAGACCACACCCTTCATTGGCTTTGCTTCTTGTCTACCAGAAATGCTTTTGGCTGGCTGGAAGTGTCCTTGACCTCTTGCTTGCCTGGATGGAGGATGGGGAGGGTTGCTTGAACTGAGACTATTAGACAAAAGTAAAAAAAAATGCATTAATTGCTCTGGCCATGTTTGACTCTGACCTTGCTCACCAATGGCATGTGGCCCCCAGGGGGCAAAGTGGCCTTTGGGTCGAAAGAGGTTCTATAGCCCTGCTCTAGGGCAGTGTTTCTCAACCAGTGTGCCTCCAGATGTTTTGGGACTACAACTCCCATCATTCCTGACCACTGGTCTTGCTAGCTAGGGATGATGGGGGTTGTAGTCCCAAAACATCTGGAGGCACACTGGTTGAGAAACACCGCTCTAGGGAATAACTCAGAAGGCAAATAAGATGGGAAGTTGCCTTCTGTGGCACTCCTCAGAGATATGCAGGAGATATGCCCATTTTTGTTGCTCTTGCCCCACTTCGTATCCTAGTTGCCTCCTGAACATAGCTGTCAAGTTTTCCCTTTTCTCGCAAGGAAGCCTATTCAGCATAAGGGAATTTCTCTTAAAGAAAGGGAGAATTTGACAGCTATGCTCCTGAGTCACTCCTGAATCATGAGGACTTGAATCATGAGGGATTAGGTACCATTCATGTACCCTCCAAGTGTCCCAGTAAAATGTCCTTATTTTCATCTGAGGAATGTTGGAGGGTCTGCGTTCAGGCTGGAGCAGAGGCAAATGGGTTGGCATTTCAAGTGACCCTGGAATTCAGTTGGGTGGGACACAATACCCCAGACCCTCTCTCTGTTACAGCACTGCCTGCTTATGGAAATCGGGATTTATTTGTGTCTGTGTTTTATAAAGTGGGCCAGAATGCCTTCTCTTTACGAGCTCTTCCTTGATGGGTGCTTAAGGAATATTCTGAAACCAATGCCTCTGCTGAAAAGATATCAAGCCCATTGTTTTATGCTGACTGATATTTAATTTGAAATGCACCGAGCAGAACGGGATCCCTGCAGCACCGTAAAAAGGCTGCCTTTTGTTTAGCTGAAATCAAAGCGGGACTGTTCAACACCAACACCATGCAAACACAACAGAGGCAAAGAGCTCTCACTCTGCACCTTTTACTCAAGTCTGTCTATATTATTACTATTATTTAATTTGTTACCGGCCCTTCACCCTGAGGTCCCAGAGCAGGCTGCAACATTATAATGTTACAGTGTTTAAAAAGCTTTCAATTTAGATTCTCTGGGCGCAATGAGTGGACCTCAGACCACTCATGATCTGGTGTACTGGTGTTCACATGGCGCATTCAACGAGCGTACAATCTGGATTGGAACCAATATTCACTCGTAATGTTCAGCTGGTGTACAACCTGTGCACTTGTGTACATGAGAGCTGAGCTGTGCCAGTATATGCTCTTTCACGCCAACACTTGTGCATGTGTACAAGTATGAATATTTTGCATAGATAATCAATGTGTGGAAACAACTTGAACCAGCATTCAGTGTCATGTGTGAACAAGTTGGAGCTTGCGTGGTCTCCTGAGAGATGCAGCTGGTGTAACCTAAGGGGTGGTGCTAGGCAGGTTGGGCGGTAGTGACTGGTGGGATGGGGACAATGCCAAGAAATGTCTGGTTAGGGTGCAGGAAAGGATCTCGCCTCTTTAGAGAAGGACTGTAGCTCAGCATTAGAACATCTGCCGGCTGAAGGTCCTAGCTTCAGTCCCCTGAAATCTCCAAGTACAGCCGAGACTCCCTGTGTGAAACCCTGAAGAGCCTCTGCCAGTCACTGTAGACAACCCTGAGCTCAATGGACCAGTGGTCTGATTCAGTAGAAGGCATCTCCCTAGGCTTTTATATTCTACTTGAGGAAGGACCTCACTGTGCTCAGCTCTCTTGGAGGAGCCTGAGGGACATGGTGTGTGTACAAACAGCAACACCTCTGCTTGCATCGTGCCATTCTTAAATATTGCATTTGTTGCCTCATTTATGGGCATGTATCACATTAATTTCCCTAGTTGCTCATTAAGATTACTTTTGATTCATTCCTCACATTCATCTCCCTGGATTCTTTCTTTGGCAGGAGAGTTGACTTTGGCATCATTTCCCAGGGATGCCACTCCTCCCCCCCCCGGTCGTTTTCCTACCACTCTCAAAATGCTCAGGGATGACACAGCTTCTGGGCCATTTTGCAGGCAAGGGGGGGGGGGAATGGCAGTCACTGAAGCTCATTCTCTTGCAGCCAGACGCATGATGGCTGGGTTCAAACATCTGGGGGGCTCCTATATGCAGAAGGTGAAACAAAACTTGTTCCTCGTTAATCTTGATAACAGGACTAGAATGAACAAGTGGGAGATATGGTGTGCTGTGGTGGTTAGATTGTTGGTCTAGGGAGACCAGAGTTCAAATGCCCACTGTGCCATGAAGGCTTTGGACCATTCATTATATCTCAGCAGGGTTGTTGTGAGGTTAAAATGGATGGGAGGAGACATGCTCATGGCACAAGATTCTTACAGGAAAAGGCAGATCTAAATGCAATAAATAGACAAATATCGCAAGGAAGCCAACTGCAGTGCAACCTTAGGAGAAACTTCCTAAAACCAAGATTGTGCAATGGAAGTAGCTAGCTTGGGGTTGTCCTTCACCAAAGATATTTGAGCAGAAAACTGTACGACCATCTAGGAGGGGCACAGTTGTGGCAAGATTCCTGCACTGTGGCCTTTCTGATGCTGCTGGAGTCCACCCCCATCAGCCCCAGCTAGCATGGCCAATGACTTGGGATGGGTGGGAGTTGTGGTTTGGCTGTATCTGGAGTAGACATGGCCCCTTCCAACTCTGCAAGTCTATGTTTCTGCCAGGATGCTGTCAGCGGCTGGTTGCCCAGGAAAGTATAAAGACAAGGAAAGGTTTCCTACCATGCTTCTTTATTTCAATATTTACATAGAGAGGCTATAGAACTCAGCCTCTTGGCTAATGGCATTCTCCGAGTGAATCTCCACCCTCCGTCTCTCCCACTTCCTCATTCATCACTTCTACAGCTGCTGCTACATGCCCTCTGTCTTTGAGCTCTTTGCTCTCCTACTTTTAAGGCTCACCAGGATCT
Source organism: Zootoca vivipara (assembly GCF_963506605.1). Classification (NCBI taxonomy): domain Eukaryota; kingdom Metazoa; phylum Chordata; class Lepidosauria; order Squamata; family Lacertidae; genus Zootoca; species Zootoca vivipara. The sequence continues at coordinate 9,505,586 of NC_083289.1, read as the reverse complement.
GGGAGATGGAGGGTCTGGGATGCTTTCGTCAGCTGCCGCTCTGCTTCTGCCCCCTCCTTGTCCTCTCCCATGATTTCCCAACTCCCCCCCCATCTGCCTCTGAGCTGTGACCTCCTACAAACCCCTGTTGTCTATCTATACTGTCTTCCTCTTCCTCATCCCTGGAAGGGTCAAGATGGGGAGACAGTCTCCAGCATTCCTCCTCTGCCTAGTCCCTGAAAGTTTCCATGATTCTGATTAGAAGGCTTCTGACCCTGAAACATCAGGTCAGACTACCCTAAGTCTATGGTAGTGTGATGGCCTGGGATTCGGACTCAGATGCTGAACCTGAGGCAGGGCCGTCTTAAGCCCACCCAGCGCCCTGGCACTAGGTCCCTCCAGCGCCCCCCTCCAGCGCCTCTCCAAGGGCCCGGGAGTGCCAAGCGGACAGCGGCAGCAGCGGGAGGCCACCTTGGACGACTCCACGCTGCGCCTCCTTCTCGTTTCCCCAGCGCTGGGTTCTACTCAGTCGAGCTTCTCCACCAGCGTGCGCACTGCAGGACCAGCAAGAGCTGCTTGGGCGCTGTGCGCGCGCTGGTGGCAAAGCTCAACTGAGTGGAACCCAGCACTGGGGAAATGAGAAGGAGGCGCAGCGCGGAGTTCTTGGAGAAGGAGCGCAGTCCTGGCCAGATCGCCGGAACCCTGTGCTCACTTGGCGCCCTTCCAGTGCCCTCCAGCGCCCGGCGCCGTGGTTCTCCACGCCACTAGCCTCTATGGCTAGGACGGGCCTGACCTGAGGGGTCTCAGCCTGCACAGGGTTCCCCGCCTCCAGAACCAGCTGAGCTGGATCTAGGGCATGAGCCTGAAGGGTCCTCACCTGCGCAGGACCCTCAGGTGCAGTCATCAGCTGAGCCAGCTCTGGGCCCTGATGGGATGGAGGACCCATTGCCTGCAGCTGCTCCACTCCCAGCCCCGTCAGGGGAAGCCAAGTCTGCCCCTGGGTCCGGTGACCCACCAGCCTCTCCTGAGCTGTGGAGGCTCCGGGCAGAGAGTCGAAGGGAACTAAGTTCTTGCAGAAGGAGTGCTCGCCTCTAGGCCAGAAGGAGAGGCGAGTCACCGGAGGATCGGGGCCGCCCCTTGCCTAGGAGCAGATAAAAGCCAGCCAGCCCCAGACCCAAGTTGCATGAGCAACATAGTTGCTAACATGAGCCTGCCTGAAACGCCGTGCCTGTTCCTGACTGGTACCTTACCCCGCTTCCTGCCTTGCCCCCTGCTGGACTTACCCCCTGCTGGACCTAGGACTGGACTTTGACCCTGCTTTACGGACTAACCCTTGGTGTGTTCTGAACCTCTAATTTCCTGGCTGGACCTAGGACTGTTTCCTGACTCTGCTTTCGCCCTTCCCTGGACTTGCTTGCCTCGCTTGGACATACTGCTATTGACCCGGACTGTTGACCACGCCTCTGCTCGGCCTTGGGTGAGTTCCTGGTTATCCCACCCGGTGTCCACTGGGCTAGGCACCCCCAGGGCCAGCACAGATAGGCCTGCCATATGGCCGGAATTACCCCAGACATAACCAGGATTCATCCGTCGGAAATTTCCAACAATTGGTTGAAATGTCTGGGGAAACTTGGGCAAATTTTATTTAAACAAAATAAAATCTTTTTTTGGGGGGGGGAGAGATTTGCAAAAAAAAAAAGCCCAATAACTTTTGTATCTAGGTTTTCACTTTTTGAAATATGCCAACCCTAGCTATGAACTTTTTCCAGCTTCCTCTGCTGCCAAGCTACTTCCCTGCCCCACAACGGCATTGCCAAGCAGAGTTTCTGTGACCTTGTTCATCTGTTGTCAAGAAGTGCAATGTGGATATTATAAGACCGGAGGTGTGAATTATCTTGTAGGGCAGCCAGGATAGTATTTGTCCAAGGGACACAGGGATGGTGCCAACTTTTATTTTCTTTTTTTAAAAGAAGCATGCAGCCTGTTCCTATACCACAAGGTAAATCCTTCTGAGAACAATGGGATTTACTCCAGAGTAAGGATGCATCAAAATTGCAGCTTGAGTCTGGGAATGCTATTTAAGCAACAACAACAACCCTCTTTTTTGAGTTTTTGCATTGTCCAACTTTTGATTCGGATCCCAATAAAACCAAAGTAAATTCAGGATCATTCCAGGACATGGTGGCAGCATGTGCAAAGACACAGCTTGCCTCTGAAGACTTGTGGAAAGGGATCTAAAAATAGCCCTGTAATTTGGAAACAGAGGTTATTTGAAATGAATTTGATTCTCTCTTGTAAGTAAGCCAAGAGGTTTCTGACGGATGCACAGAACAACTTCCATGCTCACCTTTTTCTCCTCCGGAAAACAATGTCACTCTTTTCCCCCCTCTAAGACAGGAGTGATATTACAACCTTCATTTTGTCTACTACCCAAACCTCATCCAGCCCTTGAAAAGGTCACTTCACCAACCAAGGTTGTTTCTAGAATTTTGCTGTTTTCAGGTGGGATTCAATCACATACCAGCAAATTCAGGTTGCACAGTTAAAGTTGAGCTGGAGCTTTTGCGGATTCCTCAAAAAAAAAAAAATATTGAGTTTTTGCAATAAGGAAAGTGAAAAGGAAATGCATTTTTAAAAATAATAGTATTTTTTAATTATTTTTCCAGCAGTGAGAGAAATGCATTCTGATGGTTCGGATATACGTACTTCCTTGAGGCAACATTGTCTAACTTGCCTGCAAATATACCTGAGTTCTGCATCACGGATACCTCTGAGCCTCCTTTAAGAGGAGGCATGTTTGCAAAATTCTCCCCATTCAAATTTCTCTGTGAATTTTATGCACAACCATATCCCATGTGGTGCCAAACTTTATGCAATGTTATGTGATTTTAGGGATAGGCCATCCTGTTTCTGTTTTATGTTACTTTCCTATGTGTTCTACCCCAAATCCACCCTGTTCCTGCAGAACCATTTTCCCTTAAAAGCATGAAAAAAGTCCCCACTTAAATTGTACATATTTTAAACACTTTTGCCCCTGAAAATATACTTCTTGTATCCTTTTCAATGAATTGTTCCTAAGAAGCAGAAAATCCTGGGGCACCCTAGGTAAAAAGAAAAACAGACAGAAATTGATTAATTGATTACTTTTACTTATCTGCCACTTCTCCACGATGAGCTGTGCCCAAGGTGATTTACAGCAAACATTAAAAAACATGAAACACAGAGCATGTCAGTAAAATCAATTTAACAAACACAGAATAAATCCGCCCTTTTTATTTTTTAAAAAAACAAACAATCTTGGTTTAAGTACATAAATACAAAGCAAATCAGGAGTTAAGTGGCAGTCGAGTTTCACATACTGGTCTTGCTGCTTTCCAAGGAGCCTGGCATAAGTACAGCTCAGAGGGAAAAGGGGTAGATGACACACAGCTGGCTCCAACATCTCTCCTCCCAAGGAGGCTGGCAGGCAGCACCAAAAGTCGGGGAGAGCAATCATGGCAAGTCTCCTCCCCAGCCTCCCAGAAGCACCAACTGCTGGTGTGGGTCTCATTGCATTTCACTGCATTGTATTTAAGTCAGCAGCCTCGACCCAGTATACCTGAAGGAGCGTCTCCACCCCACCCACCCTTCGTTCAGCCCGGACACTGAGGTCCAGCTCCAAGGGCCTTCTGGCCGTTACCTCACTGCAAGAAGTGAGGTTACAGGGAATCAGGCAGAGGGCCTTCTCGGTAGTGCTGCCCACCCTGTGGAACACCCTCCCATCAGATGTCAAGGAAATAAACAACTATCTGACTTTTAGAAGATATCTGAAGGCAGCCCTGTATCATGAAGTTTTTAATGATTGAGGTTCTAATGTATTTTTAATCTTTTGTTGGAAGCCACCCAGAGTGGCTGGGGAAACTCAGCCAAATGGGCGAGGTATAGATAATAAATTATTATTATTATTATTATTATTATTATTATTATTATTATTATTTATTCAGAGGGGCTAGATGGCATACCTACCCTAGTCTTACTCCAAAGGAGGCTGGCATCAACAAAAGTCAAGTGCTGGGGAAGGCAACAATGGTCACTGTACTCTTTTCGTTGCCTGCAAAAACCATTTTTCTTTAGACAAGCTTACTCAGATTTTTAGAAAATTGACGTGAGTTTTGATCTGTTTTTAGTTCATTGCTGATGCTAAATTTTCGAAAGCTTTAAATAGTTTTAAATTCATACTGTTCTACCTTTTTTCGTAAGCAACTTTGAGGTCTTTCTCCTTTTTTTTTTACTAGCGTGCAGGGTGTAACTTTTAGGAAAACAATCAATCAAATAAGGTAAAGGTAAAGGACCCCTGGACGGTTAAATCCAGTCATTAATGACTCTGGGGTTGCGGCGCCCATCTCGCTTTACTGGCCGAGGGAGCCGCCGTTTGTCCGCAGACAGTTTTTCTGGGTCATGTGGCCAGCATGACTAAGCCGCTTCTGGCGAAACCAGAGCAGTGCACGAAAATGCGGTTTACCTTCCCACCGCCACGGTACCTATTTATCTGCTTGTACTGGCGTGCTTTTGAACTGCTAGGTTGGCAGGAGCTGGGACAGAGCAACGGGAGCTCACCCCATCGCAGGGATTCGAACCATCAACTTTTAGGAAATCAATCAATCAATCACTCAAACCTATTGCTGTAAGAAAATTTCTCAATCTGTGCATCAAAGTCTGCTGAGGCCAAGTGGCCCAAGCTCTCACCACTCCCCAATGAGGAGTAAAGTGGACTAGGAATGCACACCAGCATTTTCCTTACATGTCAAGACCTTATGCTCAGGTTGCTGAATTGAGCGATTTTTTTAAAAGGAAAGCCTTGTGCTTTCCAGGCTGCCTCCACCAGGTGGGCACTTAAATGCTTTAATCATGCCACTACTCAACCTTCATTTGATCAGAGTAAGTGACAACAGATTGAGCTTCTAGGGCCTCTTGCTGTCAGGCATGCTTTGCCAGTTCAAAGGCAACACACTTACATGGAGTCGCAATCAGCTGCACATGCAGGTGTTTTCCTTACATTTGATGCTTTGTTTTGAATATTCGCACCCCACCTTATATCAGCCTGGATAACTCAGTTGGTTAGAGCATGGTGCTAAAAACACTGAGGTTGCAGGTTTGATCCCCATGTGGGACAGCTGCCTATTCCTGTATTGCAGGGGGTTGGATTAGAGTATGTTATTCTACGAGTGGCTGGGGAACCTCAGCCAGATGTGCAGGATATTAATCATCATCATCATTATTAATTATCCCTGGTGGCTTCCAAGGCAGTGGACAATGAGATTTTGGTTTTTTTAATATTTTTATTAAATTTTCTGTTTTACCATTTCAGATAAACATTTCACATCCTTAAGATATCAATGACTTGCCGTCTTCTCTTTCCATGGTTCATTTGGCATATCTTATATCCCTGCATATTTTACAATTTTACCAATCGTTTTCCATTATTGCATCCATTATTGCATCCATCAAAACTTATTTGCACTGTTGAATTTATCTTAATACTGCCAGCGTTTTCAGCTATACACAATTATTTTCCATATATTCAATAAACGTTTTCCAATCTTTTATAAACATATGTTCTTCTTGTTCTTCTATTCTATATGTTAAGTCTGCACGTTGTGCTCATTCTGTCAACTTAAGTTGCCAGTCTTTTTTAGTTGGGACCTTGCTCATTTTCCATTTTGGGGCCAACAGAACATGGGCTGCAGTTGTTGCATACATAAATAACCTTTTCTGACACATGGGAATTTCAGTCTGAATTATCCCCAACAGAAAGGACTCTGGCATTTTGGGTAAAAGTAATTTTAAACATTTTTTCCAATTCATTATAAATCATTTCCCAATACCCTTTTACATGTCCACCACATATTTACACTTCTAGTTTGGGGTGTGTGTGGGGGGGGGGGAGTCTCAAAGTGCAGGGGTAGGGGGCTTTATGGTGTTATGATGAAAATTAGATTGAGCCACTTTCAAAAAACACAGCAGGGTAAGAATCCCGAGGAGGACGAATAGGAGGAGGAGGAGGAGGAGGAGGAGGAGGAGGAGGAGGAGGAGGAGGAGAAGGAGAAGGAGAAGGAGAAGGAGAAGGAGAAGGAGAAGGAGAAGGAGAAGGAGAAGGAGAAGGAGAAGGAGAAGGAGAAGGAAGAAGCTCATGAGATTAACTTAAGTATGGTAGAGGAAATAAAATGATCTGTGAAGTTTCAGGATGGGGATGGGAAAAGAGTGAAAAGAAGGCACTCAATGACTGGTTAAATATCCTACATTGTTAGCGGTGGGCCTTACGGCAGTAGTGGCCTTGTTGGCATGGTGGTGGTGGCAGAAGTGGAGAGAGAGCCCAGCTGGCAAAGGTAAGGCAGCAGGGGGGCAGCGGCAGCAATGGTGGGCTGATGTCAGGGACTGAGCAGCAGCAAACGTACTGCTTGGCTGCCCGGGCGGTGCCCCCTGGGGTGGGGCATCACTCCACAGTACGCATGTGTCCTGACGCCATGATGCGTGTGCCAGGACGAGCCAGGACGGACTGTGCATGTCTGCACATGCACAGTCTGTCCGGGTTGGCGCTGCTGCTGTGCTTGGCTGCCGCCTGTGCTACGGCAGACCCCTACAGATCCCTTGCTATGCGCCTGGGACTGGGCAGAGGAGGAATGGTGGAAACCGCCTCCCCATCCTGACCCCTCCAGGGAAGGAGGAAGAGAAAGATAGTATAGATATACAACAGGGGTTTGAGGAAGGTCGCAGCTCAGCGGCAGTTGAGGGGGAAAATTGGGAAATAATGGGAGAGGAGGAGCAGGCAGAGCCGGGGCAGCATCTGGCTGACACGTCGTCCCTAGAAAGCATCCCAGACCCTCCATCTCCCAGAACCCGGTGAGCTTTAAAAGTAGGAGAGCAAAGAGCTCAAAGACAGAGGGCAAGTAGCAGCACCTGTAGAAGAGATGAATGAGGAAGTGGGAGAGACGGAGGGTGGAGATTCACTCGGGACAACACCATTATCCAAGAGGCTGGGTTCTATAGCTTCTCTCTGTAAAGACTGAAATTTAAAAAAGGACAGTAAGAAACTTTCCCTTGTCTTCATACTTTCTTGGGCAACCAGCCAGGAGCCACTGACAGCATCCTGATAGCTGAAGCAGCCTGAGCAGGGTAGGAGCAAGCGATGAGGTCATGGGGGGGGTTAGGGTTAGGGTGGTGGCGATGGCAGGCCTGAGCAGGTGGGGTAGTGGCGTGGGGACGGATTTAGGTTACAATAAGTTGGAGGGTATGCATTTATAGCACCTTTAGTGCACATTGAAAGCCTGCAGTTTCCTCCAAAGACACGTGGGAACCGTAGTTCCCCTCACAGAGCTACCCTTCCGAAAGCCCAGAACAAACTACAGTTTCCAATCCACATGCTTTAAATATTGCTTTGGCAGTTTTTAAAATGTCTGGTGCAGATTGACTCTTCTCGTCCTGATCACTGCTGGGTGCAGGAATCACAACCCTACATTTGTAACACACACACACACACACACACACACACACACACAGAGAGAGAGAGAGAGAGAGAGAGAGAGAGAGAGAGAGTCAATAATTCAAGATGCCCACTACAAATTTGCTTAGCCAGCCAAACATTGCTAGGCCAGTCACATCCTCAACTCGGATCAATACTTGGTTCTGCAGATTCTCCTCCAATGCCCATCTGAGCTGAGGTAGAAGAGAAGATTGCAAGATGCATTGCTGATCTTCCAGGCACCATTAGACCCTGCTGGTTTTGTCAGGGAAGGGATTCAATCCCTCCCTGGTGTCTTTTCCTCAGGAAGTTGGACTGCATGCCTACCAGATTGTGCATCCTTAAACAGCTTGCAGGGCTCCAGGCTCTGCAGAGGAACTCCAGGCTTGGTTTTTAAAACAGCTTCTTTTAAAAGGCAGGGGGTGGGTGGGATGTGAAGCTCACAGAAACACAAAGGAACTTAGGGAATAAGTTGCTGGGACATCCCTGCTCACAAGTCGGCCTCTCTAGGGCCTGACCACACTATCTGGTCCTCATTGCTTTGCACCACAAATGATTTT